>NW_022900950.1:79549365-79553830 GCF_012274545.1 Fukomys damarensis | reverse complement strand
CAACCTAGACTGATGTATCCTGCAAAACTCTCTTTCAAAATGGATGGGGAAATAAGACACTTCCACAACAAAGAACACCTGAGAAACTACAAGAATACCAAATCAGCACTACAAGCAATTCTAAACAAGATCCTAGAAAAAGACAATGAGGCAACAACACCATGAGGCCCAACAGAGCAAATCAAATAGGCAAGGCAAAAAATTAAAAGGAGAAGGTGAAAAAGTAAAAAGAGTCAACAAAGGGCCAATGACATGTCAATAATAAGTCAGTACATATCAGTTATAACCAGCAATGTCAATGGCCTCAACTCACCAATCAAGAGAAATAGACTGGCAAAATGGAGTAAGAAACAAAATCCAACAATATGTTGTATACAAGAAACACACCTAGTGCAAAAAGAAGCCATAGACTGAAACTGACAAGATAGAAAACAATTCTCCATGTGACAGGAGCCCAGAAGAAAACAGGGGTATCAATCTTATTTGCAGACAAAGTAAATTTCAAACCAAAACCGATTCTAGTATTATTGATGTAGGATGGTACTGTATCATACCTCTATGAATGTAAAGTATCTTGTACCTGCTTTATGATACATAGTAGGGAATGTGCTTTATCAGAGCTACATTTAATGATATTACTCTAGAATGTTCTCTTTCCAGATGATGATTAAGATGCTAATAAAAAAAATGGTGCCAGGTACCACAACAGCAACAGAACTTTGCTGTTTTCTGGATATTATTCTTTTGTTTTGTTTTGTTTTGTTTTTAATGGAATGTGCTGAATGTCTATAATTTTGTTCAGATGACTGCAGAACCTGGAAAAGCTGTTGCTGCTATCGATGCATAACATACTGCTATTATTAGTCTTTCCACATAAATATAAATATGTATATATATACATATATATAAATTGAATTTTGGGAAACTTTAACGGTGCTGCCAACTTTGGAAAAAGTCATCCCAATTTTCTGTGTTGAGTTGGCATTGTACAGAAATGGACAGCCATATTGGTCTAGAAATGTTAATTTTTTTATTTTTATTTTTTTCCATGTGTACAGGGGTAACACATCGTACTAAATATGTAAGGTCATATCTACGTGGGTTTGATTACAGAAATGAATAAAGTATTCTCTAAATAATGAAAAAAAGAATAAGATAAAACTATAAGAGCAAGAAGCAATCTAAATATGTTCAGGGACCATTTTCATCTCCAGCATTAAAGATTATTTTAAAGTTATGTCATTGCCTTTTCTCTTTTACTTTCCTTTTTAGTTTTATTTTAGGCTTCCCTATTTTTAATGTTCATACAGAGATTTCTTTAACTGAAATACCGAATAGTTTCTTTGGTATGAAAAACTATAATAGTACCCAGGATCCTAATGAGATAATTAATAATGTGAAATAGGAAGTAAAGGGCTAAAGGTATAGGGAAAGTGGGAAGGGTGGGGGAAAGGTAATAAGGGAGAGGAAAACAATATAAGAAACTGAAAAAATGGAAATAAAGTGTTTGTAAATGGGGAGGGGAGGAGGGGGTGAAGGGAGGTCAGGGACAGGGGGAAAAACTGAGAACCAAGACCTATTGTGTAAAGGTACAGAATCCCAATGATGAATGTAACTGTACTGTATACCTCGATTGTACCAATAACCTCAATTGGTGAATTGGCATTGATTTTAATGAGGCAGTGTGCATATCACTGCAGGAAGCACCTAAAATTAAAAGGCAAAAGTACTGCCTCTCTCCAACCCTTTCCTCCTGCTCGGCCTCTGAACGCCCACACTCCCATCCTGAGTGCCCCTCCGCTGTGTCACTCCTTTCCATGGAGGCCAGACTGCAGAGCCCTGGAGAAAGCTGCCGTCCCTGCTTCCTAACAGCGCCCTTCACCGGGCTCCACCTGGGCACCTTGGAGCTATGGCTTGGGTTAACCGCCACCTGCTCGGGCCTGGGGACTCTGAGGGGTGATGGTCCTCTTCCTTACGCTCTCCCAGCACCCCCGCTCTCGCCCTGGGCAAGTCCCCGCTGGCCTCCAACGTCCTCGGCTCATCAATGCGGTGCACGCACCGCGCACGCGTGACCGGCACTCAGGCGTCTCCTTAATGAAGGAACCCACGAACGCCCACTCAGAGGACACAGGGAAACTGGTGAGGATAGGGCTGCCACTGCGCCTACGAGGAGAGGCCAGGCCAGGAACTTCCTCAGCGATGCCCTGGGCGTCCACAAGGTGGCAGCGTCTCCCTGCGGAAGAACAGGGCGGCTCCATCTCGCTGGAAAGCAGGAAGCTGAAACTAGTGGTGAAGTGGAAGATGACAGAGAGGTTCCTAATATAAACTGATGAAATCTGCAAACACTATTTTCTGCGGGCAAGAAAGTAACTCGCTTAAGAGTTACTTTAATTCAGCTATCACTCCAGTAGGAAAACAAGCAGAGCCCCGTGGACCAGAGGTTTGCTCAGCACAGCGAGAGCCAAGCAGTTGGAGAGGGAGAGGGCGAGGGCGAGGGCGGCTGCAGACGAGGCGAGGAAAGTGGCTCACAAGACCCAGCCGGGCCACAGAGCACTCAGGGACCAGGCTGCTGGTGCGGGGTCCCCGCCTCAGGCGGCAAGGGAAACAAATGCCAGGTCCCGATACCCACGTGGACACGGCCAGCGCGGAGCCCGTGGGCAGGCGAAGGGGTCGGCTCTGTCCGCACCTGCGGGGCCAGAGCCCCTGGATCTCCAGGGCCAGCGCCCGCCTCCGCTCAGAACAGGCGGCTGGGCAGGGCCAGGAGCCACAGCGAGGACGCAGACCTCACACGCGCGTCCCGCCGCGTCTCTGCACTCTGACAACTACGTGTATTTGTTCTGCTCTCCTGATGGGGCTCTGCGATACATAAGCTCAATGGCAAGATCTGCAAGATCTGCATTGTTTATTTTTGTGTAGCTAATGGCATAAAATGAGCTCAATCGCTAAATTAAAGCAACACAGCATAGTAAGGGATCCTGCCGATGACACCAAGGCAAAGAAAGGTAAGCGCATACCCCAATCCACTAAGGCCTGAGGCATTTATCATATTTTAGAAAGAACTCTACAAGAGTTAAAAACTTTGGCATCTATTTATATTTCTATCTTCAGAACAGGTAGAAGTGGATAGTAACTTTATTACTGTAAAATAAAGTTCACAATATTAAACTATACAAAAGTATATAAATTTCATATAAGTGCCCACAATATGAAAACAAGGGCCATTTAAAGGTAGAAGGCAATTTTGGTCCTATTACCTAGAAGATCTAAATTGTAAGGGGAAAAAAAACTTCACACTAATAGACTGGAAAAATAGGGAAATATGAGTTTAACATTCAAACTGTTCAGAAAATCTTTATTCTCCAATTAGTAACAACTCATTTCAAGGGCTAGAAACTCACAAACATATGGTAACATCGAAGACATCCAGAAACTCATTTTTAAAAAGTCACAGGTAATTTCAACTTTATACTACAAATGTAAGAGACACGGCAGGTATCACACTTCTTTCAATGCACTTCAGCAGGCTGGGCACTATAAACTCCTAAATAACCAATAAAGCCAGAAATTCTACAGGCTCATTAAAGCAATCACTCATAGTTATATAAGTAATTTGAAATTTGAAAGGGAGTGATCCACTGGGAGTTATGAAGTTATTCGATAAACTTTTTTTCAATGAAATAAATCAATGCAAATTATTTATTACAATACTTCAATGATTCAGCTACACGGAGGGTAGACAAAAATATCCAGGGCTCAAAGAGCCAATCTAAAAAACTGACACTCCGGAAAGGTCACAAAATTAATTTACATATTTGTGTGAGGCAGGCACCCACGCGATCCCACCCCTACCTGCTTCTCTGGAAGCCAGAAGCCCACTGGGCTTTAGCCCTGCAGCCTGTCACTCACCGTCAGACCTCAGACTCAGGCTTCACAGGGCCTCCTCACGTGAAGAGCTGACCCTGCAGACCAAAGAAACGCCTTCTTCTGAAATAAAGACTCAGAAACTAACAACAGAGAGCAGCTAGCCTCAGTTCCAACGTCCATGCTAAGCGTGGCAAAGACCCACCCCCCGCATGCACTGCGCAGGCCACAACACTACACGTGGGGTGGCGCTGGAGACCAAGCCCTGGGCACAGGAGAGCCACAGCAGCCCTGTCCGTCTCCGCCTCAGCCTCCCGAGAAGCCGTGATCACAGGACCGTGCCACAGACAGGGCCTGATTATGTTTTCATATTTTTATTTAGATACGCATCTGTATACCATAACAATATTTTCATTTAAAAACTAAGAGTGACTACAGAATATCGTCAAGCCTTGGGGTAGCTGGGCGTGGTGGCCCAGGCCTGTAATCCCAGCACTCGGGAGGCTGAGGCAGGAGGATCGGTGAAAGTTCAAGACCAACCTGGGCTACCATAGTGAGTTCCAGGTCAGTCTCAACTACACAGTGAGACCCTGCCTCAAAAAAA
>NW_022900950.1:79537346-79549215 GCF_012274545.1 Fukomys damarensis | reverse complement strand
CAAAAAAAAAAAAAAAAAAAAAAAGCCTTGGGGTATCACCATGATACATAAAGCAATTCTTGGAATATGTGTGTGAGTGCGCACTAATTTTCACACTCACAAAGAGCATGTACTCATGACATAACATGTTGAATACTATGTCCAAAAATTCAGTGCAAAGGCTTATTCTTTAAAGACATAGTTTTTTCAAGTAAACTGAACCTCAGTTTCACCATTTCCTTTACACACACAAACAAGTACTACTGAAACTATGACAACATGAACAGGGAAGATACTTCAAAATACTGGTTATGTCTTTCTGGGTAAGAAAGGAAAGGAGATGAAATATTTTACAAGAAAAAGAAGCAAAGAAGAATTCTTTATACAGTTTTTCCACATTCATGTGAATATTGTTTCAGTTAAATTCTTAGAGCAACTCTAAATTAAGGCCCGTCAGTTTAGAAATTTTCCCAAGACAATATCAAACATATATTATGTAATAAATGAAAGAAAAGCAGAAATTACCAGACAGTCTTTTCCACTGTATAAAGTTCAACAATTCTAACTTTCTAATGCAAACAAATCAATTCTAAATGGTGAATTCCACATTTTGAAAGATGCATCTTAACAGAATTACAATCTCCCCACCTCAATACACCGTAAAAGGGCATTCTTGTCATTTTGTTACCCTGCATTAAAATAGGAGGACTCTGAGAGTTAGAGGGGCACGAAAGAAAGTTTAAAGCAGCTAAAACAGGTGGCAGACAAAAGCCCACACTGTGAAACAAGCTGGTGACGTCACGTGTGCAGCTATGCGAGCACTGTACCGTGCCACGCCAAGCGCAGGCCCTGCCCTGCTTCCACAGAGGGGGACTGGAAAGCAGTGCTGTGCTGACCGAGAAGTCACCAGCACCCAAACCTAACAGGAAAATGACCGCTTGCCCCTGGGCTGCCACTCTGCGCTCTGCGCTCAACGCGGCTCAGTGAAGCATATGGGCTCTCATGGACGCCTGCATACCCAACACGGGCACTCACACACACAGTCACATGTCATCACAAGACCGGCCCCACACCAGGAGCTGATCGTGCCGCTCTGGGATTCGTCTGAACCCCGGCCTTCATTAGCCCGGTTTCGCGGGCCACCACTGGCTTTCCACTGCTCAGGTCAGGGCCGTGAGCCAGCTTGGACTGCACGAGGTGAGCAGTCACCACGATCACGCGCAGCTCCACATCCAGGGTGCTCGGCAGGGTTTGGGAGGCCCGCCAACCTCCACGGGCTCCACTACTGCATCTCTGCAGATTAGTCACAGGCGGCAGCGCACAACAGAGCCACACTTGAGGACGAGGACACAGACAGAGCCCAGGGAGCATGCGGACAAGGGGGGAGGGCGAGTGCTTACCAGGAACCAGACACCGCTTTGCAAGGGGCCATGGCCAGACAGGGCCACACGACGCTGGTGCCTGGGCTCAGTCAATGGAGCCAGGCAGCCTGAGTTTCTCCTGGTGTAAAACTGGGGTGAGAGTTGCCAGCTACCTCAGGAGACATCAGTCGGCACCAACTGCCACTAGCCTGCTTCAGTAAAAGTCAGGAATGCTCACCCCAGACCTCCACATGCCGTGTCTGTAAGCCGTCACCGATGGCTTTTAATGCTCCCAGCTGGAAGCAGTGGAACATGCCTACAACCACAGTTACTCGAGAGGCCGAGGCAGGAGGAGTTCCAGTTCAAGCCAAGGATGAGCAAGAAATTTAGCAAGACCCTGTCTCTCGCAAAGATACACACGACTGGACAGGGTGTCTGGGTTGGTTCTAAATGAGCCACTTGCAGCTGGGAGAGGGACAGAAAGATGAGGCAGAATTGTTCGGCTATGAGTTGAACTGTCGGGTGCTGAGTACTGGGGTCCACCATCCCTGGTCACAAGTTCATGACTCCCGACATAGGTGAGTAGCAGCTCAGGAGGGGAAACTCGCTTGTAATTGCCTGAAAAACTGAGACCATTTTCCAACACACTCACATATGCGTGAATACGAGTTTGTCCTCTGACCCACATAGGCCTGTCGCACGGAGTTGGGCCTGCGTGCACGTCTCTGCACATACCGCTTCTTGGACAAACACATCCCGGACAGCCAGTCCAGAAGGCACATGGCTCCAAGGTACCCCTGCTTCCCTCCCGGCCCTCTCCCAACCCCGGTACAAACCTAAGCTCCCAGTTGTTGTGGTTCGCTAGTTTGTTGTCATTTTCCTTTTTCCTATCTCTACCTCCCTTCTCAGCTCAGGGGCAGAAGATGTATTTATTTATTCAACATGTATTCCCTGTCACAGGCCCAGAAGGGATAGTCATGGAGGGTTTGAAGAACAGGAAGCAAAGTCAACAGAGCAGTTATCGTGGCAAACACGAGCCGACAGACAGCACCTCCCACAGGTCGCAGGCCATGTGTCTCTCTAACGCACCATCCACCTGCTGTGTGTGTGCCACACGCTTCACGCGCGGCAGTCATTCCGTATGAAATACGTTATGTATCTTGAGGGATATCAGTAAAGTTTTTAAAAGAGATGCAGCAGCTATCTTCCTGCTTCTGAAAGCAGTTCAGACTAAAACACCCACAACACGTATGCCATCTGCACTCCTCACCCAGCGTGGCCATGGGAATGCTTGTTTAGTGCTGTTTGAAAGACGGTGCACTAGTTCATACTTCACGACAGTGAGGATGACAAGGACTCCTAGTGCGCAGTGGTGTCTCCAACCCCACTTAACAGAGAGAGGTAGTGGGGACCCATCAGGAAAGGACTGGGAACTCTTATTTTACAACGGGACACAGCTGAAATGGTCCACATTTCTAAAAAGTAACTTAAAGCAAAAACCCGGCAACGCTGACTTAGCCAGCTGTTACTAATACTTCTTTGATACTTTAAGGAAATTCAGTCACTGCATTATACATCGTACAAATGGAAAAGAAACACCTACTAGTATAAAACTTCATTTGCTTCGTGTCTTTCATATCTCACAGTTTCACACATTAACCTGCAAAAGGGAGAAAGAAATGAGTTCAACATCTGTTACTAAAAACACACCAAGACTTTAAAAGTTAAATAAATCATGTAGTCTTGAAAGTTAAAGAGTATTTAAATGGCTCATTATAATCATTTATTAGCCTCAAGATATACATTAACCATACTTATGTTAACAAAATTAAATAAAACAATATGCTAGGAAAAAAAACATCTTGTAAGATGTCAGCTTTGCCATGCTGATTTAGCAGTATGTATTTTATACTCTGGAGATGGCATGTGGCCAAATTAATGTTCCCTGAGGTACAGAGAGTGAGAGGGAGCCCTAAAGCTGGAAAGAAACACCAATTATTAATTTAAAAAGCAATATCGTCACTCGCAGCTCAACATTAATGTTACTACCATGGAATCTCAGACAAAAGCACACTTTTACTAATTCAGTATTTTTATGACCAATGACTAAATGCAAGCCTTAGGATTTGTTATTGCAGCTAATTCATCCCAAAGGAAAAAACTGTGAAATTATGAAATCATGAGTGATATTCAAAATTAGATCAAGAACAGCACCATCAAAAAGCATCCTATTGCACCAGTCACAACAGTATGTTCAAAAGTGCAAATCAGAGTCTCTACTGCTTCCTGTGAAGGCTAGTACACAGAAGAGCTGGCTGTAACCGACTCGTCAGCGCCTCCACCTCTTCTCCGGCCGGTGTCACACTGTGTCAGTCTACAGCCATCTTTCCTGTGTGCTGAGCCCATTTTCTTCTTCTTTGCTTTTCCAACTCCCCCCGAACTGCAGGGAACACCAGACGGACAGGACCACGGCCCCCAGGAGCCAGTTGGCTTTCCCTGCAGTTCCCAGCACTGTCAACAGACAGAGCCATAGAGTGGTACGTGGAGCTTTACGATCTAGACGCTATCAGCAATGTAGAGGATCCTTTGGCACTAGTAAGACAAACCATGTACATCGCAGCCCAGATGCAGTCACTTGCGTCCCTCCTTCTGACCAAACCATGGAGCCCCGAGTCTTGTGCCCTCTGGACCCCATCTCTCTCAGAGAGCTCCACAGGAACAGCCCGTGGAGCAATCCTGGACCTTGTCCTTACGGTACACCAGGGCCATCCTCAAGCAGGAAGACGGCTGTTCCTGAATAGCTCTTCAGGGGTCGCTATCCCAAACACCCCCACCAAAAGCCCCTAACTCCAGGAGACAGAAGCAAATTCTTCACAGGAAAGTGTGACGGCACAGCGACGAGCCTAAGAATACTGGTCTTGAGAAGGGCAGCCTGCTCATTCTCTTTGCCTGCCCCTTCCTGGCCCCTTCATGCTCCTGCAAGCTGAGACCCTCCACTAACAAAGACACTCAGCAGCGCCCCTACTGGCGATGGGATGCTTGCTTCCAACCCAGCCTCTCTTCAGTCAGTACAGACCTTTTGCTCTCCTCCTTACAGAAAATCTCTTTTCAGAGTTGTCTACATCCCCTACCCCACCCCGCTCCATTTTCTCCATGAAATGCAGAACAAAGGCTCTGGGTGTTGCTGCTCCCTCCTTATTCTCTAAGTCCCACCTGTGCTTACCTGCCTTTCCTCACAGAAAGCTCTGTCAGCTTGCTGTCTCGGGCTTCCTGGTGTCCACTTAACTCCCAGTCATACTGGATTCTCCTGCTCTGTCCTCCAGTGACCCTGCATGTCACCTCCAGTGCTGCCAGCCTCCTCGACCTTCCAGGAGTCTTACGGGGAACTCAGGAACTGATGGCTTCCAAAGCAATGCTCCAGACCAAGATGCAGCCAATTAAATGAGCCACCTCACATTTCCAATGTCCAACACGGAGCTTGAATTTCTCACCTAACATCTACTTTCCCAAAATCAGCACCCAAGGGTCCAGGCTAAGCTGGAGTCATCATTCTGTCCCATTTCCTTCACATCCATCTTTCTTCTGGCACCTGTTTCCAAGACTCATCCTGTAGAACTGACCAAGCCACCACTGGTGTGCTTCATAGTTACATGTTTCCCCCAAAGCCTCAGGCAGCTATGGGTGTAGCCATGGGGAGGTGACAGACCAGACCTGTGCCCTGATGGGTTTGCTGGGGGTGTGAGGCTGTGGGAGAGGCCTGGAAGGGTGTGTACAGGTGACCCTACTCCTCAATGGTTGTGCCGCAAGCTGCTTCTCCTCTGGACCACCCTGCCTGGGAATCGCCACTGTGGACTGAAACCTCTCTATAAACAACAAGCCAAAAGAAACCTCTATTCCTTTAGCTTGTGAGTACTGGGCATTTTGTCCCAGCAGTGAGAAAACATTTAAGACAACTGTCTGCTCTGCTCAAACCCCACCGAGCCATCAGTATGTGGCTATCGCTTCTTACTGGACCCTAGTGCAGATGGATGCGTCCACTCTGAGCTCCTGCTGTCCACTCCTCACTCACCTTCCAGAGCAGTCTTCCCCACACTTGGGAGCAGGTCACCTCACATGTCGGCCCACAACCACCTTCTGGGGAAGAGAACCCAAGTTCCTCTAACCCTACTGGCTATGCTATGCCCACAGCACGGCACAGCACGGACAAACCGTGCTCTCAGGAGCAACTGCGACACCGCTTCCCTGCACACATCTGAGTGGCTGCTCCACCTCAAATGCCACCAACACAGGCTCCAAGGTCAGAGCAGCCGCTCCAGCCCACTAATGTCTGCCCTGACTGTCCCTGCAGTGGCCACACAAGCAGAGGAGTGGCATGGTCTGTGTGTCAGTGACCTCCCCAGTCTCCGTCAGCATCCAGCACTCAGTGAGCATCACTCAATAAACACTTACCGGGAAAATAAATGTAACCAAGGCTGTCAGAAAGTCATGGCAAACTGTCTCCTCTGACAATGCCCTAAAGAAAAGAGGACTGAAAAGGTTTTGTCTCCAATATTAGCAAATGTTTCAACAAAAGGACATGGATCTCCGCTGAATTTGTAAAATAAAATGATCGAAAGGCACCTATAAACTAATGACACTCATCTATAAAGATGAAGAAGACAAGTGTTTTCAGCAGGCTCTTGTTTCCAATGCTAAATAGGGCCCAGCAAAGACATAGCTCAGCGGTGAAGAGCTTGCCTGGAACATAAAAGGCCCGGGGTTCAATCCCCAAGCAAACAACAATACACACTCAACAGCTGCGAGCACATGCTCACCGGTCTTGGCTTCGCATTGCAGCATTTTCCTGTTCAGCAAAAATGCTGCTCCCGGTCTCGATGAACATTTAAAAAACAGCTCAAACAGTGTTGAAAAATACCTGGCTCCTAAGAGAACCTAGGGTGCAGAGCTCAGCCAGGCACTGCCGGGTGCAGAAGCCAGGACGGGGCAGGGACTGAGGGGCGGGGAGAGGGAGGGCCCACTGCCCAGCAGCCAGGTCTAACATCCCCATGGAGAGCATTTTACTTTCTAAAATTGGAAAACTGTGCTATATGAAAGTCTAAACTGACAGTTCTCTACTAACTCTGGGTAAAATTTACTTTAAAAATTCATACAAAATAATTTATTTAAAAGAGATGTATCGATTTTTCCCGAAATGGGAGTACGTGTCATAAATCAGCTTATTCAAGTCACCAGGTTGATGTGTACCTCAATCTCTGCTATAATTCATTTGGTATCCTCATGCTGTTCTTAGAAAACCAACTAAGTGCAAGCTGGACGTTGTCCACGAATACGACTTCTCAACACTGCTGCACGAGATAAATCCATGCCAACAAACAAATATGTCAAACTCCGAAACAGACTTTCTAAGATTTAAATAGACTATACCACACCCTTGAATTGGTCATTTCTAAACAAAAATTACCTTTGAAATGGCAAAAAAGTTAATTCTGAAGCTGGTTGATGGCGTATGGAATGTCACTGTATTTCCTTTTTCTACTTTTGTAATTTAGAAATTTGGAAAAAGTATTAAAAGTCCTTTATGGCAAAAAATTCCATTTTACAGCCACATATATTAAACATACAATCAACATATCTAAATTATCCATTTGTGTAGTTTCCTGTAGGTACACAAAGGGATCTGACCTTTGTATTTGCATTTGAACTAATTACATTTGCATTTGAACTAATTACTGCTGCATTTAATTAAACAATTCTACTAAATCTTGGAAAAGTTGTCAGCATAAAATATCAAATGAAAAACTTACTCTTGTTTTAATTTGAGCCATCTTCTAAAATCCCAATGGTTTTGCCCTTTCTAATAAAACTTGACTGAATTCTTAAACACTTAATCTGCAATCTACTTTAATTCAAATGATTTCCATTAAAAACTTAACTTTAGAAGCACTCAATCCTCCTGATACCTTTTTCAATTAACAACAAAATAAGAAACTGACGTGCTCAAAAATTAATTAGCGTTTAAAGAGTAAAGGAGAAGTACCAGGACAAGAGAAACACTCCTGTGATCAGCAAGCACTGGCATGACTGGCCACAGCTGGAGGGAACAAGGCTTCCCACCCTGCCCTCTTGGAGCAAACATGCAATCCACCTTCCAGAGTCCTTTATTACAGAGTCTTTTTTATTACATACAATTAAGGCAAAATCACTTCTGTTCTTTATTATGAAGCAGAGAAGTGAAGAAAATTTTACATGAGTGGACCCCACTGAAACAAGTATAGGACATACTGTTTCCCGGAGGAAGGTGGACCGCTCAGTGCAGTGCTAAGACTCTCCAATAGAAGAAACCAGGGATCTCAGCACCAAGTAGTGTACTTTCATTTGCCGAGAAGGTAAGCAACAGACACCCTTCTGGGGTGTTCACTGAAGTGGAATTTACTACTTTCAGTCAAAGAGAAGACTCTAAATGAAGAGATGTCAAGGACTATTACTACAACAGAAATGTGAAAAAAAAATGAAAATGAATTCAACTTTTTAAAACTTACGAAAAGTTAGAAGAAGCAATTTCATTAGTATGTTTTCTCTAAGCTACTTAATGATAAGTGAACACATGCACTGCTGTCACATTAAAATGACATACCTTAGCTGATGCTCTCTCAAGTTGGACAAGGCTTCCATACCGTGTAAGTAGGAATACACTATTTCCAGGTCCTGTTTCAAAGAAAAGCATAGAAATTACCAAAATTGTTGGGGAAGAGGGTTTCTAAAGTAGATTACAAATTATACATTTTTAAAACATGTTTTCTCAGACATTAAAAATAAATATTGCAAGGGGGCTGGGGATTTAGTTCAGTGGTGCTGCCACCTGCCTTATAAGAATAAGGTCCTGAGTTCAATCCGTGATACCAAAAAACACACACGCACACACACAAACAAAATACATTGCAAGAAAGCTGACATCTACAGATTACAACTGTCTTGGGCTAAGCACAAAACTTTCTGAAATAATACATGGACAAACTTATGAAAGTAAATTCATCATGTTATTCTTTATCATCTATTTCCCACCACTTATATCAAAATAGGAAATGTTTTAATTTCAAAACATAGATATTTGCCAATACCATGAGTAATCTATGTATCTTCTTAATGTAAAATTAATGCATATTATTTCAGGACTACACTTAAAAATTCTTGAGTATGAATTCAACATTTTTTTTTTTTTTTAATTTTTGTTACCAGGGGTCGAACTCGGGACCCTGCGCAAACGAGGTAGGTGGCAGCACCACTGAGCTGAATCCCGGGCCCATGATTTCAACTTTCTTCAAGTCTTACCAAAATGAAATTTCATGCATTGAGAAGAGTTCAGTTTAAATATTTTCTCCTTAAAAAAGGAAGCATGTCTTGTTTTTTGAGATCATACCAAAATACAAAGAAAAAAGATTCAAAGTTAAGTCATGAAAGTTGACAGGTAAAAATTCAAAGTCCTGTGTATATTCATATATGAGAAGCCATCATTTTAAGATTCCAATACCTACATACAGTTTGTGATAACGAAAATTTAAATGGATATTTATGCCTCCCCCATATCTTAGTCAGAATCTAAAACAAAAGTATTTTTAAATATTTATAAAATAAATCTCCCCCTTTTATAAGTAACAGCCTTAAGCAATTATTTACATTCCATAAAATTTATCTTTTAAAGTAAATAAACCATTAGCCTCTTTAGTACAATCATCACTAATTTCACAACATTTTTACCACCCCCGAAACTTATCTGAGTCTTCCTTCATTTTCTTACACAACTTTCTGTGCTTTTCAGCACCCAAGTCACACTTACTTCCTGGGTTAAATTTAATTCTTTTAATTAGGAAAAAAGTTTTGTAGCCTTAGGAAAACACTTAAGAACAGTGACAACCCTGTGGGCAACTAAATTTCACTATCAAAGGTATGATGATAATTCATGGAACTAGATAAGGAATCAACATTTTTTTAAAGAAGATACTAAGATTTCCAGTCTAAGCTTTTTATTACAGTTTTTAAAACAATATTATGATATACTAAGGAAAAGGCCTGATTTACAATTTTAAATATCTCCTCTATAAATTTAACAGTATTAGAAATCAAAATGTAACCTGGAGGGTGATCTTTCAAAAAACTGATGGCCTTTCATTCCATTCATTTGCAACCTGTGCTATTTCCAGCTACTCTTTGCTCTTTTTTTTCTTTTTTTGTGTGGGGGGGTACTAGAGATTCAACCTGAGACCTTCCACTTGCAAAGGCAGGCGGCGGATCCACTGAACTAAACCTCCCCAGCCCTCCTACAACTCTTGGAAAGGTTAAAGACTGCTATGTAAAAAACAGGGCTATGAGTTCAGCACCAGCACCAGCATCAGCACAAAGCTGGGACAAACCCTAATCCCACTGTCCAGTTAACAAAGTGCACACCCTCAAGACCAGAGTCTCCCCTGTGGGCAGGCAGGCTCCAGGCACAGGGTGCTATCTGTATTTAGGTAAAGCCAACAAAAGGCCCTAATGAATGAGAAGGTTTTTTAATACTTAAAAGTATTTCTGGAAAATCCAAAATTTTCTGTTTTAGTCTAAACATTATGAATCTGTATGTTATTTGCAGTCATTAAATAGGAAGATCTTATATTCTGATTCTAATACTAAAATCTTACATTTTTTTCACTCAATTATCTGTGAACCTATTAAAATCAAAATCTGCCCAAGGCCTATATTGTTTTTATCAAGATGAACTGATAGGACTACTTACACTCATCAAGCAAATAAATTTACACTAACCAAAAAGTATATCTGGAAAAGCACTAGAGAGAAATGGGATTTTTAAAAACTTTTTTTTACTTTTCTTTTCTTTTCTTTTTGTACTGCAGACTGAACTCAGGACCTTTTACTTTTGCGGCAGGTGGTGGCACTGCTGAGCTAAATTCCCAGCCCTTAAAAAGTGTATCTTGAAAAGAGGAAGAAATCTAAAATACGATATTAGCAATAACTTGGAACTTAAAAAAAAAAATCAAAGAAAGAACTGCTTTATCGTCAATCAATAGGCCTTGAAATAGGAAAGTCTCTCCTTCAAAAAGCCAAATCAAAGTAAAAAGTCTGGTTCCTCGGTCAAATGGCAATTCACTAACCTGCCACTTTTTATTTTAACACTGTAGAGTCTCAGGTCTGCAAAGGTCCTAGTCCAGAATAAACCACGCAAACACACACTGTGTTGGTTCAGTGTGTGCAGACTCGACAGCTTGGGTTCAAATGTGCAACTGTCTGTATAGTCATCTATGAACGCTAGTTACCACCATTTCTCTACCATAGCTATACTGGAACACACCTGAAATCCCAGCACTCTGGTAGGCTGAGGCAGGAGGATTCCGAGTTTGACTCCATACTGGGCAATTTAGACAGACCTTGTTTCAAAAAACAAAAAGCTGGGGATGTAGCTCAGTGTGAAAGTCCATTTCCAGTACACACACATGTGGGCACACACAAGCATGTACACACAGAAAAGATGATATGTATCCTTACAACTTGTCAAATAACAATGTCGGTCAGTTAATAAAATGCAAAGAACAATGCAATATGATTCATTGACACAAGTGCAGGCATCAGGGGTTGTTTCCAAGCTTGCACCGTGAACTAAAGGAGTAAGGAGGGGAATGGAAGGCTGCTTTAAAAGCAATGTTCACTTCTGCCTGCACAGCTGCATAAATAAAACATTCACACTGCACATGATGATGATGATTTGGGGGCGCACTTTTAAATATATGTCACTCAAAGCAAGACACGAGCAGATCATCCTGGGCGACTGCTGCAGGTGCCATGTACATCTCACAAGACTGCGAGCTGCGTACAGGAACAGCTTCTTCTGTTATGTGGAGAAGGCCTCTCTACTCCAAAAGCATACAGCCAGGAGAGCAGGAAATACTGTTCTAGGAAACCGAAGGCACTGCTAAATGGCTTCAACTAGATGATACTACGGATATTCAGTCTAAACCTGAGGTTCTTCACTGAACTTACCACAAGTAAAAAGCGAGTGCAAGGTGGCAGGGAACTAACAACGGCTCCTTAAGCCTCAGGAAGGTGACCACCATGACTCTGTGTGTAGGAAAGGGGTAGAATCTCTGCCCTCCGGCCTGAAGGAATGAAAGGAGCTGACTGCAGATGAGCAGCAGAAGAAAACTAACAGGAGGAGGAGCCCACAGGTTCTTCAGGGCAGAGCCCGGGAGCCAACCTAGTTCGTGGTGACAGGGGACAACCCAGAAGGAGAGGAAGACAGATGGGAGGAGCTCTGAACAGAACAAGTCCTGCCCTTGGACCCTTGCCACTGGCAGCTCTGTGCTCTCCGGGATACTAACCCCAACCTAAAAGCAGAAGACAAGAATCTGCATGCAGGTGAGGGTTTGGAGCCTTCTGAGGGACTGTCTGTCAGCGTCTGTGCCCCCATGGCAGACTGCGGGTGGTGGGAGACTTCCTGCGGGACAGCGGACCGCACCAGGCTGGGCGGGGGGGGGGGGGGG
>NW_022900950.1:79486060-79537282 GCF_012274545.1 Fukomys damarensis | reverse complement strand
CGGGGGCACGCGCGCGCGCCAGGCGGGGGGGGGGGGGGGGGCTGCATGCTCCCCACTGCCTCTCCTCTCCTCTCCTCTCCTCTCACAGGACATACAAGTTGCTGGCTGGCCTGAGCTGCCTGCACCAGCAAGGACCAAGGACGGAAAGGAAGCAAGCAGTGAGGTGCAAGGGAGCCCGCGCCACGCACCGGCCTGGGATGGGCGGCAGCACGGGGCCCCGGTCTGCAGGGGCTGGTTGTGCAGCACCACGGGCGGGAAAGAGATCTGTTCACCGAAAGGAATTAGGGTTCTGACAATGGACGACAAAAGCTAGAGTTAAATCACCTACAATGTTTCAATTTCTATTTGTCGTCAAGAAACCCTGACATGCAAACTGAGGAATTTCTAACTTCCCCAAATGTACTTCCCAAGACAAAATTCATACAACTATTACTATTTTAAGGGACTTTTAAAAATGTAAGCTATTTTCCCCAAAAAACTTCTGTAGACTTTGAGCATAAACAGGAACATGTTGCTCTGCCCAGGAAGCAGCACTTTTTAGAACAATAAGCCTTCCCTTCTCCCCTCAAAAGGACATCCTTTATTCAAAAATAGATGGCATTTGAAAGCAGGCGAAAGTTATAAAATTACAATACCCTAGAAAGGCTGAAAAGCCAAATAAAATGAAGTTTTCCTAATGAGAATGAGTCACTCCCATCCACCCTCTTTTCTGCACTAAACGTAAAGCAGGTTTAAATCCCCAAACCACTCAAGTCCAAGAGCTTCAGCACGGCCCTGAAGGAAAGAAGGTCAAGGCACCTACTCCAGAGTCAGGGTGCTTTCCTTTCGTGCCTTCCCCTTGGAGGCTGGTTCAGAAAATAACAGGACCCCTAGCAAGCTTGTAATTCACTTAGAACTAGCTTTTCGTTTCATGTGCTTTCTAGCACCAAGGTTTCACTGACCACCGCAGTCCACTTTGCTAGGACCTCTGTGTGCAGAGAGGAGGTGAGGGTTCTCCACCTCTTGCCCGGCTCCTCACACAGGGGGCTACAGTGTCCTTCCTGCTCCTGGAGCCGCTTCCACGCAGGAAGGAACAGTCGAGGGGGTTCTTGTGCACTGTCATGGGAAAAGGTTTTCCTTTAAAAGGGGTGACACGTGAGAAACTACATTTGAAAATAACGTGGCTCCTTCCTTTAGTTTTGGAGATGGAGAGAGACTTGTGAGAGCGCTGCAGGTCCTTGGCTTCAGGACCACATGGCAGAGTCAGAGGCGCACGCTGCTCCCCTGGACCTATGCCGAAGCGCTCTCCTCCCTGGGGATCAGGGACTGACGTGACTTCCTCTGGGAAAGACCACAAGCAACAAATCTGACAGCTGTCTCAAACACCACCTCCTAGGGCTTTTAAAGAGCAGGGTTGTCAAAGGCTACAGACGATGGGCATATGTGCGCCACTGTGTATTTCCGTAACAGCTGCATCTTAATGGTTTATCTAGGAGATCTCAAGCATTTCTACACTAAACGTGGGAGAACGCCGTCCTCCAAAGGACGTAATGGAAGGAATGTGGGCCTCACACGGCACAGGTCAACCCTATCCCCACCACTCACTGCCCATCACCGTGTGACTTTGGGTGTGACCGAGACCGTTACTGAAACACCAAGTATGCACCGCTAGGTTGAGTGAGCATACACAGTTTCATCCAGCAAATGCACGAGTAGATCTGTGGAAAACAACAGCTTTCACATATATGAGATTTTTCCCTCCTAATTCTAGGGATAGAACCAGCCCTAGATTCAGGTTTCTACATCAAGGTTAAAGAAAAATGTAACCAACATACAGTGTACCACATCTGTTATTAATAAACTTCACAACACTGACTTGAAATCTCATATACTTAAGAATGAGGAAGAGAGTAACGGAGATATTTTTCAATTTCAAAACAGCCATTTAATTTTTCCTCCACAAAAAATTGGCCAGAAACATATTAAAGACTGGCAAAGCTAGAAAACAACCTAGGAGCATTTTCTTCTCTGACATGGACAAGTTTACCCGCCCTGCCTCAAACCTTCCTCAGAGCCCTCAAAAGCTGGGACATGGCGCCTGGAGCCACAAGTTCTCTACATTGTAAAAATTTCTTAAAATGCTCATTTTGATCTTTTCAACCCGAGATCATAATAAATTTCCCACAAGTTTTAAGTCACACTGGAGCTCCCGAAACTGTCTTTGAAAGCCTGACTTACTTTCTCATTGTTCTTGGATACGTTTTATCCGGGGATGATATTCCAAAACAAATTATTCCTCTTACATGTAATCTTCTAAAATGTATCCACGCTAAACTTTGAGTGGCATCACGCTGTAAAGGGATCACGTGAAGAAAACCGGTGCACTGAGGTAATTCCCTAACGCCCAGATCAGTAACAGATCGCGGGCGGGTAACCCTCCTGAAGCCACTTTTTTTCCTTTCTGCAGTGTTTTGAACAGCGCGCCCCTGAACCCTGCCCTGTGCAGTCCTGCGGAGCAGACTCTCCAGCAGCTCTCACAACACCTGAGGACAGAGGATGCTGCTCCTCACGCGGGGCCAGGCTCGAGGCTCTGGGACCCCCGTCGTCCAAGCCTCGCTGCTCTCCCCGTGGAAACCCTCTCCAGGCCGAGTACTCCTCTCTGCGTCCACCTTACTGACTGACTAGGTCCCGCTTCATCTCCTCTTCCACCTCTTCAACTGCCTGGGAAGTGTTGGGCGAGCTAGCACAGGCCGACCACAGAGCAGGAAGGGGTTCCAGGGGAAAACCCTACCGGTGGGCTGAGCTTGGGCTGCAGAGGGCCACGAGGCGGCGGCATGGGCAGGGGTCACCCAAACCCAGAAGCACAGCCTCAGGTCGGGTGGGGTAGCTCACAGCGGATCTCCGAGGGGAGGGCGGGCGAGGGCAGCTCTGCAGGGCTCCCCCACTGTCAGCCTGGGCAGGGGTCCCCGACCTCGTGCACAGCGCCCAAGGAAGGCTAGCCACCAGCCAGGCAAGTGTTTGCCTTAAGAGAGCACTCCGGGAAGAACTCATTCAAATTCACACGGCAGGCCCAGTGGTGGGCAGGCAAGCACGCAGTGAGTCTGCTAATTACTGCTGCTCCTGCACACGGAGCCCTGTGGCGGTCCTCTCCCCTCCAGCCTCCGCGCCCCGCCGCCCACCAACCTTGCCATGCTGCTCCGAGGCTGGGTCTCATGGAGCTGCCCCACTTGCAGCTCTCCAGCCTCAGTCCCCTGGGTGCTGGGGCCACAGATGCACAGCCGCACCCAGTTCCTGTGCCATTTTCAAACTGCGGATGTGAATAATTCCTGAACTTGAAGGGATTATAAAATAACTACCTCTGTAATACGGAATTTACAAAATGGATTCTTAAGTCACAACAAAACAGGCCCCGGTTCCAGTCTTCTCTGCTCCAAGCCATTGTCAGGGAGCTCTGAGAGCAATAAGCACATGAATTTCATCTGTGAAGATGACAATTCTCATTAGAAAAATCAACAATTACAGTCAACAAAAATCTCATCTTAAGAAATAAGAAAAATACAAGCATTCTGATCAGCCTACAACAGCTGTTCACCAATGGTTTCCCTCTGGAACAATGCTCTTCACCCCAAGCCTTTAGCTCCCTGTGTTTGCTTTCCTAGGTGCCTAGAAGAACACGCAACAAAACACCCTTTCATGCATGTTAAGTCACTGCGTACTTTCATCTCTCAGACTGCGAATCCACAGGCAAATCTCAACTCCACGTGTGCCCACTCACTGCAGAACCACGGTGCTGGCCTTCTTCGCTCCATCGCTCAGCCAGCAGGTAGCGAGCTACCAGTTTGGTCAACCTTAACCCCCCAACTACCAAGACAGCAAATCGGCCATGTACACCCAGGCAGAGGTAGACACACACACACACACACACACACACACACACACACACACACACGCCATTCTAGGAATTCCTGGACTATCTGTAATTTCAATTTTTAAAAGTCGACTGAACACCTGCCACCTTCATTCTCCTCTAACAATTCAGCTAAAACCTCCAGTGTGGTATTAGCTCGATTCCCAAGGGTGATCTGGCTCCGATTAGCACATCACCTCAGAAACCTCCTGTTTCCAGAGCTGACCCCACTCCTAGCTCAGCCCCAGCCAGTCCCAGAGGCCTCGCAGAGCAGGCCCCGAGGACATGGTCTCCCCGCCTCTCTGCAAGAAGGAAGCACTCACTCTCTGGCGGAAGGTTTTAAATATAGAAAACTTCATGGCTGCCATTTTTCTAGGACAAAAGACAAAAATAATTTGACATCTGTTTTTCCCATCTTGAATGTTTTACCAAGGATCCAACCACCAATATTATTACTTATTCTCAAATTTTTTATTTCTCAAGAGGACAGAACATTCCACATATGCAATTAAAACCTTCCCCTTTATTGCTCAGAATAAGCTGTACGTTAAAGAAACATTAGATTCTGTTCAGAATTGGTGTCTTTCAAACTTGCTACAGAAAGTGAGAAACATGAAAAATCCGGTTTAACCACCCAACCAAATAAATATTTGGGAGGAGAGATAGCCAGTTACAAAAAGGAAGTGCATTACTGGGTTTTGGAGAACTAGAAACTTTTAAAACATGCATTTCACACAGACGTTTCATATGGTTTTGCCCAAAGGCTACATTAGAAGGAACAAGAGACTAGCCACAATCCCTCCTTTCAAACTATTTCTGAACTCTTCTGTGAAGCTAAATTGCATCCCCACCTACCTACTGACAGTGCTTTTACCTCCCCCACTAAGAGGTGTAAGGCGGCCAGGTAAGGAACCAGCATGGGTCCCGACTCCACAGCTCTTGAACTCCTGTGCAGAACCTGAAATGTGTGTCTTCAAAGCCAGAGCTATAAAGGGCAGCTGGGTCTGTCTGTCAACTACTGAGTCATAAAACCTTCAGACCCACACAGGAAGAAGAGAAAGGAAGCTGCTGAGCCCTTACCTGGTTAAGGACGAATTTCAAAGGCTAGGGCAGTGCTTCCAAAGGCAGGTCCCCAAGACAGTTTTCACTAGTGCACAGCAAAATGAGAAAATAAGACATGGCAGTGAGATGCTTAAAAATATTACTGCTGTCACATTCACTTTAAAAAGCTCTCCATTTCGGATCATAGGTTGAGTGTGGTGGCAACATGCTTGTAATCCCAGCACCCAGGAGGCTGAGACAAGAAGATTGCTGTGAATCTAGCTTGGGCTACATACACAGTTCAATGCCAGCCTGAACTACACAGTGACATGTGTCTTGAAAAAAGCGGGGGGTGATAAAGGAGGATTATAAACTTCCTTTTATTTTCCTTACTGTATTTGAAATTATATTGATCCCAGATAACAGTTCACTGTTTTGTCTAATATCTTACTCTTTCTAACTCCCAACTGCATGTCAGCATTCCAGCTTTTACAGTCTTGCTAGATGATGTCAGGAATTCGGGACACAGGAACTTCTAATGTGTAGCTTGTGATCGATCTTATGAGAAAGTGAGGTGCCTTCAAGATTCCTACATTAACCCTCACTTCCAGTTCTTACTCACTGCATCCACATTCTCCAAAGAAAAGCTTTCCAGGTGTTCCAACCCTCCCAGAACATTTTGAGACCTTTCAAAAACGCATTAGAAGCCTCTGACCCTTGAAACCCTGTGATGACACCAGAGCCTTGGGACAGAGAGGACAGTGTGGAAGAGGCAGGCAGGCGGCGAACAGGGTGAGCAGCACCGTGTGGGCTGTCCCCTGGCCTCGGCTCCGTCTTCCATCAAGTCAGGCCAGCCCTGCTGGGGTCCCTTCTTCGCATCAGACAGGGTGAGCACAATAGGGTCTCCCAAAGTGCCCCCAGGTAGGAGAGGCATTGCTAGCTCTCACAAGACGTCTGACGAGGTGGATGGGGCTACAGAGACCGGCTGGGGCACAATCAGCACAGCCTGCTGGAGTCTCATCCTTATCGTCTCAGGTAATTTCTGGTTTTAAAGTAAAACGCTGTTGCCACACCTAACAGAACAGAGAGCCAAGAAAGAAACCCACACACTTGCAGTGCACAGATTCACAGCAGTGCCGAGAAATGACAGTGCCTTCAATGACCGGTGCTGGAGAGACAGAAATCAACCTTCTCTCAGCCACGTACCACAACAGCTCCACAGGAGTCAGACTTATGGACGACGTGAGCTGTGAAACCACTGCCAGAAAACACGGTGGGAAAGCCCCACAACAAGTCAGGGCAAGGGATTTTTTTACATAAACCTAAAAGCACAAGCAACAGAAATATCAATGGGGTTACATCAAATAAAAAAGCTTCTTCAGGGGCCAGGGATTTAGCTCAGTGGTTCCACCGTGTGCCTCAAAAGCACAATTCAATCCCTGGTACAAAAAAAAAAAAAAAAGCTTCTTCATCACAAAGGAAACAACCACCCGAGTGAAGCAATGTATAGTACCGAAAATATCTGCAGCCATACATCTGGGAAGGGATTAATATCCAAAATAGACAAAAAACTCAATGAAATAAGCAAAGAATAAGCCCAATCTTAAAAATTGGCAAAGGACCTAAATAGGCATTTCTCAAATAAGACAGGTAAGCAGCTAATGGGTATCTGAAAAATGAAAAATGCTCAGTGTCAGTATCATTAGGGAAATGCCATTAAAATCACAATAAGAGATCGCTTTACACCTGTTCGGGGGTTGTTATAAAACATATACAGATAACACTAGGAAAGAACTTCAGAAACGCTGCCGATGGGAGCATGAATGAGCACGCGGTGTGGTGAACAACACAGAGGCTCCTAACCGCGGGATCTCCTAGTCCCCTTTCGGGTAACACCTACTGCAGTCCACGGCCTGGCTGGGGCTTTGGACGCCATTGCGCCCCTCATTAACTGCAGCACTGGCCACAAGGACCAAGGTAAGGAATCGACCTGACAGGAAAACAGCAGGCCAGGGGGTACGGAAAATGTCACCCACATACATGCACCCATGTGCAAGCATGCACGCACCCTGGAATGGTGCTCAGCCATAAAGCATGAACCCGCGCATCTGCGGCCACTCAGCTGAGCCTGGAGGATGTCTGGTTAAGTGAAACGAACCAGACACAGAAAGACAAATGCTCACTTACATGTGTAATCTTTTAAAAAGTTACAAGTCAAGAAAGCAGAGAACAGGACAACTGAAGTTCTCAGGGAGGGTGTGGGAGCTAAAGATTGCTCAAAAGATACCAATGTTCAGTTAGTCAGGAATAAGTGTAAGAGAACTACTGCCCCGTGCTGTGACTGCAGTTCGTGACGATGTATCACGTTCTTGAAATTCCCCACCAATAAACGCTATGCTGTCACCATAAAAAATAAGTATGTGAGGCGATGCCTGAGCTCATCAGCTGAAACCACCCCACGATGCACATGTATTCCAAAATATACCATTCCACACCAACATTCAACCTTCGTCAATTTTAAAAGACTTTTTAAATACAGAGAACAGGACTTGAAAAGTAATGATCTTTAAGTATGGCTTATATATTTCTTAACAAAAATGACAACTTCAATGTAGTCCAAAATTTCAACAGGGAGGTGGGATGCAGGGAAATCCAGAACTTGCTCCGATCTGACTCCCTCCCTTCGCTCACAGCTCGCCAGTAACCAAGCACTGTCCGGGGTGTCGTCTCGGACACAGAGACTGGGGTGTGGCTTGGCCCTCAGAAACTTGTCTGTTAGACAGATAAAAGACCCTCAACGAGGGCCGGGGATTTAGCTCAGCGGTTCAGTGGCCTGCCTTGCAAGCACAAGGACCAGAGTTCAATTCCTGGTACCAAAAAAAAAAAAAAAGATCCTCATGAATAGCTACAACGTAAGACAGAAATTCAGTCACGAATTGTGGCATGAAATGTTTTCTTAGTCCAAGTTCAACAACTGTTTTCTGCCACCCTGTCAGCTCTGCAGGCTGACCTCAGACATCCATGTAGTCTCCCCTTCCTGAGCCTGAGCCTCAAGCTGTCTACTCGATGAGAAGTCATAAGCGTCTATGACCTCACCTTCTTTCACTAGGCGAGCTCTTACTGAGCACTGGTCCTGTATAAAGAAATGATCAGACACTCCTTTCAGCACCCCATCACTGGAAAAGTAGTGTGGTTTCAAACTGTAAAATGTATCACAGGTAAGAAACAACACAATGCAGTAGTGCCTTGTACGAGAAAGCACTAACACTTCTGCATGTCTCTGGATCTGAAACCCCCATGCGCAGCCCCAAGTGGTCGCTGTCCCAGACCTGACTGCCAGCTGTGCTCTGCACAGCAGAGGAGGGGCTGCCCCTTGCTATCACTGCTCACCCTCGGGAACACTGCAGCTGCTGCACATGTGCCAGAGGTGCACACACTTTAGGAAACCCTGTAAGCACATTCCTTCTCTGTTCTTCTTTGAGATAGGTTCTCACTAAGTCACCAAACTACCTGGGCTGGGCTCAAACTTTCAATCCTCCTGCCTCAGCCTCCCAGAGTGTGGGACTACTGGCATTTGTCTCCACACCCAGCTATAAGCATATTCTTTTGAGTATTATCAGCAGTGATTCTTCATCCTTTCCTGGAAGACTCAGGTTTTGAGAATATCCAACACTCACCCAGAAACTAGGCTTACTGAATGAGGTGGTTATTTAAGCTCGATTAAGGTTCGTATTAGTGCAGTACAATCAGGTAAGAGGGTAATGTCCTGTGGAATTCACCAAGCAACTCTCATAATGACCCCTTGATATGCCCTAAAAATGCTGCAGTAACGGTACCAAGATTTTTAGACAATTACTTGACAGAATGAAAAATTTCAAGGACTTACAAACCTTACCTGTTAGGTCTCACTGCATTAAGGCTGGTCCTCATTTTTAGAAAAGTGTTAACAAATTTAAATCTAACCATCAAAAATGAGAGAACAAAATCTACCAAATTACATAAATTGTGTCAATGTATCGTTTAATATCTGCTGAAACCTACCACACAGAGCAGATTAGGGCTGCTTACTCTTCCTCTTCAGGAGAGGGTACCGGTGGGAAACACCACACACAGAAGGATGTCCACATACAACCACTATGAACACCTGTGTATCGTGCAGTGAGGGTTCTACCAAACACACAGGTTTCTAAGTAAAAGGTTCCATGCAAAAGCCTGAAATGAAGAGAGAAAGTCTGACAAATCAGTCAATTCCTCTTCACTCCTCCTCTCAAAATATCCGTGCTGATTCTGCATTCACTATGAATATCCGGGAGTGAAACTTACATTTTTACAAGCTAAAAAATTGGCGGGGGGATCCAGAATGCGTATTTTTCTCCTTTATCACTTTTTCTGTCTCTTTTCTGAAACTACTAAGTCATTCGAGCCTACAAAGAACTACATGCAGAACAGTGAACAGTGAACAATCAGATTTCTCACCCGCCAACCCTCCTGCAGATGCGCAGTCCCGGCCTCCCTGAGCCATATGCAGCCCGCTCTGCTGCTCAGCTCCACTCTGGGACAAGGGCCGCAGCTCCCGAGGTCTTCTCAGCTGTCAGTCAGTGCACAGCCTGTGAGCATCTGATCCTTGTCCCTAACAGAGTGAAACTCCCTCCTTCAAGATAACCAATGCTATCATTAAAACAAAGCAACATATTCTTTCTTCCTCCATATCAGGAACAGCCACAAACATTGGCATCGGTGACTATACCAGCACACAAAACAGCAAAAATCCCTGTCCCCTTCTTACCGTTAGAAGCCTGCGTGACCAGTGGCTAAGTGCCTACTTACCCTTGCGAGACCCTGGTTGCCCCTGGAGAGGAGGGTGGACAGTAATAAGCAAGAAGGAGAAAACCAGGCAATGAGGAAGCATGCGAGACCTCAGGAAAGCTGTGGCGCTGCTTTCAGCCAGTCCTGCCCACAGGGCCTGCGGGCTACCATAGCGGGCTACCGCAGCCTGCTGCCTGGAGGCCCCGGGCAGTCTGAACGTCCTCCTCCTCAGAAGGGTCCTGTCCACCAGATCCAAAATCTGCTCTTTACAAAGGACCCCCTAAGGCCATCTCTTCTTACAAATCATCACCATCACCAGCTAACAGCTGACCTCGAAAAGCTGCCTACGCAGAGCTAAACTTCACACTAAGTTTCCTCAAAAAAGAATTAGCCAAGCTTTTTTACTCTCTCTCCTGCCACTGCCATCACCCCAGGGGAGGCTGAGTGTTCCCGCTCTTCCAAAGAAACCTCCTACACCCTAACTTCAGCCTATCCTACACTCTACTTGCGATGGTGCAGACAGTTCTGCCACATTCTCTTTTTGCATCACACATAACTAAACAAGGGACCCACAGTTTCCCTCCCTGCTGAAAGAGCTCCATGGCTCACCAAATACACAAGCTCCCTGCTGAAATACCTCCATGGCTCACCGCTACACAAGCACCGGTGTTGTCCCCAGCCTGCCTGGTCCAGCTGTCCCGAGGCCGCCCAGCTCTGGGGGCTTCCCAGCACACCTTGGGCAGTGCCGCGTCTGCTCCAACCACTCTGTCCACCCTCCTCTGCCCCTGGTGACGCGGCCAGCACACCACTCCCAGGGAGCAGCCTTGCGTCTGCCTGCTGCTGCTGAGATATGTATGAAATGCCGCAGAGGGATGATGGTACAGACTGCTGGAAAACACTGTCCACTCGCAGCAAGGGCCCCCTGCTCTGCGTCCTCCACTCCCCAACCCCCGGAACTCAGGAGCTGCTCGGTTCTGACCCAGGAGCCGAGAAAGGTCGGTGGGAGATGGCCAGCCAACTTCTCCACTGTCTGCCCGTGAGAAGACAGGAGTGAAGGAGACCGAGGCCGGGGTCAGAGGGGATGGGGATGCACCCGAGGTCATGTTCATCCTCCGAGGGCAGCAGAGGTCCCGGCCACACAGCTGGCCACCTCTGCCGGCTGTGCTCAGTTCCGATCTCCGCATCTGCCCTTCTCACATCTCTGGGGCCCTGGCCTGCAGCTGGCACATTCCTACTGCCTCTCATTCTATTCTTCAATTGCTTGCCTTTAATTTTACTTGATTTGATTATTTTATCCCTTGTGATTTGGGGTGGGTCAATTTTTCCAAAAATAAATTTGCTTAGTGTTTAATATCCAAAATGCTAAATTAAAAATACCTGCTTCAGGCCAGGGACTTGGCTCAGTGGTTCCACTGCCTGCCTCATAGGCACAAGGGCCCGACTAAAATCCCCGGTACTAAAAGAATTTTTTAAAAAAACCTACTTCTATACACTGACATAACTTCTTCACTGATGACAACCTGACTCCAAAAACCTTTAAACTGGGGATATGGTGGAACATGCATGTTACCCCAGCACTGGAGAGGCTGAGGCAGGAGGATACAAAGTTCCTGGGCTGCACACAAATTCAATGATGGCTGGACTACATAGCCAGACCCTGTCTCAAAAAAGTAAATAAGACAAAACAAGAAAATCCTTTAGGCATTCTATATAAACATGCACAAGTGATTATATCTGTCAATTTGATTTTTTAAAAAGTAAAACCTTTAGGCAAAGACAGGATACACTTAATTCTATTGATGTACATACACAAATGCTACACAGTCACTGCCAAGCATATCTGTATGTTTGCCTCTAAGTTACAAAGGTGCTAGCATAAAATAAGTAAACAAAAAAGAACTTTACTGCTACCTTGGCATGCCATCACCAACAGGACTGGGTGGTGAGTCATTCGATCAGTATCAAAGACAGAACCCTGGGAACCAGTCAATCAACAAGACAGCTGGAAATCTGTGTCAGAGAGACGCTCACGGCTGGTCTTATTCAACTCGTGTCATACTAAATCAGCTTACCCCACAGACCTTTTCTCTCCCCGGAAAAGGAAAACAATTCTTCAAAACAGAGAAGCCTCCTTGTGTGAGGTTAAGTTTGTGGCACATATGCCAATGCTAAAGATTTTTTAAAGATTGTATTAAAGATTTTCAGGAGGAATAAACTATTGGAATATTTTTATGTTTCTGTGTCCTTGCATTATCTAAGAATTTTACTTCTCTTTAGAGTACAAAAATAGCAAACTGGACCAAATCATAAAATATACTGGACATCCATAGTTTCACGATTCTGGCATTCAGTTTACTACTTTAATACAGTGCTTGTGTTATTACTTTTGTAGAGATGTTGTGTCACAATGCTTTATAATAATGCATCAAACCTAAATATAGGCATCAAACCCACTGTTTCAAATCACTAGGTAGTCCATTTTACTGTATGGCATCACTCACCTTACAGGAAAGTTATTCACAAACCCTAACTACATATGATGTGCCGAGCACTGTGCTGGATGTTCCCCAATTTCCACAACCACCCCACATGCAGATAACTGATATCTAGTAACCAAAGGGAACACTACTGAAGTCAGTTTTAAACTGGTAAAAGCACACATGCACGCACACATGCAAACTCCATAATAAACAAGGTTGTTGCTATGCATGTCACTGCTACAGCAGGACTTTCAAATCCCAAACAGAGCAATCAGTCCTGATTTATTTTATCTGTGACACATCTTTCAACAATCACCTCTGTAAGATGACTAAAATTAAGGTCATGCTCAGCAGCAGCTCTGAATAAAAACAAATCCAATTGTATCACTTTATGAAAAGGCTGCCGTTTATAAACTACTACATACTTGGGGAAACCAATTAACATGAGTTACACCAACAGCAGCCTGCAGTTCTCCTCCCTGGGGCTTCCTCCCTGTGCACCTCCTGCCCCACAGCACCCTGGAGCCTGTGACACCTACCCGCTCTCCAGGGCCTCTCCAACCCCTGCAAATAGTCTTCCCACATCTCTCAAATCTACACGGTCTAGGCACACACTGAGCCCTCAAGTGAAAGGCATTAAGCTGATGAAATCAAAGTTTTCTTCCAAAACACTGGGAGAGGGCCCACCAAATTACTCAGAATAACACCACCAGATCTTCTTGCTAGATCTTATTTCCACTGAATTGATTAAATGTACAATTTTTACACAGAATGAACATCATTTCAATAGTTTATTTCTGTAAAGTCCAAATTATTTTCTGCATTAAATGCTTTTCTAAATGGATTTATACTTCAAATGCCACCCTGCATTTTCAGAGCTTTTACAATCTGTTTCCATTATTCTATCAACAGAACCAGTGCTAACCAACCAATATTACCTTCCAAAAGAATCCACAAATAAACTCACCTAATTATCTAAACAAAGTATTTATTGGACACTTCAAGTTTACACCTCACAATAAAATACTGTCTCAATGATTATCTCTCATGTAAAGAACAAGATGTTATAGGAAGAAAAATTCCGTCACAACTGCCACAATTTTATAAATCTGTGAAATAGGTAAAATGGTAACACAAAAAGACTGAGGCAGGAAAAACCATTCTCTATAAATAAAATAAGTGAACCATATATGTACTCAAGAACTCTCATCTTTTAGTAAGTGTAAATACCTAGAGTGCTACCTTTTCTGGAGTCACATGGCATAGAATTAAAAAAAAAAACCTCCTTACACTGCCCAGAGTGAAGTACACAGTCATTGTCACAAGTGATTCCATTTGAAACAGGTGTTTGGGACTAAGAGAAAAGAAGACAGAAAGAAGATTCAAGATTGTGATCCACTGCCTAAACTTCTCCTATCCCTGCATTAGCCAGAGGAGAAAATAGTACTTTAAGGAACAGCAAAAGAGACTGAAATGTATTCTAGCACCACTGTGCAGGCTGGCTCAGGGGCTGAGAAGACAGACTCGCCGGGCCAGGCAGAGCTGGAGATGGCTTTGTTGCATGCTTCCTAGCTGTGGGCAGGTAACTCAGCCAAGCAGCTCACCTGGAAAAGCAGCGCTACAGTGCTCAACCCACTGGGCTTTTGTGGAGATTTTTCTGAGGAACCCCAGGAAACGCTTGAGTCCTCCCCACACCAGCGTTCTTGCACTGACGCTGCACCCCCAGCCCTTTTATGATTTTTTAAATTTTGAGACACTTAGTGCCTGTCACTAAGGCACTAAGTTGCCCAGGCTCTGCTTGAACCTGCAGTCCTCCTGCCTCAGCCTCCCAGAGCACTGGAATTACACAAGTATGCCAGTGCACTGACTTTTTATGTTTGTTTGTCTTTGTTTTCTTTTGTTTTGGTGGTGCTGGGGGTTCAATCTGCAGCTGCATACACATTAGGCAAAATTTGTAATACTAAGCTGCACCCCACAACTATTTTTACTTTTGAGACAAGGTCTCACTAAATCACCCAGGCTGACTCAAACTTGCAGTCTTCCTGCCTCAGTCTCCCAAATCACTGGAACTGCAGTTAGTGCACTGCACCCAGCAGGACTGGTGCTATCCCAACAGCAAAGTGACTCAGTCTGTGATGCGGATGGATTTGGGGTTTTCCACAATCCAGGCTTGTTAATGTACACAACAACCCTGATGTCTAAGTGAAAAGACTTGAGCATACGCTTCCTCAGGCGCTGAAAACTACCTTCTGGTAGCAAGTATATGGGTTACCATAGTGAGTTTTCAATATGAAGACGCCCAGATTTTTAATAAACACTGAAACATTTGTTAGAGATGCCTTATAAATTAGAGCAGAGTGTAAGGTTTACAATTGTTTCTATGCTCTGTTCTCAATATTTTGCTCTCCAGAATTTTATAATTATGCACTAAAAGATTTTAAAAGCTTAGAATATATCTAGGAGATAACCAAAATTACCACAGCTTTAAAAAAAACTTCTGAATTCAGTCAAAAGCAATCACTACATTCTGGAACGGTATCATCATTCCTGATGCATTTATCAAAACCAGCCATACTAAGGGTCAAAAATCAGTATATATGAAAACGAGCAACTGTTATGAATAACAAACTATCACAACTGCCACCACAACTGAAACGGTTCCTCCAGAGAATACTTCCCAGCAAGCCCAAAGCAGCAGACGTTCACACTCACACCCCACACACAGAAAGCTGACTGTGTGCTGTACTAGGGGCCTCCCGGCCCAGTGTCACCTCAGGGGGCGGCAATGAACAGTACAGCCGAAGCAGTCTTTCTCCACATCTTCTACTGAAGTACAGGAAACAAACACCTCTAGCCATAGGTCCAAGACTACCAAGAAATCCCTATGTTATGAATGCAAATTTAAAATCATAAAGAGATGGGTAAAGGCTTGCATCTAACATTCATTAGCCATTTGGCCTTGGGCAAGCACAAGAAACTTTCCTATCTGTAAAATGAGGTAAAACAGTCACACTGGGTTGAGGAGAGCATAAAACAAAACACACAAAGTGTAAAGCACAGTGCCTGTACTTCCCTAATTAGCGAATGCTAACATGTCACATAAAAACACAACTATCCATTTCTAATAGGAAGTGGGGGGACTCAGTGGGTAAACGATAAACTTCACAAAATAAGACTGTAAAATGAGAAGACAAATCTGTCTCTGGTATATCCAATACCTTCTCAAAGCCTTTGCACAGCTAGAATATTAATGTAATGTCGACCAAAAACAGTCTCTAGAGGAATTAATCCTATTAAACTAAAAGCCAAGATAAGTGTGTAATTAATGAATTCAATACCACACTCATACTTAGGCATAAGGATTAGAAAGGACTCTCTTCCCTTCAGCTGAGTGCAAATGTGGTTCAGGGAGACAGATAGGACCTGCACCCTAACTTACACTTTCCCACAGGGCCATTCGCCTGAACAAGCACTCCTCTAAGCAGAGAGAAAGGATGCAGCTGCTTCCACCTATGAGAGCACTGCTACACAAGCTGAGAACTCTACTGTTTGCAAACACTGTGGATTAAAATTACTTCCACATTTATAATTAAGAGTTGCAGAATTTTTATATTCTATTAAAGAAAACAGAAATTGGTGAAGTCATGTGAAAGTGCCTAACAAAAGGGCAAAATAACAAAGTGATCCAAGTGTGGTTCCACCGTGACACAGCTCATGTACACACTCTTCTGAAATAACAGGTTACTGTAATTTTGAAGACTGGAAAACAGAATGTCACTGAAATTTAATTTGCTATAATATCTACATTTAATCTGCCATGATATCTACATAAATTACATGAGTAATTCTTCTGTGATCAAATCTGACTCAGAAATATCTTAAAATTAAAGACCTCTTTTGACAACAAGAACATTACTGTGTGTGGTTTTCTTGGAAATATCTACAGGTTCACCCCATCAGGAGCACTACAATCAAAAGAAAAGAACTTCCCCATACAGATTCAGGCAACACATTCTTCCCAAGAGAACATTCAGTACCGTCTGGCCCTATGTACCATACAGTGGAATCTGAGATGGTTTCTGTCAGTGACACAGAAGAGGTACAGGTAAAACACAGAGATTTTGGGCCCTTGAGTCTGCGAGGCAGGCAGCAAACAACTGAGCTAAAAATGGAACACTACTCAGCCATAAAGAATGAGAAATTAAGAGTCATTCATAGGAAAATGGATACATATTGAGGATATACTCTTTAGTGAAATAAATAAGTCACACATGTAAATACTGAATAGTTTCTCTGCTGTGAAAAACTATTAATAGTACACAAGATCCTAATGGAATAATTAAGAGTGTGAAATAGGAAGAAAAGGGCTAAAGGTGTAGGGAAAGTGGGAAGGTTAGGGGAAAGGAAATAAGGGAAAAGAAAAAAAAATGAGAAAATGAAAAAATGGAAATAAAGAGTTTGTAAATGGGGAGGGGAGGGGGAGGTGAAGGGAGGGCAGAGTCAAGGGGAAAAAATGAGAACCAAGAACTGTCATGTGAAGGTACGAGATCCCAGTAGTGAATGTAACTGTATTGCAGACCTAGATTGTACCAATAAACTCAATAAAAAGAAACACACACACACACACACACACACACACACACACACACACACACACACAGCAAGATCCAGGAAGGGAGCCGCGCAGATGACTGAGGCGCGAATCAGAGCTGAGGGGAGCAGTCCTTCCCAGGGCCCTGCTGGGGTCCAGCCACCCCACCTACTGCTGCGGCTCCACATTCCTACCCGGGGATCTCACCAGATCAAGGGGAGCCATACTCCACAGGACTGCTGCCAGGAGGCGCAAAGCACTTCAACAAATACCAACCCCAGCTGCTACTGCTGCTGTTTCAAACTGAAGGCTAAAGGGTACCAATCATACTCCGAAGGCCAAGTAAAGCTAAATCTGAGTGAAGCCTTCTAGTAAGATGGCCATGACAATTTCTGGTTCCTTCAAGCACCAGACTCTGATTTAGGAAATATTGCTAATAAAATTAGCAAGACTAATCCCTCACAAACTGAATAAATTAAAAATTCTTAGGTTTGGGGGGGTACAGCTCAGAAATTGAACACTGGCCTATCATGTGCAAGGCCCAGGGTTTAATGTCCACGGTGCCAAAAAAACTCAGACCTGTGTGCTTTTTCAAACACACACACACACACACACACACACACACACACACACACACACACACACACTTGGGGGGCAGTTTGTGGCCCAGGACCTCCCACATGCAAGGCAAACACTGTCCCCGAGCAGCACAGCCCACTCCCACCCCTGCTTCTCACAGGGCTTCAGCTGGGCTCCTGAATGCACGACTACCATCGCTCTAAACTTTGCTGTTTCTGCACCACCGAGTTATTGGTAATCACTTACTTTTCTCCCCCAACAAGAAAAAGAGAACGTTTGCACAAAATATTCAGTAAGCAACTCTGTAAATGGCAGATGTCAGCTACTCGAAGAGAGATTTGGGTAGGAAATTACTGCATGATCTCTGACAACGTTTTACATGCTCTCAACAGAGAGGACTTAGACACAGCCCTGGGAAGTGGGGAGGTTGCTAGCAATCTTGAAGTTCTCCACAAAAAGAACCAAAGGGAAAGACCATGCCTGCCCTTGCTTTTTGTTCTAGTAACACCTTTATCTTGATGTACAGCTGAGGAATAAAGTTTTCCCACATAAGGAAAATAAGGAAACATATAGGACTATTGAAATTTGCCGCTGGGCAGGAGTTGAAGCTACAGGCAAATGAAGAATTTCCTCTCTCCGCTCTTTTGACAAAAAGCAATACGGGCACCCTCAAGATTAAAATGATTACATATTCGGGCTGGGGATTTAGCTCAGTGGTGCCACTGCCTGCCTCCCAAGCTTAAGGTCCTGAGTTCAATCCCTGATAACAAAAAAACAAAAAAAAATCATTAAACCTTCATCTTCTTTAAAAAGACAACATTATAAGCTTACAATACTTATAATACAGCTCGGAAATGTCTAATAAAACAAGTCTTTTAAACAGCCTCACTGGGGGAATGAACTCCTGGAGGCACTCTGAGTGGTCTGGCCACAGGCAGGGGCTGGCTCTGCCCACACCCCACCTCTGAGCCAGGCTCCCTCCAGCCTGCCTGGTGCTGCCACTGTCAAAGAGCCATTAGCTCAGGGGATCACACCAGAGAAGGGCAACCCCCTCTTCAGACAACCACACCCTGGCAGCACAGCTATGCTGGGCCTCAAGCCCAAATGAGAAAGGAAACATTTTGACTGGTGAGGCAAATCACAGCAATAGTAAAACTGAAGCTGTTGTCTCACGAGCTTTCCTTTCCATCCTGAAGAACAGAACCAGTGGAGAATTCCTTTTCACAAAAGTAGATTACAGACACCTAAGGGCAACAAAACGTCTAGTCTTCTAAAACAGTCTTTTAAATAGACATTCACTGTGGCTAACAGACACAGTCCAATCAAAGGCACCCTTTAGCGATCAGTTGAAAAAGTCCTAAGTTTATGATTCCCAAACAAGAGGTGAAGAAAACAATAAACACCTCATCTAAGGTCACCACAACGACAGGTATAAACAGCAATGCCCCCACTTGCCCACACATGACCCAGGTGGTTCAGTTTTTTGCCTTTTTTTTAAACTGCCACTGAACAAACACCTTCAGGCCACCTCTCTCATCTGTCACCGTACTGGTCTCATTCAAGCTCACTCAGCAGAGACCCTAACAGCAAAGGGCAAGCTGCCGACCTGGCCTCACTCCCGGTTCGTTGTGTCTGCATGTGCTTACTGACAAATAGAGACTGCGAAGTTTCTGAAGAAAGTACCAGCGAGCAATGCCCCCTCTTCCCCTTGACTGGATAGTGTAAAAATCTTGACCAGCCAGCTATAAACTGAACAGTCCATGAGCCAAGCTACATGCTCCTAAACTGAGCCCTGGAGTCAGTCACGGAGCCTTCTACAACACAAGCCCTGAGCGCCTCACCCAGCTAACCTCAATCAGGGAAGCTGGGTCAGGAGCAGAGTCCACTCCCTAGTCTCCTGCAGCGAGTCTGTCAGGTGAGTCTGGAAAATGCGGAATCGGACGTGGGCAGGGACCACCAGACTCCTACTGTGTGCATCTCTTGCCAGAAAGAAGTGCCTCATTTCCACCGCTCTCGCTAACATGACGCTGGATGACACTGTGCTACCAGAATTTTTATTTTTCATATAGGATGTTACAACCATAACTTTTGTTACAGTGAGCTGGCTCTACACCATCACAAAGCAGCGCAACTAACTACCCAAGGGTGCGCTGTTAGGTAAAGGGGAAGTGCAAGCACATGGCATACTAATGATTACAGAGGCTCTCCAAGTTGAATTCTGGGGGAAAATAAATATAAATGTTTGTTATTTTTTAAAGAACACAGATAAGTGGAACATGGGGCTTGCTGGTAAACAGCTTGACTTGAGAAGTTGAAAGCTCGCACTTGAATCTCAGGAACTTCTGTGGGCCGCATGTACAAAAAGCAGTGATGATGTCAGTTTATCATTACATTTAATTAAAGGACAAATGGTTGCAGCACTAAGCAACTAACACATCTGAGCAATTAACTTTGTGCTTAGATCCCATTCTCTACCGTAGCTATTTTCATCATAAACATCAGCACTTTGCTATTTCTGTTTACAATTTCTCCTAGTTCTACTCTACTCTTCCCAAGTTTCTAACTCGAAATGTAGCTGTCACCCAAATTCTGTAAATGGATTCAACACTGTCAAACTCAAAATCCAAATTCATTTAACAGATTCATTAATTCAAATTCAGAAAAGCCACCTATATGAAAAGGATTCTTTTCAATTATTGCAACATCTTATGAAGCAGGTTCTTTCACTGTTCCACTTGCAGATACAAAAGTGAGTTCACATGGACTGACATGCCAAACACTGACTGCACAGCCTGTAAATTACAGAAATAATCTAGTTTTGTGGGGGATTTTTGGTCACTGCAGTAAATGGTGTTGAATCCAGGACTTCTACACTGAGCTACATGCCCAGCACTTCTTTTATTTTGAAATAGGTTTTTCTTAACCACTATGATAAACTACATCTTCCTAGCAAAATTTTTAAGTTTAAAGTGTTTTCTGCTCATATTACCTACCCTTTATTTTTAATAATTATAATTCATATTTATTTGTAATACAATCAGCATTTGAACTAAGTACTTAAACTGGATTATTCCACTGACTTTGGCTAAAACAGTGACAACCCCAGCACAAACTGAATTAGCCATCCCATCTCTACATTCTGAAGGCACAGTCCAAAGCAGGATGTAGCTCAGAGGTAGACAGCCGGCCGCAAGCACCAGGCCTGGGTTCAACCTGAGGCACTGCACACAAAGCTGTTCAAGGAGGCAGCTTCTAAGAGTGGCACTGCTGAGAGCAGCCACTGAACCTGATAATGATAACAGCTGCCTTTACAGCCGAATCTGGGGACGAGCAGGGTAGGGTTAGGAAGGAGAAATTACACACAAGAGAATAATTCAACTTAATACAACCTGTTGACTGCATAAGAAATATGAACCCTTGTATTTTATGACACTGTGCAAGGGTTTCAGAGAAAGGAAATACAAAGGGACTCTTCAAAGCAATTCAAAGCTTACTTCTACTCTGTACCAATACACATGACAAATGAAACACACAGTTTTCCAAGATCAAATACTGCTTTACTTTAAAAATGAATCCTCCAGGCCTGAGGAAGTAGCTTAGGCAGAGCACCTCCTAGCACTCATGAGACTGTGGGTTTAAGCCCCAGTACCATGAGGGAAACAGTGCAGCTTGAAGCTTAAGAAGACACTCACTGATTAACTACCATGGCTCTACCAAGAGACAGGGCACGGCTGTTCCGTTCCTTGAGAAGGAACAAGGACACGCTATAGGGCTGTCACACCCTCTGCAAGACTGCCCAAAGTAATTCCAGAAAATGCCCCTGACCCAAATGACAAAGAATAACACCCAGTAATGGCTCTACTAGAGAGGCAGACAACATCACTGATATTCCCTACCTGGAAGCCTCTCACAAAGTAAGTACATTATCTCCTTTCCACTAAAGACATTTCTCAAGACAGAATTATATTAACAAACATTCCCACCCTTTTTCTAAGCCAAAGGGAAGAAGAATGCCAAGAGATTCAATTTTCTAATCCACTTAGATCTTGTCAAAACAAAGAAAAGGAAATAAAAAGAAATGGATAAGAGAGAATGAGTGTCCATCAAAATGGAAAATTAAAACTGCTAGCTGGAATTTCATGTTGGCTTTAAGTGCCAAATTTCTCAACCTTTTCTCACCTACTGCACTTCTGTTAAACAAAAATTTCAGTCTCCTCACTACAGTGTAATGTTGTGGTTGCTTCCAATTCAAGAACAGCAACCATCCATACCAGCTAAGTTTCCACATGTTCATCGCTGATTTCTACATGGGACATGTGGAATGCCAAGCACATTTTAAACTTACTGCTTCACACCTAAAAATTATTACATAACTGCTAGAAGCAAATCCTGAGAACCTGAAAAGATCACTGGCTCCCTCCAACCCCAATTTTCAAATGTTTTTAAGCAAGGAGATCACCAAATTCTAAAACCTTGAGTAGGTCAGTCCTGCCGCCGGCTCTCTCCAGAACTACTGGACAAATGAATGACACTGCCAGACGGCCATCACTAACCGCTAGTTTTTCTTAAGCGTTTAAAGGAGTCAGTCACCAGTTCCTGAGACAATCTAAAGTACAGACAGAAAATACAAAGGCAACACGAGCAAAAGCAGTGATTATAATGTGAGCTCAACAGTACCAGAGGCTGGGGGTTGTGTAGAGCTGTGGGTAAGAAGCCAAAGATGCAGCAGGAGATGAGCGGCACATGGGACATCTGCCAAGGAAAGCAGCACCCCAGAGGGAAGCCAGCCCAGAGACAGGCTGTGTGGCTGCAACACCATGTCCACTGGAGCTCACATCTCACCAGCACGTGCTGGGGTGCCCAGCACAGAGCTACAGGACTTCATGTTTACCCTGCTGGGATTGGGTTCTACTCTGACCCAATTTTTTTTATCCCCCTATTCCTCCTTTAGGGAATTGAAATGTTTACCTTGGGCCTTTCTATCTTGCGGTTTTGTAATTTTTTTAAAGGTTCACAGCTAAGAGTTTGTCTTGAGTCTCAGATAGACCTGACTTGGGTTTTTGAAAAACACTAGAACTGTTGAGACCTTGGGGAAAGCAATATTGTGTTTCAGGTAGTACTGTGTCAGGTGTTATTATAAACTCGCTATGGTTTTTATTTGCAGATAAGTAGTTGAAGGAGATATGTTTGGGTAGTGCCCTAAAAGGGAGTAGGATGTAGCCATGGGGTGGTGTCTCCATTGAACTGGCTTCAGGATGGATCATCTTCTGGGACTGGCAGAGTGCTCTTCCAGGTGTGTCTGGGTGGGCCACAGAGACACAGGCTTGGGTCTCTGTCTGACTTCCTGCCCTTCCACTCTGGCACTCTTCCCCTATTCTACTTCCTGGCCCCACAAAATAAGCAGCTCTGCTCCACCATACCCTTCCACTTATGACGTTTCTGCTTTGGGATCTGACAACGATGTACTGAAACTCCCAAAACCATGAGTTAAATTAAACCTTTCCTCTCATAAACTGTGGCTGTCAGGTACTGCATCTCTAGGAAAAAAGAAACCTGATTCAAAACCTAAATATCCACCAGCTACAAAATGGATAAATATACAGGAATATTTGTACAATGGAATACTGTATGTAGTAATGAAAATGAACTGTATGCTGCTAACCACAACAGGAATGATTATCACAGACATAGTACTGACCTAAACATGTCAGACACAAGTGTTGCATCCTGCATTTCATATATTTCTACATATATTTCAAAACAGAAAAATATTGACCTACAGAATTAAATGTTGGACCAGTGGATCCTCTGAAGATGAAGTAGAATCTGGGGAAGAAAAGGGATGAGTTCCTAGGCTATGGGTAATATTCTATTTCTTCATATGAGTAATAAGATCACTAGTATTCACTTTATAAAATGTCAATAAAGCTGTATGCTTATTTTTAGGTGTAAGAAAAAGATACCGAGACCGGGGATTTAACTCAGTGGTTCCGCCGCCTGCCTTGCAAGCACCAAGGACCCAAGCGCGATCCCCAGTACCAAAAAAAGAAAAAGAAAAAAATACCAAACGTATGTATTCTCAAAAAACAAAGATACCCCAAAGGGAGAGGATTTCAAAAGAGACAGGAAGACGAGGGTAACCCATCATGTGCCTCCTTTACTTCTTGAAGTACTCAAGAGTTGTGCTAAGAGGGTATGAACACCCCCACTGCCCTTCCCAGACCCTTCCCACCCAGCAAGCTTCCTTGCCATTTCATCCATGGAGTGAAGCCTGCTTGCTTTCTCATTTCTAACTCTAGACCAACAATCTCCTAATTAAGTAGGAGATAACCTGTCATTCATTTAAAATTATACTGCTGATATATTAGCAGGTACAGAACCATAAAATGCTATAGCTAGAAAAAGTCCTTAGAAGGCAGGTACCCAATCACGACTCTAAGAAAATTAAAGCCTAAAGAAGTTCATCCACTCATAAAACAGCAGTTGATCAATGCAAAATCCTTGCTAAATGCAGTAGTATTTTTGAAATAAAAGGTAAAAACATGTTTACAGTAATTTGTTTATTCATTCTAATGCTAATCAAGTAGTCACTACATATCATGCCAAGCACTGAGGTTTGTGTAAATTCTCTAATATAAGGTTAGCTAACTCTCAGGTGCATTTAAAACATCCTTACTTGCACATAAATCTGCACAATATTTTCCTTGAACAGACTACAAGTTATTCCAGTTTCTCAAGAAACAGTGGTGGCAGGGCAGTGAGGGTCTTGTACAGGCCAGGAAAATCCCAGCCTCTCCGGTAATGATCCCCAAGCTCCCTCTCCGGTACTGATACTGGCAGTTCAGCTGCAGGAAGATCCGGTCTCCGGCTACATGTCTAAGTCATCAAACCCACCATATGGACATCCATTGGAGAGGGCACACTAAATTTGCTACTTTCAGTGTGATTCTGTACTCTCAAAGCAGCAATTACTGATTATTAAGGCTGGGCCTCACTCTTCCTGTCCATAGGGTGAGGGGAACTTTAACAGTGGCTTTTGCTCTCACTTGCACACATGCACACTGCATAGCCCACATGTGGTGGTGATCAGGAATCTGCTGTCATGCCTAGAGGCCAGGCCAGGGCACAGCTGGGTGGCAGACTGCCCACCTAGCAATGCTCCAACCACAATGCAAATCAGAATTTGGGGATGGGACCATGACACGGCATTTTTTAAAGCTCTCCAGATCTTTCAGCACGCAGTCAAGGGAACCAGTGAACCACACAATTTCAATCCAGTTTCTACATTTCATAGGACATCAGCTCACATTCACAGCACCGAGTAGTCCCAACGCTGACAAGGGCTAGTAATATAACTCAACTGTCTGTTATAGACAGATAGGAGACAGAAGGAACGCAGCAAATAACCCATATAAAAATCTGAAAAAGTGAATGGCACATAGCAAGTATTCAAATATTTACAAAATCAGAAGGCTAAAAAATAGAAAACAATCGGACAAAAACATATTTAAGATATGTAGCACTTTAGAAATTAATCAAAAATGCATGAGTTCACACAGTAATTCCTCAGTTTCCCTTTCTCTTAATACTCTTGCAAGAGAGCTGTTTCCTAGAACGACCTGCCCAAGAATCTTCCTCCATCTTTCCTATCAGAACAGACCCTGGAAACAATAGCCCTCAAAACAGAATTCTGTATCTTTTTACAGAAAAAGTTGTATGAAAACGCCCTCCGCCCTCACATGAAGTCCAACACCTCCCTGGAGGGTTTTCATGGTTAACTTGTGTTACTGTGTAGTGTCCTCCCTACCTCAGAATATTAATGAAAAGAACAGCAACAAAAACTACGGCATAGGTTTATGGGTACTAGTGTGACTGATTCTTAAGCCCTAGGTCAGAAAAACTGCCAAATTTATTCTGTACTAATCATAAGCACTAATGTCTTTGTTTACAAAATAAAACATTAAATTCAACAACCAAATTAACTCAGAATGACAATCCACTGTCAACCATTAGGCAGATAAAAGCCAATTTAATGGCACTCAGAAAATATAAATGTATTTTAATATTAAGTAATTCTAACAAAATTATAAGATAAACACGCTGTAAACTGTACACAGGGACAGTGTTCATCCTCAGAGCATACACTCATTCAACAAGAAGCACACAGAGGTACTAATAAGCCTCCAGAGTTCCAGGAACGTCACTGGCTCCCCTCCATGGGTAACTCAAGTCTCATGTCCATATAAATCAGGGTTCCCCAACAAAACAACAGCCTGTTAAACTCTATCTAACCTGATTCTTTACCATGTTGTGGGTGGTCTGGTTTGGTTTGGTTTTGACACAGGGTCTCACTATGTAGCTCAAACTGGCCTTGAACTCACTATGTAGCCCAGGCTGGCCTCAAACTCAAGGTGATCCTCCTGCCTCAGCCTCCCCAGTGCTGGGATTCCAGGCAGGTGCCTCCAGGCACATCCAGCCTCGCCATATTCTGACTTGAGCCTTCCAGGCAGTCTATGTAAGACTGCAGCACAGTGCCGGGCGCCTGACAGTCCCTGAAGATGCCTGACCATTAGTCATCAGTGTCAACACTAGAGCGTCAATCAGGAAAAACAAGGAACCAGGCAGAAAGGACAGCAGAACACAATGGTCCTAACAGGCCTGGACAGAGCAGTAAGCATGTTTGGGCAAGAGTAAGTCAAAAGCGTGCGAAAGTAGTGTCACTTGTAGGGAACAATCTCCCCACGCTTTCACAGAAAGCAACATGGTCAAGCAAGGCCATGACACATCCTGACGGCTGAGCTGACAGGAGCTGAAGAGCTCTGTACAGGGTTCAAAGTAATGCATGTGGAGACTAAACTGAGCTTGATAGACAGCAAGAGGTTAATTTTAATTAATATAGGTCTCACCTTAACTTGGTCTTAAACACCCAGTAGAAAAGTATAATCCAAAGATGTATGAAGTCAAGACCATAGTAATAAAGCTGGATATAAGAAGGGGCTCCAATTGCTGGCAGTTTCCAACTACACTGGTAACTCACCCGTTACCGGTCATCAAAAAAAAAAATTTGGTAAAACTTATAGACCTCAGCAAGAGTTTTTAAATTTTATAGCTACGATCCCCGGTACCAAAAAAATTAATAACAATAAATAAATAAACTTTATAGCTAAAATTTTTTTAATTATTAAATTTTCAATCTTTTTTTTTAGGGTACCAGGGATTGGACTCAGGACCTTGCACTTGTGAGGCAGGTGGCAGAACCACTGAGCTAAATCCCCAGCCCTAAATTTTCAATCTTTTTACAGCTAAAATTAAAAGAATAATTACAACAAATATCAGACTTACAGATAACCTCCATTAATAAAAGGGTCTAACAGACAGCAGGTTACAATCACTATTTTATTCCTTTAAAAACAGTTTAACAAATGTGTTAGATTTTTTTTAACAAAATCCACCAGATTGACTATATAATGAGTTTACAATTGCTAAATTACAATTTTTATTTAAGGGTTATTAAATCAGCTCCCTCTAGAGAGCCCCTTACTGCGGTTTTCCCTACACTGACCCTTCTCATATTGAAGCAGTTGGACTGAAACTCCCTTTCACCCCTAACTACAGTAGAAGGTGCTCTTTATAAGGGAAGTTATTACAGACAGCTGAGTCAGTTAGACATGTTGTAAGTCCTTGGGACACAGGTCCATTGGATAACTCATGGGCCAGGCCACTGTTGGATCTACTCACCATTCCCTAAAGACACAATTACATAAAAAGGGAGGGTACAGCTACCTGCACAAGCTCAATTAGATCTTGTTACTTTCATTTTAAATAACTTAAGACCCACTTATGAAAGGTAAATATACTCCATTGAAACTCCACTGACACAAAGAAAGACCTACAAACATGTCCTAGACACTAATGTTGTCATAGTATATCCTAACTAAAAGGTAAATGGCTCCATACAGTTAATAACATAGGGGCCAGGGTATGCTTGTTTTTCAACAGAAAATAAAAAAGATGCTGTGGTCATCATTCCGGAATGGACCACCGTGGACCAAGATGATGGATTCGCTGCAGGCAGCAGGATATGACACCCTACTGAGAGCCATGAGAAGGCTGCATTTGAGCAACTCCCTCACCTGTCACAGCCCTGGGACCTGAGAGGATCACCAGACCTGATGCCACTGCCATTTCCATGGAGAAGGGGAGAGAAACTGTAACACTGATGATGCCCAAGGCAGGCTGTGAGGAATGAACCCCATGAATGGCTGCTTACAGAAGTGAGTCTGGCCAAAGTCTACGTGCCAAGGTCAGGGTAACTGGCACCCAAATTCCATTCCCACAATTAAACCTTCAGACTAAATTACAGCCATACATTTTGTCTATTCTTTCTAATTCTTTATGAAAGGTAAATATACTCCATTGAAACTCCACTGACACAAAGAAAGACCTACAAACATGTCCTAGACACTAATGTTGTCATAGTATATCCTAACTAAAAGGTAAATGGCTCCATACAGTTAATAACATAGGGGCCAGGGTATGCTTGTTTTTCAACAGAAAATAAAAAAGATGCTGTGGTCATCATTCCGGAATGGACCACCGTGGACCAAGATGATGGATTCGCTGCAGGCAGCAGGATATGACACCCTACTGAGAGCCATGAGAAGGCTGCATTTGAGCAACTCCCTCACCTGTCACAGCCCTGGGACCTGAGAGGATCACCAGACCTGATGCCACTGCCATTTCCATGGAGAAGGGGAGAGAAACTGTAACACTGATGATGCCCAAGGCAGGCTGTGAGGAATGAACCCCATGAATGGCTGCTTACAGAAGTGAGTCTGGCCAAAGTCTACGTGCCAAGGTCAGGGTAACTGGCACCCAAATTCCATTCCCACAATTAAACCTTCAGACTAAATTACAGCCATACATTTTGTCTATTCTGTTTCTAATTCAAGGATGCTTTGTCTTGTCCTTTATGAGCCTTGTTTACGTTAATTTCCATAGAAACCACATGTCACCTTCACCCCAATGGATTGCCAAGGCCTGGGACCGTCCAGCGCCTGTGGCGGTTGCACAGGCATTGGTCATCCTGGCCCCACTTTCTCAGTTCTGCGTTCTAGTGTCTCTTTTTCTCAGGTAGGCAGGTGGGACTGGAACCTGAATACAGGGGTCTCAGGCAATTACTACTCCACAACAATAGGCAATCCTGCCCTGTACTAAGCAGTTCTACTCTGAAGTATTACACAAAATCAGACGGCATAACACTTAAACCAATTTTTGAGCACGCACAAAACCAGCACACACAGAAACGATCTATGTAAGGAAGTAAATAGTCATTCCCTAGATGTCTTCCACTCCATAAAGCAGTCTCATCTTAAACAGGAAGGGGAGGAACGGGGACCAGGGAAAGAAAGGGAAAAACTTGAATTTTCATTAAATGTTTTTTTAACGTGCCCATATAAATCAAGACAGTGAGAGAGTGTTTTGTTTCTTGTTCAGTGGGTAAATACTTCAGCTCTTTTCTTCTAACTTCTGCTATCTGTATTTTCATGAAAGCAGTATTTCCCAGAACGTGTTTCACAGTGCTTCTGCAGGAGGGCTGCTTAGGTAACTGAGTTCAGGGACCATATGACCTCTCCTCTCCTCTCCTGCCTTGGGAGGTACAGTGCAGACAGAAAACCAAGGGCAAAGGCTGCAGAAAATAAAACTGTTTTAAGTTTAATCCAGACTCAGAAATAATTCCTCCACAACACACTATTTTCGAGAAACATAGTGCACAAAATTTATAAAACAACAAATGAGAAAATGCATAAAGTAAGACCCTGCCTTTTTAAGAATTAGGTATACTTGCTTCTTCTGCAACTGTTCTAAAGTCATTCCGGATGCAATCAATAAAAAGAAAGATGAATGTTCCGAGAAAATGCAAGGTGAAGTCTGAGTTCACGTGCATACCCAAGGCCTGGGTGCACACAAGCCCAAGAGCAGGTTACAAGAAAACCACAGGGCGGGGGCAACGGCTCCTTGCACAATGTGAAGCGCAGTCGTGTGACAGGCAGTCAACACACCACCATCTGTGCTACAGGGTGCTGAGGAATTCAGAAGCAAAACGAAAATAAAATCAGGAAAAACAACTGAAAGTGGCATTATAGTCAACCCTCCAAATTAACAAATCATCCAACAGTGTCACTTTTCTCCCCTGGTGCTGAGGATTAAACCTAGGCCCTCACACAGGCCGGCTGGGCAGGTGCCCCACCAACAAGCCACACTCCAGGGCCTGGCTCTTGGACTCTGCCACACATCTCAACACTTCCCAGACTGAAAAACACAGGAAAGAATTCAAAATTCTCCCCTAAAAATAAATAAAGCACATTTACCACTGTCAATATTTACTTTCTCTTTTAACCTTTGTCTAACTACCTACTTCAAAGATAGAGAATGGACCTGAGGACTCACTAAAATCTACTACTTCTTTAAACTCTATTAAATGTAAATGTGGCTGAAGGACTGCTTTCAGCAACAATCCAGTGAGTCTTTAAGTTTTCCAGTTCAAAAGCAGTAGAACAATTTCTGTTCTATAGCTCTTCTAACACCTATTCTACTTTTGTCTCTTTAATCTAAAACTAACCATTTTCTAGTCTCTTTTTTAAATTCACCAAACATGTCTACTGTAGAAATTATAATTATGGATGGAAGGAAGGGAAGATTTTATATTACCTGCAATGTTTTCACCCACATAGCAGGCTTTTAAAAGCCATTAATAGTAAAATTTAAGTTCTTACAATTTTTTCTGCAAATTTAAGCAGTTCCACACTACACCTCTGACCCTTGACAACAAAGTGAGTTGTTGACCTGCTGCTGAAATCCCTAAGAAAAGAGGTATTTACCTTCATTTTCCTACAATTCTTCCAATTTTATGAACAAAAAATGGTATTTCATGAAAACTATATAGTCAGTATTGGGGCCAGGGATTTAGCTCAGTGGTTCCACCGCCTGCCTTGCAAGTGCAGGGACCCGAGTTCGATCTCCGGTACCAAAAAAAGCCACAAAAAACAAAAACAAAATAGTCAATATCAAGTGGGAATTCTGTCTGTGCGTGGCTGGGCCATTTGTTTTCTCCTTTTTGCATTTTCCCTTGTCCTTTTTCACTGTTGATTAGTCCATCTTTCTTACTGAACTCTGTATTAAGAATAATCAGTCCCCTTTATCTTGCAAATAATTTCCTCCAACAATGTTTAGTTATAGTTTAAGATAAAAAGGCTGTGTAGACCAGCAATGTGGAAATTTACAAAGAATAGTTTTTAGATTAATGCCAGTAGTCACTATATAATACTATCTCTTTAGGATCTAGAGAAAAGTTACAAAAATTAGAGAATTTTGAGTCTTCCTTTTCATATTAAGAATTGAGGGGAGAGATCGAATGGCTGGATGTCAAAAGAGAAGCTGGGGAGGAGGAAACAAAGTTAGCCCGCAACACTGCGAGTCCTGCCCACAAGCCTGGGCTGAGTCCCAGCTCCTCCTGCAGAGCAGGGCGCTCGGTTGCAGCTCCTGGCCTGCTCCCCATCTGCAGTGTGAGCAACAACAAATGAGTTCTTACCATGTAGTTCATCAGTTCGCCAAAGCTCTGAACCGTCGTTTTTGCAACTTTAGCCCCTGGGCTGTCCAAAACACAACAAAAAAGCCTTAATCTGATTGTATTCAAAATTCAGATTTGATGGACTGGGTGCTAGGGATTGAACCCAGGGTGTTTGGCACTGAACTAAATCCCCACCTCTTTTGTTTTTTGTTTTTTTTGTTACCAGTCTGGACTCACTAAATCACTAACTCGCCCAGAGTGGGCTCAAACTTGCAATCCCTTCTGCTTCAGCCTCCCCGGCTGCTGGGATTGCAAGCGTGTATGCACCATCACGCCTGGCTAAATTTTCAGATCTTGACTGTGTAATTTATTAGAACCTGTTAAACACACTTGGCAAACAATCTACTTTTTGTCACTTTGGTAAACTCATTCCCATCCCCATCAGCCATTCCCCATGAAGCGATAAACACTCCACCTGGAATTACAGAACACACCTCCTAATTCACTCTGCCAGGATGGCGGGGGATCATCTGGGAGGAGCAGGGAACAGTGCCACAGAGCTGACTGTCTTTTGTTGTGACCTTCTTTTGCCTGCCGGGGGAGGGCCTGCTGTCAGACAGACGGCGCACACTCAGCCCACCTCTTCACCAGGCGGGACACTGCCTGCCAGCATGTCCACCCCTTCCCTCAAGGCGAGGCTCCATGGCAGGGCAGCCACTTCTGTTCCCCAGCTCCCTGCAGGCCTGGCCTCGAGCTCCCTCCCACACACACCAAACGGTACTTGATGTTAGATCTGCTTGGTCTGTGCTCCTCAGCTCCCAGAAGCCCCCGAGCTCCCCCCACTAAGTCTCACCTCACCTCTCAGACACATGATGGCTACACCTGTGCTACCTGTCCAGCATGGTGGCCACTACCACATGTGACCATGGAATGCCAGAAATGCAGCTGGTCCAACTTGAAAAGCCATGATCCATACCCTGGATTTGGAAACTTGGTGTGAAAAGAATAACGTAAAATGTCTCAGTACGTTTTTACACAGATTACATACTGAAATTATCATATTTCATTTTTAACTTTTTTAGTGGGTCTTAAAAAACATAACAGCACCTGCACGGCTTGTATTCTATTCTACCAGACAGCATGGACATAACCTTATCCTGACACTAGTGTTGTGCAAACTTAGCCCTCCACACTACTTCCTGAACAGTGTTACTGTAATAAGGAAATAAAATTAGAAACCAAGTTATATAATAATCTAAACCCCTGCAAAGTTGACCGACGTATTTAAATTGTTATAGCTGCGCTGTCTCATAAAGCCCAGGCCCACCAAAGATGTTACAAGCAGCTTCCTACAGTAGTAATGCAACAGTAATTTACAATCTTCTGAAAAACCTCTCCTCCTCCTAGGACTGGGGGTTGAATCCAGGACCTTCACACTGAGCTACACTTCTAGCCCTTTTTTATTTTTTATTTTGAGACAGACTGAGTTGCCCGGGCTGGCCTTAAATTTGCAATCCTCTTGCCTCAGCCTTTTGGAGTGCTGGGATTGCAGACACAAACCATCACACCCAGCTGGAAAAATGTATCTTGAAAAGACAACCAAGAACATCCTGGTACCCTGCCTGGCTACAAATACCTGAGTAATACATATCACAGATTCACTATGTATTCAATGTGAATATTCTATGTGAAGGAAAGAAATGAGAAGGGGTATCTAAAACAATTGTTTTTTTAATAATTAAATGAACTGAGAGAAATCTGAAAGGAATGAGAGAACAAAGATTAACTATAACTTGGAAATCTATGACCAACGTCAGTTATTCCAAAGTAAAATCTAACAGGTACTGAGTTCTATACTCTACACCTTGGAACAGACAGGAATAAAGGAAACTGCAGTCAATACTGAGTGGAGAATCCTTATCTAAACATCCATCACCCAGAAACTATAGCCACTGCGTGAGCCAGATATATACACGTGTGCAGAGACACGATGCAGTGGAGGGACACAAGGGGCAGGGCGAATTCTGATGAAGGCTGGCAACACAAAGCCATGGCTTGTGGAGACAGGTCTGGAGCAAAGACTGAAAAGAAGACTGGAAGGAAACCCACCCCTCTTTCAACCTCAGGTGAGTCTACGTGAAGAGAGGATCAAGAGCCGGGGAGGAAACGGGTCCTTAACTGTCCCAGCACTCCTGTTAGACTACGCACATCGGGACTGCACTCTGCTCTCAGCGCCCCACACACCATCAATGCCTCATTCCTGTCTCCTACTGGAAGGTGCTGTGCACAAAAATACACATGCACAGGTTGCCGTGGCAACACCGCCAAAAGGGAGGCATTTGTTTACAGTCAGGTAAAACATTTCTCCAGAGAGCAATGCCTTTTGAGAAGACAATGGAAGCACATCTCCAATCAACTCACTGCACAACAAATACCAACTTTACAGCAACCATGCAACCCAGAACCTGCTCACTCCTGAGAGCTAGAAGTGCACCCCTGCAGCTGCATAGGAAAAGCACACCGGATCCAACCACTACTGCATCATACAGTGCAAAATCCTCTTTGGTAATCAACTGGTTACAGGTCCATGGGGGGGGGGTCTGCGCTAGAAAATATACTCTCTGATTGGACACCTTAGAGCTGAGCACAGACATGAACACACGTGTTTTTATCCCTCCTCACTTTCCCAGGTACCATGGCGTGTGGGTGTCTCACAAATCTCTGGGAACCAAAGAGAGATCAGGGGCTGAATCAGGGGCTGACCTCCTGTCTGGCATTCTTGGGGCCCTGGGTTCCATTCCCAGCACCAAAGCCAAACAAAAGATCTAAAAGAAGAGTAGAACAAATGGCAACACTTTTCATCTGCAAAAATTAGAGAAAATGAGTGCCTGTCGTAGAAAGAATTCCTTCTTCATCTCTGAAAAGTACTCGGGGTACTTTTTAATGTCTTCCACAGTCATCAGCAGGTCTGGCACATGCCTGCAATCCCCGAGCTCTGGGAGGCAGACACAAGGTTCCAGCTCAGCCCGGGCAACTTAATGAGACCCTGTTTCAAAACATGGCACAGGGCGGGGGACGTAGCTCAGCGAGAAGGTTCCATCGGGGCACCCCTAGGGTCACAGGACTGCAGTGCCAGCTCCACTACAGGCCACCCAAGCAGCCCTGCCATGGGACAGGAGCCCAGAGCCTCCCTTCCAGGGAAGGGGGTACATCTGTTCCACAACACAGCTGAGAGCTTTACGTGGAGCTGGCACTCAGAACCAATGCATTCTATATTTGGTTTTTGTTTGTTTTGTGGTTTTTTTTTCTGAGACAGGGCCTCATTGTGTAGTTCAGGCTGGCCTTAAACTCACTGTGTAGCCCAAGCTAGCCTCAAACTCAGGGCAATCCCCCTGCCTCAGCCTCCTTAGCCCTCAATTCAATAAATATTTCCTATTAAGTACCACTACTTATAAACTGTGAGATTTTAACTACTGCTTTCTATAAAACATTGAAAACAAAAAAAGCTTTTTACAGAATTAGTTTCAAAAGATCTTTTTATTTATTACCAATAAATTTTACCCCTTCATGCCCAAATGCATTTCTATTTTTTTAAATACACCGAAAAGTATTCTGGTAAACCACTCTCCCCCACAGCAGCTGTTGTGTGAAACTGACTCATGAAATGTAGGGAGCTGAAATGTCTGATCATCTGGTCCCATCCACTTGCCAGTGTACCAGTGGGCTTTTCCATCCCATAATTTATTTTCAAATACCCCAAATAAACTGCTTACTGGCTTTGTCAGAAATCAAATGAGATTATATATGAAAAAAATGTTCCTCATTTGTTAAAGTTAGAAAATCCATTAAGTTCTGACTGCACTAAAAAAAGAAAACTAAAGCAACATATCACTATGACTTTTAATGTTCCAAGCGGCACTCAGGCATCTTTTTTCACTTCTGTAGTCAAATAAAAACAAATAACCTGGCTGGGTGTGGTGGCACATGTCTGTAATCCCAGCACTTTGGAGGCTGAGGCAGGAGGACTGCCATGAGTTCCAGGCCAGCCTGAGCTACACAGTGAGTTCAAAGGCCAGCCTGAACTACATAGCAAGATGCTGTCTAAAAAAAAACCCAAGTTAAACCATTTTAAAATTGCTGTGGAGAGTGTTCTCTGCAGAAAGTAAGACACGACAGCCATCCCTACCACCCAACACAGGGAGCAATGCTTACACCTGCCCTGGCTGGCAGCACATTGCAGGTGGGCCTGTCTCTCCACTGCATACAAGGCATTTCTACATGCAGCAGGTAGGCTGGTTACAGACTTTAATACCGGCCAGAAAACATAGGAAAAGACATTCAGCCTCACTCAGAATCAAGAATGTGTTGTCAGAACACTGTAATACAACTCTTCACTTCTCAGGTTGGCCAAATACAATTTTAATGAAAATTCATTGCTGGCATGAATCTCTCACACTGTTGGTAGAAACACACTGGCACAGCCTTTGCAACGAGCCATTTGACAGTATCAAAACATCAAAGCCCTCAGCCTCTGTCTGTCTCTGCGATTCCACTGCCCAGAATCCAATCTGTGCACAGACACACAGGGAGCACCGACAACCACAGCATAGCTGCGAGGGGCCATGGTACTAAGACGCCCAGTGCCCGCCCGACTAAAATGGCAAGGCTACGCCCCTGTCGAATGAGACCAGCCTCCGAGTCAGGTCAAAGAAATACTTAAAAGGCAAGAGCCGTGGATATAGACTGATTCCATTTATTTAAATTAATAAAAGATATCTACATATGTTAGTAATGCAAAGTGTTCTTCTCAAATATATAAAAAGTCACCACAGACTTTGGAACGGGGGCATACCGAAGGGAGACTTTCTTCTACTTACACTATTTTAACACTTGGGTTCTACACTTTTTATTTGATAATTTCACATATATACTATACACGGGCACAGTATCAACGTTTCTCAGGCTTTCTCTTAGACACTAGGCCACACTGTCAATGGTAGGCTCCCCCAGCCTTATATGCTACACAACATGCCAGCATTCTACCCCACCTCAGCTACTAGAGAGCTGTCCCGAGAAGGTGTCCTCATCCTCAGAAGCCTTCTATACCACCACCATGTATCCCTTCTCCTTTCCCAGGCTGCAGCAAACCTGGACTCTCAGACAGTTTCAACAAATAAAAAACACCTGTCAATTACGAAAAAGAGAACGCAAAACTACTTAATAGTAATATTATTGGGATTAATATGTATCTTGCAATAATTACTTTGAAAACACAAACACGGGTTCAAATCTGTTTGATGTTTAACCAGGGGGTACTTTTTTTAACATTACACCTGCCATTTTCCCAATTTTTTGAATATACATATATGTAGATGTAAAAACATATGGCTATATTAAAATTACTGAAACTATATTAAACTATTCTAAGACTGCATCTACAATGAAAAACTACCCCCTGACAAAACAAGGTATTGAGAGCATTCAAGCTACACACACAACTAATGGGTGAAATACAAACAACTACATTAGCTTTCAAACCTTTAATCTTGTGAAGATAATTTATCACCCACAGACAAGCCAAGAGAAGACCACAGGCACTCCACTAAATCCAACACTCTTACACAGGGACCGTAAGGGTGACATGAGCCAACTGCAGTTCTGAGTCCCCGTTTCCCTCTCAGAAACTATCTCGGCACCAATTCCTGTTTACTGGATTTCTTTCTTCCTGTTCAATGACGCCACCCCTATTCAGACAAAATCAAAAACCTGAAGGAATTTATTTTTAGCACAAGCATCCATTGAGCTATTTTCTATTTAATCAACAGGATGCAAAGTTTTTTAATGTCTGACAAAAATGGACTGCCTTGTTCACTGTCCCCAAATGCTAACAAGAGAAACCTTTTAACAATTCTTACCTACCAAAAGAACTTAATTGTTAGCTTCATATCCCCATGATGATTATATTTCAGGGTTTAAAAGTACTAAAGTGGGCCGGGGATTTGGCTCAATGGTTCTGCCACCTGCCTTGCAAGTGCAAGGACCAGAGTTCGATCTCTGGTACCAAAAACAAAACAAAACAAAAAAAGGGCCAGGGATTTAGCTCAGCAGTTCAGTGGCCTGCCTTGCAAGTGCAAAGACCCGAGTTCAATCCCCAGTACCCCCCAAAAAAAATTACCAAAGTAACCTATGAAGAAAAACATTTAAAGTATTCCATGTGTTTTTGACAGTAAAGGAAATGTTGCTGAAGACAACTAGAATCTTCTTTTGCTAACTATGCTGTAACTGTTTCCCACTGGACAGGAAGCTCTTCCTCAAACCCTGAGCATCACAGAATTATAAGCGGAGATCAGGTGGCGGAATGAAGCACGAACCCTTCCCACAAGCTGCGCCTCTCCCCTCCCACACCGGGCCCTGCAGAAAGCGCCCTCCTGGCAGGGCCACGCTCCCCAGCTGCACCCTATCCCTCTGGGACCCAGGCCCACGGCACATGGTGCCACACACACAGGTGCATCCACAGACACCTGGCGCGCCACGGAGTACATGCAGGACTCCTAGACCTCTTGGCTGCCGCAGCTCGAAAGTTGCCCGTCACCAAAATGTCACGTAGCCAGATGCACCAGAATGTGAGGCGCTGTGTCACAGGAAATCTGCCTGTTCTTCTGCCCATCCTACTGGAGTCACTGATAGTCTGAAATTCCCTTCCTGTGGTAATTCAACAAGTATCCCCTCCAACTAATCTAAGTCTAATACAGGACTGCATGGTGAGGACTCGTCCTGTCATCATGGTTCAAATGGCCTGTGAGAACAGCTTTATGTTCCAGTGAGGGAAGCGAACAGACTGTGATATCCATGCCTTGAGATTATCACACTTCCTGTCGTCATCCAAACTCAAAATGTAAGAGCCAAAGTTTTCATCATTAAAAAAACTCCAAAGTAGAAATTCTGCTCCTTCACGCGAATCTTCCTACTTCCCAACAGTAAGACATAAACCCACCACCAGACAGGCCCCTGCCCTGTCATCAGTACAGGAGAATCTCATCACACCCAAGGCCAAGCTGGGGTTCCCAGGGCAGGAAACTACTCAGCTCTCCCTACACCTGCCCGGACGTCCAAGGCTGAGAGCCTGCCACCAGGTGTGGCGATGACACCACCGCCAAACTGCCTTTGTTGGGGGTGGACCACTAGAGTATGAGCTCTGCTCTGCACCCTCACTGCCCATGAGAAAGGCAGCACTTGGTGTCAGCACTTTCGGGCACGTGTGCCGGGCAGGTGGGCAGACACACACCCAGATCGATTCCCACCCAGGCCAGGCCCTGGCTCCCTCAGCAGTGCGGATGGCAACACAATCCTGGAGAGAAGCTCTCGGCCAGCTCCTGGGCACATCTACCCTACTCAAGAGTTTAACCCCAGCACATTAGATGACTGCTTATCACAAATGAACAATTTCTTAATTCATTAAAACAGTTCTGTCATGGTAAAGAAAAAAAATGTTCAATTACCTTTGCTCTTTGTGATTATAGGTATGTTACATGTTTGTTTTTGTTCATTTGTTTGTTTGTTTGTTGGTTTTTGGTACCAGGGATTGAACTCAGGACCTTGCACTTGCACCACTGAGCTAAATCCCCAGCCCACATTTATATTTTTTAACACTCTACAACGTGAACATTTCAGAAGTATAAACTGCCCTTCCTCATAAATTTTAAATGTTTGCAGTTTATTTCCATTTATTTTTCACAAAACCATTCTCCTTTCCTAGAATGATGTCTCAGGTATAACACCTAAAAAAATGTGCTCTTTGTTCTCTTTCACACACAGAAAAGACGCAAAACGGCTTCAATGTTTAAAGATGCTACTGCATCATGGCCCAGGTGTGGTGGTACACACCTGTAATCCCAGCACTCTGGAAAGCTGAGGCAGGAGGATTTTGAGTTTGAGCCCAAACTGGAAAACTTTGGAAGACTCTGGCTCAAAATAAAACAAATTAAAGGCAGGGCCTGGAGGTATACTTCAGGCAAAGGCCCTGAGTTCAATTCTCACCCAGTACCACTCCCCTAAAAAAGCCACCATGTAAGTACTGTCCATTGCTGTTACCCAAACATACTGTGCATTTTAAGCCTAAACCCCTCACATAATTAAATCTGGAGGTGAGGGCCTTGAGGGATAATTAAGGCTAGATGGGGTGGTGAGGACAGGACACCAGGACAAGGTTTTGGGTCCACACAACATGGAGAGGGACACTGGAGGACTTGCTCTCACCTCCCCCTTTCCCAGGCATAGTCGGGGCAGAAGGAAGGCACAGGGGGCCGGAACCAGGACCTCCCCTAATGAGCTGGACTCCAGCTTCTAGACCTGTGAGAAATCAGCCTACAGCCATGTGGAGAGCAAACAGTTATTGCAAAATTTATTATATTATTTACATCCTTTTCCAATGACAGCAGTCACTGAAGCTGTCACTGAGCCTGAGGCCGTGACAGAGGCCATGACTGAACAAGACTGATAAGTGAGCACAGCCCATGCAGCGTGGTGCAGAGGGGGTATAAGTGTGTGTGCGTGTGTGTGTGTGTGTGTGTGTGTGTGTGTGTGTGCAGGAGCTGCTCCCGGATATAAGCACTTATAAGACCCTCCTGTGTGAAGTGATGTAATACCCTTGACCACCTGTTTCCCGCCTGATGTGTGATTTGATATCCTGACCATCTGTACCCCTGCTTGATGTGTAATAGATAGATAAGCCTGAATCAGTGCCACACAGCCCTACAATTTAGTATAAAGGAGAGAGCACAGAAGACCAGCTCGTCGCACTCGGTGACCCAGAGACTTGGTGGCCACTGGCCATTCCTGATCTTGCACTAGGTCACAGCCAAGACTCTGCTCCAGAACATCGGAGGGCACCAGCACAGAGTGCACCCCTGGAGACGTGGATGCTGGCCAGAGCCGAAGCTGACCTGTGAATCACCTTACAGGAGAAGAAAGTCACGCTACTCGGATCTGTGCAGGTACAGGGAGTGGCAACTGATGGGTGGTAGTTAGGAGAAGTGTGCTGTGTGATTAAAGCCTTTAAAAAGGCTACGGGGTCTGCCTATTATTACTATCTTTGCTCCCTGCTCACAACAAGCCATTGGGCCTGAGGAGTTCTATAACGGCCCTATAGAAAGCTTCTTCAGCCAAGTTAAGTTCCAAAACAGCATTAAAATAATATACAAAAACTGATTTCTAAGCCCAGTGAACAGAGCGAAAATATATTCATAACTGGGCCAGGGACTTAGCTCTGTGCTCCACCCAGCCTGACCCCGAAGATTCCCCTTCTGCAGGGTAGCACCCCACTGCTCACAAACTCAAGTCTTCTTTCACACCCAAAGCCAGCACCAAGCCTGCCTGGCCTCCACACCTAACTTGTCCCTGCCCGCTGCCACTTGGCAGCCGGGGCTCTAGCCTCTCAGCCTTGCCCATGCCCTCCCAGGCGCTCAGGAAGGTACACGGTGCCCCGGGCAGCCTCTTTGTCAGCGCCTGTGCTCCCTCCCCTCCAGAGCCTCCCATGCCGGCACAGGCATCCACACCATGCCATCTGCACCAGCTCGGTGGACTTCGCCTGTTACCACATCTGTATCCCAGTGCCCAAGCCAGTGCACGGAGCACAATGGGCCGTGGGGTCGCGTCTGTGAAGTCCATTTCCAGAGAAGCACTGAGTATTTACTGCTATCCGCTACGGTACAAGCATTTTGGCAGTGACACTCACTGTAAAAATCAAAAAGAATTTTGTTTTAATTTTCTAATCTGCTGTAATACAAAAAAGTTTCCAGGCCAGCAGCCTGACTCAAATATTTTGCTTGGTTTGTTTGGTTTGCTTTAGGGGCTTGTTGCTGTTGTGTGTCTGCTGCACCCAGCCCACACCAGCTTCCATATCAGGGCCCAGCAGTTATTCATGTCACACGGGATCCTCAGCACGGAGACGTACTTCCTGGGAACAGCAACAAAAACTGTGGTGGAATCTGAGAAAAATATAATCAACACATCTTAGAACACAATCCACTGATTTCATACTCAAAAAGGTACAACCTAGCAACCTTTGTAAGTTAAATCAAAATGTAAAATAAATAAATTTGTAATTTAACCAAAACCTTAGAATGAGTAATGATTCTGCTGCAAATAAAAGCTTCTTTTGCAGAACTGAAAACTTTAAAAGTGCCACTCAAGCTAATGAAAGACACACATCCAGAATATATGAAGAACTCTCACAACTCAAGAAAATTAACCCCGGGGCCAAGGATTTAGCTCAGTGGTGCAGCTGCCTGACTCAAAGCTCAAGGTCCCAAGTTCAATCCCCGGTACCAAAAAAAGAAAGAAAGAAAAAAAAGAAAATCAACCCAATTTTTAAAAATACTAAATGCAATGTGGTAGCTTGGATTCAATTCTGAATTGGTAAAACATTAGTGGAAAACTACCAAAACCAAATAAAGTCTGTAGTTTAATGTTAGCAGTAGGGTTCAAGGTCCATTTCTTTCTTTTGACAAATGCACCCTAAAGTATTAACAGAAGTAACAAGCATGCAGAAGATAAGCCTACAGAAAGGTTCTAGTGGCGACTTGTCTTTTATTTTTTTTTTTTAATTCATCAAGTTTATCGGTACATTTTAGGCATACAATATGCTGACATTCATCATTTGGGATCTTGTTCCTTTTTTCATATGATGGATCTTGGTTATTTTTTCCCCATTCCCCTGCCCTCCCTTTACCCTTCCCTATTTACAAAGACTTTGTTTCCATTTTTTCCTTTTCTCATATTTATTCCTTTCTCCTACCCTACTCACTTCCCCTTCCCCTTTGGACCTTTTCTTCCGATTTCACATAATCTATTACTGTACATCTTTAACCTTATTTATACTTTCAGTTTCTCACACCAGAGAAACTTTGGTATTTTGCATGTATGTCTTATTTATTTCACTTAAGACTATGGCCTCAATCGATGTGCACTCATTTAGCTGTGAATATCTCTAGTTTCTCCTTCTTTATCCAATCTCCAGCTGATGAGCACTTGGGCTGTTTCCAAGCCCACTACCCTGAGCCATGGAAGGCCCACACCTCCACCACTGATCATTTATCTTAATCATTAAGAAAATACAAACCTGAACATAAATGTTTATAACTGCACTATCCATAATTGCTAAAAGGTGGAAACAACCCAAATATACATCAACTAAAAAGCACAATGTGGTGGACCTATGCACTGAAGTATTGTTTGGCCATAAAACGAACGAACTGCTCAAAGGGTGCAGGGACTTTCTTTCTGCAGTGATGAAAATGTTCTAAAATTGTGGTGTTGGCTGCGCATGTCTGTGAGGATATTAAACACCACTAATCACATACTTAAAGGTGGGTGAATGTTATGTCTGTGGATTATATCTCAATAAAACACAATCAGGTACCATTAAATACCTTAGGTGGCTTAAAAATAAAATCCAAGTGCTAAGTAAAATGTGAAACAATTTGAATTTCTGTACATTGAGGAAGACAATACAACCACTTTGGAAAAGTGTTTGAAAGTTTCTTATATGGTTATAAAGATATATACACTGTATATCCTACCAATCCAATAGTTAGGTCTTTATCAAGAAAAATGAAAGCATATCATATATCAATGCAAAATATATATGTCAATGTTTATGGCCACTTCATTCCTAACTGCCCCAAACTAGAAGCAATCCAATCATCATCAGCTGGAGAAAGAATATACACAATGACTGACTACTAGTAACCAATAAAAGAAATAAACTATTAATACAAGCAACAGCATGGCTACATCTCAGAATTATTATTCTTATGAAAATGGACATACAAAGAGACTACACATTGTATGATTCCAGGTATACGACAATCTTACAACAGCAAAGCTATAGGAGAGGAGCCAGATCCGTGATTGTGAGAGACAGCGCTGAGCAGAAAGAGTTAGCTACAAAAGGTACAAGGAAACTCTTCCAGGTGCTGGAAAACTCTGACAGTGCTCATGGTTGTTACGTGACTCTGCATGGTAAAACCCAGAATTTTACACTAAAAAGGGCAGACGGAGATGAGGAGGTGGCTCCGAGGTGGTGTACAAGCCTGCCATGCACAAGGCCCTCAGTTCAATCCCCGGCACTGCAAAAACAGCTGAATCTCACCATATAAAATTATATCTAACTTCTGCAAAAATTGTATACAGCTTAATATTATTATAAAATAAAAAATGTCAACACAATGCTGGTAGTACTATAAACTAAAACAGTAAGTGCAAAACTAGAAATGCAAATCCCTATGGCCCAGCAGAAATATACCAGGCGACATATGTGAGGGACGTGCATGGTAGCACCTTAAATACACTGTAAGAGGTAAACAGAGGCACACATGCACGCACACCTAAACAAGCCAGCTCTTCGTGTGCTGATCTAAAAAGATCATTATGTTAAACAAGGGTCACACGATCATGTAGATATGATTTTGAGCAAAGGAAAACATTTCATATAAATCTACACATGAAAACCTTTAAATCTCTTAAAGAACAATCAAGCCCTTATCAAGCCTTAAAATCACCCATCAATATTAGGGGACCAGGAATTAAGTGGGTGTGGCCAGTGGAGGAAGTAAGACTCCATCATGTACCTTTTTGTATATTTTGGTGTGTGAACCACGAAAAAAAAGAACTAAATATATAATACTTAAAACATCAATTTAAAAAACATACAGTTTAAGAACACACAGGTTTATAAGTATTTTTGTAACACTGAAAACATCCCAGAAAAAGAAAGTAAACTATGATAAGGTGCACTTCCAGCTGGAGTTACCCTGAGATTACAAGAACGTGAGCAATCCACGTGAGAGACAACAGTAGCTACTTAACCTGTCATTCTGATCTAGTGCCCCACAAGAATAGAGAAAAATGAAGAGTATAAGAAACCATGAACAAAGAGCAGTTTAGGAGGAAAACTTACATAGGGGCAGCCTACATGAGAAACGGGCGAAGAAGCCTTGGGGCCTCTTCTTTCCTGCAAGACTGCGTCCCTTCCCTAAAGAAAGGTGATGTTTCCACATCTCGGAAGAGCCAGAGAAACAACTGGGACTACTTGCTGGGACCACTGAAGCACCAGGGGACTTCATTTACACAGAGTTCCAGGTGGGTTACGGTGGGTCCCAGGAGCACCCTGGAAACCACTCTCCAAAATCTAGCAGAGAATTCGGTCTCTCATTCTCCAGCTGAGGCTGAGATGCAATCATAAAATGGTGTCTGAGCTACGTAAGTTCAGGTAAATAGTATTTCTATGCAGGATACCAGCTTATGAATGAATTTGTGTATGTATATGAAGAAATATTTCTCACTTCTGTTGCAATTCTAATCCAACTAGTCCCTCCTGAATAGTGTGTAGTCAGACAACAAAATTCACATAATACCTAAGCGATTCTCTTCACGGCAACAATTAGGAAACCACAATGACGGGCATGCTGTGCCCCCAACCTGTCAGACTCAATCAGGGCCTGAGCCACGGCCCACATGTGACTCTAGATCCTCCTGGGTGGAAGACTGCCCCCCGCCCTCGTGCTTGCCTCTACATCCCTACACCAAAAGCCAAGGATTAGCCAAACAATTCCATGCTCAAACCACGAATAAGAGATACACCAACTGTTTCTGACAAAGCAGCAGATGTGAGCTGTGCCACTCAAGAAAGATAGTTCGTTTCCCAAGTCCAGACCAGCCAGCAAGGCTTTAATTGAGCCCAAGGCTCCCAACAGCACAAGGAACTCAAGCGGCCTCACCACTTAAACCTCCCTCCAACGGACACAAATCCCTAACACACTACTGACTGGTGGGGGTGGTGTGGTATGTGTCAAGTTACCAATAGTAACTGACCAGAAACTACCAAGAAAACACATTTAAGTCATTAACATGGTGGTCAACTGAGAAAATTAGTAAATAATAAATCTAATATTATTAAAACCATCATTTGCTGACAAGCTGTGACTCATACCTATAATTCCAGCAGCTCAGGAGGCTGAGGCAGGAGAATAACAAGACTGAACTCAGGCTGGGCAACTAGGCAAGTGTGGAGCTCAGAAAGGAAGAATGAGGCCTAACGGCCTCCTCCGTGAGCAGTGAGAAGAAAGGATGCACACAGGCCGCTGGCACGCTGCAGGGCGAGGCAGAAACACCTGAGGGGAAGTTGTTTACCCGAGAAGCACTGTGGAGGGTGGAGACAGATGAGGCCCTAGTAACTCTAACTGCTCAGGCCGGTGTCTGAGTGAATGAAGCCGAGGTGCGCCAGGCATTTGGGGCTCTGTGGCGGGGAAGGGAGACACGAGCCCCGGCCCCTCGGATTTTAACTTGTGTCTGTGTCTTTATTTTTTATTTTTCATCTTTGTCACCCCTTAATCAGCTTCGAGCTTGTAGGCTGCTTCCTACACACAAGATCCTGTCTCAAAATTAAAAATTTTTAAAATTTTTAAAAGGGCTGATGGGGCCAGAGATGTAGCTCAGCGGTGCAGCACCTGTCTGGCAAGCGTGAGGCCCTGAGTTTGATTCCTGGTACCAAAAAAGGGAGGGGAGACTGAGGATACAGCTCAGGGCAGACCATGAGTTCAACTCCTAGTACCATCAGAAAGAAAATCATGAAACTGTCTCACATAAAACTGGAGGGTACAACAGGCTACTAAAAAGGACCAATTAAAAGAGCTAACATTGTAGGGAAAGTGGGAAGGGTAGGGGAAAGCTAACAAGGGAAAAGAATATGGGAAAATGAAAAAATGGAAATGAAGTGTTTATAAAGGGGGAAGGGAGGAGGGGGTAAAGGGAGGGCAGGGACAAGGGGAAAAAATGAGAACCAAGACCTGTCATGTAAAGGTACAAGATCCCAATTGTTAACTGTACTGTATCCCTAAAATGTACCAATAAACTCAATGAGGAAAAATTTTTTTAAAAAAATAATATAATAGCTAACATTTATTGACCACAATGTATTTGCTAAGTCTAGATCTAATTTTAAAAACTCCCAGTCCTACTATATACTAATTGAATAGTTTTAAAATTTTTAATTTTGATAAAATTAGACTTTAGTCCTGAAGCTCATCCCCAAAGTTAACTGTAACCTGGCAGAGCATCTTAAACATCCTAAGCAAACCACAAATCCACCGTAAAAGTGTTCACTTAATAGCATGACAGACGCTGATACTCAACCTTCCAGCACATGACGTGGACTACAGGAGAAGGGACTACAGGACAGTCACGCGTCCCTCAGAGCTGGGAAGGTAGAACCGCATCTCCTGGGCAGCTAGGCCGGTGAAAGTGAGGACTACCGGGCACACAACAGGAACAGCAAGTATAGCTGCTCTTCCATACCCTGCCCAGCCGCGCTGCCTGGGCTCTGCTCCAGAAACACAGGACGACAACGCACACCCAACTGCAAGGCTGAGCACTGCAGACAGGCAGTCCACGAGAGCCACTGTGGCCCTTCCTGAAGGAATACACCCTGTGAGCCACTGTACTTAACTACTGCGAACACTCACAGACCGTGGGGAATAATTGAGAAAGCAATTCAAGCTCCTGAAATTCTTCAAAATACAGCCCTGAAGTTCCTACCTCATATTCTCACTGCTCTTACATTTTCTCCGTAGGTTTCTAGCCGCATGTCTAAGCTCAGATTTAAATGCAGAACAGTGACAGATTTTAGTGACCAAAAATGTTTATTCTATTAGACCAGAACACACATATATGTTACATATATGGAAAGACTGCTGTTTTTCAAAGTAAGAAACTATGGGTTCAGCTTCTTAACTAAAATAAAAAGATCAAAATTATTTGAGATACATTGGTGAGATGAGTTTTTACACAACGGTTCTCAGATATCTGAAAAATTCCTTAAATAAAAGCTCTTTTTAAAACTCCACACGAAAAGTATTTGTAGATGGGGAGGGGAGGGGGAGGAGGGGGTGAAGGGAGGGCAGGAGTAAGGGGAAAAGATGAGAATCAAGACTTGTCATGTAGAGGTACAAGATCCCAACAATGAATGTAACTGTACTGTACCCCTAAAATGTACCAACAAACTCAATTAAAGCTGAAAAAAAAAAAACTCCACACGAAGCCTATGCTTCTGAAATGAAGATAAGTACTGACCCAGATAGCCAAGTAATTTTAAAACATGGCTTTCCTGACTTAAACCTGTCAGAAGAGGCATTTCCTCCGTAAATACCACCTGCCAAACATTAAAAAGCTCTCATCCTATCGCAAGTGACTATTTTTACCAGCACTAACACTTGCCTCGTGCTGTCGAGAGTAGGACTTTCTCACGGGTCCTAACAACAGGCACACACAAGGCGACTAAGAAGGAAGGAAATTGCCAAGACTCACTGAGGTGTGGGACGGAACACACGTCTCCCTTTGCCAGCTATTCCTCCTCATACATTTAGACTCCAAAATGAATTATTACAGCAAAGCAAGAGAAATTAAGGCATTACGACTCTCAACTGTTTTGGTCCCAGACTCTTTTAAGAGTGAATACATCATTCACTATATTTGCTGATCTCCTAACTTAAGGAAGTCCAGAATTCACTGCATGCAAACGTATTTACCTAAATATAGTCAAAGATTAAACTGAGAACTGAGGCAGAGTAATTCGGTCAGGATGGCTGAGTGAAATCTCAATCACGCCACAGTGACTTGGGAGAAAGGTAACCACAAGCCTCATCAACACATCCAAACCTCGCCCACAGGCGTCCGAAGTGTGCAGCTCGGTGGTGAGCCCTGACCTGGCCAGCATGCACTGGGCCCTCAGCCTACACACAACGCTGCAAACTATAACAACAACAAATCTTTGAACTGAAATTTGAAAAATTTTTAAACTATAGCCAACTGTGCTGAACCCCTCAGTTCACTTATCCTATTATGAGAATCTTTAACACAATTCACATGTTTAAGTATTTCCAAAATGCTGAGAGACTGTCTGTAATAAGCCATGGAGATACACATCAACAACACCATTTTACCTTTGAAAAAACCTACAGTTTGAAAGAGGAAACAAGGTGTGCACACCTAATAATCATGACATGACCCAATGCTACATGCCTTAAAGAAATGTGCAAACTAAAAGCAGTAAGATCCCATAAAGAAAATTAACCTCTTGGTCACATGCCCAGGAAAAGCTTCTTGGGAGAAGAAACATTTAAGATGGTCCATGAAAAAGTTACCAGAACAGGTCAAGCCTGGCAGTATAGGCCAGTAATCAGCACTCAGGAGGCTGAGGCAGAAGGATCATCACCAGCCCTCAAGGTCAGCCTGGGCTACACAGTCAGTTCATGTCCAGTCTAAATTATATCTCAAGACAGTTTCAAAAATGTTTTTTTAAAAAAAGAGAAGAAAAGCCTTACCATAGGCGAGGAAAGGAGAACAGTATTAAATGAAGTTAACTAGCACAGATAAAAAGGGAAGAAAGAAAAAAGTGCTTATTAAGACCTGAAATTTATAGAACTGAGTTTGGAAAGAAAAGCTACAAAGAATGATGTTTTTCTCTCCCAAACTCCAGTTTCCCCTTTGCAAAAATCAATTTGAACATAGCAGCAGTTTACACAGAAAATAATGCAAGATTATTGTTCTTTGAGATCACAAGTACAGTTCTTGACAGTTACCACCCATGTGAACAGGCGGACTTGACAATGAGAAATGAGGCTTTGGGATTTTTGCCTCTAAAACACAATCCTAACCACACTTTTCTTCTTGCAGTTTTGACCCTACAATCAACTGAAAAGGGGAAATGGAAATTAGAATCTGGTCTAAAAGAAGAGGGGAAAAGGGTATGTGAGCCCCTGACACATTTTAATAGTCATTTTCAGAGTCAACACGGGAATGTTTAGCCAGCCATTTTTTTTTTTTTTTAATTCTGAGAAATTCTTAGAACCTTCTCAATCAAATAGCAGGGGAGCAGGCTGTTTTAAAAAAAATCCTCCATAACATAGGTGACATTTTATAAGCAAAATCATTTAACCTATTAAAAACAAAACTATTAAGACTTTTTTTAAGGCTAGATTCTAAGTTAGGGGGGTAAATTCTTATTTCATCTAAAAACCTTCACCAGCTTAATGAGAATAATGAGTTGCCCTCGAAGATGTATAGGATATGCTTAGGGTTGTTTTTCCTTCCACACTTTCCACACCATTTTGTTTTAACCCCTTTAAGGTATGTGCTGTTTTCCTGAAAATCAGTTTAACACTCTCTTTCCCCCAAAAAAATGAAAAGAAATACACAGAATACTATATAATATGTGCGGGGTGGGGGTGTATTTAAATTTGAAAGTTTTCAACCCTTTCCAGAAGCTATGGTTCATAAGTAACCGGACTGACAGAGGAGCGTGTAAACACTGGCTACCCCACTGCAGGGGAGTGGCTGGAGAGGCAACCCCCAAGAACACTTCCACTGGAAATGTTGAGAGCTGTACAGCACCCTCGAGCCGCTGCTGAATCGTAGGCTCAGCCTGTGCACTGAGTGCCACGTGATACACACTGTCTCAGCCAAGGGCCTTTACTCCCCACCTCAGAAGATCCTGGGGATTGACAACACCGGCGCGATTCGCTGCCAGGGGCATTCAGATTACACCTCGCCAGGTACCTCTGTGGTCTACTAGTAACAGCTGCTGAAGACACAGCTCCACGGCACACCACAAAGAGGTGATAACTCATGCAGGCTTGTTTGGATATGAGATAGGGAAATGCAAATAACTTAATAGAAAGTAAACGGTTTTACCTCTGAATCCAATTTCAAGGTTTAGATAATATGCCTACAATCATTTTAAGATAAAATAGCAATAATATATTTGACCTAGAGGATTTCTGAGTACAACACAATGTTGATTTATTGAGCAGAGCACTTAGGAGATGCCAGGTACTGGGCCTGGTGTATCAGATAGGTTTTTAAGATTTACAATTGTACCAGAAGCAGGCTGAGGATGGAGGATCACAAATTCAAGCCCAGCCTGGGCAATTTATCATCTTAGTGAGACCCTGACTAGAAATTTAAACAAAAAAAATTTTTTAAAGGCTGGGGATATAGCTCAGTGCAAAGGTCCTAGCTTCAAGTTTAATATCCAATACTGAAAGGGGAAAAAATTGTAAATGTGTGTTTAATAATGAAAATTCAAGAAAAAAACTGTGTTAAACCTCTCCTTTAGAAAATGTGGTATTTATACACAAAAGAGTACCTACGCTGCCATAACAATAAACCTGAGCCGGGGATTTAGCTCAGTGGTCCCGTTGCCGGCCCCACAAGCACAAGGTCCTGAGTGCCCCCATCAGTGCCCCGGGCTGCGCGAGCCAAGCGCACGCGTAAAAGGAGCTGGACAGCGCACCCAACAGCAATGTCCCAGTGCGGGAAACCCTCGCCTGCACCCCCAGGGCACCTTAGGGCCGCAGTGTGCTGCCCAGTCCAGAGGGTTCCATTTCCAATAGTCCCTCCTCCGTCCCTGAGACATACAGAAATTCACTTATCTGACATCGGTATTTACTTCCTATGCTCAGGAGTCCACACTAGATCAGAAATTTTCAAAATATTTTATGGAAAAAAAATTGTATTGGTAAACCTCTTTTTTTGTACTAGCAATAGTGCAGACTGGTGCAACCACTGTGGAAATCAACATGGAAATACCTAAAACAACTAGGATCAGAGGTCCCATGTGACACAGCTATTCCCCTGCTGGGTATCTTCCTGAAAGAATTAAAAGCATCCTACCACAGTGAGACATGCGCACCCATGTTTAGAGAGGCACAGTCTGTAATAGGTAACACTTGGAAACAGCCCACTGCCTATCAGCTGGAGACTGGATAAAGAAGATTTTTTTAATAAAATGGAGTACTACTCAGCCATAAAGAACAAGAAACGAGATATTTATAGTTAAGTGGATGCACATTGAGGTCATACTCAAGTGAAATTAGTAAGTCACACATGTGTAAATACTTAATAGTTTCTCTGGTGTGAAAAACAAAGTATAAATAAGGATCAAAATGTATACTGATATTGTGTAATAGGAAGAAAAGGTCCAAAAGAGTAGGGGAGGGTCAGGGATTTAGCTCAGTGGCACTATGTCTGCCTTGCAAGTGCAAGGTCCTGAGTTCAATCCCTGGTACCAGAAAAAAAAAATGCATTTAAGAGTATATTGTAAACAACAGCATACTCATCCCTAAATATTTGGGCCAGGGATTTGGCTCAATGGTGCCACTGCCTGCAAGGACCCAAGTTTGATCCCCAGTACCAAAAAAAAAAAAAAAAAAGA
>NW_022900950.1:79475617-79485770 GCF_012274545.1 Fukomys damarensis | reverse complement strand
AAAAAAAAAAAAAAAAAAAAGAGAGAGAGAGTAGGGAAAGGAAGTGGGAGAGGTAGGGGAAAGGTAAGAAAGGAAAGGTAAAAAGGAAAAACATGGAACAAAGTCTTTGTAAATAGGAAGGGTGGAGGGGATGAAAGGAGGGCTGGGGAATGGGGAAAAATAAGAACCAAGATAAGTTATGTACAAGATCCCAATGATGAATGTAAATGTATGTACCAATAAACTTAATAAAGATTTTTAGGAAGTGAGATGGCTGGGATCCCAGGTTTCCAGGCCTCCCCAAAGCCCCGCCTCTGGAGACATCTATAGTCCGCGAGGCAAAATGAAAACCTCAAGCCAGACCCATCTAGATAACCTGCAGTTCCCCCCACCTGAAAGCCAGATGCCAAACCCAACTCAGAAGGCAGCCAGGATTCTGCAGACTTCAGCTCCCCAGATCTCCGAAAGTCGCATGGTGAAGAGAGCATCTCTGAATAGAAAATCCAAATCTGTGTGCTTCATAACCCAAACACAATTTTGAGTGGGGCACTGTGGCACACACCAGTATTCCAGCTACCTGCAAGGCTGACGCAGAAGGGTGACAATTTTGAGGTTGGCCAGGGATGCACAGTGAGAGCATCTCAAAAAAAAAATAGTTGGGCGTTCCACACAATGAAATGTTGGTTCATTCACAAAATTACTTTAAATACTATACAAAATTACTTGCTGGCTATATGTATAGGTGTGCATGAAACATCAAATGAACTCCACATTTAGCCCTGGGTCCCCTCTCCACAATATTTTATTACGTATGTGAAAATATTCCAAAATCTGAAAAAAAAACTCAAATTCAAAACATGTCTAGTTCCAACATTCTTGGATAGGGTATACTCCTACATACATTTTCTTTCACAAAGAATGGTTAAATGTCAAAATCAAAAATAAAACAGAAGTTAAAAGCAGAAAACGATGAAGTGAATGTTAAATGGTTGCCTCTCACTAACAATTTGTAAAATAAAAAAGTTACCCAAAATAAGTTTAATAACAGCTTATTTTTCCCCAAGTTTTACAGACAAATCAACACACAAAGCACGATTCCACTGTAGTATGATCTATTTCTGACATTACCCCCTAATTTGATGTATTTTTATGTACATCTTTCTACAATTAAAAATAGAAGGTATATCAAGCATGTAAAACTCTAAATCAACAGATGAGATGTTTAGAACTCTATTACCACAGGACTCATCCAGGTAGCATGCAGTGTTTTATAAATAAACATTTATATATAATGTTCACCTACTATGTTTATCCCTGTGATTAAAGAGACTAAAGTCCAGTAAGGCACAGCAGCACATACCTGCTATCCCAGCATTTGGGAGGCTGAGCAGGAGGATCACTGTGAGTTCGAGGTCAGCCTGAACTGTATAATGAATGAGACTCTGTCCCATAAAAGAGACAGACTGAAGTCCAACAGTATACCTAGGTGAAACAAGACAGTGAGTACAGGATCCCGACTGTACTATGTTAGTGTAGCTAGCCCTAAAATGCAAAGGGCTTTCACAGCTGTCTGCAGAGAATCACGTGTAACCTTACTGCAATCATCTGTTTCCTATGCAAAGTAAAGGGACAAAAGCTCTCAGCCTGGCACTCATTAATCTTCATCTCTCTCCTCCTCCCTACTCTACTATCGAAGCTTAAAAGCAGAACACATCCCCAGCCTTCTCTGTGGCCAAGAATAGCCATGACACACAGCTCTGGCCAAAAACAAGGACCTAGAATAGCACTTTCTTTCAAAATTAAAAACATTTTTTAAAACCTCTTAGCAAGAAAAGGATTTTCAAACTCTTCCACCTTCCCTGCTTGGTAATGCAAGCTCAGCCCTGTGACTCTGAAGACTGAAGTTACCCACTAAGTGGCGTACAATGGTTTGCAGCAGCCCAGGCGCACTGCCCACCTTCAGGGGAGCCCCTTCCCAGAGTAGGGTGACCCAGAGTCTGCAACCCGATCAGTGCTGCCAGTCAGATCCATCTCGCAACTAATGTGCCACCCTGGTGAATTAACACTAGACATGCGAATGATCGAACGTTATCTCTGAGCCACTGCTCACCAGAGGCTACTGAGTGCTTTAATACACACTGGCTTAAGTAATCTGAGCAACTTTATGCCATTTGGTAATGTTATATGAATCAGTAGTAAAACTGTTGTCAGTCTTTCTTCAAGAACAGAACAGACAAAACAAGCTAACCTTCTTTGCTCCAAGCTTACCCCTTCCTACCACCTAAAAGCACACATCCTTTCTTGAAGGAGAAGAGAGGACAAGCACACAGGACTCTACCTATCAGTGACCACGTGTCATACATGTCACAGCCCACTGAGACGCAGTGCCCGGGCCAGCTCCACAGAACGCCAGGCGGATACTCAGGGGACATGGTGGGCGCACACACTCAAACTATCCTAGAAACACATCCCCAATCAGAGATGTAAGCTCATCACTCCACAGAAGACATCAGCAGGAAGGAGGTCTCCACCGTGCTGCCTCTCAATGAGCTGTGATGAGATGTAAGCCACACCAGACAGAACAACACACAACACAGGAATTCTCACACCTTCCAATTTCATCCCAGATGACGATTAGGTCTGGAAGTTCACATCTGGGCATGAAGAGTTTTTGGGTCACTGGGTACAAGGAATGTCTAAACGAAGTCCGTGTTTCCCAAGCCCCAGTACTTAGGCTAAATGCTGTGACATACACCAATGTATTCAATCTTCAAAACATGATGAGTCCAGTAATGTGTCTACCGATGGTAACATTTTATCCATCTTTTTTTACAAAAGCAATATATAAAACAAGGCTAACCTTCAATTAATACAATGCCTCAACCATTTCACTAACAGTTCAGTGTGTACAAAATATTTAGCTAAGAACTACTAGGGTCCTCAATAAGATTAAAATATCAATCCTTAATCCAGAAAAGGATTTTTTCCAAAATACTAATTTAGTAGCCCCTTTCCAGGGGCACCAAACAGCTCCAAAACCTATTCTTCCTCATGAGTATGGAATCTATATTCCTAGCCCTCTGAGAGATTGAGGCAGGAGGATTTCAAGTTCAAACCTAGCCTGGTCAACTTAAAGACTTACCAAGAGCCTGTCTCAAAATAAAAAATAAAAAAGGGCTTGAAGTGTAGCTCAGTGCAAAAGCCCTGAGTTTGCTCCCCAATACTCCAGAGGGGGAAAAAAAGAAAAGTATGTTTCCTTTCTTCACTTTTAACTTTGAAATAAGTTCAATCTTTTGGGGGGGGTACTGGGGAATCTAATTCAGGACCTTAACCTTTAACAGTGATTAAAAATAACCGCTGGGGATTTAGCTCAGAGGGTTCCATGCATGCCTCACAAGCGCAAGGTCTGGAGTTCAATTCCTGATAACAAAAAAAAAATTTTTAAAGTGATTAAAAATGGTTCAAATATCCCGGGTCACCCCACTCCCATAGTCTGGCATTTAAAATAAGCATAATAAAACTATCTAAACATCAAATTTCACACACAGTTGTAATAATTTCTCTTTCTGGTCCATAATCTCTCACTGTATCTGGCCCCCAGACTTCCTCTGTCGCCTCCAATCTGTGTCAGTTCCTCTGCATTTCTCCATTTTTCACACCCTCGACACTTAGGGTACTTGTTTTGTATCAAGGATGTCTTAGGTTTTGTCCATTTACATATGTATATATTTTTAAAGCAGTAATACCAAACCGGCAGTGTAGCTCAGTGGTAGGGCTTATCTAACTGGCACAATGCTCCTGATTGGATCCGTGGCACCACAAAATACAGAGAAATGTTTCCTCACTGCACATCCTACCAAGAATGTTATAGCTTGTGCCTAGGTATCCCCCAAATCTCATGTAGTCTCAGGTGGGGCCCTTCAGAGGTGGCTGGACCTCGAGTGCATGACGCTGGGATCAGTTCACAGTGCAGCGTAGGATCATGGGCACTAGGATTAAGCATGTGAGCGTCACCCAGCCTGGATAAAACAGGAGGGACAGAAAGAGCTGCAGCAGGTCCTTGTTGCTCTGCTACCTTCTACCCGCCATGAACTGCTTCTCCTCTGCAGTGCCAGCCAATTATACACTGAAACTTCTACAAACTGTGAGCCAGGTAAACCTTTCCTCCTTTAACTCTGAGGGTTTGATATTTTGTCTCAGCAATGAGAAAAGTAACTAAGCCAAGGAGACACATGATGTTCACATCTCACGACAGGGACGTTAACTCTGATCACAACTGCCCATGTGAACCACCTTCCATCCGGCACATCATGCTATACCCCGCCTGTGCACCACTTAGCAGCCTCTCAGGTCGGCAGGTCCACTGCTGCAGTATGGCCACGCCTGTGTTCAAGAAACTGTTTTTTTAGCCAAGCTTGGTGGAGCTTCCCTATAACCCCAGCACTCCGGGAGGCTGCAGCTCAGTGAGAAAGCCCTGGATTCAGTTCCCAATACCACAAAAAAAGAAGGAAAAAAATTCCTTATTTCACTTAATAATGGCCACAGAATACAAGAACAATGATGCTGGTGATTCTGTTCTATTAGTTATCACCACTGACCTCGGAATGGGCCTCGTTTATAAACTAGACTCTAGCACATGTATGCATGCAGGTAGTACAAGCAGGGAGAAACAGCTCCAGAGGTCCAGCAGGGACTGCAGTCTCAGGTACCCAACCCCGGTAGGTCGGGCACCACTGTGCAGTGTTAGACTTACTCTGGGCTGTGTTTTTAGCAGTGTTTTTGAATGAGGGATCATGATAGCTAGTTTTACTACTTTCATTCCTACCAAAGAAAAATGCATAGAAAAGGAATATGGAGGAATGTTCCAAAGGTCAAATTATCACACCTCTTACTCACTGAGACCTTCTGATCGATGGTCTGTGTTTAATGCACATTTCAGGATTCTCGTTTCGTCACTACTGTTTTTGAGGTTTTGTCGTACTGGGGACGGAACTCCACTCGCAGTCACTATTTAAATCCTTCTGACTTTGTCCCCCACCACACCCCTGATGTTATGGGTATTTTAAGAACTCAAAGCCAAACCACTCAGTGACAACAGCAGAACTTTGTTTCAGCCACAAAGTAATGAGCCTTAATTATGCTGTGTGAAAAAACGCCAATACTGAAAGGTCACACCGATAGCATTTACGCAGCATCTGTGACACAACACAATTCTGAGACTGACTGCAGCGATGCACCGGCCTCCCCACGGTGCGTGGGGCACCCGAGGGACACGCACATGGCTCCTGTGGGTCGGCACTGACCAGGCGGGTCGGGCTCCTCTCTCCACTCAGCGCATCTGCAAGCTACAGCGTACTTCAAGAAAACCACGAACCTGTCCTCCAGAATGAATTTCAGGAAAAAAAGCGAAGAGCACAGCCTCTAACCCCACATGCGGTCACGCGGGTCTCTGCACGAGGAGCAGCCAGAGGAGAAGTGAAAGTGCGCGCTTCCCGCAAGCCAGGCGAGAACCAGGGGAAGGAGCAGAAGGCGGACATATTTAGCTGTGCTAAACACTAGAAATACTAAAGCTCCCCCGTGAGGGAAATTATGGGGGGGGGTCCCAAAGCCAAAACAAAATCCTTCCCCCAAAAACCCTTCCTAGGCAGGAGGCGTGTGAAACAGAAACAGTGAGGCCAAGACAACTACAACTGCAACGGGCTAAGCTTTCTCTTCCACAACACCTAACTCCACTACCAGTACACCAGACATAAACTCTTCACAACCTGGGGGAGAAAAGAAACATCTGAATGGAAAAAGAAATATACAGTTCATGCAGTTGAATAAGTGATGCTGATTAGCATGTGAGACCAAAAGTGGGCTATATTTTTTAAGATAAAAATTCTAACAGTTTAAAAACCGCGGCAGCTTTTCCCCCTACAAGAGGTGACATTATAACCACTGATATATATATATATACACACACACACACACACACACACACATGTTCTAGCTCTAACAAAGCCATGATACATTACAAGCACACTACGTTGCTTCCCGTAATAATCAATGTAAACCAAAACAGTGGTTGGTGTGAAAGGGAGGTGAAGCGGGGGTGCTGGGCCCCCAGAAGGTAGGACCTCAGAAGGCAGAGTCAGGATGCACTAAGGGGATGGACGACTCTGCCCTCCTCAGTCTCCTGCTTTGGCTGTGAGGAAAGTTTTCATGTTAAAGCAAAAGCAGTCTGTGTTTCTAAAAGGTTATCCTGCTGGGCGTGATGAGACATGCCTGTGATTCCAGCACTTGGGAGGCTGAGGCAGGAAGATGGATCACCAGGAGTTCAAGGCCAGCCTGAACTACATACCAAGACTCTGCCTCAATAGATAGAGACAAACAGACAGAAAAAGAGATAGACAGATAAATATTATTTCAGATAATTTATATCTGAGGCATATCCCACTGTTACTTTATGTGACCTGAATTTCAAACTTCATCAAACTGAATACCTTACTGAGATCATCTAAATCCCCAAAATAAAATTTTACAGGTCCACAGTGACACTCTGAAAGTCTGACACAGGAAGATCCCAAGTTTGAGCATAACCAAGGCACTGAGCACTTAGCAAGATTGTCTCAAAAAAACAGAAAACGGCTGGAGGTGTACGCAACTCAGCACAAGGGCCGTGCTTCTGTCCCCAGTACTACAGATGAAGAAGAGCAACAAAATGAGTTTTCTTATAAAGCAAACAACATCTAAGAACTGAGCTTTATAGTCAGTACATCCTCTCTTATTAAGCAGCAAGATCACTGCTAAGATGACCATGAGAGGAGATTGTCCCGGCCTTGTTTCCAGTTGATGTCCCGTCACCACAGGGTGTGAGGAGCAGAGCTGCCACCAAGGCAGCCCCATATGATTGCTCTGTGAGCCTCAGGGCCTGGGAAGCCTGTGTTGAACCAGCGTCACTCACTCTGGTTCTCAGCCGCAATACATGAGGCTAATTATGGCACTGTTCATTACTAAATACTGAAGACATTGTCTGAAGGCTTTGACACGTCCACAAATATGGCAAAAGAATGCTAATTTCTGCCATAAATTCAAGGCCTCACTTGTTTAGTCAAGTGCTAATACCAGCTGAAATGTTTCAGTTACAAATGTATATTTTAACCAATAAATCCACTTATCATTGTTACAGAATTTAATTAACTGTGGTCAACAATCATTTCTCAGGGAGACGTGCTTCTTAAGCTGCCTGCTGATAATGTTGGTGTGTTTTATCAAAGAAAGAAAACTACATAAGAAACAAATATTACTACAGCCAAACTTCACACCAAAATAAAATGAAAATATAAGCTGTCAAAATGAGACTACTCGTAAAGAGTAAGAAAACTCAAGTGGAAAACCTGACTGTAAAAGGCCCAATTATTTGCTTACATTTCAAAGTTAAATATTGTCAGAGATGCTCTTTTGTGAAAATTCTCATAATTCAAAGTTTCCTGGACAAAAGGTTTCCTTATCCATGCCCCTCATTAGAACACAAGATGAAGTGTATTGAGTGACTTTGCAAAGAATTCAGTCCTCTACTCTGACAGAAACTTCAGATGACAAATTCATGAGCTGCATCTAAACCAAATGTTAATGGTCCAAGAAACTTTCAAAAGCGAAAGACAAAGTAAGAATAATTACTTAGAGATGGGGTGAGAGCTATTTTACACGTAACAGTTTTAAAAGTTAACTTTCACAACTAGCTAAAAACTCATTAATTAGGTCTTTGAACAATTTTGCAATAAATGTTCCACCTGAAAAACTAAAAACAGTACACATTTAAAACGCTGACAAGCAATTTCAAGAGCCTGAACTCAACAAGGTAATAAAACAGTTTAGAAAAATCACTTTATTGTATAAAGCCTCGGGGGGATAAAGCTGTCTGTAATTTACTTACATCTTTTACTTTATTAAAGTGCCTTAGTGTCCACAATTCTCATGTAAGTGATTAAAGACACAAACCGAAATAGTGGAATAAAGCAATTACTTAAGAGTCCTGTTTTTCAACACAAGTGCATTACAAATACTGCATCAGGAGAATGTTTCTTGCTCGTTATTTTCGAGATAGACATGTGTTATTTTGGACAACTGTCCCATGGCCAGAACCCCAGCAGGTTCACAGACAGCATGTGACTGACACTGGAACTATGACCCTCCTACCTCTAAGTGAAACCGCACACACAGCTTCTTGAATCCGAGTATCAGAGCCCCACTTCCAGGTAGAATGACAAGCCCCTAACGGATCTAAGTCCCTGAGACCCTCCCCACCCAGCCTCTCCTAGCCAACTTCTTCGCTTACACCAGTGACTCAAGAGTGCTTCCAGGCAATTGATTGACCTAAATACAGAGTTTGGAAGAGGAACTAGGCTGGCCTGTTTAAAAAAAAGACAAGAAAAGAAATTAAGAAATTGAATTAAACAGAAACTTCTGTACCGTATTATTTCCAGGCAACTTCCTTTCACTTGGAACAAGAACCACAGAGTTCTCTGTCGAGTATGTCCTCAGAAACAGAAAAAGGCTTCAGAGCAAAGCCTTCCTAATTCGTTTCCCTGTCGGTGGCACCAAGCTGCTCTAAGTACTTCACCAAGTTCCGACTTTGCATCCTGAGGAGACAGTCCTTACAGAAAAACACGCAGCACTGTGTTAACAAAGCTTGGCACCTTTTTACCTTCATTTTCAAACTTTTAGAAAATGAATTACTTCTGACAAGATAGAAAGCGCTCACTTTTCAAAGCTACCTTTTCTTAAAGCAGTAACGTGGGGGTCTGCGTTAGTAAGGAACCCAAGGAGCTTCAGAGTTAACAGGGCTAGTAGAACTGCGGTGGAAGAGGCCCGCACTCCCGGCTCTGTCTCGGAAGGCGGTGGGGCCACCATGGGGCTGTCCTCGGACCTCTCCAGGGCCGGCCCCATGTAGTCCACCCCACACTGGAGAGGGACAGCAGAGCTCACCGCTCCTTTATTCAACAGTCCAAGGGCTGTCAGTGGAGGCTCTGCCTCCGCAGTCTTGCAGGTGATTCACGCCCCCCCCCCATAGCAGGTTTCAGTCCTTGTTGGTCCTCTAGCTAAAGGCCAAAGCGCCACTCCCTGGCCCTCTCCAGTTTCCACTCGGCTTCGGCGGAGACGACCAGCAGCAGAGTCCAGCACTCACAAGCGGCGGCGGCGGCGGCGGCGGCGGCGGCGGCGGCGGGAGAAACAGCAGACTGCTGCAGGGACTTCGGAGAGGGGGAGAGGGGAGCCACAGGGAGAGGGCGCTAGGAGGACAAGGTCAAAGCAGGGCAGCCCTTGATGGGGATTAAGAAAACGGCCTTTTAGAACAGGAACGAAATACGTGTTCCTGTGAGCTCTCATCTCAGCACGTCTTCCCTACGCTTGGTAAACGTGTACAGACCGTCCCAGACTCTGCAGACGCCGCCGTTCTACCCCGCAAAACGCAGTCAAAAACAGCACCAGGTGCCATTCTTGGGACCCGGCCAAAGGCAGCCCGAGGACGATTCCATGTCATTCCTCTCTCCCCCACATTAAACAATCGCGTCAGAGAAGGAGAATTCGGATTTGAACACAGCACCCAATACCTAAGCAAAAGAAAGAATTTCTGCAGCCACCAAATCCTAACGTGTCTGGTGCTCACAAGGGTCAGGACATGTCTGCCTTAGGAGGGTGGCCAGCAGATCCCCCGCGCACCTCCCCAAAGCTCAGGAATACACCTCATTATCCAGTCAGCAACTAAAAGCAAAGACAATCAAGCGACCACATTTTCGAAAAATTTCCCCCGCTCTCGTCCAAACCCACCCCGTCGGCAACACCTCGGCAAGTCAGGGAATGAGAAACTCGGGGTAAACAAACGGACGAAGGCTAACAAACTTATCTAATTCTGACAAGGTTGTGCAACGCCGAAAGAATCCGCAGGATGCCCTTCCTGGGATGTTTCTGGACTCGCCTCCTCTGCCCTTCGGTCTGCGGCTCAAACTGAAAGCCCTGGCCTCGCTCCTCCACTTTCTCTCCCCCTCAACGGAGAGCAGCGTCCCTTTCCCAAAGAGCAGGGCGGTCGGCACGCAGGCCTCTGGACGCTGCGCCCTGGAAGGTCAGCGCGGGCTCGTTCCTCCCGCGGCTCCCCGGACACCACCCAGGCGGGAGAGCGCTCGCCGGGGAGGCG
>NW_022900950.1:79443654-79474679 GCF_012274545.1 Fukomys damarensis | reverse complement strand
CCCTGCCCTTCCCCGCGGCGCCGGCCGGGCTGTTTTCGCCCCACGCGTACACAAGTCCGGTTCGGTGTCCGCGGGAAGGCGGAGGGTGTTACCTCTGACCTGCCATGCCGAGCGTTTAACTGTTTCAAAAGTGCTCCTCCAGCTCCTGGTTTATTTAAACCCTTGGAACAGGGTGTCAGCTAATGTTTGGGGTCCCCAAGTCACCGGGGGACAGTAACAGATGGCGTGTTTGCTTAGAGGTTGTTATCTAAGTTACGAACTTTGTGTACAGATCCTTTTTAATAGTACTTTTGCTGAACCGCCCCCCTTTTACCCAGTACTGGGGATTGGACCTAGGGTCTTCAAAATGAGCTCCTCCCCCCCCTTGAAATAGTCTCACCAGGTCACTAAGTTGCCTAGGCTGCACTCAAATGTGTGGTCTTCCTGCCTCGGCCTTCTACAGTTCTGGAATTAGAAGCACATGCCGCAACACCCAACCCTAACATTTCTTCACCTCTTCGTTGAGCTCCAACATCAAGTCGGCTGACATAGACCACCGCCTTGCAAGCAGAGGAGCGTGGGGCCGCTGCCGCTCCATAGGAGTGGGGGGATTTGAACCCAATGAAGTGAAAAAATACACCTGACATCTCACTCCCTGCCTACGGGCATATCAGAGTGAACAAGTAAACTAGGTTCCTTTCTCCTTCCCCAAACCTTTTCATCCACAGCCTTCACCCAACCTGTCAAGCCTTCGGCCAGCTAAAACACTGGAGAGTCTTCCTTGATTTCTTTCTCTGACACCCAAGAAGAGTCCGTGAAACCTGTGCTCGGACTCTGCACACCCGCCCTGCTGTCCTGACCCCGCTCCAAACCGGCGCCAGCTCTTGCCAGCACCGGTCCTCTTTTTCTTCTCTGCCTCCAACAGTCGGTCCTCCCCGCCAGTTGGCCAGGAAGCGGCTTCCTGACCAGGGAGAAGGGCCTTGGGCACGGCCCCGCCCCTTTATTTTAATCTCTCAGCCCCATCTCTGGCTGCTCTGTGCCCTGCTCCTTTTCAGGTCCCGTGCTGTTTATGAACATTGAGCAGTTCCCAGTCTCCTGTCCTTTTCACTGTCCGCACACACCCACACCCACCAGCCAGAAGAAAGAACAATACCCAACAGTATCCGAAAAGTAGAATGTGTTTCTCGTCTCCTTCACATCTTTACTCAAGATTTATCTGCCCAGGCCGGAGATGTAGCTCAGCGGTTCGGTGGCCTGCCTTGCAAGCGCAAGGACCCGAGTTCTAATCCCCGGTACCAAAAAAAAAAAAAAAAAAAAAAAAGATTCATCTTCCCCCTGGCTCCATATGCTGCCACCTAACACCCTATATATTTTGGGTTTCTCTCTCCCTGATCTGTAAAGCTTCTGAAAGCAGTGATTTGTGTTCCTTTCATTGGCTACTATGTCTCCGATACACAACAGGCAGTTGACGAACATGTACCAAAGAGATAAATACCTTAGTAAGTATTGTGTTGCCCTGTGTTTGTGTGCAGCTGTTACATATGTTGTCTCACTAGTGTCCCTGGCTGGGAAGAGGAGGCTGAAAGAGGAGATGAACCTCTTTGAGCCCATTTTCTGTTCTACAAAAAGAAAATGGATTTGCATACTCGAAGATTTGTGAGGATCAAATATAATGTATGCAAAGTCTCTTGCACAGCGCTTGAACCAGAGTATGTCCTCACCAGATGGTTATTTCCAAGATCATTGGCATCATCCCCAGCCTTTGAGGTGACTGAAACAGTTATTACCATCCTACTCACCGATGAGGAAACGGACAGTAAAATAGGCCATGTGACTTGCCCTAGTTCCAGACCTGCCTTTAACTTTGGAAGGTCTGGAATAGCTAACAAATGGGACTCACACACCCTGTCGTAAATCCCAAGGGCTACAATTTAACTGTGGGAGGTAGGGATACTACTGCAGATAGCTTTGGCTTTTGGTCTGCATCTTGTTCGCCTTTTCTTCCTGCCATGGCTCCGTCACGTCCCACTGAAAGAGTCACGCACAGGAGGACAGCCCAGCTTGCACCTCTAAGCTACATCACACCCCTCACAGGAGCCACCGTTTGTATTCCTCAGGCCAAACTGCAGCCTTGGGAGAGAGACTGGATGTGCAGAGCAACGAAGTCCAGACCCTGATACTCAGACCTGTGAAACCTCACTCCATGGGGCAGGGGGGGGGGTGAGAGAAGGACCCTTGGAAGCAAGGACCCCAGCCAGAACTTTGGTTTAGCCAGCAATTCCTCTAAGCCCAATCTCACCCAGAGGGCTGGGAATTCTAGCTGCAAATCAACTATTTTCTTTCCTCTGAGTGCTGTGGTGCACTGTGATGCTGTACAGTGACGCCGGATTGCACCGGACCCCAGGTAAGGCACAATAGTATGTCTTATCCACCAACAAAATGATTAGCTCATGGTCAACTTCTAAGCTATCATTTAACTTCAATTACACCTAATTTTCCCACCACGGATCATCTACACATGTCAACAATGTTATCACCACTTGGAATCTGGGACACCTGAGACACGACATGCATTGCTGTTTTATGAACACTGGAGCATCAGCAGTGTACTAGGTACAGCTCAGAAGGCAGAATTAGACACAGACCTGCCAATCTGCCAGCTCCTCTACCCCAAACTGTGTCACAAGCCATAATCAAAGTAAGCCATCTATTATGCTGCCTCAGAAGGACAAGTATAAAATGAGGGGTTTGGTTCTTTGTTCATCCAGTTATCTAGAAAATCATTAGCGGGGAGACCCCTCAGTTTTGGGTCCAGAAATACATTTCAAGTTATGGCCTTAATACCATTCTACTTGTAACTTTAAAAGCCAAGATCTTCCTAACTATAAAGTCAAATACATCCCTAAATATATTATGTAGGTTATATGTCCACTCATTTTTATTTTTTTAAAACATCTGGTGAGTTCAGCCACAAGATAACAGCAAAAATAGTCATTTTATTAAAAAAAAATAGTGCCTTACTGTTCAACCACTCCGTAATTATTTTGTGTGGTAATGGTCTCGCTGCTTGAAACACTATCAGTGAATAAGACATGCTGGGTCCCTCCCAGGCACTGGTTTACATCACTCACCTCTCTTAGGAGGGAGGACAGGATAAGAGAAAGGACCCAGGGAGCTGCCCAGCTGTGCCCAGAAGACCAAAGCTTCTCTTGTGCCCCCTTCCTCCACCTATGCAACCTCTCAAGGCCAGGATTCTGGCTGAGGGGTTCAACTCCATTAATGCATCCCTCAATCACTGTTCCCTCCCCTGAAAACATTGCTAAACAGTGTTTTTCAGTTTCTTTGACACTTGTAGTCAAATCATCAAGAATCTCAGGAGGGTGGGAAGCTGTTGCTGGCTATCAGGGAGGGTGCTTGGCTGGGAGAGAGTGTATTTACCTGCAAACACCATTCCAGAGAGTCCCTGGTGCAGAGTACAGTTGCAGACATCCAAGGGAAAATACATTGTGGCCACGGCTAGGGCTCTTCAGCCAGCTAGATACAGTGTATCAAAAGCACAACTTAGAATCTTGGGTTTGATTTTACAGCCACCAAAATCACTTCAGAGGTGAGGGGCAGCCATGTGGATGAGAACTACACTAATGAGCTGATTTTAGAAAAAGAAACCCTCTTCCCCCTGATTTATCAAAGTTATTACCTTGATTCTTCCCCGGACATAAAATTAAATACATAAGTCAACTGAAACACAAGCTAACAAAACTGTTCTCTGCCATTACGCTACTGTACCCCTCTCGTGACACAGCAACTTTACTCTCTGTTGGTTTGAAATATTACTTTGGGGGAGGAAACAACCTGCTTTATTTTCCTTCTTGTAAGAAATCTGGGATGGCCATTTCTGCAAGGAAATACATTGTTAAACTTTGATTCACCATCAATTCCTTCTATTGTGGCCTAAGTGTTTGTGTGTATTTTCATAAGATGCCCTTGGAACTGTGGTGCAGAATCAGCCTGCCAATCTTAAGGGAACCTGCAAAGGAGCCTAAGTACAGTATAAAAAGCAGTATCTTTTTAAGCTTGAAAAGAAGTAAAATTAAGGATTTCTGTTGAAACCTAATATACTACACGATCAGTAAGAGTAGTCCATACAAAGTTTTGTTTTGGCTGGGAATTAGAACCAAGGCCTTTGCAGTGAGCTACAGTCCCAACCTCTTACTTTTTGTGGTTGGGTTGGTTTGGTTGGTTTGGTTTGGTTGTTTTTCAGGACGGGGTCTTGCTAAGTCACTAAATTGCCCCAGGTGGGGCTAGAACTTGCCATCTCCTTGCCTCAGCCTCCCAGGGTTCTGGGAGTCTAGGCCTGTGATGCATAGATCTTCAAAGCCCATCCAGATAACTTGAATGTTCCATTTAGCAATTCAAGGTGGGTGGGGGGCCGGGTCCATTTCAAACAGGCAACGTTAACCCGGTGAGAAAATTCTGTCATAGTGGAGCATTGTATAAGATCATATCGGGGTTTCTGCAGTTATGTGAAGGTGATTATAACAACTGAAATTTCATCCACAGAAAACTGGTATTCAGGGCAAGAATTTGCAATTATTGCCAGCTCTGGTCTCCAGGTGGTATTCAAGGGTAAATGCAAGAGTACAACTGTCTGCCACCCGAGTGGCAAATCAGACAAGGTCATTTGAACAAGAGCAAAAGAGCCAATGTTCTTGGCCAGCGTGGTTTTTAAATGCCAATGCTAATAATCATTCTGAAGTCATGATTATTTAATATTTGTTAAATCCAAGACTAGTGCTAGGCACCATATGTACATAAACAAAGACAAAGTGCCTATGTGTTGAGTTTACAAATCTAAATTAGGCAAAAGAAGTGAAGGACAAACAAGGGCGTGGGAAGCACGCACTGAAGGCTGCTTAGGAAACGAGGCTGCTGCGTTCACTGTTGTTTTAGCTTTAACTATTACCAGTCCATCATGTGGCAATAGAGAAACGTAAAGGACAGTAAGTAGTCAAAGGAGAAAGGCACAGTGCCTTTTTGAGGTTCAATGAGGAAGTTTTAAATATGACAGGGCAAAATGGACCAAGTTAGAGACTTCAAGGAGGAAAACACAAGTGCATGGCAAAAAAGAGAAAATGAACACTGACCTTGCCCTTGACACTGACAGTTCAGGGATTAAGTAAAGACAGCCCACGAGACACAAAAGCAGCGTGGTTTGTGCCCTTCAGAGGCGATCCCAGCTGGCCCTGGCTATCTTCAATATGTTTCATACACTCACAGTTTATTTGCCCTATAAAATAAGTTTTACCAGTGATCAGGGCTGGTACCTCATGTAAAACAGAGCTCAGTTTCACTTTACACTTATCTCACCCTCAAGGGACGAGCTTATGCTGTCAAGCTTGTCTGGAAGCACTGGAGATGGTTACACTGTGGTGCGAATCCATAAAAGCTCCTGAGGTGGTATGCACAGACCCCTACTTTCACCTGGCCAGCGGCTGCACAGATGCCTCTGTGGCACAGAACAGCCCCGGAGTGACTGCCACAGAGTGTGGCGGAGACACTGCAGCCTGTACCATCAGCCAATAAATTCCATTTACACAACACAGTTGAGTACTTCAGTGATAGAATGAAAAACCTTGGACTCTGACCCAGACAGTCCTGAGTTTGAGATATACCCCGAGACTTTTTTTCCTTAAATCAGAGTCTCGCTAAGCCCCTAAATTGTCCAAGGTGGACTTGAACTTTCAGTTCTACTCCAGCCCCCCAGTGCTGCAGGTGTGGACCGCCATGCCCAGCTGGAAGCTGTCAGGATTCAGGATACAGCAACGCTGGCTCTATGGCCGTGAATGCAAAGCGTTTCCTCCTTTGTAAAACGTGGCTAGTAATCTCTTAATATGACAATGACTCAAAGCAGAATTAATAAAAGTAGGTACTGTTACTCATCTTTCTCTTCTCCAGAAGAAGAATTGCATTAGTCATGGAGTATTTAGCCGGCCGTTCAAGTTTCTAGGAAAGATTTCAGGTTAAAAATATACCAGCCTGTCTCATTCATTTTACGGAGTCTTGAACTGGGAAACCAAAGTGACTTTTAATTCATTTATTATAATAACTCAAGCCTGAGGCATAAGTAACTTTCCACCTGGATCGGTGCTCTAGCTGGGGTGACCAGCACTTTGTCAACCCTGAAAGTGCCAGCAGCCTCAGAAAGCCTCAGTGAGAAGCAGCCCACGGACTGGCCACGCAGGCCGAGTGTGTCTCTGCCTCCCTCAAGACCAGAACGCGCTTTAACAAACGTTTCATCTATTAGCAGGCTCATGTCCATTTCACAAAGAGAGGGATGGAATCGATCAATCTGTGTGCTCTTTCCATTTTTGACTATCAGAATTATTGGTCCAAATTATTAATAGACACAAATCTGTGCACAGACCTAAGAGATTAATTTTAGAAAAATGTACAATAAAATTAAATAAATGAAAGACCAAATGTAGTTGTGCTCAAAGATAATATTCACAGTGGTAAGTGTGTAACATTTGCAATTCCCTTCTTCAGAAAACATTTTAAAACCAAACCACTCTTCCCCACTCTCTGGCCCGTCACAGCCCAAAGACTAAGACTGGGCCCCCATCCACCCTGAGGGTCACCACAGTGTTGGACCCAAGGGTCCCAGTGGGACTTGTACAAAATTACCTGGAGCATTTCTCCCGCCAGGCCTGTTTCCGGGATGGAAAATACCTTCAAGACACACGTTATGTGCCCTGACTTCCGTCACACTCTGTGTAGACGGGAACACTGCAGAATTACTGAGAATGGCAGCAGTGAACCTGGCGGGGGTCCCAGGCCAAATGGTATTCTCAGGTCTCCAGAGGACTGTGAGGAGCTCGGGGATGGTGCCGCTCTGTGAGGAGAGCACGGAGGCCACTTCGCCAGAAGAGCGTCCTCTAGGAGCCTCTGTCCTGAGAGTGGCTCCCTTTTGAAAGGGTTTCAACTCTCCCTTGCCCCCATCAAACGAGGCCAGGCGGTGTGGCGGCCATCCAGCTGTCCGTGTGCCACTTCTTCCGTCCTTCCACTGAAGTAGGGTTCTTAGGAAGAGCCTGGGTCCAGGGAGACAGGTACTGTGGAGTTTTTTAAAAAACAAGGTCTCACTAAGTCACTAAGTTGTCCTGGCTGGGTTTGAACTTCAGATCCTCCTACCTGTGCCTCTCAGGGTCCTGAAATTACAGCGTGCACCACAGTGCCCAGCTCTCAAGTCTCTCTTATACAAGGTTTATCTTTGGAAGGGGGTACCCAGATCCGAGTGTACCTTGTACAAGAAAAATTATTATTCAGCAAATCCCAATTTCTCTCATAAAATCAATAGTCATTAGAGCAAATGCCAAGCGTCTTAAAAGCCATAGTTTTTTCCAAGACATTGCTACAACAGGCTCCCAGCAAGTCATTTATGCAACTAATAAAAGTGCCTAGCAGGTGTCATGGCTCACAATATTCTAAGCCCTGTCCTGTGCCCTGCGGCACGCTGCCTCACCAAATTCTCCGGTAACCTGGCAAGGGGGCACTGTTCCTGAGCACATTTGACAAATGGAAAATGGAAGTTCTCGAGGTCCCGGAGTGCAGTGGGACCCTTGATGCCACAGTGTATGCGACAGACCCTTACCGAGAGGCTCTCTGGGCTCCCTTGTCTTTCTTAAACATTAGGCAACTTACAGACTGGCACCTGTTCATCCCAGCCCTGTCTTCCCTGCCTTCTGTCCTTGAAAAGTGTGAATTTCCAGAGCAATGCAACTGTGTCCCACCAACTCCAGCCTAGAAAGTTTCCCAGACTTCCAGGCTTTCTTCTTTGCTCACAGGGTATCTGCACATGGATGTACACAGCTCCTCAGGGGTCCAACAAAAACAAAGTACTGAGGGATGAATCTAAGGAGATATATGTGAGATCTGCACACAGAATACACACAGTCATTGTACTAAAATCAAAACTGTAAATGGAGACCTGTAACATGTTCATGGGCTGGAAGACTCAATATCACTAATGAGTCAATACTTTGATTTATCAGTGTAACCCAATCAAAATCTCAGCAAGCTCTTCTGTAATTATTGACAAGTGTATTCTAAAATTCAGATGGCTGAGGGTATACCTCAGTGTTAGACTATTTGGCTATCAAGCCCAAGGACCTGGATTTCATCCCCAGTATCACAACAATAATACAAATAATAAAAATTTTTTAAATTCATAGAAAGGCCAGAGATTTAGCTCAATGATGCTGCTGTCTGCCTCGCAAGTGCAAGGTCCTGAGTTCAATACTCAGAAAAAAAAAAAAAAAAAAATCATAGGGAAGGGCAAAACACTTTTGAAAGAATGAAGTTCTTCAAAGTTAAAAGACTCAAAACCCTATTTCAAGACTCACTATATAGCTACATTCATAAAGATAATGTAGCAAAACCAGGCTTGGTAGTGTACACCTGTAATCCCAGTACTCAGCAGGCTGAGGAAGGAAGATCACTGCAAGTTCAAGGCCAGCCTGGGCTACATAGTGAGACTCTGTCTCAAAAAAAAAAAAAAAGTGGCAAAACAGTGGACTTAAACACTGATGGGAGAGAATAGAAAACCAGAGACAGAGCCACAAAAATGTAGTCAGCTGATATTTGACAAAGGAATAAGGAAAACCTTTTCAACAAATGGTGCTGGCAAAGCTTTGGCATTCAAATGCAGAACCAACAGACTCAAACTTCAACTCTGTACCTTTCATCTAACTCCCTCCCAACAGTAGCTCTTCCCACGCCCTGGAGAATGAGGCCTGTCATCCATGTCTGCCACGTGGGACCAAGAGTCACAGCTGAGTCACTCTCTCGCTCTCAGTCCAAGCCCAGGCAGCTGCCACATTGTGTTGAGTCAGAGCCGACCCTCCCATGACCACCCTACTGCCACTGCCCTGCCAGGTCCTCTTTTCCCTGAACCTCATTTCCAGGCTCCAGTCTGCCCAACACCTCCTGAGGAGAAACACAGCTGCAGGTACCAGAGGGAACCATTGCTTCCCTCAACACCGTCAACAAGAACGGTGCTTTCCCCTGGTCTTTAAAAGAGCATGTGATGTGATGGGTTTTATGGTTATGATGAAAAGATGTTATATTTTGTCATAGCTGGGCATGGTGGCTCACTCGGGAGGCTGAGGCAGGAGGATCGCCATGAGTTCAAGGCCAACACAAACTACATAGTGAGAGACCCCCATCTCCAAAAAAGCCCCATAAGTCATGTTGACCATTCAGGCACAAGGTAGATCTTTCTGTCTTGCAGTGTGCCTCTGGCCACAGTGCAGATTCCATTCCCCGCCTGGCCCTTGGCTTTGGCAACCACCGCTCTTGTCAGAACCTGATCGGACCTTCCTACCGAGTCGCTGCTCGCAAATGCAGATCCAACCGGATGACTCTGAAGCATCAAGTCCACCAGCAGCTTTCTGGCATGCACTTCACTAGAATCCAAGCCCCTCCAGAGCAGGCACGCGCCTGCTTGCTGTGTTCCCAGTGGGGCCCATGTAGTTTTCCCTCACAGCGCTTCCCGCCCATGATACCTACTCCAATCATTCCAGATAATTGGGCCTGTGGGGATCTGCCAGCCTCTGTAATCCTGCACGGACTTGTACCTGCACCTCCCACCTCCATGGGAGCCCTCTCCTCTCCGTGGCTCACCTGTGGAATTCCTTGTCCTCCCTCACGGCCCCCTAAACGAAGGTCGTGGGGAGCAGGGCCACATGCTCGGCGAAGCCAGTGCGGAATACTCGGGTCCTCACCCTGGTTCTGCTCTGCACACACCAGCTGCTCATTCAGAGGCAGGTAGTGGACCCACTGTGGACCTCAGAGCCTCTTTTACTTGTCTCTTTTTAAATTTTTGATAACAACTATCCAATTTACTTCTTAGCTGGAAAGCCTGCTGAGTTATTAGGGTAATGGCCTGTAATTATATCAGATAACTTTTATGTAGAGGAATTTATCTGGACCGGATACAATCTCAAATGAAAACTAGGTCAAGGGAGTCCCCCAAACATTTCAAGGCCACCCCACCACCCGTGTGGCCCTGTGCAGCAGTCATTTAATTCCGAGAGGCCTACTGCCCAGAGCAGGAGGGCAGAGATTACTGCCATCCTCATCAAAGCAACTCAGATGAACCATCCTTGCAGCTGGATATGCTCTGGACGGTGAGTCCAAGGCCTAGAGAGACTCGAAAAACACTGCAATGGAAACTCATGCAGTCATCACTGCCAAAGTCGTCCAGTGTGAATAAATGGACACACATCTCTTGGAACAATCAGGGCCTCTTGTAGGTAACGTGGACGGGAGCAGGGGAGGGAGTCTGTGGCAGTGCTGAGAACGGCCTCGCAGCAGGGCTTGCTGAAATGCTTTCACCCAAGACTTGTGACGCCATCACCCGGGCCCCTTCCTTCCCTGGCCCCTGGAGTTGGTTTCTGACAAGCCAACCCCTCCGTTTCTACTGGATTGAGTACACACCTGAGCCTGACCATGGTCATTGCCATCCGCTGCTAACATGTTACTTAGGCCTCAGTCATTCTTCTCTGGCTCTCCATCTTCCCCTCCTCTATTAGCGCCATCAGGGCTTCTGGCTCCACATCCCAAAGCAGCTTCTGCCATGATGATACTTTAACGCCGTGCTCTGACCACGTGTCAAACGTCTGCCTGCCTGCCTGCCTCTGACTGCTCTTGTGACGGGCCCATTTATTTCTATTTGTGTATGTTCAGAGCCTAATACTAGCCTTGGCACCAAATAGGCTGTTACAAAATCTTTGGTAATTGGATGGATAAAGGGAGAAAATACATTTTATCGGTTACGGGATTAAAAGAAATATTGCTGTTTTGGTTTAACAGGTTCTAGGCTGCTAGAAAGATAATATTGTACAAAGAATGTATCAAAAGAGATCAGTTAGTAGGCTTTTAAAGGGCTGTGCTTGCTTGGAAAGCAACTGGCAGTTGGCCATGGCTTCTGGGACTGTTTGAATTCATATTTGTATATGCTTGTAAAACAAGCAACTGAAAAAAATCTTAAAATTTGTAGATTCCTTTGATAAATCTAATAAGTCAAAGCTTCAGTCTTACAAATATCTTAAAGACTGCAAAAATGCTTCAAAACTATTGAAATAATTTCAAAACTATTTTTGATGCTTCATATTCTAGTTTTAGAACTATGTGGTTTTGTTCCCCCACAGAAAAGTTGAAAAAATAGTATATGTTTTACCACATTTTGTCACACTTGCATTCTCCTCTCTGTGTCTCTGTCTGTCCTTTTCTTATCTCCACTAATATTTTAGTATTTCTTGGACCACTTGTGACTATGTAGATAAACTGGGGAATGATGCCACACTTCCCAAAAGCCTCTCACTGTCTCTGACTCTGTCTCCCTCCTTCTCATGATGTCTCTCTCTCTCTCTCTCAGACCAGAAAGTCTGTGTGTATACGTGTACAAACACAAATTTTTTCATAAACAATTTGCAAGTTGCAAACATCATGACACTATAATGCTAAACCTCTATTTATTTCAGTATATGCCTTCTACTGATAAGAACATTTCCTACATAATCCCTAACAAACCAATAATACATTAATTAAATAAATAAATAAAATTCAGTCTATACTCACTAAGTTATAAAATGCCTTCTAACTGTGTCAATGATTCCAGTCGGGGTTTGAACACTTCACTTGCAAATTCTTTACTTTTAAAGGAAGGAGGCTCATCTTCCCGGATAAAGTCAGCAGGTTTAACCTCCACAGACTACAGTGCTGGAATCCATGGAGGAGGCAGCTCCCAGGGGCCTCCACACCCTGGCAACAGTCATGACGCATCTGCTGGGGGACAGCGCTAAATATCCAAACAGCAGACACTGAGGGCACCAGCACAGCAGGAGCATTAAAAAAATAATAATAATAAAAGATGACAGGGCCAGGATTTAGCTCATTGGTATCACGCCTGCCTCGCAAGCATGTCTTGAGTTTAATCCCCAGTACAAAAAAAAAAAAAGGAAAGAAGAAAAAAAAAGAGGAAGGGAAAGAGGCCTAAAAGAGAAAAAAAAGGGAAAAAATTGGTAGGCATCAAAGTACCCATTAAAGGGAAATTGGAAATTGTTGGACTCCACCTTACAAATTAGTAGTGTTGGGGGGGGGGATTTAGCTCAGCGACACCGCACCTACTGGTGCAGGGTCCTGAGTTGATCCCCGGTTCTGAAAAAAAAAAAATCTAGTATGTTTTCCTGAGAACTGAATGTGGGCTGGGCCCCTAGTTCCCCGGAATCTAAGATTTCTGAGTCTGCGCCCGGGCCTGGCTGGCTGGGACGCTGGCCTTTGGACAGACAACCCCGCGCCATCGGGGACGCGGGCCCACCAGGGACAGCCTGGACACTGGATGAAGCGGGAAGGAGGCCGCCGTCATCCAGAAGGCGGACTACGTTTAAATTAGTGCTTTGAAACACGAACGCCAGTCCTGGGACCGGAGGGGTGGGGGGCTGCTGCGTTTCTAACAAACAGGGCCCGAGGCGCTCTGACCCTCAGGAAGTCTCCGAGCCTCCTGTGCTAGCTCCGCTCCACCTGGATCCCAACTAAAGGACTGCGCGACCCTGCGCGACCCACCAGCCCTAAATATGTCGTCCTCATGGCCTGCAAAAATGAGTCACCTCCCTCACTGTGTGCATTGTAGATAGCTAGCGCAGTCACAAAAGCCCACGTGTACAGAGGACTCAATGTTTCGTTTTTTCAACCAAGCAATCTCAAGTAGCTTTACTCTTAACTCACAAGGTCATACTAGTATTTATAGTACTTACTTGTAACTGTGAAGTTACACTGGGGAATGATGTCTCCTGGGATTCCAGCAAAACTTTAAAAGTAATGCAAATTCCAATGCACTCTGGAGAGAATGATGAGAATATTAATTAAAATTAACTTGTCCTAGTTTTCATAATTTCTCTAGAATTGAAAAGGATGATAGCAAAATTGACATATTTGCAAAATATGACTGTTCTGCTATGGTTTTAAACACAGTCTGATGAATTTTCAGAATAGACAATTTTTATTTCAAAGATCACATCATAATTTGTACTTAGGACACACAAGGAACTCAGGTGCGTTAATGAAACATGGCAGAAATAAGGCAATTTCTGATAGAGAGAAATCTGCAGCATTTTTTCCCCCAGACACTGTCTATTCAGAGTTTTGCTTTGATGTGCACACAGACGATGTATTCACAGTGACAAGAGCTGGCATACAGTTTGAAGGAGAAGATTGCAGCATTGTGACTCTGTCTCCCCAACGATTAATAAACATCAAAAATCATTTATACAGCGATCTAACTTAAAACACCAAGAATTAGGCTCCCATTATGCTGTCAGCAGCCAGACAAATTGAAGGAGAGTGGCACTTCGGGCTGGGTGTGGTGCTGTGTAGAGCACTTGCCTAGCAAGCGAGAGTGAGGCCGGGGAGGACACAGACACGGACATAAGGGGCAGGAGCGGCTGGCGGAAAAGCAATGCCCCTGTGAATGGCTCTGCTGTACTGGTCGCATTTGATGTGTAAAACACACGTATGTGTGTGTGTGTGTGTGTGTGTGTGTGTGTGTGTGTGTGCGCGCGCTTAGAGCTCTTTGATCAGACACCGATAGACTGCTATCCCAAGCCACCTTTCTGAGGAAGCTTTCAGGCCTGGAACTTCCCCTTGCTCTTTGGCAGGGCTGGGAGGTTCTGGGGACCCAGCCCAGGCCTCAGACATGCTAGGCAAGCGCTCTGCACAGAGCTACCCCTAGTCTTCCATTTCATCTGCTGTTACTTTCCAATTCCAATACTGTGATCAGTCCGCATGTCATAATAATTCACTGCCCACGCACGAATTAGTTCAAGAATCAATTAAGGTTTTGTCACTATGTGGCGGGACACATGCATCTTTTCTAGATGTATGCTTCTAGAGGCCTGAGAGAAAATCTATACAATCTCTTTGCACGTGGAGATGTATAAATAGATAACAGAAAGTTGCTTCTTTCTTAAAAATGGGAGATGGTATTACAAAGCAAAAGATTATTTTGACAATGTAGGTGGAATTTAAATGCTAGAGGAGGGCATTTATTTATTTAGTTGGTTAGTTTTGGTTTTTCTGTTTTGAGACCGAGTCTCACTATGTAGTCCAGGTAGGCCTTAAACTCACCGTGTGGCCCCAGCTGGCCTTGACTCTCTGCAACTCTCCTGCCTCAGCCTCCTGAGTGCTGGGATTGCAGGCAGGCACCACCACGCCTGGTTAAGAAGGGCTTCTCAAGTGCCATAATCAATATAATTAAAATACATTTTGTTTTCAAATACTCTATTAATCTGAAAATGGGAAAAAAGGATAAAAAACAAATGTGATGAAAATTAACTAATGGCAATGTTCATGCTACCAATATAGAACTTATACAGAACACCAAGTTAAATCAGAATCTAAAATAAAGTTCAGTATGACTGATCTTTGGCTAGGTAAAATAAATTAATTTAGTAACCAAAGAACATCCATGAAAATGCCAAATCTTCTTGAAGAGAAATCAGGAATGTTTATGTTAAGGTTGCTGTATAAACTGGGCAGCTTTAAGCAATGCATATTTACTTCTAGTCCTACAGACTGGGAAGTCTGAAGCCCAGCAGCAGTGTCCGGGTGTGTGGTGGGGGCATGTCCTGATTCTTGGGGGAAGCTTCCCGGGTAGATGGGGGAGGAGAAGCAGGCCTCCTCTGGGGGTGCTTCTGGGGACACCACCTCCCCACAGGGTCCATTTCCTGATAACATCACCTTGGGGGTTAGGCCTTCAACACACTCTATTGATTCTGTGAGGAACACAGACATGCAGACCATAACAAAGTTGGAATGAGTCCACTTGGTTTTCCAACTTTGTGAAAATGTCACTTGGAAATACTGACCTAGAGAACTAGTCGATGTTTGAGTCGTGAAGGGCCACTTCTAGTCCTACAGGTAAGAAATAAGTTTGTCTTTTATTTCCAGCCTTCCCTTTGGTGCTGTACTGTTAGGGTTGGGATCCCAACTGTCCCCTAAGAGCTAGGTGTGCTAGTGCGTGCCTGTAATCTTAGCACTCTGAAAGGCTGAGGCAGGAGGATTACAAATTCTACTCCAGCCCAGGCAATTCAGTGAGATCTTGTCTCAAAATAAAAAATGTATAAAGGATTGGGCATATAGATCACTGGGAAGGCCCGAGGTTTAACTCCCTAGAATTTCAAAAATAGGTCCCCCCAAAAGGCTTGTGTTGAAGGCTTGGTTGCTGGTGGACTTTTGGAATGTCCTTTGTTTTAGAAGAAGGATTCTAACTTTATCAGTCCACTGATGAGATAATAATCTGATGGCATTTTTGGAGATGACATAAAGATGATGTGGGATGCAGTTGAAAGGAGTAGATCATGGGTGTGTGACTTTGGGGACAATAGCTGGTTCCTTGCCCCTTCTGTCTGTCTGGCTCTCTCTCTCTCTCTCTCTCTCTCTCTCTCTCTCTCTCTCTGTGTGGCTGCCACAAACCTAAAAACAATGGAACTAACTGACCATGGACTAAACCCCATGAAACTATAAGCCTAAATAAACCTCCCTCCCTTAAATTCTTGATCTCAGGTATTTTGTCACAGCAACAGAATGCTAACAGCAGACCATTCTCAAGCTTTTTTTACTTTGCTACCCCAGGCACTCTCTAGGGCACACCCAGGCTTCGGGAGGTTCTCAGGAATTCATTCAGCCTGAGGTAATGCCAATTTAATGGAATATGTCTATGGAAAATGTTTGCATTTTGGTAAGGGAGGAGTCTCAAAACTGGGCCCCATTTATGTTTGTGAGACTTTTCAAACGCCCTACCCACTTTCACTTTGAAATTCAAAACGTTGTCATAAAACCACTACTGTCCTATTGTATTCTGGATTTCTCCTGCTTACTCAGGTACTCATTTATTCAGCAGATATTTATTGGAGACCTGCTACAAGGCTGGGCAGGCACTGTTCAGGGACTTCTGAGTGAACTCTGGTCCCTATGGTTGCTTTAGAATCATAACCAACTTCATTTAACAAAAATGATTACTATTCTTTTCACTGTTCCCCAACTGTTTCATTTTGAAACAAAAGCAAAATGAAAACCAAAAGTTAGATTTAATGTGTATATATCTATCTCGCTAAGCCTTTTCATTTCTTTTTTTTTTTTTTCTCATTGAGTTTATCGGTACATTTTAGGTACACAGTACAGTTACATTCACTATTGGGATCTTGTACCTTTACATGACAAGTCTTGGTTCTCATTTTTTCCCCTTGTCCCTGCCCTCCCTTCACCCCCTCCTCCCCTCCCTATTTACAAACACTTTCTTTCCATTTTTTTCATTTTCTCGTATTTTTTTCTTTTCCCTTATTACCCTTCCCCTGCCCTTCCCACTTTCCCTACACCTTTAGCCCTTTTCTTCTTATTTCACATTGTCAATTATCTTAAGCCTTTTCATTTCTACCCCACATTTATGGTATGACTTTTAGAGATAAACTTGTTGTTGTTTTGTAATTTATGAATGGACTGAGACTCCTGTTTATGTTCTGTTTTTGGTGCATGAAAAGGAGAATGGAACTGCCACCTGCTTGACACCATGGTAGCCTCCTTTGCATAACTGTTTCAGAAGCTTATTTGACAGGATGTTACTTTGCTCTATTACATTGGAGGTTTATCTTGTTTTGCTTTATTATGTCCCAGTACAGGGTCATCCCTCTGTCATTTAAGATATTCTTTTCGGGTGATTTAAGATTTTTTTAATCTCCTGCTTGAATATAAAGTCTTAGAAGAAGAGTTAAGAAAAGAAGACTTTGGTGTTCTGAATATAATAAGGCCTATTTCATTACAAGAGTCTTTGGACAAATTTTTTAAATGTAAAAGCAAAATGTATGCATCCCTAAAGCAAGTAGGCTTTAAAAGCATTTCAGCTTATTAAAAATGAGGAAGAATCGTAAAAGATTATTTCAAAACTCAAACTTTGGTCACACGCCAAAGAAACAAACTCTTCTCCTGCCTCAAATCTTGAAGAAAAATTCTCCTAAGAGAAAAAGGCATTTTTAAATGTTTAAAGTTATACCATCTTTTAAAGAGTAGACATATGGATTTCACCCCTACTTTTCTTGGGTTTTAATTAATGAGCATATATTTGATTTATGGATGATATAACACTTATTTATTTTAAAAGCTAGTGTTCTCTCTGTGGTTTAAATTTTTTTTTTAATTTAAAAAATTTTGGTATTGGACAGGGTCTCACTGTGCAACCCAGGCTGGTGTAGAATTTGTGGTCCTCCTGCCTCAGCCTCTTGGGTGCTAAGATTACAGACGTGAGCCACCACTGCAGGCCATTTGTTTCTTAGTATGTTATTTGTCCCATTTGTGTTCTAGTAATGACACTATATCCACATATAATTTAAATCATAAATTTCCACTGATAGAAATGAGTTACAAAAAGTAATCATCTCACTCTGTGCTGCGTAACAATAGGACCAGACCTCCCACAATCAAGGCCACAGACAAGCTACTCAGGGCTTACATTCTTCGGTCGGTGGGACAAGGGCTGGAACACACGGACCAGAATTTGAAAACGGATCCGAAACTCACTAGCAGTGTGGCTTTGCTCTGCTAGCCCTGTCGGAGTTGGTTGCAAGTTCTTCTAGAAGTCATGCCCGAGCTGCCGCTGAGCTCATGTGGATGGGCAGCACCCAGGGTCCTGTGCAGGGTCCCGCGCCTCCTCCCCTCCTGTCTTCCACAGGGGGACGTAGGAGCCAGCCATCGGCTTCGAGTTTAAAAGCCTGGTTAGTGGCAGAGAAAAGTATTTTCCCCTAGCACTGGAGACTGAATTCCGGGCCCATGCACGTGAAGCAAGTGCTTTACCACCCCGCCAGGCCCAGCTCGATCCTTGGGTCATAGGAGAGGTTAGTCGGCCAGGACTTTTTCCTACATTTACAGAGCGGCAGAATTTTTATCATTGCCGGTGCTCATGGGTGTTCATAACTGCAAACCAAAAAGCAGTTTCTTCAAAATATTCAATGACTTTCAGACTTTAAAAAAAAGTGAGTCAAATTACAGCCGGCTTGACGGTAATTACAGATTTCGTTGGGTCCCGTAATGCGAGTAGCAGTGGCTTCCATACGATGGAGCCACAGAGCGCGGGTCCATGACAGGAGCCTTCTGCGGGTGAGACTGCACTGGCTCCCGCTGTGGACGTGGGAGGTGACCATGGCCAGACTGTCCCATGGGATCCGGCTCCAACCCAGCCTCCTGGGCCTCTAGAGGCATCCAGTTCGCTAGCTACACGGTGCCTTGGGGTTTCACCTAGAAGAATTCTTCAATGTCTCGTCAGCATGGACGCATGATTACAAAGTGATACACGCAATGTATTAATCCTTAAAGTGCGGCTGAAAAAGTTAGAGGGAAATAACATTTTTCTGTTTTAAGGTAAATGATGCTGTGTGACTTCAGATACCTTTCGAATATCAGGTTTATTGGATAGTCAGTTGTGTAGCTGTTGCTCTCTCTCCCTCTCCCTCTGTCTCTGTGTGCTGTGTCAAACCCAAGACCACGCCATTCCAGGTGGATCTTGGGTGCGGAGCTGCAGCCCGTCCACGCAGCGCTTTCTCCCAGAGGTCGTGTGCATGTGCCTGCCTCCGCCTGCCTCCGTGCATGCCCCAAACGCCAAGCCGGATATTTCCAGGTTCCCCCAGACACCCATGCTTTTGTACTCCATGCTCTGCCGTGATAGGCAGGCCTGCCAGAACGAAATCAGTAGACTCTTTTGTCCGCCGGCCTCTAGATAAGTTCAGCCATAGGGTGTATCTGCAGGGGAGGCAAGAATTTGGAGAATTTATCCCATGCATCCCTTCCAAGGTGCTCCCATGCAAGGACCTGGATCGCATCCTTCATAAGACAGGGCCAATAAGGGCCAGCCCCTTCCAGCGCCGGGCACTGCATTTCTGTGGCTTCCATGTGTCTTCCTTGCATCTGTGGGAAGAGTCTCTTCATCAAATTCTGAGTTACCCAATATGAGTATCTCATGTCACCTCACGTTATGGGCATCGGAGAGCCTCTGGTCCATACAATTTTTACAGGAAACGCTGGACCACAATGTACAGATATTATTTTCATTGGCCTGCTTGCTTTCATATCTTCCTGCTTGTCAGCTGCTTCTTTGGGGGAACTGTCGATCATACTCCACTTCCGAGTGTCTCACAGGACAGAGGTCACCCCAAGACCGTGGTGGGTGTGTAGTATCGCTGCTATGCTGGGCCTGGTGGTGCACACCTGTAATCGCAGCACTCTGGGAGGCTGAGACAGGACGACCACAAGTTCCAGTGTAGTCTGGGTAATTATACAACTTAGGGAGAACGTATCTCAAAATATTTAAAAAATTAAAAAGTGCTGGGGATGTGGTTCATAAGTTCACAATGGGGAAGCTGAAATTATAGCCAGACTCTCAGGGATTCTTCACTCAGAATTTCCCAAATTCGAGTCAAAGGGTGCTTTTCTTCTTGAACCAACAACTGATACAGATGACCGCGGGCGCTGAGCGACCACCCCTCTCTCAAACAAAGCCGTCTAGAGACTGGGGCGCCACTGCCCACGGAGAAGGTGAGGCCTGAAGTCACCGTGCCACCCTCCTGCCCTGAGCCAGGTCCTTGGCCCCTCAGCTGTGTTGCAGTTTTGGGGTGCTCACCAGGAGGTGGGCCTTGCAGAGTGGGGGCGCTGGTCCCCAGGTGGACTGGCTCCGGCGGTGGGAATGGGTTTCTCACACACATGGTGAGTTTGGCCCATTTTCTGCCCCACGTGCTCTTCTTCCTGGTCGTGTTATTGTAGGCAGCTAAGTTAGATAGAAATTAATACACAGTCAGAGAGGGCCTGGACCTTCCAGGAAGTCAGCACAAAAATTAGAGACATCAGAATTTTGGCTGGAGGCGCATCTGAAGAGAGCTGGGCCTCAGTCCAGAGATGCAGTAGCCAGGCCTGCGAGACACACAGCAGTGTGAGATTGTACGATGAGCCAGGCCACTGGGCCCAGACAGGTATCGGACACAGAGCAGGTGACCTGGACATCCAGACACGCTCCACTGATTTTCCAAGAATTCCTTCCGTCTGTCCACACCCTCGCTGCGGACTCCTTGCCCTGCTGCATCAGTACCAGCTGAGCAGCTGTACCCGTGTCCTGTAGGCTGATGTAGCCTGACCCATGTTGCTCCCTATTGTGACTTTGCTGTATAAATCACCCAACAGAGCCTCAGAGGCCCCCACCAAGACCACTCCAGAGCCCCTTCGTCTTCCCCTCATTTCCAATAAAACTCTCCTAACTTTGTCCTTCGGTTTCGACTTAATTCTTCAGTGTTATGAGTCTGCAGCATGGTCAGCACTCCTGCCGGCTGCCAGCAGGACTTCTCTTTAGGGTGAGGGTTTGCTGTCATGCGCAATGTTACCAGAGACCCTTTGACCTTGGACCTCCCAGGCTCCACAACTGAGAGGGGAAAGTCTTCATTACAGACTACCCAGTATGAAGTATCCTGTTACAGCAGCAGAACACAGACTAAGACAGATGTGTTCCATTTTTGCTTCAACTATTGGAGTTTCTGTTACACACAACTAAAAATAAAGTATTGATTAAGGTAATAGCAAAAACAGCAATGGGTACATGTATAATGTTGAATCTCAGTTGTTTTAAAGAATTCAGTAATCCTGGCAAGAAACTCACTGGAAAGTTCCTGGGCCCCACGTGTGTCAGAATCAACTCGATTTTTTTTACTCCCAGCAATTTGTGCAAACAAATGCTCCCCCAAAATTCAATTTGCTTTAGGATACATTCCTATATTCGGAGGAAGAAAATGACTGAATTGTATTGGGACAGGGAGGGCAGAGAGTGTGTAAAGAGGGGAGAGTTTCCATTTTCTCTCTCTCTATCTCTCTCTCCCCGTCCACCCTGAGTCTTGTATACTGCCTAGGCTGGTCTCAGGTGGTTCTCCTGCCTCAGTCTCCTGCGTGCTAGGACTACAGTTGCACACCTCTGTGCCTGGCTCTTCTCAGTTTTGAATTAAAAAGTATGGTTAGATCAATGATTAATAGTATTTTGGATTTACTACTCATTATGAAAATTTTACTTATTTATTTTTAGCTCAAGAAAGCCTGAATGAATGTAAGGCAGAATAATAGAAGAAAATGTATTTCTCCTAAACAGAGTAGCTTCCCTCTTAGTATGACAGTCTTTGGTTCAGAAATACACAAAGGAAGCACAAAGGACAAATATGGTGTCCTCCATCACAGGAATGTGCATGTGTGTGAACAATACCTGTCACCCGCTGCCCTGGCTGCCCCGTTGTGAAGCTGACTAGCAATGCCTTTGAAGAGATAGGAAAAGGCCCATAAATATTAATAATCATTTACCTTTCTACATTTACAAATAGGAAGCCAACACAACTCATCACTTTTGTTGTACTTGTCAATTGAAGCATATCTTTTCAATAAAATTTCATGTTCAATTTCAGACTATCTATTATTATTCCTGGTGAAGTAGCTTCCATGAAGAACAGAGATACAAAAAAATAAGATTACTGCCAGGTGTGGTGGTATGCACCTGTAATCCCAGCACTCAGGAGGCTGAGGCAGGAGGATCACTGTGAGTTCGAGACCAGCATGGGCTACATAGTGAGTTCCAGATCAATGTCAACTACATAGTGAGACCCTGTCTCAAAAAAACAATAATAATAATAGTAATAATAATAATAATAGATTACCAATGAACATCACTAGAATACTGTAACTGGGAAGATAATTGAGAAACCCAGAGCAAGGTTGGGGAAAAGTCTTCAAGGATAGACATCCAGACTCAAGCTGTCCTTGGACCTACAGTGCTGTTCTTCTTCCCAAAACAAGAATTTGTGAATTGATTGCGAACTTAGAAGAACATATTTTTAGGGAAGCGCATTAAAATGATGGTTAGCACATTCTATTGACCACCATGTAGCAGAGCCAAAGGAATTCTACTTTGTGTAGAGGGAGGGAACTAGGCAGAACACCGAACCTCTAACCCACAGCCTTGCTTTCCGACATCCCTGTCCCTCACAACTCTACAGCCTATGAAAGCGCAGTGGAATCCTCCTGCCTTTTCTGAGTCTACCAGGAAAAAGAGTTTCCTCCCTCATGGTGACAAAAGAGAAAATAATTCTAAGGAGCAGATGCCAGCAGGAGGGAGGCCATGGCTCTCACCAGAGGACCTCACAGGTTAGTCTTCAGGGGTCAGAGGGGCCCAAGTCCAAGTTCTTGCTTCCTTTTCTTTTGATGAGTTTGTCATTGGTACTTTATTTGCATTTAATTTAAAAGAAATAGCTGTGTTGCTTTCCACTATGAGACGTGGCAGGTGTTTTGAGTCTTCTTTCTTGTGGGAAAATACCAGAGTCTGTAAGACTCTGTCCTAAGACACGCTCACTCTGGATGACTGTACTGGAGCAGCCAGAAACACTTGCAGGTTCTACTGGCCACTTCAAAGGACCCTGTTGACACAACCTAAGCACCAACCCCTTTATGTGATTCCAACAACTGAAGCCACAAGTAACTCGGAGATACATTCAAAAAATGCTCAACTTCAAAAGCTCCACCCCCTCCAAACCATTAGTATGCAAAGGAGTCAGGAGTCACTAACAACTTTTTTGCTGCAAAATTATTGGTTAATTATACCAATTACTGCATTCTTAGCCATGCTTTGATCATCCAGAGGCAGAAATGGTCCTTGGAACCAATCCACAGGGCAACAAATGGGTCTGTTTAGATTGTCCTTTCTGAGGACTATGCTGCCAATCGTGTCCATCACCACGGCCGACCATGGCAGCTTGGACTGTGCCCACACACACACAGTTCCAGCGCGCTACTTGGAGTTCTTAGAAGATGAGTCCTTTCTTGGCAACTTTCCCTCCTGAAACATTCATAAAAGCAAATAATTTCCATATGAACGTAGGTTCTCCAACACAGTTATTGTTCTTATCTTTCAGCAAACTGGAACTCAAGGGTACAGGTTTGCACACATTTCAGTGACAGGACCTCCTCCCTGCACACTGCATCCATTACTCACACCATCCTGGACCTCCTGTAATAAACTCATGTACCTGCAGTTAGGAGTGAGGAGCTGTGGTGTGTAACCACAGCAGAGGGACTGTGGAGAGCAGTGATGTACTTATGTTCCTACAAGCTAGACAGGCGGAGAAGGGACTCAGGGTCTGAGGTCGTGCCCAGCATGAGCAAGGCCCCGGGTTCAATTCCCTGTACTGCTGGGGGGAAAAAGCTAGAAGAAAGGATTATGAACATTTATGTCACAAAGAAATGATAATGTTTGAAGAGACGTGTTTCACACATTATACAATATATACATGTATTGTGGGATGTTATCCCATTTCTGCATACTGTATAACTTTTATGTTTTTATGTACTACTTAAAATTAAATTTTTTTTAAAAATCTATGTATAAAAAAAGGTTAGAAGAATATGAAGTCATCCCAAAATTCACCATATGTGACACCTGGTCGGTGTAAATAATTGAAGGTTTTCCCAAATGATGCATACATCATTGCATCTGAAATATCTCGGGGCCATTTGGCACTGAGGATTATCCATCACTCAGAAAAGCCTCCTGTATGAAGGTTAAAACTTAACAAACAGCAATGAGATCATGGAATGGGAGTCAAGATTATACCAGTCAAGATGGTGCTGATATTAGTATTGCTTTAGAAACTTAAATATATTTCTATTGGATTGTTGTTGGTGCCTCTGGTATCCATGGACCAATTACTTTATGGCTATTGATATTTATAGCCATAGTTTTTTGTTGTTGTTTTGTGTGTTTTGTTTTGTTTTGTTGACACCGGGTATTGAACTTGGATCCTTGTGCTTGCGAGGCAGACAGTAGAACCACTGAACTAAATCCCCGGTCCTCCATAAGTTGTTTTTAACTCCACTGTATTTGCTATACTCTAAATGCACTTGTCATTTTTGTTTTATTTTTTATTTTGAGACAGGACCTTGCTTTGTAGTTCAGGCTAGCCTTGAACTTGTGCAGTAGTTCAGACTGGCCTTGAAAACATGGCAATCCTCCTGCCTCTGCCTCCCAAGTGCTGGGATTACAGGCGTGCACTACCACACCCCGTTGCATTTATCATTATATCATGGTTTTAAACAAATTGATGGCACAAAATAGTACAGATTTTTATCTGACAATTTTTTCTTCTCTTGCATTTTGGTACCATGTTCTATTTCTGGTAGGGAATGACACTTCTAGTCAGGGTGCAGTGTAACTAGAACCATCTGTCCTTTTCCTCAGCTGAGCCCTTCTGTCATGACTAATTGTCGTTACACACACAGGAAAGTAGTGTGCCACCTCCCTCCGGAGCTCCGTGGTAACAGGTCACCTCCTTCTTTTGGAATAACATGTTTAAAATAGCATATACTTAGTTCTCTGTGCACTAAACTCACCATCTTGATTCTGAAGGTTGAGGGACAGGTGGAAGCCACACTCCTTTCCATCTAACAGAACGGGGCAGGATCCCAAGAGCTAGTCAAAAACACTCCCAAGTCTCTCAGGTGTCTGCATCTTCAGGAACAAAAAACAACAATGCAAGGAAAACACACCTGCACCATGTTTACACAACAGAAAGAAGCTTCCGAGGCCGGGATTTAGTTCAGTGGAGTCAGCACCTGCCTTGCAAGGGCAAGGTCCTGAGTTCAGTTCCTTGTACAAAAAAAAAAAAAAAAGAAAGAAAGAAAAAGAAGAAGAAGCTTCCAAAGGGTGTGAAGAAAACACTATTTCACTAAGATATATTACCGTCTGATGGAAAATAAGTTAAAAACATAAATCCACATTTCCTAAAGACCTCAGACACTGCTTGATCTCAAAAACATTTTAAGAAAAGCGAAAGGGGGATCAGAGGTACAATTTAAGTCTTCATCCGCAGGAAAGACGTTCTAGGAAGGACCAGTGTGGGAGGCGCTGTTGCAGGGGAAAGGCCTGTGCAGAGCTGAGCCATCGCGGCTCCCAGAAGGGCAACAGCACTTCACTCAGCCCACCAGCACTGGTTGATGCCTTCTACGTAACCAGAACTGAGTAGAGAGGAGAGGAAGAAGGTGGAAAAGATATTGGTGGGCTTCTTTTAACCATGAAGGGCATTTAATGTTGTTAGGAAACAGACACAAGAACCCCAGATGCAAAGGAATAAATACAGGCCATCGCTGGTGTTGAGGGCGGAGGGTCCCAGGGTTCTGTTCCCCTCTAGGGTTTCCTTTTTCTTAGTCTGCCGATTTTTCTGAAATACTCCTGGTTAGACCCATCCTTCAAGCTCAGGCTCTGTCTAGGGGAAGGTATAGAAGGCACACACACGTGCACACTTCCCTTAGCACCTCTATGAATTAGGAGGGCTCACACCACACACTTGTCAGATATCATCTCTCCATTTCACAAAACTGCAGAGCAAGTTTCCAAGGCACTGGGAGACAAGGCATGGAGCAAAGATACGGTAAGGAAGACAAGAAGAATGGTCACGAATACAGAGAGGAAGTGGGTAAGGGGAGCACTGCAGAATGATGAGACTGATAAGGTGGATTCCGACTCCAAGAAGTCCCCTCTGCCCTGCCTGGCATTCTGGAGGCAGCTTCTCCCCTGCTTAGACTGTAGAAGACATAAACCGGCAGGAGCTGGTCAGAGCTCTGGGGCCTTCCTCAAAAGGTAATGGAAGTGTGGTGGTGCATGCTCATAATCCTGGCACTCAGAGAGGCAGAGGAAGCAGGCTTGAAAATCTGAGCACAGCTCAGGCAACTTGGCAACTTAGTGTGATCCTGACAAAATTAAAAATTAAAAAAGAGTTTGGGATGTAGGTTAGTGGGAAAGTCCTATTTTCAGTCACCAGCACCACAAAGAAACAAACAAAAGGGTCTAGGATGAATGGGTGGACACAGTCCAAGCTAAACATGAAGAGCTCACTCCTAGGCCTGCGAGTGCAGCCCGTGGTGGAGCACTTGCTTAGCAAGCACCAGGTCCTGAATTCTACTCCAGCACCGCAGAGGAAACCACACATGGCAACAGAACAAAACATCTGGGTACACTGGAAAAGACACCTGACTCACCACTGGTAGCAGTGAGAGACCTGGGGATGTTGGGAAATGTCATTTCAAATCCCTATGATCCTAGACGGAACTTTTTAAAAGATAAAGGGAACAAACAAACAAACATAGATCTACAAGTCACAAGGAATTGAAGACTTGAGGATAAATGACAAAAAGAGCAGCCAGCCAAGAATAAATCCTGCAATGTTCACATCTGGGTAGAAAAGAAGTTAATGTAAGGGGATTTAGCTCAGTGGCACTGAGCCTGCCTCACAAGTACAAGGTCATGAGCTTTTTTGTTTTTTTGGTTTTTTGGTACCAGGGATTGGACTCAGGTCCTTGTGCTTGCAAGGAAGGCTACCGAACCACTGAGCTAAATCCCCGGCCCAAGGTCGTGAGTTTGATCCCCATTACAAAAAAAAGTTAATGTAACTGGGAAAAAAAGGATAATAAGAGAGGTAGAAGAAAAGAAAAAGCTAAGGATAAAATATTCACTGGTAAGAAATGGTAATCTGAAACAATTTTTTTCATCTTCAAATGATTGGGATGACATAGAATTCTGATATTCTTACTGTGTTAAAATTATTGTTCCATTGTCCTTTGGCTTCTATTGTTATAGTACAGAAGTCCGGTGTAATTCCTGTTACCAGTCTCTTTTGGTAATGTCTTTTTCAGTAGCTACTTTTAAACCATTCTCTTTGCCTTTGTTCTGAAATCTCACTAAAATGTAAATATTTTTATTTACCCCGCTGTTATGGCTGTGTCTAGATAGATGTTCCCCAAAGCCTCCTGCAGTCCTGGGTAGGGCTTTTCAGAGGTGGCTGAATCTGCAGTGTGAGAAGCTGGGATACAGGTGTGTGATTACCAAGCCAGTCCACTGACTGGTTTGGCATCGCCCTAGTCCCGGTAGCCTAGTTGAGTATAAAAGGGGCAGAAGGAGGCTGCTAAGGCCCCTTGTTGCTTTACTACCTTCTGTCCACCATGGGCTGTCTGTCCTCTGCTGCGCCCCTCTGCCTTAGAGCCAGCACACTATGGACTGAAACCTCCGCAGACTGAGAGCCAAATCAACCTTTTCTCCCCTAATTTGAGGCATCAGGTAATTCTGTCTCAGCAGCAAGAAAAAGGAGACACCTGGTTAGGACTCAGTGTGAATCATGAATCTGAGCATTATATCTTTTAGCAACTCTAAAATTTCTCACACATTACCATATTACTTATTTATTTGTGTGAGACAGGGTCTCTCTCTATGTAGTTCAGCCTGGCCTTATGGCCTTAAACTTACTACATAGTCAAGGTTGGCTTTGAACTCACAGCAATCCTTCTGCCTCAGCCTCCGAAGTACTGGGATTATAGGTGTGCCATCCCAAACCCAGCTCCTTTTTTGTGTGCGTTTAATAGTCCACACTTTCACTAGGGTCACAGCCTTCAGAAGGTTCAGAGCCCATCAGAGCTAGGCTGTGGCCCCCAGCTTCCATGAGCCCAGGTCCATACCTCATCGTGGGGCACTTAAATGCACAAGCTTGTGTCTGGGATGTCTCCCGCCTGCACACCAGCCCCTCGTCCACGGCCCGTACACCCAGCTCCTACTCACCCCTCTGCACTTCAACTCCTGTGAATACCACGCATCAATCACCCACACGTCGGTTATTTTTCCAGCATTTCTAAGTGTTTTGCAGCAATGTTTCTCAGATTATATGATGTGTCATATTTTCTGGGAATTGAAAGTTATGTAAAATATAACTGGAATCTTGGAGGACTGCAAAATTTAAAATTTTGCTAAAGCAATTTTAGCATTTTGAAATTTCCGTGGAACTGTAAAGGTGAAAGCTATTTAGAGAAATTGAGGAAGCAGTGGAAAAATGAAGGAAGTAAGATACAAGCACCGCCAATGATTCAGGCCCGGGGCAGAGATCACTGATAGCGGGCTTGCCTCAGCTTCATCCCGGCCCTGTGGGGCCTCGGTCCATTTTCTGTTACTGATAACTGAATGCCACAGACTGAATGTGACTTTTTTCATTAGCTTTGTTTTTTTGATGTTGAGGCTTGTAAATGTCTTCCTTTGAGCGAGGGTCCTGCAGATCCCCAGGACCCTGGGTTGAATGTGTGCTTATCCTTTGCCTCAGCCTCCCACAGCTGGGATTGCAGGCTGGACAATCACAACCAGTCCAGACCGGATACGCTCCAGAGAAAGGAGGTGAACCTGGCACAGTGACCAATCCCGGGAACCCCAGCACGGAGGGAGGCTGAGGCAGGAGGACTGCAAGTTCAAGTTCCACCAGGGCAACTTGGCAAGATCCTGTCTCAAATTAAAAATAGAAGAGATGGGATGTTTTCCCAGTCCTCAGCACCATAAAGAAAAAACATCATCAACAACAAAAACCCAAAAAACAAAGAAAAGAAAAAAGAGAGGAAAGGCAGATGGAAGGAAGGAAGGAAGGAAGTTTGAGCTGGACACCATGGCACACACCTGTGAGTCTATCATGGGAGGCTGAGGCAGGAGGATGATTCAAGCCTAGCCTACGCAACTTAGTGAGACCTTGTCTCAAAAGCAAAATAAGGGGTGGGGATGCCGCTTGGTGTGAAGGCCCTGGGTTCAATCACTAGTATCACCAGAAAAGAAAAACAGGACAGTTTTGTTTATTTTAGCTCCCAGTGTTGAAGGCCGGAGGTGTGGGCGTTCTTGCTGGGAGGAGCTGAGCGCTGGGCAACACACAGTGATAGACAGACCGTGCTGGGGTCTGCGTCTCCATTTCCCTTCTTAGAAAGCCACAGGGGCTCCAACCTGGAGAATTCTACCCTATCTCCCACAGGCCCCCTCCCGACTGCCTTAGGTGGATTAAATTTCTGCCCTCAGAATGGAGTTAAGTTGCGACACAAGCCCGGCAATGAGGTGTGGGACTGTTGTCCTAGCTACCAGGAGGGCAGGCAGGAGCGTCCCTGGAGCCAGGAGACCAGAGAACCCCCATCTCACCCAGCTCCTTTGGGGGCAAACAGAATCCACATGCAAAGCACAGCAGTCAGTCTTGCTAAAGCTGTTCCACCTCTAGGACGGCAGTTTCCCTATGTGCAAGGCGAGGCTGATCAGAGCAGGCACGCAGCACAGCCTCCACACACACGACCTTTGCAGTGACTGCGTGTGGAGTCGTGTCTGAATGCTCTCCTGCTCGGAGGAAGGGAAGAACCGTATCTAACACCAGCCCGCACAACAGCAAGCGTTTCTGGCCAAATATAGCTGCTCTCCCCGTTTCCATGGCAACCCTGCCTGTGAGAAGGGGGACAAACAGCGATACTGTGAGAGATGCACGGTCCTGGCTGGGATAATCAGCCGAACTCAGGGTTAGGAGGGCGGAGTTCGGTGTTTATCTGCCTTTCCCTTGGAAAGGTCTGCAGCGCCCCCGGGATAATCGGATCGTTCTGGGCCGGCCCTAGCTGTCCCGAGGTCCCGCCTGGCGTCAGCAGCTCGCCCAGGTCCTCTGGGTGGACGTCAGGAGCAGGACAAGTGGAGAGATGGGGCAGCGGCCTGGGCTCCGAGACAGCGCTGCCCGCTGCGCCCCCAGCCTCTGAGCTCCGCCCCACCGACCGCGACTGTCAGGCCATCTTCTGAGAGTTTTTCACCATCTGAGGGGACTCAGAAAACAACACAAACCAAAGGCCCCCACGGGGTTCCCAACACAACTCGGCCAACAGTTGTGTTCTTTAACGTCTGAGACTTGTTTGGAATTGATGCCTGCGGATTTAGAATGAATATAAGAATACAAATCCTCTTTCGTTAGGAATTTCACGTTATTTTTAAACACATACCAACATGTCATAATTTCACTTCCAACCAGGCCAAACAAAGAATGAAAGCAGTATAAGGCTCGAATACTTTTAGTGTCTAAAATACAAATATTCTCAATTGTTATAAAGCTTATACTCTTATAATTGTTTTTTTTTTTTGACTGGGCATCAAACTTGGGACCTTGCACTTGCAAGGAAGGTGGCAGCACCACTGAAATAAATTCCCAGCCCTAGAAAAATTCTGTTTAAAAAAGTTGCACAAATGAATACTTCAAAAATCTCTACTTTGCTTAATATAAAAGGCTAGTGAGAAGACACCCTTGTGGTGTGAGACTTGGGTTCCGAAGAACATGTCTAGAAAGTGCAGACCTCTTACTTAGCAGGTAAGGGCAATTTCTAGCTCCTCCCCTTCTGCACTCTGAAGTCAGGGCTGCTACTCTCTCTGTTCATTGTCAGATACTCAAAATCAGCTGTGAATGCTAAAAGAGAAGGTCTAGCATGACACCTTTGCTCTGGGGCCTTCTGGAGTAAAAGTGCAAATTTATGTAACTTTATGTAAATAGGTACAGGGTCAAATGCTCCAAAAGTTCCCTTGACCAAATACATCTTCCCCAGCATGGCTCTGTCCAGCAACGTGAAATTCTGTTCGTGAACAACTACATGCATGATTAACGCAGATTTATGAACCAAGTGGAAACCCCAAGGTTACAGGACACAGCCATGTCTGGGGAGCTGCTCTCTGCTTGCTTTTATCACCTCAGTACACATGGGTGGCCCTCTTGTGCGCACTTTGACTACAGAGACACACAAATCTGTGCAACTTCATAGGTGAGAGTAGTTTCCTTGGAACTGGACTAAGGTACTGTAACAAAGAGCCATTTTAATGAAAAGACAATTAGACTAAGGCATTATAATGAAAATGTATGCAGTCATATACACACACACACACACACACACACACATATATAAATAATTATGTAAATTTCATATTTGGGATATTTGATATTTGTCAAATATTAAGATAATGGAATGCGAAGAGAGAAAACTCTAAATGTTATATATGTCAGGGAAAAGTCAGCATGAAAAGCCAACCATGTTCTTTTGAACCATCTTGTCAATCACCTTTTTTTTTTTTTTTTTTT
>NW_022900950.1:79435911-79443577 GCF_012274545.1 Fukomys damarensis | reverse complement strand
CCCCTTTTTTTTTTTTTTTTTTTTGTACCGAGGATTGAACTCAGGTCCTTGCACTTAGCAAGGCAGGTGGCAGAACCAGTGAGCCAAATCCCCGGCAGTCACCATTTTTGAGTAAAATAAGAAGACAAATATTGTTCCTCTGTATTTCTTTCAAACGAGAAACAATAAAGAACTCCAAGAAAAAGCACTGACATTAGAAATTTGATTTTCCTTAGTAATTATTTTCTAGCTTCCTTGCCTTGCTATTTTACTAATGAAAGATGTAAGAGGTAGCAGAAAGGAAATATTTTAAACATTAAAATTGATATTGAGAGAGAAAAGCAATGAAGCTGCTAATAAATCACTTTTCTTTCCCTACAAATTCCTTTTCTTAGAAATATTTTATAAAGAATTAATTTGAACTGTTTTAAAATTTCCTTCTACAGTTTTCTGGGTCCACATGATCCCTTTGTCCTGGTAAAATACGAGAAAAGAAAACTCTAGACAAGCCAAGCATCAGTCACACTATCATACCCATGGCTCAAGCCAATTTTGTTGATTCAAAAATATTCCTTGTTCATTACTTATTCACCAACTCATTAATAATACATTGTTATATATTACAAACACCGAAGTTAACACTCTGAAGGCTGTCATTTGATATTATTCCTGTAAGTACCTAAATAAACAAATCAAAACTAAAGCTTACAGAGGAAGAAGGCAAGGAAATAGCACTCTCTTAAGGACAGTTCTTTATTTTTAGAACACAGTGAAGCTAAATAAACTCCTGATCCAACAAAGCTTTCATTACATTTTGTAAGCCTCCTATTTGTGCACTGTATCTTCTCTTTTGTTGGTCTTTAAAACAAAAGCATTGAAACAGTGTACTGCAAAGCCACCCTAACATTTTATTTTGTAATTATCCTTGTGGAGTTGAGTCATAGATAGAACTAAACTTAAACCAAATGGTAAAAGTGTCTTGCTACATTTTAATCAACTTTTGGGGGTACAGAGGCTTAAATGCAATCAGATGAAGCCAGGCAAACTGAGCAACTTAGGGGACAGTTGCTGTGGTACAGATCTGGATGTCCCCCAAAGGCTTACACATTCAGGGCTTGGGCCTCAGAGCAGCAGTGTTCAAATTCAAGGCTTTGAGGAAGTGATTGGACCATGAGGACCTAATCTCATCGTGGATTAATACACAGATGGAGTCATAATTTGATGGGCCGTTGGGAAACTCAGGACGTGGAACCACTTGAAGGCGATGGGCCCTTGGGGATATCGGGTGGGCACTGTGTCTTGTCCCTGGTGCCTTCCTCTTTGGCTTGCTCACTGCTCCCTGGTCACCATAAGGTGAACATCTTTGTTCTGCCACATGCTCCCTACCACGACGTTCTGCCACACCATGGGCCCGGGAACAACTGAGTCAAGTGACCATGGACTGTACCCTCTGAAACCATGAGCCAAAATTTGTTTTCCTTGAGTATTTGGTCACAGCAATGGAAAACTGACTCACTACCGGGAATCATACGCAGTTTTCAAAACTGCCAAGATAGTCACATGAGGTGGCAAAGAGCTGAGACATCATGGTAAAGAGTGAAAAGAAAGAGCATGGAGATGTGGGGAAAACTTGAGTTTTGGAAGTAGGTGCTCAATTTGGATTTGAGTCTCAGTTAAACTTTCTGAGTGTCAATTCCCTCACATAAAAATGGGGGCTAGTTACATCTTATACATATATGTGAATACCCCATTCTATCATAATGACTAACATATGATTTTTGTGTGAGTGTTAGTGCTGGGGATGGAATCCATAATCTCATGCATATTAGGCAAGTGCCCTACTACTGATCTGTGATCTACTACCTAGATCCTAGGTTTTATAAATAGTGGTTTATGTTAGTAATAAAGGAACAATATGAAAGCAATTAATATGGAAACAAGAGCAAATCATCTTGGCTCAAAATCCATGTAGCTGTTCTGTACATATAAAATATCCAGCTAGACCATTAATGCCAGCAAAGGAAATTATTTTGAATGGCTATTTCTCTACCTAAAAGATGTCTCAATTTGAATTTATTTGGCTACCCTACAAAGTGCAGTGATTTAGGTTTCCATTTGCATGTTGTGTTTGTGCTATGGGTGATATTTTAAATTGAAATTTTTGTTTTAAATTATTTTTACAGTGAAGACTGTTTTCAGCTCTTTTTATATTGTACATAGTGTCTTTTATGCAATCTACTGGCATACATTCTATAGGTTGTATAATGACTGGATATCTTCCTCCAACTTTTGAAATACAAAACCAGTGTTTTATACTTCTATACTGTTTTAAAGTCTAAAAAAGAAAGAAACAAAGAAAGAAATCCATGTAACTTTGCTTTATAGGCCATAGCTCCTTGGAAGGGAATAATGAATAGATATTATCAGTGGAGACAGGCACCAGCTGGGGATGTAGCTCAGTGGTAGACATACTTACACATACTTAGCATGTGTAAGATGTGAAGCCCTGAGTTCCTTCCCCAGGACTGCAAGAGAAAACAAAACAAACCAAAAAATAGAGAGGGAGGAAGAGAGAGGGGATAGGAAAGAGAGGGAGGGAGGGGGGGGAGAGAGAGAGGACAAACCAGTCATGTACAATCCATCAATGGTATACTGCATATACAGTGGTGGTCCCATAAGATTATAATGGGTCTGAAAGATTCCAATCGCCAGTGACATCATAGGACAATACTTAGCACTTGATGCTGATAATAATGACTACAGTTCTGATTTGTGCATTTACTCTACTGTTATGGTTTATGTCTAGATGTTTCCCCAAGCCTCATGGGCCCATAGGTGAGGCTTTTGGGGAGGTGATTGGATCAATGGGCTATAATACTAATCAGTGGATTGGCTCACTGATGGTTTATAGCTAACTGATTTAGTAAGTAAAGCCTGGTTAGAGGAGGTGGTCACAGAGGGGGTGTGTGTGACCTGGAAGGATCTACTTCCCTCCTCCTCCCTTGATCTCTCTCTGCCTCCTGCTGCCCTGCCATGGACTGCTTCTCCTCTGCCACCACCCTGCCTTGGAGCCAGCTGACTATGAACTGAAACCTCTACAAACTATGAGCTAAATGAACCTCTCTGCCTTTAAGTTGTGAGTGTTGTATATGTGTCTCAGCGATGAGGGAGAGAATAGCTAAGATCTATACTTTTAGTCATTATTATATATATAATCTCCTCAGGCAAATTCTTCAGGAAGATCCCAGAAAGAGGCCTGTTACCACAGGAGGTGACAGCTCTGCCCATGCCCCTGCCCCTGCAGACTTTCCAAGAGACAAGATGTGGAGGCAGAAGATGGTGATGTGCACGGTCCTCCCTGTAAGCCTGGGCTAGTGGGTGTGCTTGTGTCTTCATTAAATATTTTAAAGTTTAAAAATAGCCTTTGTCCCATAGCTGATGAACGTAGCAGGCCCTTCCTCATCAGTGTGTAAGCACCCTGTGGCACTGTGCACTGACACCAGCTGAGGCTTCTCAGCAGGGACCCTGCTGTCGGGTGCTACATGTCTGCACTTCAAAGGTGGTGAAAGCAATCTTGTGTCTCTGCTCACCGTGGACGCACCCCCTCCTTTTCTCTCCCGACAGCTGGTTGTCCCTCTGCCTGCACCCACCTGTCCTGTGTTCCACCACGTGTGCCCTGCTGTCTCCACTGCACCCACTTCTCTGGTCACTGCCACCTCCTATACTGTCACCTGGGGAAGCTGCTGGTGTCAGCTTCACACGGGACGCTGCCCTGCTGTCCCTACTGGCAATAAGACATGTGCAGTTGTCCCGGAGGGACGGCCTCTGTTTCCCTGGTGTCCAGCTGTGTCTGTCTTGTCTACATTTGTGCATTAGGTAAGGTTCTCTAGAAGAACAAGAGCAATAGAAAAATGTATGTGTGGTTACAGATGCTGTACATGAGGCAGGCTCACAGGATCAGAGGGAGGCTGTGCTAGAGAGCAGAGGCTGCAGCAGCCCAGTCCAAGATGATGGAAACGGTAGGGCAAGAGGGCTGGAGGATGCAGCACCAGCTCAGGTCCACGGCCCGGGGACCCCCTGAGAGTCTGCATTGGAAGGGAAAGAAACTGGACATGGATGTCCACAGGCCACAGCAAAGACAAGGGCTCCTCCAAACGGGGACACTCCTGCTTTCCCTGTTATTCCATCCAGGCTGCAGGCCACCCTCTTCCAGGGTGGATCTTAAGCCCCACTCTGCTGGCTGACATCACAGATACACCCAGAACATGCTCCACTGCGCTAACCATTCAAGCTGACATTTCCCGATCCACAGTCTGAGTTAGCTTATCTGAGGATCCATCAGGCTAGCTCAAAAGACTGAAGAAGGACGCTGTACCACATCTCTCCCTGCCCACCATCAACCTGTGTCCAGGTAATATGAAGGTCAAAGCAGCCCTCATCTCAGGATGTCTTGGTTAATTTTCTCCTTGCTGAAGCAAAACACCTGACACCCAAAGGTAAAGGAGGAAAGCTTTATTTGGCTCACAGTTTGTAGAGGTTTCCATCCAAGGCAGGGTGGTACTGCAGAAGAGAAACAGTTTGTGGCAGGCAGAAGGCAGCAAAGCAAGCAAGAGTGGACCACAGCTCTTTCTAGCCCTTATCTTATCCAGGCTGCTCAAGGTGAGTAGCACTCACACCCCTAATCCTAGAGCCCTTGGTCTTAAACTGCACCATGAATCAATCCCAGCATCACACACTCTGGGTCCAGACACCTCTAAAAAAGCCCCACCTGTGACTGCATGAGGCTTTGGGGGGACCTAGGTACAAGCCAGGACATAAGGCGAGGCAGTATCTGAGTGGTTGGAGTGGAGGCTGAGGGCCTCCAGGGCTCGAGAGAGAAGATGCACAGGACTGGAGCAGCTCGCACAGCAGAGCCCGGTTCACGGGTACTGGCAGGGCCTTAGGCTTTCTGTTGTTGTTTCCTGGCTGTATTCCTCGCCCAACTTGTCAACAGTCGATATTCAGATAGCTGCTCTATGCAATGGGCGGGCAGGAATAGACTTGCACGGTGGTGAAGGTGTTTCTGGGTAGTTTGCGTTTCCTGGTTTGCTTTGTGTGGGGCTAAACACCTGAAGGCGCTGCAGCCTCCATCTCTAGGCCCACCCCAAGTCCCCCAGATGTGGAAGTGTTATCAGCTGCTTCAGCAACAACTGCTCAGAGGACGCTTTTCCGCCTGGCCTACTGCATCTCCGTCCACCCTTCTGATTTCAACCTTTGTTCCTGACTGTGAGTCAGCTTTCTGCTACCATTAACAAACGCCTGAGATAATCAACCTCCAGAAAAGGACGTTCGCTTTTTCGCCAGTGTTTGGTCCATGGCTGCAGTCCTGTTGCCTGGGGACCTGTGAGGAGGCAAGCACATCACGGTGAGCTAGAGCAAGCTGCACCGCCCATGTCAGCCGGGAGTGACAGAGGGAGGGCACGGCGGCACCCAGCATCCCCCAAGGGCACCCCGGTGACCCCAGGCCTCCCATAACTGCGTCTCAAACTCTGCTCTGAGGAGCACCAAGCTGGGACAACAGCCTTTAACACGCAGGCCTGTGGGTGTGGGTGGCGCACTGGTCCCCTGCTGCTGTCCAGTTTGCTCCGGGATCTCACCCTGGGGCTTCTGCTGTGGATCAGTCACCCCCAGCGGAACAGTGGGGTCCGCAGGCACCACTCTGTCCCGATACCCCTAGAGCTCAGGACCAGCTCTCCTGGCCCGAGAGGAGCAGCTCCCATGGAGGTTCTGGGCTGGCATCCTGCTCTGTCCATACAGGCAACTGGACGCCTCAAGAAGCGCTGCTCCAGCCGGCCGACAGAGCTGGCATCTGTCCAGGCTCCTGCTGCAGAAACCTCCGAGTGTGCTAGACTCCTCCTGGATGGGCTGGCCTCCTCGCCGGCCGGCGTCTGCTGCCCTCTCTCCCGAGAGCGCCCTCCACACCAGCATCGGCGTGTGGCTGGCTTCCCGAAGCTCGACTGCTTCCACACCAAGTGCGGTCGGTGCTCGGTGTGTGAAGACTCCAGCCCGTATTTCACGGCTCCGGATTCACGTTCGTGTTGTCCGGGCACGGAGCCTCTGGAGCCTGTCGGTGGAGAACTGCTTCGGCCCAGCTGTCGCTGGGTTCCCTGCACAGGGAAGGTCGCCCGGTGTGCGGCGCTCTCAGCCCTGGTCCGTCCACCGGCGACGGCTTCAGCGTGCTGTTTCCTTGTCTTCGTTCTCCTCCGGGAGCTGCTCTGTGATCTGTGTCTCCATTCACCTCCTCCACGTATGTCTCCACCCTCCCAGCCTGGACGACAGGCAAGGTAGCACGCGGTAAAGTTCGTTTGCGCTTAGGTGTTTCTTAAACTGCTGTGTTCTTATAACGATTGCCCCAAGATTAAAGCGGGAAGTCCAATTAAAGGTATTATTACCCATCTCTGGCTCCGTGTTTTTCTTTCTGTGAAACTGTAAAGATAATAGAGCTTTATAAAATAATGTTTACAGTGATATTTCGGTCATCGCTGCACTATTGCATGTTCATAAATTTTGCAGTTAAAATGAAAAGGTGTATTGTTCTCTGTCTTACTATTATGTTTTTAACTAGAAATGTGCCACTTCTAACCACACTTCCATTATTCCCTCTGTAGCTGTTTATTTTCTTTACCCTAAAATAGCTGCACATTTGTAGAATGGTAGTCAGAGACCTGCACTGAAAAAGACCTTCTCGCTGTTACACATTGCTTGGCTTTTAGGCAGAGCTGCCCTTAAACCTACTGTGCCAATAAAGTAGCCTTTTAACTGAAGTTTCTAAAAATCAATACTTGAAATTATTGACCAAATTCCTCTTTGAATTCTTCTGTCTATTATCAGCCACGCACAAGGCCTGGGGCTTTGACGTTTTGTGGTGTGTGCGTGTGCATGTACGTATATGTGCAGCAGGGATCGAACCCAGGCCGGGCATGTGCTAAGCATGTGCTTTACCACTGAGCCACACCCCGCCCTATGACTTTAATCAGTATTGAGTACGAAAGGGTAGCATTTGGTGTAATGAATCATTTGGGAACCCCATAAAAGGGGCTGCTGCTTCGGCTGCTATGCACACTGATTATGTGGCCCGCTGAGCTTCCAGTTACGAGGGAATGACTAAGATCTCAGACTGCGCGGTTGGCTGCAGGCGCAGAAGAGCAGCCTGGCAGCGGGAACCGCTGGCTCTGGTCCGAAGGCTGCCCCGTCGGACCCCTGCCTCCGCAGGTCCTCGATCGCCATAAAGCTGCACGTTCCGGGACAGTCCTTTCTCCTCTCATTTGATTGCATTTCTCCCTGCTGAAGAAACCTTCAGTGGCGTCTGTTGTGCACAGGTAGGTTCCAAGCCTCGGGGAAGGCCGCACAGAACACTGTGGGGAGCAGGCTCTGCTGCCGTGCTCCTGAGTTAAGACCGAAGCCCACGGGGACAGTGAGCTTGGCTGGGCTGTGTGATCAGCTGGGGTTGCGTGGACAGGGCCTACCCAGAGCGAAAGCTCCCCTGATGAGCACTCCTGTCCCTCTCTCCTCAACCTTCTGGGCTCCACCTTTGTTATCCATCAGCCAAGGGCCCGACGCCTACCTGCTGCTCTTCTGCTGCTATTCCTCTGCTCCTGCTGTTTTCCCAGCGCATCCGCTCCCTCCTCCCTCCCCCTCCTCCTCCTCC
>NW_022900950.1:79408478-79435196 GCF_012274545.1 Fukomys damarensis | reverse complement strand
CCTCCTCCCTCCCCACGCCCCTCTCTCTGGCTGGCTGCATGTGTCCAGTCCGGAAATGCATGGAACATATCTCGATGGTCTCCATCCCCTTGGCCCCCTTTTCCCTTCCCACAAATTCTTGTTCACAGCTCCAGAATCTCATCCGAGGCCTGCCAGGAGGCCTTTCCAGCTTGAGCTCCCAGCTGCAGACAGCTCCTGGGGTGTCCTGCCCGCCTCCAGCAGGTGTCTGCGGCTCCTCCGGTCCCTGCATCCCTCCACGCGGAGGTGCAATCCAGGTACTGGTGCAGGGTGGACAATGCCTGTCGGCCTCGCTCAGCTCTGCACCTCCGTACCCGTGCTTCTTTCTCTCGCTCTCCTTCTGCGGCCTCTTTCTTTTTCTTATTGGCAGGGCCAGTCCACATTGAGAGCAGCACGGTGAGCACCAGAGAGAGAAAGCTGTGACCTCTGCCTGACCTCCATCCCGGCACACAGAAAGCCCAGTAAATGAGATGAGTTTTCAGGAAGGGAGAAGGGGAAAAGTAGCTTGTCAAAGAAGCAGCTTTTGCACATCTAAATCTGTCTGTTTTGGGCCGTGTGCCAAAGTCAAGGGTCCAAGGCTATTCCAGTTCTATTGCATTCCATTTATTATTTATATAGTGCATGTGGCTGCAGCCTCTAAGCGCTTTCCAGTGAAATACAACATACCTCCTGGAGCGGGAGGAAACGAAGATGGGGCGGGAGGCGCCGCACACTGGCTAGCCCCGCGAGCGCTGGGGCCCTCCGCCGCCTGACACGGGTGTGAATAACGCATCGTTCAATATCAGTGGCATGAACTACATTGTGAGTCGGAAGCCAAGCTTTGCTGAAAAAGCCTCTTTATCCTTGGCTTAAAGTAGGCACAGACCCGCGAGAGAGACGTCTCTGTCCCTGGTGTCCGCCCTGGAATTCAACCCTGAGTAGGACGCGGTGGGTGCCAGAGCTCACCCTGCCAGTCTGGCGTGCGTTTGCGCGGGGGTGTTTAGGGTCGTAGTTCTCGTAGTAACAGGACCTGCGGATACCAGAGCTTCTGGACTCTCAGTTCCACTCGTGTGACTCAGCTTGCTATGGCATTTGGAAATCCCCAAAAGGAAAGCATCCGGGGCATCGGCGCCCCGAGGACACGGCACACCTGAGTGTGCACGGGACGCTCGCACGCTCCTCTGCTGAGCTCGTCGCTCAGCTCCTGGTCGTTCACCCTTCATTGCCAGGACTCGGCCCAGGGTCATTCCCAAGACAGAAAACGCATCTGAACGCACGCGCACCGGGTAAACTGCCTTTGCTTTGGGCGGCGTTGGGTTGCGCGTCCCATGGAGGCCTTCACACACACCAGCGGACTGGAGAGCTGCACCCCCTGCCGAGATGGTTCCCTGTGAAGCATTTTCGGAGGAGTGGTAAGGGGGTAGGAGGGGTAGGAGTAAACCCAGGAAAGATCAGCGCTCTGGGTGGAGGCGGGAGGCCGGGCACCGCCCCAGAAAGTGGATTTCACACTCACTCTCTGCATGCTATGTCCTTCGGTTGCTACCCAGCAGCCGAGGAGAACGCCGACCAAGGTATGGGAGGGAGAAGAGCAGAGAGGAGGCAGCTGTCAGCCCAGAGGCGACCTAGGAAGGCATCCAGGGCCCTGCAGGGGGCCAGGGCAGAGCAGCAGACTTGGGGAACATGCAGAGGAGACCTTGCCTTTTCAGAAGCATCAGGAGTTAGGGCTCCATTTCCTGGATCCCTGTAGGATGGGGGAGGGTAGGGATGAAAGGGAAGGTTGTGACAGTATGAATTTAAAGACAGAGTGAACTGAGTAGCCAGAGCTACCCAGGAGGTGGAGGCAGGAGGATTAAGGTTGGCCTGGGCCATATAGCAAGACTCTATCTAATAATTAAAATTTTTAGAAAGGGCTGGAGGTATAGTTCAGGGGTAGAGCGTGTTCAAGGCTCTGGGTTTGATCTCCAGGGCTGAAAGAAAAAAGTGGGGCAGAAATGATAAACTGACTTGAATAAGAACTGCTGAAATGGGCATCTGGTTCTAATTAGAGGAAAGGAAAGAAGGAGTCTCCACTGGCCTATTCCAGTCCTGTGTGTGGGTCCAGCTGGGAGGACCACGCATCCAGTGATGGGCTGGGCAGAAGGAAAGGGACTTTAGCCCCCAGGAAGTGATGACCACAGCAGGACAGTGCCTGCCAACCTCACAGACACCAGGAACTGAGCCCATGGGAGACAACTTCTCCATGGGTGAAGGTGAGGGTGTTGTGGGATTACATGCTCCTAAGGGCTTTTTTTTGAGACAAGGTTTTGACTGACCTTGCACTCCCTACATAGCCCAGGCTGAGTTTAAATTCACATTGATCCTCCTACCTCAGTCTCCTGAGTACAGGTGTGCAGTACCATGTCCAGCTAGATTTTCATGCTGGGTCCCAGGAAGGCCCAGTTCTCAGTAGAGTTCACACTCCTATGAGAATCTAGCAACCCCCTCAGCATCGTAGGAGGTGGAGCTCAGGCTGGGGTGTGAAGACTAAGTGGCTTCCAGGCCTCTGTTCACCCCAACAGGCCACTAGCAGGCCAGGGCTTGGGACTCCCTGGAGGTCATGCTCAGTCCAGAAGAAAGGCCATGGAAATGGTCACCATCAATTTAATGTGACTTGCTATTATTTCTAGCCATCATTTCTTTAAAGAAATGGATCCTGTGACCGCCCTGCTGGATACAGCCACTGGCACTACACAGCCTTTCAGGAGAGCAGGCAGAGCCATACCAGAAGGTTCTGTCTGGGACCCGGGCTGGCTGAGGCTCCCAGTACCAGGCAGGGCCACCTTCCCCTACCCAAGAGCTGTGCGCTGCCCAACACTGCCCCACAGTGCCACCAGGAATGCAGATCTAGTCCTTTCATCTACATTTAGATCCAAACTCTGATATTTTATCATTGGCCCATTTGAAAAGGAAAAGGAATCAGCATGGTACAAACGACGTCCCTGGGCCCACTGGTGAGAGGGGGCGCCGTGTGCCTGTGCCTGGGCCACTGGGGCTGTCTCTGGGAGCAGAAGCACAGCCACCGTGCAGCCCAGGGGTCCCCACCAGTTAGGGCACAGTCACCGCACCACACGCCCCTGCTCCTCTGTGACCCAGTGGGCACCGCTACTCTGAGAGCTGCTCTGGGCCCCACGTCTCCTACAGTCTCCGCCACCCCACCCGATGCTGGCTCTGAGTTACCTCTTGGGGAAGGTGGGCCCGGGAAGGCACCGCCGCAAGGGGAGCCTGGTTTTGTGGGGAGATGGGAGGAGGCAGGGAGATGCTGGGGAAGGAGAGGAAATGAGAGGATGGGAGCTGACAGCCCTCTGGTAGCTCTGAGGTAGTCATGAAATAGATAGTAATAGGCTACAAAGAGGAAGAGGGGCTCCTGCCAGCCACTCCCTGTATCCGGCACCCACCGGGGCAACAGAACTTCACAAATTCTCCTGCCTCGGCAGACAGTTTTGCAATATGGGAGTAAGGCATAAATGACAAATGTTTCTGCTATTAAGGAAACGAATAAACAATAGGATAAGAATAAAAAGCATTTTCATTGTAGTTTCTGTCTCATGGGAGATAAGATTGCAGAAATAGCTACAATGTGAATGAATGGTCTTCGCTCTACGTTCAGCCATGCAGAGGCTTTGCACGCAGGGCTTCGAGTTCAGACACATCACACCTGAGTCGATGGCACATGCAGTGCCAGGCACGGGAGGCACGAGGCGGCTGCTGTGACCCTTTCTTCCGAGCGGCTCACAGTCCAGGGCCATGACATGTCCCACGGGGACAGGACCCCTCCAAGGTCCCTATCAGCCCTTTCCAGCTCTGGCTGGCACGGGACTCCCCTCCCAGAAAACATCGCTTTGCCTTCACCCGGGCATAATTCACACCGCCTTTCCCAGTTTCTCCTGCCACCCTGCTACACAGCCGCTTGTTTTCAGGATCCCACAAGAAGGTGCAGAGTAGCGGCTTCTTACAGCCTGTGAAGGACTCAGACAATGACACGATGTTTGTATGTGTTTGACCTTGTGCCTGCCTGAACGTGGCTGGAGGCTTGAATTCTGCGTGCAGTGCAGCCTTTGCGCTTCCTTCCCGACGTCCCTTCTGAGTATCACTCCATCAGGAATTAATACGCTGTCGCCAGGACCCTCACACCTCCCGCTCCGTCCCCTCCACCCAGTCCCAGGTCCGGGAGTCACCTGTCCAGCTGCTTCCCTTCGCTCACCGGGAAGCACAGAAGCGTCAAGTTCCGCCCACCAGCAGGGTTAATCCAGGCCCCGGCGCTGTCCAACGGACTGGATTATCGTCATCTTCCGCTCTATTCACGGCGTCCCCAGCAAGACCCAAAACCGCAGTACAGGGCCAGGATGGTGCGCTGACCCTGAGCGACATGTTTCTGCGACAGGGTTTTGTTTTTACGGGACAGCTGGGTCGCTTGAGGTGTTCCCGCCTCACCTCGGGAGAAGCTTTACGCTCGTTTCCTGCCAGGATTTTCCCAGTACGAAGCTTGCCTCCGTCTCTCCTGTGACAGCTCAAACAGCAGCAAGGCCAGGCAGTGTTAGGACTCTGAGGCCCTGAGGAGAGCAGAACCTGTTTTCCAGGCAGAGATAAAATCCACATGGCTTTTAAGTCTTTTTCAAGTAGATCCTGACCTAGTATAAAAAATTGGGAGCAAGGCCAGGGATTTAGCTCAGTGGCGCCATGCCTGCCTCACAAGTGCAAGGTCCCAAATTCAATCCCCGGTACCAAAAAAAAGGGAATATGTGACCAGTATTTTCAAAGACTTGTAAAAATTCAGAATATGCTAAAGAACAAATACCTTCAGGAAAAGCTGACTGGAAATGCCAAGTGAGGGGTGTGGGGCGGTTAGCTGCGGGGAGCCGGAGCCGGGCCTGAGCCGGGGAAGCCCCCTCGTGCCTGAGTCTTGACCGCATCTGTGCTGGTTCCTCTCACAGCTTCTCAGTCACTTCTGAAGCTACTGTGGGGCCCAACAGAAACGTCTTAGACAAAGCTACAAAGAGCTTCCTCGGTCCAGCTGTTTTCTTGTTTATTTAAATTTTTAAAAAGCTTATCTGTATTGAATGTAGAATCCATGGAAATGTGGGAAGTTGGTACTCTTTTCCCTTGTTTTTTCACAGAAACTTTTCAGAAATCCTCATCTTTCGGGGATAAATTTATAATAGTCCAAAAGTTCTCTTGTTTTCTTTCTGTGAGAATGAGTGAGGTAATTTCATGTAAATATAATAAATCTATCTCGTGTATCTCTCTATCCAGCTGTGTGGGGCTTGAAGCATACTGGAGAAACCCTTTACTGCCTCTGTTTCCCGGGCTCAGCCTCTGTATTTTAAGTCTCATCTAAATCACAGGGCATCAGCTCAAAGCCTACTGTGTGCGTTCCGATTTTATTAGTACTGTTATCATGAGGGTTTGGGGTGGAACCGGCACCCTGTACAAGCCAGGCAAGGGCTCTGCCATTGAGCTACGCCCTCACACCTATACTCTGCATCTGAATGCTTCCGGGAGCAAGTCCTCCCGGGCAGTGCGCCCCCGGCAGCCCTGGCGCCCCTAGGCCCGCTTTTCCCGGCGCCTCCAGCCTGGAGCGCACTGCCTGGACCCCTTCCGCAGGACTCCTCCGCATCTGCTGTACCGATGACGACGCGCACGCACACCTTCATCTTGCACTCCTGCTCTCCTCCCGCCCCCTCTCCTTTTCCTATTGTCTTTCATTTTGCTCTTCATATTTCGGGTTCCTCAAATAATAGGAACCATGTGATGTTTAAGGCTATGTGTCTGATTTATTTCACTTAACATTATGGTTTCAATGTGTACCCACTGTCCTACAGATGACTCACGGCAGAGTAGTACTCCACTGTGTATAAATATCACATTTTCTTTATCCACCTGTCTGTGGATGGACCTGTAGGCCACTCCCAAGGCTTAGCTGTTATGAACTGTGCTGCTGTCAGCGTGGGTGTGCACGGGTCACTGTAACACCTGGTCTTTAGCTCTTTGAGGGAAGGTGCTAGGCGGGGACTAGGGCAGGGCCATGTATTAGTTACACTCTCACAGGTCACTGTCCTCCTGTCTGAGACCTCGTTCTCACTCTCTCCCTGATCACACAGAACCTCGTGTGACCAAGGGCAAAGCCTCAGAAGGCCAGGGCCCAGGCGACATTGCTTTGCATCTCCCCCAGGCTGTGCAGATGGGAAGAGGGCGTGGGCAGTGCTCTGCAAGGAAGCCAGACAGGGCCTTTCCATTCTAAACCAAGGGGACCCAGTTTATGATGCTGCACATGCATAGCCCCAGCACTCTGGGGTGCTGAGGCAGGAGGATGACAGTTCAGTGATTTAGTGAGACCCTGTCTCAAAATAAAATAAAAACAGGGGTGTAGCTCAGTGGGGAGGCCCTGGCTTGGGCCCAGCTCGCTACCAGAAAGCAAGCAGCAGCCTCCTTATCTCCCTGCGGCCACATTCTGGTTCACTATCAGTTATCTGGGAGCATCTGGGTATTTTTCAGATAACGGAAACTCTGTTGTCTTGTGACTTTCTGTCACAGCAGATGAAGAGATCAGGCTGGATCGTCATGGACAGAGTCTGTTCCCCCAGCATGAGATCGGGGATGGTAGATAAACTGAGCAGCCAAGTAGGGGACCGGCAGAAATGAGAAAAATGCTTCTGATAGAAAATCTGATGTAAATTTTGCCTTAACAAAATCAGAGACAACGTAAAGAATGGGAGGAAATTCTAGAAGCACAAAATTAAGCAAGTGAAGTACATCTGGGTGGGCCTGGTGGGGTCGGTGGTGCCCGGCCTGGGTGCAAGGGGAAAGGGGCTGAATTGAGCACAAGCGAGTGTCTGTAGGAGTGTGTCCTCTTCTGTCAGCTCTAAGTGACCTTGTAGGGCACCTTTGCGAGTGGCAGCCTGCCCCCTCCTACCTCCTGCTGCTCTGAGCCCAGAGCCTTCAAGATGAGCTATGCCCCTGCCCCCTTCAGTGTTTGAGACAGGGTCTCCCTGCATGGCTAAGTGCTCAGGCAGTGCTCAAACTTGTGATCCTCCTGCCTCAGCCTCCCAGAGTGCTGGGATTATAGGCCGGCATACCTGATACAATCTGCTCTTTGTTGTCCTTTGTTAAATGCACAAGATTAAACATTTGTTTAGAAAAGCATGGGCGGAGTTTTTCACATGTTAAAATGAACTCTGAACACAGAATGCTCTGAAAGCCTCCAAGCGGGTGGGAAGGAAGAGACCACACATCACAGCCTGGGTACGGTCCAGCTCCCGGGCCTGCCTGCCCTGTCACACCTCGGGGAGGACAGGTCGCTCTTCCAGCACTCGGTAAGGACACAAAGCCGGTTTTGATGCTCAGAAGGACCGAGCAGCTCTCTAAACAGCTCAAAGTTTAATGCCCAACGTTCCTGCTCTCGAGACAGCCAGCAGCCCTGCCTGCGAGGGGTCCCCGGGGCTGTCCGCCCTGGGCAGCGCATGTTGAAGGTCTGCAGAGGTGCCACCTCCCGCCCCCCTGCCCTGTGTAGCCCAGGGACGCCCGCGTGGAGCAACGTCGCCCTGGGCAAGTGCGAGCTCTGGGCTCGGTTCTCACAGACAGAGCGGGCAGAGCCCACAGGGCCACACAGGCCGGGTTACAGGTGGCTGCGGCTGCTCCTCGCTGCCCACTCCAGCTTCCTGCCGCAAAGTCCCAGAACCGCCAGAGCCCAGCCCTGCCCACGACCCTGTGAGGGAACGTGCAGCGCGGATGCTCCAGACACGCAGAAGGGGAAGCCAGTGCCTGGGGCTTGGGCACCAGGTGGGAGCCCCCGGGGCACAGCCGTCCAGCCCCGCACTTCCTCCTGGGCAGCGCTTCGTCTCCGCTGTCTGTCGCGGCACAGGCTCCCCGCCCTTCTTCGGAACCCTTTACAATTCTCCTGTTTCGCTGGCCCCTTGAGGCCATGGGCTTTGCCTTCCTTATCACAAATGGCCTAAAACTAAAAAGCATCTTATCCACCTATGAGAAATTCCAGGGCTGTTATAAGAATAATTTTTTCAACTTAAGAATGTGAATCATCCAAAATAAATAATGTATCTATGAGTCCATCGACTTAAAAAAACCTCAGCTCTAGCACTTTTGATAAAGTTGGGATTAAAAATGCAGATGATTACATAATCAACTTCCTCAACACTTATACCTTTTAGGATAATAAAACAAGTTATACTGGCTTAATTTTGGTCTAGTGTTTTGTTTGGATGATCACTATATGTCCGTGGGAAGTGTCTGCATTGGAAACCCTCCGGTGTCCAGCCTTCCGGGCTCAGCCAGCATTTCAGTGCCCTGAATGAAAAGCCCGATGCAGCCCCTGCCCCATTTATCACCTCCAAAAGTGTGGCATTAGAGCCAGGCGCGATGCTTGTAGCCTCAGCATTCAGGATTCTCAGGCAGCAGGACTGAACGTTTGAGGCCAGCCTGGACTACATAGCAAGTCCGTCGCAAAAAAAAAAAAAAAATAGGGCCAGGAGTGTGGCGCAGCAGCACGTGCTTTCCTAGCAGCCCTGAGGTCCTAGGTTCCACCCCTAGCACTGTAAAAACACAAACCTCCAAAGTAGTTACACTAAAGATGAAAAGCAGCTTAAAGGCGCCATTCCCGAAAGTCGGGCTTCCCTTTGCTTCCTGGGTGCTGGGAAATCGCAGACCCTGTGGTGCATCCTTGCCCCTCCCCGTTCTCCCACATGGTTCTCTTTGCTTTTTTCCTTCAGTCCCAGAGCCCCAGTCCATCCCCCTACACCTCACTTTCCTTTAATGCAGAGCCCTGTGGCTCAGGTTGTTCAGCCCCTGCTGTCCACTAGGTGTTGGTCAGACGCAGAGAAGTTTCCTCTGCACCACCAAGGAGCTCCCAGACAGGGTGGCAATTCTTTCCCAGGTGTCGGCACAATGTCCTAGCTGCTTAAAATAACATCTGAACAATATTCTACTACTTTAGATGAAAACACTGAAGTTTCAAAAATCCTAGTACGTATACAAGAAGAAGAGCTATTTTCATACTGAAATCCTAAGGCTGGACCCATATTATAAACCAATTTATAATCTCACAAATAATTTCATGATGGCAATTGCCAGGCCCTCTCTAGGGATCGCTTTCCCTGTTTGGATACTCACTCCTGTGGCATAGAAAGACTGTGAATGGCAGACTAGAGAAAGTTATTGTCGTCAGAACTGGTCACTGCAGACAGGTCCTCTCTGGAAGGTGAGGAGCATCAGATGCTCCTGCACGGGACAACAGCACCCAGGGACAGACACGGCACTCCCAGGGCCTCCGTGGGGGAGGAGGGCTGCTCGTGGGGTGCACCTGGCCGCTGGCTGCACCACTGTTCTCCAGGAGACCTGGATTCCTAAGGAACATGAACCATGTCTTGGGAACTGGATGGGGGCAGGAGAAGAGGAGCTGGCAAGAAAGGAAAATAAGTATGGTCCAGAGGTAGATTTTCTGGGATGGAGCAGGAATCAGACAGCAGCAGCAGCCCCACTCAGCAGGAGGACTGGGGTCGTGGCAGAGTGTTTCCAAGTATAAAACCCACTGCCTGACCCACTGTCTCACCAGTGAGCTTCTGAGGTATCTTAAAGGAAGGACCGTCACCCAAAACTGGGCCCCGCAGGGTCCATGAAGCCTGCTGGGGCCTCCAGGAGAGCTTCGGGCAGCAGAAGGACCCGTGCTCTCCAGCGAGCTACGTCCTGAGTGGGCTGGTGCTGCAATGGAGCCACCCAAGCCCGAGGGCAGCCAAGTGAGCACAAGGACCGGTCAGCAGAGCCACCGGCCGGGCGAGGGCCGGAGCTGCTGCCCTGGAAAGCGGGTTGCCACTCACGGCAGAGCACACGCATAGTGAGCAAGGAGGCCCTGGATGCCAAGTGGCACTGCAACACAAACCCAAGCAACGCAAAATCAGAAAGTAGCATCCCAGGACAGCAGGGAAGAACACAGGCCCTGGTGGCACTCAGAGGCTCGTGTCATGGACAGAGAAGAGATTGAGCTTGGACTGGGGTTGATTTCCTAGATCTTGGTGGAGGACGGAAGCAACACGAAGGGAAGTCGCTGTCACCTCGTCTGCACCCGCAGCCTGGGGAGCTGCAAAGGCCCAGAGGGAACAGTTTCCAGCTTCCGTCACTTTTTCACACGGGAGAACTTCAATCATGTAAAAATAACATTGTGAAAAATATGTTTGCTGTATGTGGATAAAAAGTTGACTTCAGTTACGAAAGGTCAGAAGTAACGAGGCAGGTTCTGGAATCAGCGTTCTCTGCCGTGGTGGACAGTGAGACAGCACTGGATGCCAGGCTGTAGGCTGCGAGCTCACTGGGAAGGAAACTCAGGTAAGAAAACATGCAGAGCGGCTGGCCATGCGGGCGCAAAAGACTTCCAGGAGAGCGGCAGCCCCAGGGCCCGCCTGGCGCCCAAGTCTGTCTGCTCATCAGTCCAAAGAAAGCTTCACCAGAGACACTAACTGTATAAGAAGACCCTGTACTGCCCCAGAGAAAACACCAGGGGCCTGGGCGGCCTTAGCGCCCTGAGTGAGCGAGCGGGAGATGGCAGGGTCCTCCGCAAGGCACAGTGAGGATCGTTCGCCCGGCTCTGCATCGAGCCCGGAGCCAGCCTACCCAGGCAGAGCGTTCACTCGTGGGAGACAAGGGCGCGGCCTCCATCCTCACTGGGTGGGCCCTGCTGAAGGTGACAGCTGCCACATTTGTAACCTCTGCAAGATAGGACTGTGGCTACTGCTTTGTAACACTTGTTTTACATTATTTTAAAATACATAGTATAGCAATTAAAATGTTTTATGGCTTTAAGTTTTGTAAAAATTGTGTCTTATACAAAAAGTAATCCCCAATTAAGTTACCTGTGGGAAAGAGGGGTGACTGGACCGGCAGGGAACAGCAGCCTGCTCTGAGTGCTGGCTTGAGTTCAGTTCAGTGAGCGCAAGGCTAGAAAGCTTTCGGGAGTTGGTCTGGCAAAGCCAAATTTCAAAGGTAAAGCTGTGATGCCCACAGCTGAGGCTGCTACTCTTGCATGTGTTTTCTCAGGGGGATAATGGTGAGTGTGTGCGTGAAGGACAAACAGCACGCGTCACGGACGTGACAGGCACGTCCAGACCTCACTGCATTCGCCCAGATCACCCGCACAGATTCCCCTTATGCCATAAAGCACCTTGCCAGAGCAGTGCAGGAAGGAGTGTCGGGGCCTGACAACAGGCCAGACGCTCTAGTCAGGTGTTTGCCAGACAGTTATCTGAAAACAGGAATCGATAGAAAGGGCATTTAAGAACATGGCTCCTAAAACTTCAGGAAAGGCCTGGACAATAGCTTGGAGGAAGAGCATGCCCGTTGTATGTAAGGCCCGGGGAGTGTGAGGCCCGGGGAACGTGAGGCCGTGTGTGTGAGGCCCTGTGTGTGTGAGGCCCAGTGTGCATGAGGCCCGGTGTGCGTGAGGCCCTGTGTGTGTGAGGCCCAGTGTGTTGAGGCCCAGTGTGTGTGAGGCTCTGTGTGTGTGAGGCCCAGGGTGTGTGAGGCCCTGTGTGTGAGGTCCGGTGTGTATAAAGCCGTGTGTGTGTAAGGCATAAGGCCCGAGCTCCCTCCATCCCCGCACCCCTCCACAGGACGAGAAAGGACTCACTGGCAGGCAGGTCTGAGTACTTCCCAGCTCCCAAAGTGTACTCAGCGAGGGGATATTCAAACCACCTTTTTTTTTCTTTTTTTTTGGAACTGGGAATTGAAGTGAAGGCCTGGTGTCTGCTAAGCACAGACTCTACCACTGTGCTAGGTCCTCAGCCGCAGTAACAGGCTATTTGGATATTATTGTGTAATTGTGGCAAATTCTAATCTGTTTATCTGAAGATATGTAGCACTGCTGAATTATAAAAGTTTCCTGTTTGTATCATTTCAGGTCATTAAAATGTACAACTTGATGGAGCCAGGGTTCAGCTCAGGGGTGCCACCGCCTGCTTCTCAAGTCAAGCGCAAAGTCCCGAGTTCAATCCCCAGCACCAAAAAAAAATTTTTTTTAATGTGCAACTTGACTCTGTTCCTAACATTGCGAGGAGACATTTTTGTGTCAACCTTCACAGTTGTAACTGTCACAGTGATTATCGCCTCTGAAGTGGCTGTTAATTCTGGGAGCAAGAAAACAGGAAAACTTCATTCCTGCTGAGCAGCAACCCCTGACTGCGCTTGGCTCCAGAGGCTGCTATGGCGTCCTCTGCAAACATGGCTTTCTCTACAGAAACGGCCTGGTGGCCAAGGGAGAGCCCCCGAGATGCCCTCAGTGAGTCCCGTGGCTGTCACGGCACTGCGGGACATTCGGGCTGTGACTCCCACTGCTCTGTCGGCCCACTGCGCGGCTCATGCTGTGCAAACCCACACCTCGTTAGTGCTGTCACTTTCCTCACTGTTACTCCTATCGCTTTACTGGCCTTGGCCTCATTCCTTTATTTTCTGTTTTCTTCAGTGCCGCTACCAGTGAGCTCGGTTCAAAGCCAGGGTCACCCTCACCCTTTGCCACCCCCTCCCACCTCAGGGTCCAGGGCTCTCCTCGCTTCCCGCCGCCCCCGACCCGGTTCAGCGCTCACTTGACCTCACCACTTACCTGTGGGGGCACCGTGATTCCAGCCGTGCCTCCCCAAACCTGCTCTTCGCACAGCCCTGCCCTGATTACTGCCTTCCAAGGCGCTCGCTGCCCAGGGAATGAAGCCCCTGGTTGCCACCCAGCTCACCCACAGGTAGGGGCCAGAACCAGGCTCTCTCACAGGCCCATGTTGCCCCTGTGGGAGTGTGGGAGGTGGAGGTCAGGCTTGTGGGGCAGTTAGGACCTGGAGGGAGCACGCCAAGCCCGGCCTCTTCGTCTCTTTTGCCTTCCTGACCACCATGAAGGGAGCAGCTGTTTTCCACAACACACTCTCAGCACGATGCACCACGGCCCGAAAGCCACCAGGCCAGCTGACCAGCGACTGAACCATCCGAAACCGTGGGCAAAGTAGACCTGTGGTCTGCACGAGCTGACTTGTCACAGTGATAGAGAGCTGACTGAGACAGCTCTGAGTCACCACGCCGGCAGTGCTGAGCTGGGAGGTGTGCCGTGGGGTGTGCCGTGGGACGTCTCCCCTTGGAGCCTCTGTCCCTTACCTAGATCCTAGTCATCCTCTGAATCCTTCCTGAAGGAAGTCCTGCCTTGCCTCCATCCCCTCTGTCCCCAGGACTCCAGAGCAAGGCCGGTCCATGCCGAAGGGGTCCTGTGGCCAATGTAGCACCTACCACACCTTCCTGAGATTCCCTGCAAGTCTCTGCAGGGCTCGCTCATTTTCTGAAAAGGAGGATATCAGAAAGTCTGAGTCCAATAGAAAGATATGCAAATATATGAGAAAAATTCAACACCTCATAAAAAACCATGCTCGTATGAAACCATATTCATTCAGACTAATAAAGTACCTATGAACTGCTATGTCATTATTTTTTACCGATCACAATGATAAAAGTCAGGTTTAGCACAAACTGAGCGAGGCTGTGTGAAAATAGGCTAATAGGACTATTAGACCTTGGTGTGCAGACAGGAATCTGAATTAGTTCCTCCATTATGAGAGGAGGAGCGGAGAGAGGGAGGTCTTAAATAAACCGAGAACTTTCTATACATCCATCCTCTAAGACGGTATTGCCTCCGGGACTCTGCCTGAAAGGTGTCTGGAAAAGTCTGGAGAGGTATATGCAAGAGTAGCACTGTCTGTAATACCAAACTACTAAAACTGCTCAAACGACCCCTACTAGTGGACTGGCTGAATGAATGACGGCAAATGCATATATCTGAGTATTTTGCAGTTGTACCAAAAAAAATAAATAAACTTTATATAACACTATAAAGCTGTCTACAGATGTGTTGCTAAGAGAAAAAAGGCAAGGAGGACAAAGTACGCTCAGTGTGCCACAGTTTTGTTTTTTGGCATTGGTGGTGTTTTCTGGTTTGTTTTGGTTGGGGGATTGAACCCAGGACCTTGTACCTGCGAGGCAGGCTGGGCTGCTGAGCTATGTCCCGGCCCCACAACTGCTTGAGGAAAGGTGAGGATGTGACTATAGATGTCTATCTAATTTTATGTTTACAAATATTTCCTAGTAGATTTTACAAGCATAAAAGCTAAACTTCTTCGAATATCTCATTTTAAGGATTTTACTTAAGAGCTATATAAACAGGGCCGGGTGGCACAAATCTGTAATCCCAGCCATTCAGGAGGCTGAGGCAGAGGACTGCAAGTTTGAAGTCACCCTGGGCAACTCAGTAAGACCCTGTCTCAAAATTAAACATGAAAGCACTGAGCATGGGCACTGGTAGAGAGCTTGCTTAGCATATGAGGTCCTAGTTCAATGCTCAGAAGTGGCAAAAGTGGGGGGGATTCTGAATATTTAATTGTAAAATTATTTTTTAAATTCATGAAAAATGAAACAAAATAGAGGGCAAATATGCCCTGAGGTAGTGGAATCGTCTTGTACAGAAGAACTCGCTCTGGTTTTCTCCTCTGCTTCTCCCCGTAGCCTCTTGCCGTCAGCTTTGCTCTCCCTGCACTGAGAGGACAGAGCTTTCTGGATTCTCTCACAGGTGCAGCGGAAGCCAGCCTTTCCTGCAGGGGTCCAGGGAGAGCCCTTGGGAGGCTGAGGCAGGGGGACTGCTTCCAATTGGAGGCCAGCCTGGACTACATAGTGAGTTCAAGGTGAGCCTGAGCTACATACTGAGACCCTGTCTAAAAAAACATCTAGGGGTCTCGGTGTGGCAATGGTAGAGTGCTTGCTCAGTGTGTGCAAGGCCCTGGGTTTGACCCGTGGCACAGCAAAACAAAATAGAGCAAATTTTTAAAACCACCTGAAAATAATTAAAACAAAATAGTACGAGTTAAAAAGATAGACGCACTCACAATGCAGAAAACACTTGGCTAGGAAAATATGTGGGCATTGGGTCTTGGAGCCTAAGAAATATGTGCTTAGAGACACCACAGGAAGACAAAATTCTGTGTATAAAGGCTGAGAAGAATGAAAGAATGTTACACACATCGAAAGCCACAATTAAATTGACATGAGCAAGGCACAGACTGTGTTTAAAAGGTTATTATACTGTGAGACCCGGCACAGAGTCGCCAACACATGTGCTCACTGTAGCAGCTCACCATCCTGGTGTCTGTGAGCTCTGCACTCCGCATGTCCCTGGAGACACTAAAGGTGGCCTGCATTAATCTCATGGTGTCTCAGTAAATTCAGTGCTAAGCTTTTCTTTTCCTGCCATATACATTTTTTGGTGGACTTTTTTTGTTTGTTTGTTTTTTTGTTTTTTTGAGACAGGGTCTCACTCTGTAGTTGAGACTGACCTGGAACTCAGTAAGTAGCCCAGGCTGGTCTCAAACTCACAGCAATCCTCCTGCCTCAGCCTCCCGAGTGCTGCGATTACAGGTATGCGCCACCATGTCCGCCTCTTTTTTACGTATTGTAGTTTATCTAGCTGATGTTTTCCAAATGCATTTAACTATGATTTGCATTTCTGTCCACGTTTCTCTCTGTACAGCGCATCTCACAGGACACTCTGGAAATGTTTCAAGGCCCTGGCAGTGGTGCCTGCCAGGTGTCAGGACAGAAGCAGGTTCCAGGACTGGACCCAGTACCTGGATGAGTCTTCAGCTTGACCTCAACAGGCAGGCAAAGTCATTCCTTATGCAGCTCCGGGAGGGCCCTGCGAGTCTGAGGGTCCTGGGTCCGGAATGCTCAGCCAGGGCGGAATGTCCTTTCTCCTGTCATAAGGGTCCTCAGCAACCACTGGCCTGTGCCTTCCGCAAGGAGAGCAGGTCCTCGGCTCTCGCTGGCCTGAAGGAGGCGAGCAAGGCCCAGTGGTGTGGGAAGAGTCGTCATGGCGTCTGTGTCCTACCGGGCGCCGCTGTCCAAGGCCGTGGGGAAGCGCATGATCGTCACAGGTGAGCAGTGTGTGTGTCCATGTCCAGGGGGACAGAGCCCGTCTCTCACCCACAGTGGGCATGGCAGTGACATGCGACCGTCCTGTTTCCACTGCTGACACCCCCTGCCGGCCGCTCACAGATGCGTCTGTGTTGCACATGTACCTGTGTCTGTCCGTCACAAGGAAACCTTGTTACCAACACACCACTCAGGGTTCATGCAAGATGCCCTGCTTGGGGTCGATTGAAAGCGTGCTTTTAATCATTTCATTGTTAGTGATTTAAGCCTCTTGCAACAACTTTACAAATTTGACATATTTGCTTGATAAAAAAAAAAAAACAGGTGAGCAAGATGTGCGTTCAACAAGGTTGGTGATTGTGTCTTATTCCTTACCTTGTTTAAAGTGATTCAGACAGAATGCCTGTGTAGAATGAGAGCCGAATCTAAAGACAATAGAGTATGCGTGAAAGTCTGTGAGACATAAACTTGTCTCCTGCTTTCAAACTCCGAGCGTGTGCTGGTGTCACAGTGCCACTGTGCGCTGATGGTGGGCATTTGTGGGCCCCCACCCCGCCCGTCCGTCGGCGCTCCCTCCTTCTCCATCCTGTGGCTCTGCGAAGCCACCCTTCTGAGCACCTCAGACCGGCTTCACTCCTGGGTTGACAGGGGGTGCAACAGGGGGCAGCCAGCAACAGGGCAGCCAGCAGGTGCAGCCAGTCACAGCTGCGCATGCCCACGTCCTGCCAGACAGGGACTCGAACCTGAGCCCAACACGTAGCCCACAGGGAGGGCAGGAGTCGACGGCAGCCAGCCTGGAAGTAGGGCCAGGAGAAGACCCAGGTGCCATCTACTGAGTCCTGAAGTAAGCTACATCTGAAACCTCCCATCTGAGAGACTTTTAACAGACTGCTTTTAGAGAGATTCTACGTTTACAGAAAAACTACAAAGTTAGTTCAAGACATCCCCAAATATCCCCACAGACAGCTTCCTTGCTCCTTCTCTTCCTCCTCCTTTTCATTCTTACTCTTATTTCTTGCTGGAGACTGGACCCAGGCCTTCGACATGCTAAGTACCTGCTCTACCACTGAGCGACACCCTCAGCTCTCCTCAGCTGTTAGCATCTGCCAGTTCGTGATCCAAAATCAACACATTACACTTAACTAAAATGGGCATTTTGTTCAGATGTCTGCAGTGCTGTGCAGGGCTGTCCGTCTGTCTCAGGATTCTGTCCAGCATACCACCACTGTTCCGGTTCTCGGTCTCTTTACGCCCCTCTTGGTTGGGACAGTTCTCACACTTTCCCTTGTTTTTAATGACCATGGCGGTTTTGAGAGGTCCTGGGCAGGCATATTGTAAAGTGTTCCTCATTAGGACTGGGCTGAGGTTTCTCTTGAGATTACACAGGGGTGAGTGTGGGGGAGGAAGATCTCAGAGGTGAAGCTTTGTTTCCATCGCGACAGAGTCACCGAGCGGGCCTGGTGCCAGGCGGAGGGGTGTCCGTGAGGCTTCTCTCCCCCCGAGTCTGCCATGCTCTTTGGCAGGAGCTGTGTGTGGCCCATGGACAGCTCTGAAGGAGCAGAGCTCCCTTTTCTGGAGGACTGAAAGTCTACATAAATTGCCTGAGTTGCTCCACATGGACAAGTTCTCTTCCCTCCCACTTATTAATCTATTCACTCATTTACACCAGAATGAATGCGTGGATATTTACGCCCCATTGGGCTGCAACTCAACACTCACTCACTATTTTGGTGGAGATCGCGCCAGCTTTGACCGCTGAGATCTCTGTCCACTGTCTACTGTGCCTGAGAAACACACAGTGAACTCATTTCCAAAGTTCCTTAGGGCACCAGCCACTTTCCTCCCTGCTGGGACACAGCACTGAGCACCTACTGCCTGAAGGAGAGGCTGACTGTGGCCCCCGACCCCCCGGCACAGACAGCCGCTCCTCGGTCCCTTTGCTCTGCTCTCTAAGTTGGCTGGGTTTCTGTCATTGTGACTGTGGAGGGGCCCCAACCTCCGGGTCAGTGTTAAACTTGTGACCGTCGGACGTCGTCATCACCTCGACCAGCTGGGAGTCACCTGTGGGCTTCACAGAGTGGAGCTGGTGCCAGGCGGGTCAGTCTTGGGGTGCTGGGCTCCTCCCCGCTGGCTTCCCGGCCACCGTGACCCCAGGCCATTGCTCTGCCGTGCCCTCTTGCCCAATCGGTGCTGCCTGACCTCAGCAGAATGCACCCCAAATCCTCCAAAGCCTCGAACCAAAGCAAATCCCTCCTTCTTTACACCTTGGGTGCTGGATTTTTTTGTCTAGTGACAGGAAAGTGAACCAATGCAAAATTTCTTCTCATCGCATCGGCATATACATAATTTTATGCATTTATATAATTCAAATTTCTGTTACCTTTGGTAGTTTCATGGTCTCTCATCACACTTATGTATAATAATTAGCTTCATTTTTATATTGATTTCCTTTTTTTTTTTTTCCTTCTTTTTTGAGACAGGTCTTCTTATGTATTTATTTCAGGTTGGCCTTAATCTCCCTATGTGACTCAGGCCGGCCTCAAACTCACAGCAATGCTCCTGCCTCAGCCTCCTGAGTGCTGGGATTACAGGTGTGTGCCACCACACCAGGCTCTTAACCTCCAGGTTTTCACTGTCAGTAATAGCTGCATGAGTACGTCTGCATACATTGTTTTTCTCTGTTATTTTCTTGTGGTATATTTACAAAGAATGAAATTACCAGATGAAAGACACACACAGATGTGTAACTTACTGACACCACAAGCTTTGGAAGATTGTGTAAAATACTACGAACATGTACGAGTATGTATAAGCATTCAAAGCCCATTGATAATCACTTATTTTCAAGGTATATATAAATCCTTTTTTGTCTTTAGCTTTTAAAAATTTGAGGGGCCAGGGATTTAGCTCAGTGGTGCCACCTCCTGCCTCACGAGCACAAGGTCCCGAGTTCAATCCCCAGGACAAAAAAAAATTTTTTTTTGCCAGATTGATTCACGTATTTCTTTTACCTTTTTTTTTCCCAAAGTATTTTAAAGCGAGCCCAGATATCATACTGCTTCACTTCCATATATTGTTGTGCACTTCTACATATTCTGCCACAACCCCAGGGCCAACTCCGCCCAGCAGAATGGGTTCTCTGCCTTTGGTGTCGTCTGACCCCACCGCAGGGGCCTTCTACTGGCTGGGTGCAGGACGTGTGGGAGGAGGGCCAACAGGTGCACAGCCCGCAGGAGACTCGGCTCCCCGGCCCCTCACTCCCGTACTGAGCTGACTCTGGCTGCTGTTACTGGGCTGGGCCCTGGGGCTGGAACACTGCCAGGGCCGCTTAGGGCACAGTTAGGGTCTGCAGTGTCCCCCAGGGCGCTGAGAGAAAGGCCTCACCCAGGGCGGCCCGTGAGGGTCCCAGGCCCCTTCTTCCTTGCCTTCCCTGGCTTCAGGACAGGCCCAGCAGCGTGGCTCCACTGCTCCTTCCTGCCGTGCTGCACGGCCTCCCCACGGTCCAGAGCCACGGGGCTGCCCGACCATGGACTGAACTTCGCAAACCGTGAGCCTCCCCTCTTGGAGCTCACAGAGCGCCCTGGGCCGTGACGGCCACCTCTTAGGTGCTGCGTGGCCGGCCTTCAGGCTATCCCGCTGTGACACAGTCCTCTCCTCTAGGCCCAGGCTCACTGTCTTTCTGTCCCTCTGGTACTTGGACCCTTTCCTTCAGGTTTGGAACTTTTAAATGGAAAGCACGTGTCCTCATAAAAATGCTGGCGCTAAGGGAGCGACACACCATCAGCCAGGCAGCAAGTGCAAACCCTGCAGACCCAAAGGGGACTGGGAAAAGCTTTGTCACTGCTGACAATTAATACAAAACAGTGAAACGTCATGAGAAATAATTTAAAAATCACCTTAGATATTGATACACAAGAGGAAAAACTAAGATTGTAAGAGGGTAAGAAAAACATTTTCATTTTAAACATTTCCAGTGAGATGCGATTATGTGGAGCCGATTCTCAGTCTACACAGTGTACTTGGCTGTATAACCAAAGGGCCCACTTGTCAGGTTTTATTTTTCTACCAAATTTTGATACTTCTTCCTTTAAAATACATTTTCAGTAGTGATTTTTAAAGTTTTGTGATTCAATTTAACAAGCAAGTTGAATCTCACTGCTCCCTAAAACCTCAGCCACACACTTCCGAGGCAGAGCGAGTAGGAGGAGAGGTTCTCTTCCTGTGGGACCGTGTGGGCCGCCCAGAACAGGGCCAGGCCCATAGTGCGGTCCACGTGTCAGTCTCAGCACAGCGTGACACCCAAAGGAGATGCAAACCCTATTCCGAAAGGCCTTCAAAATAATGTAGAAGGAGCAGAAGGGAGGCCTCAGCGACAAGTTGGGCTTTTCCTACCCGTGTCCTTTTTTTCTTAAAAATATTATAGGTAAAGGATAAATTACTTCCTGTGCTGTACATGGATCTTTTTTTTTTTTTTTTTTTTTTTTTTTTTTTTTTTACACTGGGAATTGAACTCAGGTCCTTGCATTTAAGAGGCAGTCAGCACCACCACTGAGCTACAGCCCTGGCTGTACGTGGATCTTGAGATTTACTTCTTAATTAATAGAAAGGATAAAAAAATTTCTTTGGAAAAACTGAGTCCAACTTTTAAACATGTTAAAGAAACTGATATATTAAAATTGCGCACAGTGAGCCCATCAGTGTCTTCAGCCTGAGGACACTTCCCAGCCTCGCAGAAAACTTTTTAGATGTAGACAGTGAATTTTTTATCAGTCTGAATAGGTCCTTCCTGCCTTTTCCCTATCACCTCCCCCACCAGTCACTGTCTGGCTTCTGCAGTCCACACTGTTTCCTTAATTGTGAGTTTGAATCTGATAAAATTAATTATACTTTTAAAAATCTACTTGCCGACTACTCGTCCATGTAGGTTTTACTACCTATTTGCTATATTTATAACGTAGCGAAGATTTTTATAGATAATGTACTTTTGTACAAGGAAAATCTTCCAGCTCAGTCTCAACTACATAGTGAGACCCTGTCTCAAAAAACAAAACAAACAAATACAAGGAAAATCTAAAATAAACAAAATTATGAAGAGATTTAAAAATATTATAGATCATGTCATGTACTTTTAAAATGCGTGTACATTCAAATGATATCATTTATTTACCCTGTTCTGGGTCTTGTGGTTTTTCAAGTCTACCTGTTTTGTTTGTTTCTGTTTTGTTTTGTCCTATACTGCTGGTGATCAAACCCACCCAGCGCCCTGCATGTACTGAACGTGTGCTCAGCCACAAGCTGCCTCCCAGCCTTGGAAACTCATTCTTTTTTTTTCTTCTTTTTTTTTTTTGGTTTCTTGGTTTTTTGGTTTTTTTGACACAGGGTCTTGCTATGTAGTTAAGACTGACCTGGAACTCACTATGTAGCCAGGCTGGTCTCAAACTCACAGCAATCCTCCTGTCTCAGCCTCTCAAGTGCTGGGATTAAAGACGTGCACCACCATGTCCGGCTAGGAAACTCATTCTTTAATTCAGATTTTTCCAATAACTTTCCCTTGGTCCAAATCAGAGATACTTATGAAATAACAGAGGACACTTAAAAAGCACTAAGGTGGGGGGTGGGGATTTAGCTCAGTGGTGCCACCACCTGCCTTGCAAGCGCAAGGTCCCAAGTTGGATCCCCAGTACCAAAAATTTAAAAAAAAAAAAAAAAAAAAAAAAAAAGCCCAGAGGTGGGCATGGTGGCACATACCTATAGTCCCAGCTACTTGGGAGGCTGAGGCAGGACAATCATTCAGTCTCTGGAATTCAGAGCCAACCTGGGCAACACAGTAAGACATTGTATCAATAAACAGCCGGCACTGTAACAGATACTCTCATTTAAACTACCTTTTCCAATGGGACTCAGGATTCAGAGCTGAGTAACTCATCCAATCCCAGTTGGGATGGAAGCCTTCTGCAGGCCTTGTTTTCATAGGGTATTTATGTGCACTGGATACAGATGAATGGCTGAATGTTAATATTTAGTCATCTATTGTATGAATATGTACTCCAATAAACCAGGAATATTGGAGTGTGCTCATCTCATGAGGGTACTGTCATAGTTGCTGGGAGAATGAACTAGTCCAAGAACTATGGAAACCCTCAAAATATTAAAAATAGAAATTCCATTTGACCCAGCTATTCTCCATCTAAGTACCTTCCCGGAAAAGTTAAAGACATCATATTACAGTGATACATACACACTAGTGTTTACAGCAGTAAAATTCATAACAGGGAAATCTTGGATGCAGCCTGTATGTTCATCTACAGATGAATGAACAAGAAAATGTTTTTATATGCACTGGAGTACTACTCAGCCATAAAGAAGGATAAATTTGAGTCATCTGTAGGAGAATGGAAGGACCCTGAAAACATAATGCTAAGTGAAATAAATCTGATACAGAAGGTTAAATATCACATGGGTTCTCATGTACGAGCAACACAAGTACAAAGAAAGGGCAAAATGAAAGAAATGTTAGAAAACAGGGAGGTAGACTTTGTGGAGATGCGAAGGGGTTCTAGGGATGAGAAGAGACTGGAGAACGCGGAGGGGAAGAGAAATGGTGAAGACACAATATGTACAAGCACCAGCTCCCATGATGAATACAGCCATTATACATCACAAACATGCGCCGGAAAGAAACAAAGTCAAGAGAGGAGGAAGGGGGAGGGGGAGGGGAGGGGGAAGAGGAAGCGGAAGAAGAGGAGGAGGAGGAAGAGGAAGAAGAAGAGTAGGAGGAGGAGGCGGAAGAGGAAGAAGAAGAGTAGGAGGAGGAGGCGGAAGAGGAAGAAGAAGAGTAGGAGGAGGAGGCGGAAGAGGAAGAAGAAGAGTAGGAGGAGGAGGCGGAAGAGGAAGAAGAAGAGTAGGAGGAGGAGGCGGAAGAGGAAGAAGAAGAGTAGGAGGAGGAGGCGGAAGAGGAAGAAGAAGAGTAGGAGGAGGAGGCGGAAGAGGAAGAAGAAGAGTAGGAGGAGGAGGCGGAAGAGGAAGAAGAAGAGTAGGAGGAGGAGGCGGAAGAGGAAGAAGAAGAGTAGGAGGAGGAGGCGGAAGAGGAAGAAGAAGAGGAGGAGGAGGAGGAGGAAGAGGAAGAAGAAGAGGAGGAGGAGGAGGAAGAGGAAGAAGAGGAGGAGGAGGAGGAAGAGGAAGAAGAAGAGGAGGAGGAGGATGAGGAGGAGAAGGAGAACAACAACACCACCAGCGTGTGATGCATGGGCCAGGAGAGAGACATCACATAATTTTGAAAAGCACGGCTCCATTAACCTGGCTTTTAAACCCATTTATTCATCTCATTTCTTTCCCCTGTGAAACTGTCACACTAATAGTCAGGTCTCAAATTCAATTATTTTAAAAATAGAAAATGACTTCATGCTGAATTGCCAGTGGTTTCCTGTCTGAAGAAAGGATAAAATAACCCCAATGCCACAGATTCAGCTTAATTCCCATAACTCTGACCCAAAAGGGAAATATTTTGGATCATTAAAAAGTAATGTGTTGAAGGGTCCAGGATTTAGCTCAGTGGCGCCACTGCCTGCCTTGCAAGTACAAGGTCCTGAGTTCAATCCCTGGTACCAAGTAATAATAATAATGTGTGACAATAGCTCACACATTTGCATGATACTGAAACAGTGGGTTTTAATTACTTATTTTAAACTGCATTTTATTCCTCTGCCACAGCGTTTGATTTTCTCTATGTCATAATTTTTTTGTCATGAAAACATATTCTACACAATATATTCACAGACCTTCACCGTGAAACTCTGGCCTATTGAGGTCGTGCGTCTAACCTCCAGCACCAAAGTAAGATGGGTGGCTGGCGCCCAGCTCAGCGTAGACAGCTTGCCTAGCACATGCGAGGCCCCAGTTTCACCCCAGAATTGTGAAAGAAAGCAAAAGGGAAAAAATCGAAAGCTCATTTGGAAACGATCCCTTGACGGAACATAACGAGCCGTTTGTTTCAACAAAATAATTGAGCATCCTCTTTGTCTACACGCCTCAGGGGTCACCGTGGAGGTGATTGCGATGCACGTCTGTGGCTCAGGCTGTGCCCAGGGCCGACTCCGTGTGTGCAAAGCGAGACCAGGTCCGAAAGCCGGTTCCTGGGTCCAGGCAGGCGGCGCCCAGAGACGGGGAGACCGGAGCCCCCACTCAGCTGCACGCAGAGGACCCCCCAGCGACGGCTGGCTGTTCAGACGGCTCCCTCTACAGAGCAGGCTTTGTGTTCCTCCCCCGCTCACATTCAGATCCGCAGACTCCTCTTGAACTGTTTCTCAACACCCATCTCACCACACCTTTCTCTCCAACAGTTACAGAGACAGAACCTCACCGAGAGTAGCAAACCTTAGTTGGTTTCTTCACATTTTAAAAAAATGGCTACAAAAGGACATTAGGGAAAATATTTATCTTTATAATACTGAGGACTGAATCCAAGGCCTTCACACGGAGCTATGCCACAGCCCCTTTTTATCTTTTATTCTGAGGCAGGGACTCACTTAGTTGCTAAGTCAGTTCATGCAGGCTGGGCTCAAACTTGCCATCTCCTGCCTCAGCCTCCCAGAGTGCCTGGATTACAAGCCTGCACCTTCACACCCAGCTCAGGGAATCATGATTGATGCTCTGAAGTTCGGCTGCGATCAGAACTGACTTACTGACCCTCCCCAGCAGGCTGGAAGGCTGGTGTCCTGCTCCTGGCCCACCCTGGCCTCCACCTCTGCGTCCGCCGGGAGCATGAGCCCTTATGCAGCCGCACCCACATGCAGGCCTAGGTCACCGGCTGTCCTGGCCCACCTTGGCCAGGAGACTCACTGCTGCTCAGGGTCGGTGGAGCTGAGCCACGCAGAGCTGCCCCTTCCTGTCCCCAGGCCTGGGGCACTCGCTTCAGGGACAAGTGGGCAGGATGGGCGTGTACTCGGGGTCAGGGTGCGAGGTGGGAGCTCCCGCTGAGGGACGCTGTCACCTTCCCTCTGCCCAGAGAACAAAGGGGTTCCTGCCGTTCCGAGTACTCTGCAGGTCCCACCGGGTATCCGCACCTCCTCAGGTTGCCACGCTACCCTGGTGGCCTCAGACTCCAGAACTCAAGGCGTCCTCCTGCCTCGGCCTCCCTAGGGCCCCAAGCACCCAGCAGGTCACCCAGCCTCAGCGTGACAATGGGTGGCAGCTGGTCCGTTCACCCCATCTGTTTGGAATCCCACTCTTTCAGATGTGAGGCCACTTCTCAAGCCCGCTCATGGGGTTCATCAGCCTCTCCTGAGGAGGACCGCATGGACCCCCGGTGTCCCCAGCAGTTCAAGGACAGCTTAACATCCTCAAGGAGACACCTGGGCCTTCGCAGCTGGGGTGGGCCGAGCCACGCCTCCTCCCACTCGCCACACCGTGGCTCTTCACGGCTGAGATCTCGCTTACTCCAGGGCCTGCCTGGCCAGTGCACCGCCGGACTCGGCTGCCAGACACAGGGCAGCGCTGGACTGCGCTCCCGGCACACGGGTGTGGCAGGCATGCGGGTTCTGTGAGCTGAGGGAGCCGAGAGCCCAGAGTTCCCGCCCCACACAGTCCTGGTGGGTCTGGGCCACAGGTGGGCCGGCAATGTGGTCTGGAAGACAGACGTGAAGCCGGGGGCCGGAGCAGCTGCACTCGGGCTCCTCCGGCCCAGCGCCAGGACCTGGGGCTGTGTGGCAGTCACCCCTGTGCCAGCATCACCTTTGCCCCGCAAGCCACCAGCACCCTTGAAGTTCAAGCTCGGGGCACACAGCAACTGCTCGCCAGCTCTCCGGGGCGCCACTTGTCACACAGCATACGGCCCACTGGCTTTGTCAGGAGTGGCCGCGCCACATCCACCGGCTCCGCAGGGAGCGGCCAGATCAGAGCTGTCCTCGCCCCGTCCCCGCCCATGTCTCCGCCGCTGCCTCTCTCCCACCGTGGAACCCCTCAGCCCCACGTCCGCCCTGGCCTGCATCCAGCCTCCCAGGCTCAGTCGGTGTTGGGGACTTTCCCGTGAAGCTGCCGCTCGGGCCAGCTCTGCGTGGACTCTCCTGTCTCTGTTCCGGCATCAGAGGACAATCTCGGCACGCAGAGTACAGGGAAAGCCTGGTGGTGAGGAAGAGGAGGCAGTGAACAGAGGGTGCACAGTCTAAGGCCCTCCCCCTGCCGTCCCGCCGTGACACTGACTCAGTGTGGCTCGATGTTCTCCCAGCCAGAGTCGTGCTGGGCGGCCTGGCCCTGGACGGTGACCACGACCTCAGAGGGAGAGGCCAGGAGCAGAGCACCCGCTCTCCGTCCTGCGTCTCCGGGTGGGAGAAGGTGGGTTGGTGGGAAGGTGAGGACTGCGCCCAGCGTTTCCGACAGCCGCCCATCCACGCCCTGTCCCCAGGCCGGGCAGGCACTTCTGTCCCCTCACCGCTTTCCCATCGCCTGTGTCAGCGATGCCGGAGAACCCCGCTTGAGGTGGCCAGGCTGCAACGGGGCGACACCCAAGGAAACACTCGCCCCGGGAGGTTGCAAGGAGACAGCCTCCCTGAGGGACAGAGGGAGGAACAGCAGCCCAGAACCAGCCCTCCCCAAACTGGGAACTAGAAGAGACCTGGAATTTGGAAATAGTTGAATTTGTTCCGATAATAATCGACGTGGGAGAAGAAGGCTCTCGGGACTGGGATGGCGGGCAGATGAGACGCAAGGGGGAGCAGGGCCGCCAATGGGGTGCGGTGTGCG
>NW_022900950.1:79376951-79408402 GCF_012274545.1 Fukomys damarensis | reverse complement strand
AGAGAGAGAGAGAGAGAGAGAGAGAGAGAGAGAAAGAGAAAATACCCCCGGGAAGCTGTTCAGCTGTAGTTAGCGCGCGCTAACAAACTAAAAAGTAGCACGGAAAACAAACATCCAATAAAACGAGAATCATGGTATCATTAAAATTTGTGACAGTGCTAAGTAGTCCACAGGGGTGGGTCTGCTGTGAGGAGTAAGGGGCTTTGTGCAGTGCTGGGGACCGAGCCTACCCCGGGCGCTGTGAGCTTTTCTGTAAGAGCCCGTGGCACGTCATCTGCCAAGGACTGGCAGGGATTTGGGAAATCTGCTTTACATCAGTTTCTCATTTAAAAACGTAACAGCATTTCATCCCTGTGTTTCACATGCATTGGACTGTACCCTTGCATTTTTAAAGTTACCAATCCTAATTTTTATATTTCTGTGCTGACATCATCCGTCTGTCCAAGCCCGCTGGGGACCCAGGCTCTGACACCAGCCGCGCCTCTGTGGAGGGGTGGGGCCCCGCCAGCCTCCTGGCTTCTCAAATCCTCAGGTCCACACCTCCCTGCCCTTCTGCCCACGATGTGCGTGTGGCGTGATGTGCGTCCTGCACGTGATGTAATTTTTTGTGGGCACGCATCATTCTAGTTGCACAAAATTCTAGGGTTTTAATCTGTCGGCATTTTAATGTTCTTGTACATTATTCATATTTATTTGTAAACTGTAATGCAAAGCACTGCAAAAACTACATGTCTTTGCTCCAGTTCTCTTCTTTCTAATAGGACAAACTATTTCCTTTTGCTTTGGTCTAGCAAATCTTGAAATTTTCGCATTACAATCCGTGCAAAGGTGTGAAGATTGCTGGGCACAAGTCGCACCAGCTTGTCTCATTTTGCTGTACAAAAGGGGCCCACTGAGTGATCTGCAGGTCAATTTCCTTTCTAAATGTTTTGCTGCACTTGAAAAATAATTCTGTCAAAATGGAAAATTACTAGCTGTCTTTTTTGGTACTGGGAATCGAACTCAGGACCTTGCACTTGCAAGGCAGGCGGCAGAACCACTCAGCTAAATCCCTGGCCCTACTAGCTGTATTTTATTGTTGTTTTGTTTTGTTTTTTGTTTTTTGTTTTTTGTTTTGAGACAGGGTCTCACTATGTAGTTGAGACTGACCTGGAACTCACTATGTAGCCCAGGCTGGTCTCAAACTCACAGTGATCCTCCTGCCTCAGCTTCCCGAGTGCTGGGATTACACTAGCTGTACTTTAAAAGGGAATTGTTCCTACAGTGATGTAATGCCAGCCCAAAGTGTGTTGCCTGGAGTTTTGCACTTGATTGGTGGGTGGAAAACACTGGATTTCTCCTCCCCTCGGCAAGAGAATCCTTTCTGTAACAGACACATGCACACAGGTATCCATTTATCCATGAATGCTTACTGTGGGTGAGGACCCACATATTCCATCATCTGTACGTTAGTCAAGAAGGAAAAGAAACAGAAGACACGATTGATCCAGGACTCTCCAATTCTGCTGTTTTAGAGTCAACTAACATCTGACAGTATTGTTCAGTTATTTAATTTTTGCAGGACTTGGAAATACTCAAACTGATTTTCTCATAATTCAGTAAATAGATCATTTAATTCGCATGTCTGTGATGCTACCACACTGGAAAAATTAAGTTGTACTTCATACTGAGTTACCCTGATCTGGTAGAACTGGGATCCACAGAAGGAGGGAGGGGCCCCAGAGCGCCCAGTCTGCACGTGGAGGTGCTGTGTGGGACCTGGCAGGAAGGCGGCCTCCTCCAGGTGGAAGTGAGGCCTCAGCAGACCCCAGTCCTGGCAGCACCTGAGTCTGAGACTTCCGGCCTCCGGAACTGCGAGGAAGTGAATTTCTGTAGTGTTTTAGTATAGCAGGCCTAGCGCATTTATAGAGCGTTTTCTGTATGCATCCGTCTGTGCGTCACCCGCACTGTTCCTGTTGAGTAGCAGGCTGCAGTCTTTGTGTACACACACACTCTGAGCCTCTGCTTTCAGCTCCTCTGAGTTCGCGCCCAGCAATGGAATTGCTGCTGCACCTATGGTCCTTCTCTGCTTAGCTTTCTGAGGAATCACATACTGGTTCACATTCCTACCAGCCATGCCCAAGGGGTCCAGTTTCTCTGAGTCTCATTATTTAAAAACATCTAAAGGGCTGTGGATGTGAGTGCGGCACAGCACATGCCCTCACAGCTCCACCCCCAGCATAAAAGAAAAGGAAAAACATGGAAATTCTGTTACCAACAATGTGGTGTGTGGGGCTACCGTCCACAAGCTGCGCCGCTGGCCCCTGAGCAGTGCGGCGGTAGAGTGCTGGCGATGCGGGGCAGACTCAGGCAGGTAGGAGGACTGTCGTGTCCATGGAACTGTCCTGAAAATTATTTCAGCTGGAGCTGGGGGTGTAGCTCAATGGTAAAGCACTTGCCCGGCGGACAAGGAGGCCCTGGGGTCTACCCCCAGCTCTAAAAACAAAACAAAACCCGAAACAAAATTAGAACAAGTCAACACACTGCGGTGTGATCGGCCAGGATCATTCACGTTTTAAAATGAAAAGGTGGCTCCCTTCTCCCCCAGTAGCGCCTCCGCCACACCTCCTGGAAACGACTTCCAACCTTTCTTGGCTTGCCCTAGAGGTTCAACCCAGACCCCTTGGAGACGCGCCCTCCAGCTCAGCTGTGTTTCTGAGATCATTGTATTTGCTTCACATTAATCATCCAGTCACAAATGGTGCTTGGGATCGACTACCAGGGCTGATCACAAATGTGATGCCTTTAAAGATGTATTACAGTGAAGGACGCGTGGCGCTAATTCCCCTCAAGATTGGCCCTCTCGCCTCACACACGGACCCCATCTTCCCACCAGTTTCTAAGCCGCTCTGGACGAGCTGTGACCCAGCAGATGTCACGGCTGCTCTGTCCGCCATCCGTGCTGTGTCCTCCCCGCCCTCGATCCCGGGCTGTGGCCCTGCACGGCTTCTGGGTAAAAGTCAAAGTGACCGCGAGAGGCCAACATTCTGCATCGACCCAGGACCCTGAGGCAGCCACAACACAGGGCAAGACACTCACTCCAGAGGACTCCAGAGCTGCTGCAGAAGTGGCACAGACGGCGGGCAGGGGGCTGGTCTGTGTGTCGCAGAGGTGGCTATTTTGAGGCAAATTGTCCTTCAAGCTAATAATTTTTTAATTAAACACTCATTGTATTTTTTGACTGTATAGGCTCTTCACATAGTAAATGCTAAGCTAAGTAGGCTGCCTTCTTAATTTTTTTCTTTATAATTATCTTCATTTTTATGGACTTGAGCCATGTGAAGAATAATTTTCAGGAACACAAAATAATACAAGGAAAATTGTCAACAAATTCAATTTTCTAGTGCTGGTTTCCAAAATGATATAATACTAAATTCTTCAATTAATCCAAAGTGATAATAAAAGCTTTAAATGATTCTATATTGTCCTTCAATTACCTTCTTTTGTGCACATCAGAGGATGAGATCTATATTTCAAGTATTTAATATATGCTAGACGTTCTAAACGTTTCCTACCTTTATTTGCAATGATTGGAGCATTCTCGTTTTTCACTGCATGTTAGACAAAAGCCAAATAGAAGTGAACTTGGCAAGTGGGCGTCTGTGTTTAACCTGGACGTCCCACTTGGACGTCTCATCTCAAGCTCTGATGTTTTATAATTGATCAAGTGGGAAGAGCTTTGTCCAGTTTTTCCCACGATTTTACGGAGAAGCCGTTTGGTTTACACAGGGAAGGCACAACTGAGGAAAAGGAAAGAGGGTGTAAAATGTGACACGAGTTTGGACTGGAAGAGTTATTTTAAATTATTTAGTTTAAATTACTTTAGAATTCAGGACCCTAAGTAGCGGCGTTGTCACTTAATAGGAACAAAGGAGGACCTGGACTTGCAGGCAGGGCCAGTGACCAGCAGCCCCTGGGGGACAGGGGCTCTGTGTTGGCTGGGGTGGAGGCTGTAGCTGGTTGCGAACTCCAGACGCCGAGGGTGGCACAGCCAGCAACACAGCCGACTTGGGCACAGAGCTCGGTGTGAGCCGGACACTTTACCGGGCTGAACCCTGGGCCTGCTCCCAGCTGCGCGAGCCCCAGCCCCTGAGGAGTGGCAGGAGGTGGGCGTGCAGGGCCGCGGGGGCCTGGTGTCGGAGAGGCGCTGGGCCCCGTCCAGAGCGGCTGAAGCCCCGGTCACAGCCCTGGCTCACGAGCTGAGTCCAACTGCAGCGTGACTGCTACGGGAAAGTGGCTCTCCGCTCAATGACGGAAGAGAAATTAAACTGTCCAAAATCAGAGTGTGCTTCCCTTGTGGGAAATATTTTGGTAGCTGGCTGATCGCGTACCGGGAGCAGGGCCTCCCCAGGGGCAAAGCTGTCCCTGCTGACCTCTTTCCGTCCCGACTTCCTAAGAACATGGGGAAGCCTGGTGCAACACCGCATGCCGTGCACTGACAGCCGGATTTAGGGTTGTGCTACTGTGATTTTCAGGCAGCCAACCAGCAATCACATGGACGGATGTGTCCACCAACACAGCCAGGCCTCTGCTTAGTTATTGTGATTTTTTGAGACAGGGTCTCACTATGTAGCCCATGTTGGCCTCAAACTAGGGGCCATCCTCCTGTCTCAGCCTCCCCAGCCTGGGACTACTGGCATGCACCACCACACCCACCCACCTGCTTATTTTAGCTCAGGAATTCTGTCCATGGTCCCTACTTGCAGAAGTCAGCAGAAATCAGAACCAGTAGCTCCTAAGTCCCCTTCTCAGAGCTTCTGGAAAGCAACCAAAACATGAAAACATTTGGAGGTAAAATTACCTTCCTATCCATAAGAGCTGGAGCTTGGTATTTGCTTTTTGAAATTTATTTTTCATGGATACATAAAAACATAACATTCTACATATCGCTGGATGCTTCAATACATGTATATATTGTATAATGTCTAAATGGAGTTAAACCAATTTTTTCAAATATTTATTAATGGTGAAAACTTCCACAATCCTATTTTTTTTAAGCCAAGTTTTACTGGTGCACACCTGTAATTCCAGAACTCAGGAGGCTGAGGCAGGAAGATTGCCATAAGTTCAAAGCCAGCCTGAGAAACATAATGAAACCCAACAAACCTTTTCCTCTAGCTTCCGGAAATGTACAGCACATTGTTATTTACAGTGACCCTGCTGTGCAGTGACGCCTGGGGTTTCTTGCTCCTGTCCAAGTATAACTCAGGCACCAACTGATTAACCTTTTCTTACCATTCCCCTCTCCTCTCGTACAAGGTCAGCTGTTTTAGACGCCACACTGAATGAGCTCACGCGGACTTGTCTTTCTGTACCTGGTGTAGGCCTCCCACTCCAGAGACTCCTGGTTTTTATGGCTGAGTAGTATTCCACCGTGTTAAGGAGCAAGTTTTCATTATCCTTTATCAGTGGGTGGATGTTAGGCTGTTTCCGCTGCTCGCCCACTCTGAGCAGTACTGGAATGAACACAGGGTGCAGGTGGCTGTGATTTCAGGGAGGTATGAGTTATAATCTCAGCATCCACTAGGACATAACTTTCAGAATCAGAACACCAACATTTTCAGTCTGGGTACAATGATTTGTTTACGGTAAAGCTCCTCAGCACTTCTGTCCCTTCAGAAACTAGCAGTGTTAGGGCAGTGGTTCTCTAAAGTTATGCTGGGCATGGTGGGGTACATCTATAATCCTAGCACTCTGGGAGGCTGAGGCAGGAGGATCACAAGTTCAAGCCCAGCCTGAGCAACTTAGCAATTTAAGATCCTGTCTCCAGTTAATATACATGAATAAATAAATAAAGGTAAAGAAAAAGGGCTGGGCTTGGGATGCAGTTCAGTGTGAGGGCCCTGGGCTCAATCCCAGCGACCCCTCCCAACATCTGCACAAAAACCAGAAACTAGAAACCAGGGCCAGGCCTGCGTCGGAGCCGGGTCCAGGAGGCGGGTGGAGGAGCCAGGCACGCGGCGCCTCCCTTAAATTCGACCACTCACCAGAGCACGGCGCCAGGAGTGCGGGTGGCGCGGGGTTTGTGCCAGCGCCGTGGTTTTGTCTCACGTGAGAGCAAGCGAGCCCGAGAGGCCGCCGGTGCGTCCCGAAGCCGCCCGCGGGGACACAGCCCAGCTTCCTGGGACTGTGGATGCGTCCGGAGACCCAGGGCCCGGCGGCGGGATCGGATCGGATCGCATCGCGGCTCCCACACTCCCTTCCCTCCTGGTTTCAAGGAGCTTGTCTCAGTGCTGGCTGCATAATCACAGCAGTGTTTTGTGTTTTTTGTTTTCTATTATAATGTGTTGAAAGGACTTAAAAAGGATGGAATTCGGGAAATAAAGTGCATTGTTGGATTAAAGCAGACAATGCACTATGGTTTCACATGCTAATTGTCTGCTCTAAAATAGCCAGCATTTCTTTTCTTTTTCTTTTTCTTTTTTTTTTTTTTGAGTAGCTTGTTCTGTTATGATTAAAGAGATACAAAAGAATGTAAAAGACAGTTTTTTAAGTCAGAGCAATCACAGACTGATAAGACAGTAATTACACATAAATTGAAACCGTCTCTACGTGGGACTACATCCCCAGCCTATCTTCATTTATTTTTTTTATTTTGAGATAGGTAGGGTTTTGCTAAACTGCTAAATTACCCAGGCTGTGTTCAAACTTGTGATCCTCCTGCCTCAGCCTCCCAGAGTGCATGCATCACCATGCCCAGCTAAAAGCAATTTACTGATATAACAACCACACTGTTGTCATGTATCCCTGTACTGTTAAATGTGTTGGAAACAAATTTTAGAAGCAAACACTTGTAGCACTGATACTTTCACAGAGCACTGGCCCTCTGGAGAAAGCAGTGCAGCCTCCAGGAGGGACCTCGGTCCTGTCCCGCTAGGGTGAACACTACAAAAATCAGCCCCAGGTACCCAGGGGTCCCCAACCCATGTCTGAATCTTTAACTTATGTCACTGTTACCATCAGCCTTTGATTGCCTGGACTTAAAAAATGTCTTTTAGGTTCTTTTGTGTCTATTTGCTCACAACCAGAACAAGGCCTGGGGATTTCTGACACCATTTAGTATTGCTCATAATTTATCTTTCAAGCACAATGTTTTGCTCAACGAAATGCAATAAAAACTGAGTACTGGGTGGAGTGCATGTGGAAATGCCCTGAGGGAGTCATCCTGCTGTGAAGGTTCCCCTGAGCAGTCAGCTCCCAGCCAGCCCTGGGTGGGTTCCAAGGCTGAGGGACCCTTGCACAGGCAGGGTGGGCGGATACCTGTGTCCACCCGCTAAAGCCACTTCCTCTGCTGGAACACGACTGCTCAAATGAGGGTTGAGGGAGCAGTTTCTGCTTTTTAACCTTTGGACAGGTTCTGGATAGGTTGCTAAATTGCCCAGGCTTAAACTCTCCATCTTCCTGCCTCAGCCCCCAACGCTGGAATTATAATTATGCGCCACCATGCCCCGCTGATGAGTTACTTTCACTCTGTCTTCTGGAGAAGCCTCCGCCCACTACTGCTGTTTACTGTGTGCGGTAACTCCTCACCCTTGCTAATATGCCAGGTGACCAGTTTTCCAAACCTTAATGGGCTGTAGTTATAATTATCAGCAGCTTTATTTACCATGGAATTTCACTTCTAAACTCTAGACCAGCACTGTTTAATACAAACATGATTAGAGCCACATATACTACATGATAAAAAAAATCAGGGGCTGGGGATTTAGCTCAGTGGTTCTGCCACCTGCCTCACAAGCTCAAGGGCCCAAGTTTGGTCACCGGTACCAAATAAAAAAAAAATCATAGGAGCCACATTAAAGCAGCTTAAAAGACAAAGAAGATATCTGCAGCAATGTATTTTATTTAATCCACTTTATCGATATTGTTATCATTTTATGAAATCAACATTGAATTTATTTTTAAAATACTAAATTTTAAGTTGAAATACTCTTTTCTTTTTCGGTGGTCCTTCATTTTTAGTTTTTTACTTTGCTAAGCCTCGGGCTGGGCTCAGACATAGCCCTCCTGCCTCAGGCCCCCACTGTGCTGGACTTACAGGTGTGCACCAGCCTGAGCCAGCAGCACCCACCGCCATTCGTTTGTGTGCTAGGTCCGGAGAGTGGCAGGTTGGGGTACAGCCCTGCCCTCCCAGCAGAGAGGCCGGCATGGCTCAAGGCTGGGTTCTCTCCGGGGTAGCAGGAGGGAGGTAGGGAGGTCTTAATCTCTCTTGTAGAGGAATCTCTTATTCCTGGAGCAAAAGTCAGATCTGATCTCCATCTCTTGGTGCAATACTGTGCAGGGGGCATTTTCAGGGAGGCCCTCAGGAGGCTGTGTGACAGTGCAGGCTGGCCTGCGGCGTCTGCGGTGACGGCAGAGTTTGCAGTGAGCGTGAAGGGAGGGGACAGCAGGCTGTACGACGTGACAAACCCCACCAGCAAGCATCCGCATGGCAGGCCGAGGCCCAACACCACCGATGCGAGCCGGGAGATCGCTTGCCCCTAACAGGCTCCCAGCTGCAGCACAAGGCCCTGCCTCGGTTCGGAGGGAGAAGTAGAGCCGTGGGACCGGCTGACATGGCTCTGGGAAGGGCGCTACGCACGGGCTCCAATGTGGCAAAGCAGACAGGTCCGCTGTGGCCACTGCAGAGCACACAGAACCCTCACGCAGTCAGAGAGACGCGGCTGGGGAAGCAGGAGTCTGCTGCGCGGTCTGCAGCACAGAGCGGAACCCTGCGGAGGGCAGGAGCTGCTCTGTCCTTCCCTGCTGGTGTGTGCCAGGGAAGGACAGGGCCGCAGCCGCGAATCCACGAGCGAACCTGAGCCGGACCTCAGGCCACACATCGAATCAGCCAGTGACTCAGGAAGGGAGGTAAAACCGTAAGATGTCAGGAATAAAATCACTGTGACCCGACGTTAGACAAAGGTATTAAAACACACCTAAATTATGATCTGTTGTGGAACAATGTCCACATTGGACTTTACAAAAATTAAAGGTTTCTGGTGTCTGCAAGGAATTGTTAAGACAATGAAAACATAATCAGAGCAGAAGAAAATACCAGTCAACTACACAACTGGTAAAAGATGAGAGTTCAGAGTGTGAGTTTCTCCCAAACTTTGGATAAGAAAACAAGGCAACTAAAAAGTGGGCAAACATTCGGATCCTTCACCAAAGGCGCACAGATGCCAGTAAGCACAAGCTCCCAACACGACTGCTCATTAGCGAGGCACAGGTCAAAACACACCCACGACCACAGCAACGTCCGGAGTGTGGCAGAGGGGTGTGGGAGCAGCACTCTCGTCCCTGCTGCTTAAGTGTAAAATGACAGGACCACGTCTGAAAGCCACTTGGAAGTTTCTCTAAAAACTGAAGAGTGTGGGAGGGAGGACAAGAAAGGCTGGAAATTACCAAGGTGTGTTCTACGCAGGCCGGCGTCAGCCAAACGAAGCCCTCTCCTGCTTAGCTAAAACGCACTAACAGAAAGCCCAGGACGTTACTTCTTCTACTACCATCAGCTTCACTCCTTGCTATTCAGAAATGAAAACATCTCCCCACAAAGGTTTGTACACAAGTGTTCACAGCAGCTGAATCGTGACCGAGAACGCACCAACAGTCCACCGAGTGGCCAAGGCCACACACCTGTCGTGGACGCATCGACTGGAACATTACCCGGTCTACAGAGGAGGCCAGCTGTGGCGCACACACAATGTCAGCGCCCTAGGAAGCTGAGGCAGGAGACCGAACGCCCAAGCCCAGCCTGGGCAACAGAGTGATTTTTGCAAGATTCTGTTTAAAAAGAAAAAACAAAACAAAACAAAAAGAGCTGGGGATGTGGCTCAGCACATAGGCTCTGGGTCCAATCTCCAGTACCACAGAAACAAGCAAATAAACAAGACAGCAAGAAGCAAGGAATAAACCATTGCAACATACTATGAGGTGACATCAGAATAGTCGTGCCAGACTTTGAGAAAACTGTGTCTGCTGTGTGATTCCATTTACACCAAACTCTAGAAAATGCAAACTAAAGATGAGTAACAGAGAGCAGAAAAGTTCCCATGCCTGGGTGTGGGAAAAAAATGGGCAGGAAGTGGGGCCAGAGAGACACACGGGGCGACCAGAGGGAGCTACAGGAAGGGAGGGCTTTGTGCTAGATCTTGACGGGAGGGTGTTCGGTGGTGAGATTAGGCAAATAAAAACAGGGTGCGGGCTGGACCGGAACAGCAGAATAAACACTGCCTAGCGTGAGGATACAGTGCACAGAGCTGGGGACACTTTGCTAAAAAAAGGATTTGCTGTATACCTAAAATCAAAATTCCACCAGGCTCTGTGCTTCAGGCAGTGACTCTGCTCTGCGTTTACACTCGTGTGTGAAAACGCACAGACTGCACACGGCGGAAAGGCGCAGTGCTGACGCTCACCGCTCAGCAAGCGGACTGTTACAAAAGAAAGAAGCTGAGGTCCGGCGGGGAAGGCGCTCTGACCGCCCTGCCCCTGCTTCCCGGCCAGAAGGCTGGGGAATCCTGGGTCCACCTGTGCTCTGGTCCTAAGGAGGATTCCCGCTCACAGGGAGAAGAAAGCAAATCTGCCCAGCAAGTGTGTTGTTCAGCTACCACCGATCAGGAAATGTACATTATTTTGCAAATCTCTGCCAACGTGTGGCTTCATCCATCTCCTTTTTCATCTACCCACAAACCCACTGTAAAGTAAAGTGCTGCAACATACCGAAGACCACTCTCAAAACAGAGTCTGACTGAACCCAATGTCTTCAACCTGGGCCACATCTGAAGCCTGTGTTTTGTTTTATTTTGAGACAGGGTCTTACCAAACTGCTAACTTCCGTATGCCAGGCTCGAACTTACGATCGATCCTCCTGCCTCAGCCTCCAGGACCTGTGATTACCAGCATGCACCACCATGCCCATTTCACTTTTTAAAATTTTTATTGAGTTGATTGGTACATTCTAGGTATAGAGTACAATTACATTCATTACTGGGATCTTGTACCTTTACATGACAGGTCTTGGTTCTCATTTTTTCCCCTTGTCCCTGCCGTCCCTTCACTCCCTCCTCTCCTCCCCATTTACAAACACCTTATTTCTATTTTTTCATTTGCTCATATTTTTTTTCCCTTATTCCCTTTCCCCTCCCCTTCCCACTTTCCCTACACTTTTAGGCCTTTGCTTCCTATTTCACATGGTCAATTATTTCATTAGGATCTTATGTACCATTATAGTTTTTCACACCAGAGAAACTGTTTGGTATTTACACATGTGTGACTTATTTATCTCACTTAGGAGTATATCCTCAAAATGTATCCATTTTCCTATGAATGACTCTAATTTCTCATTCTTTACGGCTGAGTAGTAGTATTCCATTTTATAGAAAAACCACATCTTCTTTATCCAGTCTCCAACTGATGGGCAGATGGGCTGTTTCCAAGTTTTAGCTATTACAAACTGTGCCGCTATAAACATAGGTGTGCATATATCTCTATGATATGATTCTTTTAATTCTTTTGGAAAGATATCCAGCAGAGGGATGGCTGGGTAAAATGGAACCTCTAGTCCCAGCTCTTTGAGGTATCTCCTTGTTGATTTCCATAGTGGTTGCACCAGTCTGCACTCCCACCAACAAAAATGAAGGGTTCCTTTCTCCCCACGACCCTGCCAACATTTGTTATTGGTTGATTTCTTGATAGCAGCCATTCTTTGTGGGGTGAGTGGAATCTCAGTGTTATTTTCATCTGCATCTCTCAAATGACCAGTGATGTGGAACATTTTTTCATATATTTACTTGCTGCTTTTACTTCTTTATCTGAGAAATGTCTGTTCATTTCAGTTACCCATTTTTGAATTGAGTCTTTATATTTGGGGAGGCTGATTGGAGTTTTTTATATATTCTAGATAATAGTCCTTTGTCTGAGGAACAGCTGGTAAAAATTTTTTCCCACATTGTAGGTTGTCTCTTAGTTCTGCTGATGGTTTCTTTTGCAGTACAGAAGCTTGTTAATAAGATGAGGTCCCAGTTGTTGATTCTTTCTGCTAGTTCCCGTGCTACTAAGGATTTGTTCATAAAGTCTTTCCCTATGCCAATGTCTTCCAGAGTTCTGCCTAACTTATCTTCCAGCAAGTTTAGTGTTTCTGTTTTAATATTTAAATCTTTAATCCACTTGGATTTTAATTTAGTGCATGGTGAGAGATAAGGGTCTAGTTTTAATCTTTGGCAGGTTGAGATCCAGTTTTTCCAATACCATTTATTAAAGAGGGTATCTTTCCTCCAGTGAGGATGGTTGGCTCCTTTGTCAAAGATGAAGTAGCTGAGTACATCTGGAGTTGTTTTTGTGTCTTCCAGTTTATTCCACTGATCCTCAGGTCTGTTTCTTTGACAGTACCATGCTGTTGTATCACAGTGGCTTTGTAGTATAGTTTCAAATTGGGAATTGTTATACCTGCTGCCATGTGTCTGTGCCTAGGATGGCTTTTGCTATTCTAGGTCTTTTATGGTTCTGAATGAATTTTTGGATTCTTCTTTCTACTTCTGTGAAGTATAGTGTTGAGATTTCAATTGGCATTGCATTGACTCTGTATAGCAGTTTTGGTAGTATGGCCATTTTCACTATGTTGATTCTTTCTACCCAGGAGCAGGGGAGATCTTTCCATTTTCTTATAACCTCTTCAATCTCTTTTTTCAGAGTACTGTTTTCAGTGTAGAGGTCTTTTGCTTCTTTTCTTAGATTGATTCCCAGATACTTCATTTTTTTTGGGTGCTATTGTGAAAGGAATTGTTTCTATTTTACAATTAATTGTTTCTCAGTAATTTAAACAGCAGGCTCATCTATGCTTTTCTTCTACCATATTTTTGGCCATTTTGTTTATTACATAATTTATGGTATTCAGAAGCATCACTTTCTGCTCTAAACTCCACTGGCTGAAGTCAGCTGGTACAAGGAGGTAGGGTGGTGGGAGAGAGAGATTGTTCTTTACCCAGGGAGTAGAGAGAGGACTCACCTTGCTCCTTCCAGTTAGCCATTTTAATAAATTACATTTTAACTTGTCAGTAAGATGTGTTTTTATTTTGTTTTGTTTTTTTGAGACAAGGTCTCACTATGTAGTTGAGGCTGACCTGGAACTCACTATGTAGCCCTAGCTGGTCTCGAACTCACAGCGATCCTCCTGCCTCAGCCTCCTGAGTGCTGGGATTACAGGCGTGGGCTACCACACCCGGCAACTTGTCAGTGATTGTGATATTCTCCACCATCAGGGCCTACAAGTGGTAAATTTTTCCTTTCTCTCTTGGAAGCAGAGCGGGAAGTCTCCGCCCAGTCCCGTGTGACTTGAGCTTTCTGTCTTTCACCATCGTTACTCAGGGTGGCAGAGGAGCGAAGACTCCCCTCTCTGTGGGTGAAAGCAGCCCGACTCTTCCCCGTCTGTCTGCACCGTTTGTTTCTCTGTCCTCTCTACCCTGCGTGCTCAGGCAGCCTCTGGTGCTGTATCGCTCTGGTCAGGAGGCACCGTTATCACAGCGTCTCCTCAGGCCTGGGCCACACAGACACTGCAAAGTGCAGGCAGCAACTCTCCTGGGCAGACTCAGTGCTGAACAAGCGGGGCGGAGATGGCAGCACGCAGACTGCGAGCTCGGCTCATACAGGCTCTGCGCTCTGTTCCCAGCACCGCATTAAAAGATAAAAAATAAAAAGTGTACTCTTTCATGAATCTGCAAAACAGCATTTAAATTAAACACTTCTGTTTTGCAACAATATGATTAATAACAGATAAGCTTCACATGGACGGGTTATAAGAATAAATGTAAATATGACGCTTCCTGCAAAGGTTAGTAAACTATAGTTTGTGGTGTACATCTGCCCTGACCTGTCCCTTTTTTTTTTTTTTTTTTTTTTTTTTTTTTTTTTTTTTTTTTTTTTAGTATGGTTTAACACAGTCTTTCCCTTTGTAAATGGTTGAAATAATTAAAAGATGAATATTCTGAGACATGTGAAAAGTATACAGAACCCTAGGTTCAGGGCTGTGCGTGTAGCTTAGTGGTGCGGTGCTTGCCAAGCGTCCGTGAGGCCCTAGGCTTGATCCTGGCACCACTGAGAAAGAAAATCCCATCACCGCGTGACTCTGTCAGGCTCTGGCGGAACAGTGCTTGGCTTCCAGATTGCACTGGGCTGCTCCGCTGCTGCCTGATGGGGCTGACACTCTGGCCCCAGGCCCTGAAACATTCAGCCCCTTTACAGGAAAACTGAGCAGCTCAGACACTGAAGGTCATTGAGAGTTGCTCCCTCCCTCGATGCCTGTTGGTATTGTTTCAGTACAGAGTCGTGTCTTCAAGTCTCACAGCAAAAACAGCAAACCATGGCTTAGTCAGCAGTTAAGAGCCCAAGGACAGAAAAGAGGTGACTTTAATTTCATGTGGTCTTACAGTTTGATCGTAGAGTAGCAGTCAGAAGCCGCACTCATGTGCGAGTGTTTCTGGGGAGGAGGGCTGCCTGTAAGGTTTGTGGCCGACAACCCTGAGGCCAGCGGACCCTTCCCCACTTTTAGAAAGGCTTCATTTTACTTTATGACTTGGATTAAATCTGGATTCATCCAAGCAAGTTACCAGCATCTCAACCTTCTCACCAGTACTTGGTCTTACGAAGAAATGAGTGGATTCAGTCCTGGCAAAGGAAGCAAGAGAGGAATTTCTCTGGGGTTTTCTAGGAAGGGCATCCTTGCTGATTAGAAACAGCCATCAGCACCAGACTGCAGCTCGGTGGCAGAGCGCTTGACCAGCATTGCTGACCTTGACTCCATCCCCGGGGATACTCTTGTACTGAGAACAGATGGACAAGCACACCCACAGCCAGGCACAAACCCTCCTGGGAGCGTTGTACCCGTGTGTGATTCCAGAACCCGGCAGCCTCTGGTCACCCGGGGATGCACCACACACGGGTGGGCAGAGCCTGCCACTCTGCGGGCCGCGCTGAGCTACTCAGGTGAGCAGTCCAGTTTTCCTTCACTTAATCCATTTTCCAGTGGGTTTCCTCCCACTCACAGGGCCTCTAGGGGGTATCTGTTGCTATCCATATATACTTCTTGCTAACACCTTTCGTGTTTCACGGGAATGTTGAGTGCCTATTCACGCAAGTGATAAGGGTGTCATAATAAATAGACGACATCATGCGTATTTACACTAGGAAGATTGCAAGTTAAATCAGAGTATGATCTGTCTGGATGTCTGAAGACATCTATGTGGACGGTCCCTCAGGAGAGAAGGGTGTAAGGAGAACAGCCTGGATGCCAAGTTCTGTCAAATGGATCTGTCAGTTTTATTTTCCAAGTAGAAGTCCAGCGATGTTTAGAAAATGTTTGAGTCTGCCTTCCTTTGCTACTCACAGAGAAAAAGCACGGAGACGTTCCGATTGCTTCAGAAACTTTAATGAGAAAAATCAGTTGTTCTCCTGACAAACACTGCCAGGCATCAGCGTGGTGTGCTGCACGGTGAGGAATCTCAGGGAGACTTCGCACCAAGCTGGAGAAGGCACAGCCTCAGGAGGGTCTGACAAGGCGGACCCGATGAACAGATGCAGGACGCACACAGACACGGCAGCAGCTGAGCTCAGACCGCACCGTGAAGCTGCAGTGAGGAGCAGAGAATTTGTCCTGGGGAAGCCAAGAAGAAGAAAAGCAGCAGCCCGGCACGGTCTTTTCTAGTTGTATGGGAAGCCGGAAGGCAGGAGCCTGTCATGCTGGTCACTGCTCATGCTGACCCTGCATCCTGCACCCACCCAGGGGTTAAGCTACTGTCTGAGCCGTGCTGTCACCAGCGGGGTTCTGCCATGCCCGAGACCCCAACTGGGCTCTGCACTTCTGTCCGCAGCTATGTGCCCACTACTCCCACTGGGGACGGGGCCTGGTTCTAGGCCCTCCCTGGGTGTAGGCCGTGAGCAGGGGGTCCGTCATCCAGGGGGCACAGAGAGGACGTCCCGCCTGACGTTTCCTCGGCTCCTTCCAAAATCGGTGGGGCTGGGTCATCCACCGCCAACAGCCAGACAACAGGCTGCATCAGCACGCAGCTGGACTGCAGGTGGATCTGAAATACTGCCCGTCCCAGTCCACTCCGTGGTAAGCGGCAGACCGAGGGCACTGGAGCTGTGCTGTCTCGAACACTGTCCCCCCTTCCCCTGCATGCCTGGGTCACTGCGCCTGTCCCTCCCTGCTGCCCACCCCCATCCTCACACCCGGCTACTCCGCACGCCCCGTGTGTAAGGCCCACGTGTAAGGCGTGGCCACGCCGGCCTCGTGTGGTCAGACTGCCGCTCGGCCCGCACCCTCCACTCCTCCATTCGTTTCCGTGCTGGTCCTCTTTGGGCCCTGGCGGGAGGACTGGCCCCCTATCCCGTGGTCCTCAGAGCGCTCCTCTGCCTGCTGCTGCCGATAGTTAATGGTCCTCGTTGCCAGGCTGTTTCTTTTACCGTTTCCTTCCCGAGGACTTGTTTTAACCAGCCCTTCCTAGTCTGTCTGCCAGGTGACGTGTGCAACTGATTTCTAGTCTGAAAGTGTATTTTCCCAAATCCCTGCAGGATTTCTGGAGACAGAACTCCAGGCTGATGGGTCTGTAAGAGCTGAAAGTCACCGCTCCACTCCCCGGCCCCTGTGCTTTGGGACCAGCTTGCTACCGTTCCAATCGGCACCCCCATAGAGAAAGGCCAGTGGGTTTCGGGCACTCACTTCCCAGCAGGGTTGGCCTGCCCCTCAGAGGAGGAGCTCAGGTGTGGAAAGGGCCTCAGGGCCCTTGCTGTCATAGCTGAAAGGAAGTCGTTGCAGAAAAGCATGTTTCTCTCTTTGTGTACTGGGATTTAACGCAGGGTCCTCACCTTCAGCTACATGCTCCAGCCCTTGTTAAATTTTTAATTTTATCTCACTCGTCTTTAAGTTGCCCGGGTTAGGTCCCGCCGCAGCCTCCCAGAACGCAGGGCTGACAGGTATGTGCCATCTGCTCAGCCAGAAAAGCTTGTGGATGATTCCACTGACCAAGAAGAAATGATCTTCTCTGAGCATACAAGTGGGCATCCAGATCAGGCAGGAATCCACTGCAGGACCCCATCTGCCACAGAAAGAGCAGAACGTCCACATCACAGAGCATGGACTCAGCTCTGGGATAGACAGGTTTCCTTCCAGGAGTATTTTATGGACAGAAGGTGGGGCTGGGGAAGGCAAACTGCTGATTTTGTAGGAAATCCAGATTCATTCAGATCTTGGGTTCTGCTTGGGGAAAACTTGCGTTCCTTCTGGTATTTACTGTGATTTTACAATATCCAGCCACTGCATCCTTAGAAACACTCCTTCCACCCCCACGAGGTCTTCGGTATTGTGTACGTCTGTGTCAGACCTGGGCTAGGCAAGTGCCTTCCCGCTGAGCCACACCTGAGCCCCGCCAGGGTCACCTTCACTGTGAGCAGCTTGAACTGGACCTGTTTAGCGCTGCCTGGGCCCCCGAGGGCTCTGGGACTCCACAGCCCCATGCCACACCTGCATGAAGCCTTCCCCGGGGCCTGCTGCGATCAATGGGTAAATCCCACGCTCACTGGAGCGCGGCAGCCAGGCAGCCTACCGATGTGTTCCTGCTCCGATGGCATTTGCTGGCCTCATGCTTCAGGCAGTTTAAGACGGGGCTTCTCCACCTTGGCACTGTTACCCTTGGAGGCCTGGCAACTCCTGGTTGTGAGGTGACCTTGGGGCCTCCCTGCCTCTGCAGCCGCCTCCCCAACCCCACTGAAACCGAGTTTGTCTCCAAATGCTGTCAGGGTCCCCTCGGGGACACAGTCATCCTAGTCAGTAACCAAAACCCCAGAATTATGGAAAGCATGTCATTTTACATTTTGTAAAATACAGAGCGCATCTCAAGTATTTAAAAGTCGATGCTTTCAAGATTAGCTCCTGTCTTAACCACTCCCCTCCTTGCCAGGAGGGCACCTGCTGTTCAGAGGAGAGGTGTGCGGCAGCTCAAGTTCCAGGCTTTTGCTGGTGCAGGAAGGATGGGCCGGAGAATCGGGAGGAGGGAAACTGCTTGGCTGGGCATCCAGGCAGCGGGGAGAGGGGAGTGGAAGGGAGCTGTGTGCTTCCAGGCCACACCCCAGGGACCCCCCTTCCGCCTACTGCTCACCCGTGGACGAATCCAGCACAGAACGTGGACTGCAGGATCCAGTCACCTTCCCGGCCCCACCTTGGTGTGTGAGGCACAGGCTTCGGGGTGACCCCTAGACACCACCATGCCAGCTTGTTTTACCTGACAGTTCACGTGTGTTAGCTAAGGCAAGGTTCTTACAACGTGTCAGAAAACTTTCTGTTGCTGTGACCAGATATCTAATAAAACCAACTTGGACTACGAGAGGTGTATTTTGGCTCATAGCTTCAGAAGTTCCAGCCCAGGCCCGGCTGGCTGGAAGGGAAACGCATCGTGGTGGAGAGGCCTGAGGGAGGGAAGCTGCTTACCTCATGGCGGCCAGGAAACAGAGGGGCGGCCAAAGTCACACCCATGACCATGCTTTGCAACTAGGCTCCGCCTCCTACGTGCTCATCAGCCCTTGATGAATGCCATCAGATTACACATCAGTCAGTCAATTAACTGCTGATCAAGTTAGGGCCCTCAGATCTCGTCACCTTCCAAAGCCCCACCTCTACCCATGAACTTTGGGGGATATTTCAGGTCCAAGTCATAGCACACAGCCTCTCTGGAAGGGGGCAAATTCTTCTGGCTGCTTTGTGCCACTTGGTCACTACCGTTGACGTTGTAGTAGTTTCTTGGTGAAGTAATATTTGAAGATTATACACAAGTTGGTAGTATTTGTAGTATTAATGCAACCATATTAAATGAAATTCATTTGTTATACTCTTCTTGGTTTGCCTTCATACATTTTAGAAGATAATTTTAATATTAAAATCCCTATACGTTTTATGGGTGAATAGTATGCTGCATGAATAATAGCTCATAATGCTGGTATTATAAATGAGAGAATGACCAAATGAAAGAAGTGAAAAGCAGACCTTCCTCTGACATTACCCTTCAATGTCTTACCATAAAGTCCAGAATAGGAGGGTTCAAGGCACTTTTGAAAATTGAATTGCTCGTTAGATTTTTTTTTTTGTATTGGGCATCAAACTCTTGTTAGATATTTAAAGAAGTACTTTTGTCTTCCCCAGCATGAGTTTACATATTTCCTGTCTAAGGATGGGATTCTTTAAATCATTTACCCAGTCAACAACTCACTTACCCATTCAACACCTATTTCTTGTGAGCTCTCCTACATTCAGAGCACTGTGCCAGCAAGTAAGAATGAACAAAGATAAATAAGGCGCAGTCCTTATCTTCTAGGAACTCACAAAGAGAGCAGACCCATTAAGCATGATATAGAAAAGAAAAATGAAATTCAGTGAAACTACCATGAATGTAGGGTGCTGACTCTCATTTTAAGTTGAGTGGGGAGGGTTAGTTGTTTTGAAGGAAGGAAACATTTACAAAAAGCCCAGTAAAACTTGTCTTAACAATGAGAAAAGTTGAAGGGAAGTACTATGGTCAGATTAGGAAGGCATGTGATCCTGAGCAATCTGGATGGACACATATCTACAAGCACTAGAGAAAAGCACTTCATGTTTTTAGGGAAAGAGAAATTTCATTTTATCTTAGTTTTGGGTCACTCTCAGTGGTTGCACGGATGATGGGTTGGAAGGAGAGAAGCCAGAGTTGAAACTAGTTAGGTGGCTCTTCTGATTATCCAGAGGAATAACACTGGAAAATGTTTTACCTCTATTTCCTGATTCTCTACTAAAGTTTCCTAGAGCAGGACTTGTGCTGTTCACTACCAGATTCCCAGCACTCAGAACAATACCTGATTCACAGGCTGTTTGTGTTTGTTGAATAAATGAATACATAAATAATAAGTGAATAAAAATATAAGTCACATAATAAAAATGCAAACATAATCCTCAAAATAGTGGAACTTTCATACAAAATGACCAGTGTAGTTATGGGAGAAAAAAATTGGAATAGCTAAACAAAATGGTTCAAAATATGAATGACACGGGCCAGGGATTTGGCTCAGTGGTTCCGCCACCCGCCCTCTAGCGCAGGGCCCAAGTTCGATTCCTGGGCAAAAAAAAAAAAAAAAAAAAAAGAATGACAAATTTACCAAAGAAATAGAAGCCACAAAACAGCACCAAAAAACAATCCCAGAGATAAAGAATTCTATAGGTCCATAAATAGCAGAATTGACAATATGAAGACAGGATTTCAGAAACCAAGCACAAAGTACACGATGATTTATTCAGAGAAACTTTGAAAAAGATAAGAGAGCAAGAAAGATCATCCAATGGCTACTAGAAGATGGTAAGAAGACTAACCTAAGGCTAACTAGAGTTAGAGAGAAATGGCACAGATGGAATAAAACATCTGTTTCCAGAAATCACAGCCAGAAATTTTCCAAGTACAAGGGAAGAACTCAGCATACAGCTAAGTGAGGCATATAGAACGCCAAGCAACAATGATGAAAAAGAAGCTCCTCGTGACACATCACAGTCAAATTCCCAGATGTTCACAAAGACAATCTTAAAAGCTGTCAGAAAAAAATCCTTTAAAAAGTAAACCCATTAGGATTACAGTAGACTTTTCAACACAAACTTTAAAGGCCAGGTGAGCTTTGAGTGAAGTGTTGCAAGCCTTAAATAAAACAGCTTCCAACCCAAACTAATATATCCTGCAGAAATATATATCAGAATTGATGGGGAAATAATGACAGTCTATGACAAAGAACATCTTTTTTTTTTTTCATTGAGTTTATTGGTACTTTTTAGGTATACAGTACAGTTACATTCATCATTGCGATCTTGCACCTTTACCTGACAGATCCTGGTTCCTATTTTTTCCCCATCCCCCTGCCCTCCCTTCATCCCCTCCCCTCTCCCCTCTTTACAAAGACTTTGTTTCCATTTTTTCCTTTTCTCATATTTTTTCTTTTCCCTTCTTTCCTTTTCCCTACCCTTCCCACTTCCCCTACACCTTTAGCCCTTTTCTTCCTATTTCACATTTTCAGTTATACAATTTGGATCTTATTTACACTTTTAGTTTTTCACACCAGAGACGAACATCTTAAGAGATACATGAACACCAAATGCACACTGCAAAAATACTCAAGAATATTCTAGAAAGAAACAATGAAGCCTAAAAAGCCAAAAAGTCAAATGGTATTAATATACCAAGCAAGGCAAGTAGTTAAACAAAAAAGTAAAAGTAAATAAGTCAACAATAGAAAAATAACACAATGACAGGAATATGTCAATACCTTTTAGTAATAATCCTTGGTGTAAAAGGTCTCAACTTCCCAATTTAAAAACACAGAATGGCAGACTGGATCAAAAATCAGAACCCAAAGCCAGGCACGGCGGCACTGGCCTATGATCCCAGTACTAAAGAGTCTGAGGCAGGAGGATCTCTTCCAGTTGGAGGCCAGCCTGGGCTACATAGTTCAAGGCCAGTCTTAACTACATAGTGAGACCCTGTCTCAAAAACAAGAGAGAGAGAAAGAAACAGAATCCAAATGCCCTGTTACATTTAAGAGACTTATATGATCCATAAAGAAATTCATATACTAAAATTCAAAGGATGAAAACAATAATCCATGCACCAGGACCCTGAAAGCCATCAGGAGCAGCAATTTTATTCTCAGAAAAAGTAAACTTCAAGCTAAAACTGATCCAAAGAGGCAAAGATGATCATTAGATATTAGTAAAGGGGAAAATTAAACAGCAATATATAATAATCATAAATATATATGCACTGGATATCAGTGTCACTAACTTCATAAAACAAATAATGCTGGGCATAAAAAAATCAAATAAATACCAACAAAACTATAATGGATAACCTCGATATCACATGTTCACAAATAGATCAACTAAATGAAAAATTAACAAGTATCAGAGCTAACCAACACCTTTGAACAAATGAACTTAATACATACGTATAGAATGTTCTACCCTACTACAACAGAGTGCGCATTCTTCTCAATAGCACACAGAAGTTTCTCCAAAAGAGACCACATGCTAGTCCATAAAATATGCTTATACAAACAGAGGCATTGAAATCTATCCCATGTATACTATGAGATCATAGTGCACTGAAACTAGAAATCAGTTGCAAAAGAATCTACAGAAATTTTACAAACACCTGGTTATTAAATAACACATTCCTGAACTCTCAAGAGTCACAAAAGAAATCATAGAAGTAAAAATGAAAAGAAGAAGAAAAAAAGAAACCATGGAAGAAACTAAACAACTCTTAGAATCAAACAATAACACCAGTACAATGTATCAGAACCCATGAGAACAATGAAACCAGTCCTAAAAGGAAAATTTATTTCTATGAATACTCACATTAGAAAAATAGAGTAGGCTCAAATAAATAACCTAATAATGTGTCTCATGAAACCAGAACAAGAACAGTCCACACTCAAACCTAGTACAAGGAAGGAATCATAAAGATTAGAGCAGAAATAAATGAAATTTAAACTAAAAAATTAGTGAATTTAATACCTGGTTCTTTGAAAGGGTAAATAAAATAGACAAACCCTTAGCCAAAAGAAAGAAAGAAAAGACCCACATCAATGCAACTAGAAATGAAGGTGAAATCACAACAGACACTATCAAAATCTAGAAGATCATAGTAACTACTTCAAAAAATTGTACTATAACAAATTGGACAATCTTAAAGAAATGGTCAGATTTCAGATACATAGAATTACCAAAATCAAACCAAGTAGACAAAAAAATCTGACAATGCAATAAGAGACAATGAAATAGAGGTAATAATTAAAACCTACCAACTTAGAAAAGCCCATGATCTGATCTCTACAATGATGAACTCTGCAAAACCTTCAGGGAAGTTATAACATCAATATTCCTCAAAAAAATTTTTTTTCTTTGGTACTAGGGATCTAACTCGGGACTTTGTGCTTGTGAGCACAAGCGGTGGCACCACTGAGCTAAATCCCCCGCCCATCCTCAAACTTTTTAATGAACCTGAAAGGGAAGAAGTACTTCCAAACTCATTCACACAAACTGGCATTATTCTGATTCCAAAACTAGGCAAGGACCTAAGTAAAAAAGAAAACTATAAGCCAATCTCTTTAATGAACATAAACAGAAAAAAATCCTCAACGAGATACTGTAACAAATCAACAAACATTGTAATCAAGTAGGTTTCATCCCAGTGATGCAAGTGGTTGAATAAATGTGATAAATGCATTAAATATGATAATGAATATAAATATAATAAATACATCACATAAAGAGAAGCCAGGACAAAAATTATGTGATCATATCGATTAATGCAAGAAGGGTGAAGGGAGGGCAGGGACAAGGGGAAAAAATGAGAACCAAGACCTGTCATGTAAAGGTACAAGATCCCAATAATGAATGTAACTGTACTGTATACCTAAACTGTACCAATAAACTCAATGAGGAAAAAAATTAATGCAAGAAAAACTTTGAACAAAATCCAACATCTATTTGCAATAATAATCTTGAAGAAAATAGGTATAGAAGGACCTTACCTCATGTGATAAAAGTCATTTATGACAAATGGCCAACATCATATTAAATGGGGAAAAGTTGAAAGCTTTCCCTTTAAAATCAGGGACAAGACAAAGAGGTCCACTATTACCACTCCTATCCAATACAGTACTCAAAACATTACCCAGTGCAATCAGGCAAGAGAAGAAATAAAGAGATACATACAGGAAAGGAAGATGTCAAATTATTTTCCTCTAAGTGGAAGACCCAAAAAGTTCCACTAAAAGACTCAACTGAAACAAATAGAATTAACCAAATTCAGCATTATAGAAGATACAATATCAACACACAAAAAGTCAAAAGTGTTCATGGGCCAGGGATTTAGCTCAGTGGTTTGCCGCCTGTCTCACAAGGGCAAGGACCCAAGTTTGAGACCTGGTACGAAAACAAACAAACAAATAAAAAAGTGTTCCCATATACCAATAATCTCACCAAAAAGGAAATTATGAAAACAATATCATTCACAACAGAATCAAGAAAAATTAAATACATAGGAATTAACCTTAACCAAGGAAGTGAAAGATCTCTACAACAAAAACTACAGTACTCTGAAAAAGGAGATTGAAGAGGACATCAGAAAATGGAAAGATATCCCCTGTTCCTGGGTAAACAGGATCAACATTGCTAAAATGGCCATACTTCTAAAACTGATACATAGATTTAATGTAATCCCAATCAAGATACCAATAACATCCTTCACAGAACTAAAAACTAGAGAAAACAATCCTAAGATTCACATGGAACCAGAAGAGCCCCAGAAAAACAAAAGAAAACATCAATTACAGGAGCAAAACAGGAGGCATTGCAACTCCAGATTTTCAAGTTACATTACAAAGCTACAGTGATTTCTAAAAAAAACAGCATGGTACTGGCACAAAAATAGATGTGTGGATCAACAGAACAGAATAGAGAATGCAAAAACAGCCCAGACACATTCAGTCAACTGAAATCTTTGACAAAGGGACCAGAAATATACACTGGAGGAAAGACAGCCTCTTTAGCAAATAGTACTGGGAAAACTGGATATCCACATGCAGAAGATTGAAGCCAGACCTGTAATAACTCACCATAGTAATAAACTAAAATAAAAATGTTTCAAAGATGTAAATACTAAATATAATCACCTAACCTGCTGGAAGATATAATAGGTAAAACTCTGGAACAAGATATAGGCAAAAGCCCAACTGTACAAGAAATAACATCAGGAATCAACAGATGGGGTTACTTCTGTTATGGCTTGCATCTAGGTGTCCCCCAAAAGCCTCTTGTGCTCATAGGTGGTCAGTTTGGAAAGTGGCTGGATTAAGGTATGTGGATGAGGATCAAGGGTGTGATACGAGGGTTTGGAGTGTGGGTAATGGAGGCCCCACCATAGTATGGTTGGTTTACAGCCTGGATGAAATATAAAGGGAGACAGAGAAGGCAGGCTTGCTGCTGCTTTGCTGCCTTCTGCCTGCTTGCTATGGACTGAAACATCTACAAACTGTGAACTAAATAAACCTTTCATCCTTTAATTTTGGGTGTTGTTGAGTATTTTGTCTCAGCAACAAGAAAAGTAACGAAGACAATATCAAATGAAAAGGCTTCTGCACAGCAAAGGACTCAACCCACAAAATGAAGATACAACCTCCACAACAGGAAAATATTTTTTCCAGGTAAATCTCAGACAGAGGATTAATTTCCAGAATGTATAAAGAACTAAAAAGTCATCTCCCAGTAAAATAAAGACCCAATTTAAAAAAATGGGCAACTGAAATGAATAGACACTTCTCTGAGGAAGCAGTACAGGTGGGAAATTAGCACAGGAAACAAAATCTTCAACATCTCTGGCCAACAGAGAAGTGCAGATTAAAGCAACGCTGAGATCCGCTTTATCCCAAAAAGAATGGCCATCATCAAGACGTTAAACACAGTAGTACCTCAGTTCACGAATGCTTATGTGCATGAACATGCAGACGTGTTTGGGGAAATTTTGCTTCCATCTGTGTACTCCACACTGGGTGAGGAACACACCACAATCATCTTTTTCGCATGAACATGAATGTGACCATTTTCCCCAGAATCGTGGACCGAATTAAGTTTGTGAACCAAGGCGCCACTGTAATAACAAATGCTGGTAAAGAAGGAACCCTTCTCCGTTGTTGGTGGGGATGTAAACTGGTACAACCACTATGGAAATCAGAATGAAGATTCCTCAAAGACTAATGATAGAAATTCAATTGACCCAGCCAAATATATAGGAAGATATCTCCCACTGGATATCTTCCTGAATAAGGGACAGACATCATATTACAGTGATGTACGCATATCCATGTTTATAGCAGTGCAGCTCACAACAGCTAAATTTTGCAACCAGCCTATATGTTCATCAACAGATGCCTGGATCAAAAGGCGATATTTGTATGCACTGGAGCATTACTCTGCTATAAGGATACATTTGAATCATTTATAGGAAAGCAGACGCACAAGGCATCCATAATGTTAAGTGAAATAAGTAAGACACACGCTCTGTGATCATACTCTAATATGAGAAACCCGAAGTATAAATAGAGAGCAAAGTGGGGGGTGGATGGCAGGACACATGGAGATAGATCTTTTGCACACGGGAAGAGGACCAAGAGATGGGTGGAGGGGAGGGGGAAGGAGGAAGGAGGGGACGTAAAAACAATGAAGATGCATCATGAACACATGGATGCGTTCATTACGCACTGCACACCTGCACTAGGCAAAAGGAAGATCGGGAAAACACATCTAAGCTCTGTCTAAAATAAATATATTGTTTGTGAAAATGAAACGAAAAGAAAAAATAAAAGTCATGAGTGAAAAATCATATACATAGTGGGTTCTGCATGTCCTGAGGTTTGATTTACTATTTTAATACTAAATAAATAATAAGTAGTAAAGTTAATACAGTTTTTTAAATGCAGAGAAGTCAGAAACAGACATTTGCCTCAGATGTGGAATTTCTCCTTCTGTAAGATTTCTGTGCACTGCGGCTGGGTCCTCTCCACAGACGCTGGCAGGAGAGGACACCTTCCAGGAACCTCCGGTTGGCCCCAGTGCCTTGCTGCCCACGTGGCCTCCTTCCTTGGCCAGCCCAGCCTCCCACGCCAGTAGCCAGGTCAGCAAACTACCACTCTGGGACAGGCTCCTTCTGCCACCTACTTTTGTAGGGCTTATGAGCACAGCATGGTTCAGACCTTTTTTAAATGGTTGAGGAAAAAGGCAAGGAAGACTCATATTTCACGGCACGTGAAAGTTATATGAAATTGCAATTTCAGTGTCTATAAAGTTTTATTGGAATACAGCCATGCTCATTTTATGTTGGCCTGGGCTGCTTTTGCCCTGGATAAGCAGGATTGAGTAGTTGAGACAGGTTTTAGGCCTGGCAATGCCAAAATAATTTATGCTCAGGTCTGTAACTACAGAAGTTTGCTGACCCTTGATCTCAGAGCTATAAGGGAAGCACTTGAAGTCTGGTCACAATAGGAAATAAACCTTACATTCGGGAAAGCTCCTGAGATGTAAACAAAGAAATAAAAACTGCAGTAGGTACAACAAAGCCCTGGGTTTTTGTTAAAAAAGAACAATGAAGCGAAGCATGAATTACGTGCCGAGCACTTTGTAAACAAAATGGCCTCTCCCTGAGCGCCTCCCGGGAAGGCCGCAGCCCCGCAGCACTGTCCTTATTTTGCCGATGTGGAGTCTGAGACGCAGAAGCCAGGTACCTACTCCTGGGTCACACAGCCAGCAGCAGACAAAGCCTGGATTTCCACCTACAGCACTGAGCTCAAAATCAGACCCCTTGGTCCAGGCATGCTGGCGCTCACCTGTGATCCTGGCTACCTGGGAGGCTGAGGCTGAAGGATTGGAGCCCAGCCTGAGCAACACAGCAAGACCCCGTCAAAAACAAACAGCACCATATTCTGGGTTGGGGACACCGTTCAGGGGCCAGCATGGCTGAGCACACGTAAGGCCTGGGGGTGGATCCCCAGCACCAACGGCACACAAGTCCCACAGCCACATTCTTGACTGTAGACGGGGAATTTCAGGCACAAGTGAAAACCCATGCGGTGTACACAGAGAGGAGAGGGAGAAGCGGGTGGAGGCTGCCTACCGACCTTGAAATCAGCTCTCCCAGGGCAAGCAGACAGAGGGTTTCCAGCAGAGCGTCTCCTTCCACGTGACCATGCGGCCTCACAGCTGAGGGAGAGTCGGAGCTGAGTGGCCCACACCACGCGCTAGTTCAGCAGCGCAGCTGAGAGTGATCCAGCTAAAGATGGGAGAGGGGTTTTCCACTGATCTGGCAGCTTTGTCGTTGTCAAATGAGAGCGTGGGTTCATGGAAAGAGGATGAAAGCTTCAAGAGAACTTGGCCAAAGAATAAAGAAAAACTAGAAACATCATCCGATATATAGCAAAAGTAGGTGAAAAGAATTGATATGAAGGGAAAAGCGGTAAGAGATTAGGTATAAATTGGAAGTCTTATTTTTAGCAGGGAATCCAGTCTAGCACAAACTCTAGGCTTCAGAGAATGAGGTTTGGAAAAGGAAATGAGGCTATTTATAACCAAATGCCTGCAGAACGTACTGTAGAAACCATGTGAGCTAGTCAGCTTTGTATTAGTATAACAAAATACCTCAGGTGACTGACTTATTAGGAGGAAGGTTCGGCTCACTGCTGTGGATGTTCCAGTGCAGGAGCAGGCAGCCCGGCATAGATAACAGAGGCGGGAGTGTGTGTCAGAGCAAACTGCTCACAACTGGAGGCAGCAAGCAGAAAGAGACCGAGATTCCGGGGTCCCAACGTGGCCTACGGACCTCCCAGGAGGCCCCACCCCTAAGGGCTCTACCTCCCAGAGCAGCACCAGTGGGAGGAAGCCTCCACATCTACATGAAACCGCAGTGAAGCAGGGACCTTTGGCTGGGGAATCCCGGGGCTAAGCGGAGGTTACGGCCATGAATGTGGGATCTGTCTGTGCCTGCAGCGTCCACATGCCTCTCATAGGTAGCTCCAGGCAGGGTCTCTCTGTGAGCCGGGCCCTGCACCATGTGCACTGCTCAGCTACTTCCCAAACACAGCTCAGGTGGCGGAGGCTGAGACTCCTTTCACGGGTGAAAGCTGCGGTGGAGCTCCGAGCTGGATGCACATGTGGTTGCAAGCACACACATTCCACCACTGTATTAGTCAGTTCTCCCATCGCAGGGCACAGTGCCAGATGCCCACAGCTTAAAGGAGGGGAGGCTTCCTTTGGCTCACATCTTACAGGGATTCCGTCTGTGGTGAGCTGGCTCCCACGCAAGACCATCACGGCGGAAGGGTCTTGTGGAGCAAAGCTGCTCGGTTCATGGAGGCCCGGAAGCAGAACAGTGCCAGAGACAATTGGGCGAGGGACAGGATAGAGATCCTAAGTCACACCTCCGTGACCTCCCAGACACACCCGAGTAGCTCCTGAGCTGATCAAGGTGACACAATCAAGCTTAACTGTAGCAACCACATTCCAAGAATTTTTGAGTCAGCTGGTGCTGTCCTTTAAATATGTCTTCCCAAAATTTAGGTATCCAAACTTAATCGCGGGTGTGGTAGTGCCACCAGGTGGTTAGGCCGTGAAGGCTCCTCCTCTGGTATTAGGATCAAGGCTCTTCTAAAAGGTCTCCTAGGGCGACGTGCGGCTCCTTAGCCCTCCTGTTCTTGCTAGGCACGCATGTGGCAACAGAAACCAACTGCACAGCAGAGAGGCCCTCACTGGACGTTCAGCCTGCCCCACTTGATCTTGGACTCCAGCACATTTGTGAGAAAACACATCTGTTCTTAAATTACCCATCGGGTAATTTATTATGGCAGCACAGTATTTGCTGGCAAATAATGGCTCTTTGTAAACAAATTTTGGCATCCTGCAGGATGCGCTCACGTGGGCAGTATGTCGGGTGACAAATTTTAAGGCTAACTGAAACATACGAAGGGACATTAGCTCCCCAACCTTTTCATGTCAGTAGGCTCCATATCGGTCAGCTGGTAGAGGAAAAATCCTATCCAATCCGTGTGAGCAAGTCGGGACTGAGACTGTGACACCCTGGCACGTGTCCACTGGCTCTGGGAGGCACACAGCACCGGACAGTGCGTGGCAAACACGTGGCCAGTACTGGGCCAAATCCTCACGTCAAACGTGGTGAGCAACCACGAGCAACTCCGCGGCTTTGGTAGGCAAACGCCACAAGCCAGTCCCCAGGGTATCTGAGCGCGGAGACAGGGACTGCGGAGGGCTGGCCGAATTCCAGCAGGGCCAGCTCACTTCCTCAGTGCCCCCGTGTAGAGGAGACAGCAGAAATGCCCCGGGCAGGAGTTGGCCAGGGGAGGCCTGCATGGCTGCCAGAGGGCAGGAGAACAGTTCTCTGCTTAGCAGGGCTGTTCCACCTAAGTGAGAATCCAAGGCAGGGAAAGAGGAGGCCACCCTGCATCCGGGGAGCACCGCTCGCTGGGTGAGCGCCAGCGCTGCTGGGTGCCGGCTGTCCTTGCGGCCCGCTGGCCCGCGCACCTCCCCACACACCAAGTTCACTTCGGTGACCTCTCCCCGGACTGCTCAGTTTTGCTTGTTTCACCCACTTTTGCATCTCGTTATTTTGTGCTCACTGCTGTACACTGGAGACACCAGGCTTTCTTCTCACCCGCAGCTTTGGCCACCGTCCGTTCCGAGCGTCCTCCCCGGCACCTTTCTCACTGTTCCAGTCGGTTCTAATACATTTGCGGAGCATTCACATTTCAGACTGTCCGTCTGAGTGAGGCACCCAGGGTCTGAAGCGCTGCACCCAGCAAGTTGCCACGCGTCTGTGGAACACGGCGGTGCTGACTTGGTCATAAACGAAGCAGCCTGCGTGGGTGTGAAGAGCTTGGAGCCGTGACTCTGGACAAAAAGCCCATCCTGATACGCCGCACTCGCTCTCCCACACAGGCAGCGATCCCATCTCGTTTGGATATTGACAAGGATGCGTGGGATTGCGGCGCTGTAGGCGGAGAATAGCAAGCGTCTGTACCCATTGGCCGTGGTCACTCCCGTGGTTACAAACCCCTTGGAAAGAAGTATGGAGAATAATTCCTAACTGTGCTTTTCCGTCTCCGAGGTCCGGATTATAAAAAGGATCATTTACCTAGAGTTCAGCGGCACACCTCCTACATAGGAGAAAGGTGTCCCGCGTCAGAAAAGACCCTCGACCTCGGGTACTTATGGAGAGCTGCCTCAGACAGAAGCTCGCCGGCGAGATACAAACGCGAACGCGTCGGTGAAATCGGTTGGGGGATCCCAGAGTACAATTTCATCAACAAGTCACGACTGGAGAGCGGCTTTCACCGCAAGGTACTGCTGTTAAGTTTGTGCTTCTCTTGGTGTATTCACTGTTTTCTGACTCCGGTTCCCAGCTCGCTCCCACGGCCGTGTCGGGGCTTGGGAAGCAGCGGGGTTTGCGTTTTGCAGAAAGAGGACCGTGTGAGCGCGGCACCCGCACCACAGCCCCCTCCGTCCCTTCTGTGCGAGAGGCGGAGTGAGGAACCAGAAACCCAGCAACCCGGGGCTCTGTGTGAGCTGCAGGTGCCCGCGCAAAATCCTTTAATGGCCATGCTTTGCTTTTCATCACGGGATCTTCGTCTCCGACGCTTGGGCTTTGGTAAGCTCTAAGCATGTTAATCTTTGTAAGGCGCTAGAAACTGCCCTATGTGTGTTTAATATCGCTGTGACGGCGACATGAGAAACAAAGGGGCTCGCTCCCATCTCCGGGCAGCGTTGACCCCCGCGTGCCCAGGACGCAGCCCCGCTGTGCGGCCCCGGCGGCCGG
>NW_022900950.1:79249118-79376664 GCF_012274545.1 Fukomys damarensis | reverse complement strand
GTTGCAGCGAAGGGCGATTCCCCGAGGCGGGACAGGTCTCAGCCCCTGCTGTGACCCTCCAGGTGACGCCCGCTGCCCACCCGGCCTGCAGTCTGCCTGATCTTGGCCACGGCCACCGCGACTCCTCCCCAGCCCGGCCCACCCAGAGCCTGCACTCTGACCCACAGAGTCTGTCTGCTGGGCTGCAACAGTGGTTCCAAGGATCTGCCTGTCTCAGAAACAAGCTTGATCGACTCGGTAAAGGAGCCCTTGGGCCCCTGACAGGGACACAACTCCGAGAAGGCCCGGCCTGGGGTCACCGAGAAGGACCGTCCGTGTGGGCAGAGAGCAGTTCTGCAAAGGCCTGTGTTGCCCTGCGGCTGCTCCCTTCCCTCCTGCCTTCAGACCTGCCCCTGCTCTGCACCCGAGCAGTTTGCTGGTTTCCCCAGTGTCCACACCCAGACTTCCATCCTTCTTGACCCATTGCTTCCGGCAGCTGCATCCGACTAGTCAGACTCGGGGGGTGAGCGGCCCCCAAACACACACACAGGGGCATGCCGGGCACCCTCGGGACAGCCTGGGCAGAGAGGGCGTCCGTCCAGGGCCTCCTGGTGCAATGGTGACCTCTCCAGTGTGTGTCCACGGGAGATGGCTCCGTCCACTGCCGGCCCAGGCCCCGGCACCTGTCTTTCTCTGCCTTCCTCCCTGCCCTGACCTCCCTCGTCCCAGCGTGGCCCACATCCCGGCTGAGAACAGGCTCCTCCTGTCTCCCTGCAGCTGCTCAGGCCTCCGGTTTTATCTGCAGTCTTTTATGGTGCCAACCGCTGCTTGTCTTAATTTAACTCTCCGGGTCTGCCTGAGGCTGGCAGCAGAGGAAGCTCAGACACTGCAGTGCACTCGGGTGCAGTGCCTCCCACCCAGAAAGTGTCTTTCCCATGTGGGCAGGCAGAGGGCTCTGGGCGGGAAGATGACCTTGGTGCCAAGGGACCCTGAGAACGTTCCTCGTGCACAGCCCCACCACTCTGAATGCTCCTGATCTCGGAGTTGGGCCTGGTTGGTATTTGGGTGGGGGACCACACAGCAGAGGTCAGCACAGACTCGCAAGCTTGGGTTTGCCCTCTGGGTGTTTTCGTGTTTAGCTACTTCCTCCCCACTGCTGTGTGGGACACACTGCCACATCACCAGGTGTACACAGAGACAGCGGGAATAATTCCTGCAGTTTTAAGCCCAGCTAACAGAGGAGCTCTCTTTTTTTTCTTTTTTGGGTCTTTGCTGACGCTCTCTAACCGCCTCTTAGCCAGTCAGGTCTCTTCTCCACTGTTCAGCAGGGCCGAGGGCTTCCTGATGCCCGTTTTCTGTTCCTTGTGACAAAATGATTTAAGTCCCTTACTTTTCCCAAGAAATGATGTCACACTCGCCTCAGTCACAAACAATGCTGAATCAGTTAATCATAATATGCTTGTTACAGCCGAGGAATTAATTACACAGTATAACGGCCTTAAATCATCCAGGAAACACCACAGCAATCTGTCCGTCCATCACGTTCACTTGTGACAGGATGAACACCAGAGGCTCTGAAGTTTCTGCGCGGACTCCAGGGGGCTGCTCGTCAGGGTTTCATGGGCCGGGGACGGGGTTCTGAGGAGAAGGCTGGCAGGACAAGCTCGCTCGAGGTGACCGGCCTGTAGGAGTTTTCTCCACAGGGGAGAAGAGCAGGGAGAGCTGTAGCAACACCTCTGAGCTCCTCCAGCCCACGGAGGGGAAATGGGGTACAGCAGGGGCCCGCACAGCGTAACCAGCGGGGGATGCGGCCCATCCTGTGGGCTCCGGACGGCTCCCCTCTCCCGCCCTTGTCTTCCAAGGTGGGGCCGGCAGGGTTCCTTCGGTCACCTCCTCCTGTAAGGCACACATCTGGGTCCTCATTGTCCTTCCCAAGATGGATGCAACCTATTTCATTTAGAATAATAAAACCGTCAAGAGGTTCCACCCATATATTTGATCTAGAACAGCTTGGTAATCGTTATTTTTAAGGCTTTCATTAGTAAGCATTTTAGAGCCTTCCCAAACCATCTTGAATGTAATCATGGTTTATGGGGAGGGCAGTCAGGTCTCACTGAGCAGAACCTTCCGTCCTCGTCCCAACCTGACCGCACCCCAGCGCGCTGATGCCCTCCTCCCTCCCAGACCCATAGCATTTTCGGTGTGGAGCTGCCAAGGATGGAGACACCAAAATACACATTTCACAGTTTCTGCGGGCTTTTTCCATCCCCAAATTCTCATTTGCCTTTGGGTTCCTTTAGAGCAATCGTCACAAAAACAGCCATCAGCTTTGGATGTGTAAAAACTCCAAATCTCCAGATGTTGTTAGCAATACAGGAGATCTTGAAAGATGATAATGCTTCTTTTTTTCACCCGAGTTATAAAAGCAAAACAGAAAATAGCTTTTCTAAAATCAGGTATGTTCTTTCCCAGATAAGCATGGTTAGTTCTCACTTTTAACTTCTTACAGTTATTTGCATCTTAACAGTGTGTGGTTCAGTGTAAAAATAATTACATTAGCACCTTTCATCCTTAAGTGCTGGATAAAGCAATGCATTTTTATGACACCCAGGAAGCCCTGAGGATGGGTGCCCCAGGCGGGCCATCTGTGAGGGAAGAAAAACCTTTGTTTTGTTTTTTTCCTTGAAAATAATATGTTAACACCATTAACCTCCTTCCCCCCAGATGTTATGTTTCTGCCATTTTGCAAACCTCAGCTTTATGGAATTCTTCAAATAACTCAAAGGAAGTCATTTCCATATGAAATCTCAGTTCAGCCCGAACGTGGTTTGATGCTTGTGTCTCCAGAGACCCCAGGAAGGAGGAGGGAGGCTGTGCGAGGCCCGCAGCCTCCGTCCGGAGTCCAAGGCAGCACCAAGCAGAGCACTTGGACAGCCCGGGCCCGAGAGAGCTCCAGTCTCACTCCTGCGTGGGGCTGGACATGGGGCTCGGCAGGTGCCAAGTTACAGGGGGTCAGGCGAGGAGTTCTGGGGTGCTCTTGTACTGTAAGGGGACTGCACACAACCTAATGCACTCTGCACTTCTAAAAGCTGGAAGAGTTTTGAAAGCTTTCACATAAAGAATTGGCAAACAAGAGCTAAGGATTCAGCTCAGTGGTGCACCGCCTGCCTCACAAGCTCAAGGACCCAAGTTCGATCCCCAGTACCAAAACCAAAACTGTAAAACTTAAATGAACTAAAGTGACTCCATGCTAATAGGCCAGAGACTGTGCTTCTTCATATGCTAATTGCTAACTGGCTGATAACCCACCCAGGGGCAAATGGTATGACAAAAGGTGACCATAGAACATTTCCTGCATAAAATAAGCAATGTGTTTGCAGTCTTGTTCTGTGAATTCCCTGACTTTTTGTTTAGAAAACCTTATAAAAAGGACCTCAGCCCCCTGCAAGTTACTCTCTGAGCTACCAGGCTCTGGGAGTGCCCTCTGGCCAGACTAATAAAGGTCTGTTTACCATCTAGCCTGGTGTGTTTCTATTTGGGTTTCTCATTCCTCCGTGGAGCTCCCAGAGCTTCGCTGGGTTTTAGGACCCAGCATCATGGAGTCCTTTTTGGCTGTTCACACTCTCGTGGAGTGGAAGTGAGACTTTAGGTCTTACAAAACAACAAAAAGAACTGGTAAACGTCAAGGAGCCACGTTCAACCTGACTTAAAGATGTTTGATATAGACATATATCAAAACATCATGGCGCCACATTCAGAGGCACAATTTTTATATTATCTATTAAAAATAAATTTTTAAATGTTAAAAACATGTAAAAACCTATAACTGATAGTTAAAGAGAGCAATGTGCTCAGCAGCTAAAGACACTGCCGAACACAACTGGTCCCTAGTGGCACGGCCTCGGCAGAACAAGCAGCTCCTCTCAGTGAGACTTTGCATTTTGCTGGCAAACAAAAAGAGACTAAATGTTACATCTCTTGTTAGGATGTGGAAACATGGGAAGAAAAACAAAAGAAAAAAAGAAAAAGAACCGATGCCCTGTGAACCTGGTGGGTGATTTTATACATTTTGCCTTATTTAAGGAAAGCTAAAACTACCCGGCAGTGTTTGCTAACTTTTATTGGGTGACATGACAAATGCATCTCCAAGTAAACATCATTTTCTAAAAAAAAAGAACAAACATCTTAAAGTGACTAAGTATATGACAGATTTCCAGCAAATATTATTTGACAGTTATATAGACACCCGAAGTTAAGAAAAGACTGACTGCCTAGAATAGATTCTAGTAAAATTGTGGCCAGACTGCAGAATGAGGCTCACGTCAGGCTGCTGCCAGAGTGCACTGAGCTCCGACTGATCTGAGAGAGCAAGCACAGGCGGGAAAGTACACGGCACATCTGTTTCTTAACTGTAGCCTTGATCCTGACCTTTTAAGATGATCTGTGGGGGACCCTTAAATTATTATGAATGTATGCTGATAGTTTCCCTGTTGGTCACACACACAGTACTTCCAGCCATACTGACAAAAATGCATAAAATGCAGAGCATATGAGACCAGGAATCTGACCTATCCTTTCCCAGGACTGCATCAAGGAAAACTTAATGGAAAAAGTTAGGAGCAATTCATGAAATATAGGAAGCCCCTGCTCTGGGTTTGAGCGCAAAGAAAACAGCCCTGAAAATACATGCCATAGGTATCCAGGTGGCCTCCTTCTGTGGAGAGGACTCACAGCAAAGTTGCTCTGTTGTTGCTGCTTCATTTTTAGTATAGCTGTTGTCAGCAAGTGTGGCATAGAGTCCCAGGCCGCATTCCAAATGGCTTTAAACCACTAGAGTCACTTTCTCATAGATGGGACAAAAGACGTGATACCCACAAGTAAAAGGAGGAAAGGTTCGTTTGACTCGCAGTGTCTAGAGGTTTCAGCCCACAGTCCGCTGGCTCTAAGGCATGGCAGAGGTGCCTGCAGAGGAGAAGCAGTCCAGGGCAGGGCAGGCAGGAAGCAGCACACAACACCAAGGGAGGGAGAGAGCTGATATGTGTGTGTCTTCTTCCCTTGAGGAAGGTGTGTACGGTGACCCACCTCTTCTTTCCAAGCACCACAACCAGCCACAGACCCATTGGTGGACATGTCCAGTGTCACATACCCATGGTCCGATTAAGCCCCCCATCCACGAGTGCGTGAGGCTTTGGGAGGACATCTAGACATCAACCGAAACGAGGTCTGAGATCTGCTACATTTTATTCTTCTACTGACAACATCAGTACCGCTCCCTGGCCCACCTCCTAGTGCTTAACTTGGGGCAGATGATTATCCAGAAAGGACGAGGAACAGAAATGCAAGGTGCTTTTGATGGGCATGGTGGCTAATGCCTATAAATCCCAGCACTCAGGAGGCTGAGGCAGGAGGATTGTGGAGAGTTCAAGTCCAGCCTGAACTTCATAGCAAGACCCTGTCTCAGAGAATGAAAAAAAAAAAGTGCTTTTTTTTTTTCCCATGCCATGTCTTTGCTGAGAGACCAAGTTGTGAATGGAGATAAATTATTCAATAAGATCATTTCAAAACTAGTCCCGCCTCTCATTTTCTAAACTGAATTTTAGATATACTGATACTGTTCACAATTCCTGAAGCACAGCCCCTCATTGGAGAGCTAATTGGACAATTAGACTGGGGGAAGCCTTAGAAATAACAGCAGTGAGCACATTACAAAATTCTGAGGGTAATGGGCATCTGAAATGAACAGACATTTCTCAGACAAAGAAGTAAAAGCAGCAAGTAAATACATGACGAAATGCTCCACATCACTGGTCATTCGAGAGATGCAGATGAAAACAACCCTGAGATTCCACCTCACCCCACAAAGAATGGCTGCTGTCAAGAAATCACACAATAACAAATGTTGGCAGGGTCGTGGGGAGAAAGGAACCCTTCTCCATTGTTGGTGGGAGCGCAGACTGGTGCAACCACTATGGAAATCAACAAGGAGATACCTCAAAGAGCTGGGACTAGAGGTTCCATTTGACCTAGCCAGCCCTCTGCTGGGTATCTTTCCAAAAGAACTAAAAGAATCATATCACAGTGATATATGCGCACCTATGTTTATAGCGGCACAGTTTGTAATAGCTAAAACTTGGAAACAGGCCATTTGCCCATCGGTTGGAAACTGGATAAAGAAGATGTGGTTTTTCTATAAAATGGAATATTACTACTCAGCTGTAAAGAATGAGAAATTAGATTCAGTCATAGGAAAATGGATTCATTTTGAGGATATACTCCTAAGTGAAATAAATAAGTCACACATGTGTAAATACTGAATAGTTTCTCTGGTGTGAAAAACTATAATAGTACACAAGATCCTAATGAGATAACTGACAATGTGAAATAGGAAGCAAAGGGCTAAAGGTGTAGGGAAAGTGGGAAGGGTGGGGGAAAGGGAATAAGGGAAAAGAAAAAATATGAGCAAATGAAAAAATGGAAATAAGGTGTTTGTAAATGGGGAGGAGAGGAGGGGATGAAGGGAGGGCAGGGACAAGGGGAAAAAATGAGAACCAAGACCTGTCATGTGAAGGTACAGGATCCCAGTAATGAATGTAACTGTACTGTATACCTAGAATGTACCAATGAACTCAATAAAAAGAAAAAAAATTCTGAGGGTGAGTGAGGTGCAAGATGGACCCCTGGTTGTAGTTCGGAAACTGCGACCCACACATGCAGCGGTGTGGACAGGTGCCACAGGGAGGCCGGCACTCGGGTGTGGTTAAGATTCCCAGGGCCAAGCTCAGTGTAGCAGCTCGCGAGCTGCCTCACAAACGCCATCTCGCAGTGTGGCTGTCTCTGTAGACCCCATTTCGCCACCTGCGTGGATTTGGGAATTACAGTCTTAAGCACCCTAGAAACATGATAGAATGTTTCTCTTTATTTGGCTGCTCCCCAGAAAGCATCAACAAACTCTAAAGGCCTCGTGGTTACTTTATTTGGGAAAAGTTGATGAATTGGTTCAAATTATTTAAAACTGCAGTTAATAAAAAAAGAACAGAATATCACGCATGTTGGAAGTCCATCTATAACATGGCGTAAAATGAATTAGGGGTCCCTGCAATTTTGTTTTTCCTTTTAACTAGAAAAATGCACCTCAGGATCCATACCTTAAACAGTGACATTTTCCAGAAAGAACCGTTTTGTTTCTGCCCATGCTCTGAATATAAAATGCACACTTCAAATGCCCCATTCATGCAGAAGCCCCTGCCCCTCCGCCCCGCCTGGTTCAGGCAGAAAAGGCAGCATTGAGCGTGCTGGGTTCGGGCTGCGACAACGCATAGGCCTCTCTGAGGCTGGGGAAGAAAGGCACCGACGGGGGTTAACAGAAATATTTTGCAAATTGAGGCAAGTGGGGGAAATACATTAACATAAGAAAAGTAGCCTGGGGGACTTTTCTACTGCGACATTAAGCCAAGTGTTACGGAGAAGCAGACTTACCAGACCGCGCGTTCCCCACCGCTGGCTGGGCGCTGGGCCCGCGGAGCTCACACTCCTGTGAGACCAGCCCATAGCTATGCAGGGAAAAGGGTCCCTGCTTGGAGGAGAGCCTCATGGGTGTTTACTACAGTAATAAAGCAAGAGGACTCCTCCAGAATCATTTTTGGAGATTCCCTAAATCAGTCTAGGCGAGGAGGTTTGAGATTTAGTGAAAGTCTTGAGCAACAATTTTAATTTTTGACTCAAATGAGCCCCAAGTGTCTGTGATTAATTTAACTCACATTTGACAGATGTTACTCATTTCAGAAATCCTGTCATCCCACAGTGTCTGGATGTGGTTAGCAGGTGTTTCTCTTCTGAAACGCCTAGACTTCCTTAAATATTTCTTTGTAGTAAATACACAATTGGGAACTATGGTTATTTTTTGTTAATTGAAAATATTCAAAATAAGTATAAAAGGTTCTCATTGACTTTCTCAAAATAATACTGAGTAGTTGTTATCTGCTCCCATGAAAATGTGGAATCAGTTTTCATTTTTAGTTTTTAATTTTTCCTTTTTGTGGTGCCAGCAGTGGAACCAAAGCCGAGAGCTGCTGATCACCATCCAGCTGCGTTTCCAGAGGGCTGGTGGTTAAGTCAGTCTTTTCCTTACTCTTACGAATGATTGGCAATGATTGGCCGGTGGATAAAGGGCTTGATTTTGAATTTCATTAGGGTTAGGTGAGCACAGCTGCCCAAATCAAGTCAGGATTGACTTTCTCAATAAACCAAGATAGGGAAGGGCGTCTTAGTACAGGTAATTTTTATGACATGACTCACTGATATCTATGGAAGAAATAGAAGAAACTTGTGTTTTATTTCTGAGAAAGGTATTTCCTCACTAAGAAGATGTAATTTGTGCCTTTTTGAGACGGAGTCTCACTATGTAGCCCAGGCTGGCCTCAAACTTGCAGTGATCCTCCTGCCTCAGCCTCCCGAGTGCTGAGATTATAGACATGTGCCACCACACCTAGCTCAGAAGATGTGACTTGTATTAAAAGCTAAAATAACATAAGATTGAAGACAGTCATACAATACTTGGCACATTTTTCTAGAAGCTGATAATAAAAATTACAAGGTACTTTGGTGTGCAAACACTTTTACTTGCAAACAATTTGGTTCCCAAATACAAGTGTTTGGCAAAATTCTGTTTCTGTTTACAAACTCTTTTGGTAGGTTTTTGTTGTTGTTGTTGTTGTTGTTTGGGGTTTTTGTACTGGGGACTGAACTCAGGAACTTTCACTTGCAAGGCAGGCAGTGGAACCACTGAGTTAAATACCTAGCCTTTGTTTGCAAACTCTACAATGGGTGACAAACACAACCACAGCCATCTTCGCACACAAACACAAATGTGGCCATCTTTTCCAAAATCATAAAACAAATTAAGCTCATGAACCAAAAAGCCCCTGTATTTATAAATTAATGGATAACATGAGGGAGTCAAATGAGAAATAAAGCTATACCATGATCTCTCCCCTTATGCACATATTTCAGTTTTTCTGTTCAATAAAAAGGCAAATCTGTATTAAAATTTTATCCCTTCCTTTGTTTATTAATTTCCTGTGTGGACATTGAAGATGTTTTCAGATCTTTATCCCTGAGAAAGTGACTGAAGTAGGTTGATCCACTTTCTCAAATACAAATAACTCTCAAGCAGTCAATAAACAGCCATTCTACACTGAAGCTTGATGCTGATATAGTAGCACTCGAAATAAATGCCTCTGATTTTGAAATTGTCATAAAATTATTTTACTACTCTGAGACGTTATGGATTTTGTCCCATATCTGTAGGAGGAAAACCTGAACTGCGTTTATGGTTACATCATGTTTCTCCACCCTAGATTACAGATCCAAATCCTCTTCAGTGAGAACGAGACACTCTCGGGTCCTGCCCATTCCAGGTGCACAGAGGGGTGGGGAGACCACCTCCGGCCTGTGTGGGTGGGGGATCCCTTCTAACTCGGGAACCGGTACTGGACCATCAATGCGCTCTCAGTGCTCCATATTGGGCTTTCTGGCCGTGTCTTCAGGCCCGTGCCTTACGACGGGGTCTGGAACTCAGTCTTTCCCACACGGTTGCTACCGCTCTGCCTAACCTGCAAGGCGACGTCAAGCAGAAGGCAGCCAGACCTTTGGAGGCTGGGCGAAGGCCTGGTCACGAGGGTGAAGAGGAGGTTGCCGCAGGATGCAGACCCCCAGCTCACAACATCCCTTCTCTCACCCTCTGGCCCTCGAGCACACACGGCTGTAGATATTTTACCTCTAGAACTTCTCCCTCTTGGTTCAGGAAACAACAGACCCTGGTCTTCCCTGGTTTCCATTCAGCCGAACTTGCTATTTCCTACTCCATTTCCCAACTGGTTGCTTTGGGTGCAGAAGTGTAGACCTTAGATACACTGGTGCCATCTGCCTCAGCATGACGGTGCATTCATTTTCTTTCTTTTACAGCATGGAGAGCTAAGTCTTGATGCTTTTGACAAATTAACCCACAGATACCAAAACCCATGGTAAGTACATATATAAAAACATTTTAAGTAATCAATTTCCTACCTACATCAGTAACAGTTACTTTTTCCTTAAGCTTTTTAAAGCTTACTACCACTTTATTTTATTTCATATATATTTATATTCAGGAGTAAATTACGAATTTTTATTGCTGATAAACACTATAAATCTCTACTGTCTGCTATCTTCAATTAAGAGAAGGAAGTAAAGCAAGCAGAGTAGGAAACCATTAAAAGTACAGTGAAGAAAAGACTCAAACCTGCAGCTCTTAAGACTGGCAGGGAACGCAGTCATTATGTACCGCAAACTTGGGCTAATAGAAATAAAAATTGGGAAAAACAGAGTGGCAGCTGGATGAGTAGATCAGCTTTAACTTTAGAAACATGCTTTCCATGGAAAATACTATTTTTTGTTTTTGTTTTTTTTAAAAAACAAACTCATTTCACACTGTTGGCCTAGAAACCACAATGGGTAACTTTGTTAATAAATGTGACCCTGCCAAAGTCACAGGACACCTCAAATGCACACTGTCTTATGGAAGCTCCTTACCCAGACTGAAAGTGTCTGCCTCGATGCCTGTTAAAGAAAAGAGCAGCTCTGGCCATTAGCGGATGGCTGAGGGAAGGGGCCACAGGTTGCAGAGCGTGTGTCCCTATTATCCTGGGCCTCTGGGACTTATACCACCTCATCCTGAACTTTGGAAGGACACAGTTGTCAGCACATACAAGTTATTGGATTTTAGTCTCTTTCTGATAAAACCACAGCAAAATTAACTGCATGGAATAGAGACAGAACTTCCAACCCCATTTTAAAAGCCTATCAGGGGACTGGGGATTTAGCTCAGTGGTTCTGAGTTCTATCCCCAGTACCAAAAAAAAAGAAAAAAGAAAGCCTATCAGGTAGAATTCCAGGCGATAAAAGATCTCATTGGGCATTTCCTGTAACTTATGAAGAATAGCTCACACTTAGAGCTGTTCAGAAGTAAGTTCACATTTTATTGCATAAAAGTATGCTCTAATTAAAATTTTATAAGTCATTCATTTAAACAATACTGCTGGCATCTACTGCAAATACACTATCAAGTATTTCAACACAAACTAAAATATCAGAAGCCATTGGAAATCAAGGAAATTTTAACAAGTGATAATGGAAGCATGAAAACTTTCTACATTTATTTCAACATAAAAAACTTGTTGGAAAGTGTCTGAGAAATGCTGGCATTGCTAACAATTTCCCTGGATGGAGAAATGTTGGTTACATTTATTTCTGGAGACTACACGATGGATTTTATCGGGACATGAGTATACAATATTTTTATGAAAAAATCCTTAAAGGATTAGAAATGCAATTAAGAAATTGGACATAAATAAAGAAGAAAAATAGTCAAATCAATTTGTATATGTTGAATACTGTGTTAGTCAGCTTTCTGTTACTGTAACAAATGCCTGAGGTAATCAGTTTACACAGAAAAAAGGTTTTTTGCTTAGTGGTTCTGGTTGGTCAGCTGGAGAGGCAGGGAGCAAGTGGCAGAGCAAGGCCCCTCGCCTCAGGGCTGGGGCAGAAAGGACTGAGATCTCTCTGCCCCGAAGACCTTCCCTGAGGGTTTACCTCTTTTGAGGGTACTGAGGTCAGCCCACATCTGGCCCGTGCTAAGCAGGCGCTCTGCCGCTGTGTGCGCCCTCAACCCCAGCCTCTTCAGGGCTCTGCCAGTTCCCAACAGCTTCACAGTGGGCAGCTGGCCTGCAACCCTGGGCCTCTTGGGGTGTCTACCCAGACCTTAGTCCTGCCAGACTCAGAGTAAGGACGTAGCTGCGCAGTGTCAGTACAGCGGCTGACAGTCCCTAGAGCTGTCACTAACCGGGGACACGGGTCCCTGCACGGTGCTTCTCTCCGGAGATCTGATCAAGCGTCATGTGGAGGCACCCCTGTCTTGGGCACACTGCTAACCCAGTGCCCACAGCCCCACTGTTTTCTGGGCAGGGCTGGTGCTCAATGTCCCGGCCTGTTCAGCCCCTCCTCTGCTGGAAATGCAGCTGGAATAGCAGCAGTGAACGGGCTGGCCCGACAGACGCTCTTCTTGGAACTCACACAGTGGGGAGGAGAGAAAATGAAACAGCCAAGTAGCTTTGAAAGTTTACATTCCCTGTGCCTTTTTCTGCGGTGCCAGGAATGGAGCATGCGTTTTAACTTCAAAAGTTATAAACATAATTCATGCAGCAGCAAGGAACCACATAAGACAGGGGTACTGAGAAGCTCGTACCCTGCTCTAGTCCATCCCGGTGTGCTGAGCAGTTCACTGCACAAAGCCCTGGCTGGACATGCAAGGTTTTCCTGGAGCCCCTGGCAGGCTCCCTTAGGGAGGGCCGATACCTCACCCCAGGTCAGCTCCGCTCCGCAGGGCGCCCACCTTGTCCCCGCGGCCTCCAGTCACTGGGCTGGCACTGGAAGGTGAGAATACGACCAGTCCTGGGACAGGAACAGACCCCCAAGGAGGGAAAGGGGACATGGGCCAGGACGGGCTGTCCAGTGAGGTCTGGCAGATCTTACCCTGAGCGTCGGAACTCAGGGTGACAAGTAGGAAGCAAAGGCACCCCAACCCCATGCTGAGGTGGGGAGCGCCAGGCAGAGAGCTCACCGGGGGCTGGCGCCTCCCGGCTCCAGGCTTAGGAAGAAGAGGCTGGTGTCACAGAAGGGCAGAGGAGAGGTGCACATGAGCCAGGTGAAGAAGTATGTGCACAGGTGGACGAGGAGAGCGGGTGCTACCCTAGTGCTGCAGACGACAGTGGCATCCTCACAGACTGACCGCGGGCCAGCGTGCGGACCAGAGCCAGGACATCTTCCCGCACCTGGAGGAGGGACTGGGCCCAGGCGGGAGGCCAGGCTCGGGGTGTCATGGTCACGCGGGGCGGAGGAGTGGGAGACCCACGGGGGAAACAGCTCAGAAGACGCCCGGGAACTCCACAAAGGGGAGGAGCCGGTGAGGGGCTCGGAAAGAGGTGCCTTTAACTGGGAAGGAGAAGTTCCGCACCAAGAGCAGGTGGGCATGTGGAGGCCAGCAGGGGCCTCGGAAACAGCGGTGCGGACCGTAGGGCGATGCGGCCCCAGCCCCGGAGCACTGAGCGACTTCTGAATCCCCTGGCGGCCTGTTGGGGGACTTGAACTCGTTCACATGAAAGACCTGCGACGTGACAACATAACCTCTATTTATTATAAATACATATACAAATATTTTATTTGGTAAAAATAAAAATTAATTATACTATGGGAGCAAAAGTCACCCAGAATTTTAGTAAACAGGGTTTCTACATTGGGAAAACGTGGCTCTAAAGCCATGCCCGGGGTGTGTGCTCTCAAGCGCTAGCAGCCTCTCGGGTACGGGTGGGCACCACAGTGGTCTGGTTATTCCGTGAGGCACCGCCCGGCCCGCGGCTAACTACACTATGTGAAACCAGAGCGGAGCACGGCTGGGCACCCACTTCTCATCCCATCCTGCCAGCTTGCTGTGTGGAAGGCATCGGCACCCGGCCACCGGGAGCCCTGCAGGCGGTGAGCCAGAAGCACCACGATTCAGGGGCCGCGCACCCACCCGCCTAGGCCTTCGGGTCTGTGTGAGGGCACACAGCTGCCACCACGGTGCCCCAGCACCCCCCTTGGCGGTGCCACCCCGGGAGCTGATGTCTGTCCACCCCGGAGACACCGAGGGCCAGCGCCCTGTGCAGCCTGGGTTCCAGCGGGAGCAGCAGCACAGACTCCTTCTCCTCACCACCCTGTTCTCTCAGGGTGACGGACACGGCCCATCCAGTGTCCAACAGTGCACGAGGAGGAAGTTGGGATGTGCTGCAGTCGAGAGTTGTAAAGGAAACAGATTTAACACAGGATACATAATTTATAGGATTATTTTATAATATTCACCGAAAAAGTCAAATGCAGAGGAGTGCGAGAGATCCAGCCATGCCCTAGAGACCCGAAGAATCCAGCTCAGCCTGGGTCCCAGCAGTGTCCGGCACAAGTCCAGCTTAAAAGGCCTGGGGCCCACGACAGTGCCTTATCCTTGTCTACACCAAGAAGGGCCAAAGGCCAGCAGTGGACACCAGAAAGCCTGCGCCAGTGGGGTGAAGGATCGGTGCCACCAGGCTGAGGGGTCTGCAGTGGGGCCAGGAAGTGATGCTCACCGTGAAGAGCTGAGCTCCCTGTTGAGAAGAGCAGCCATTCCCAGGGACAGCCAGTCCCCGAGCTCCTCCTCTGACTAGAACAGCTGAGTTCAGAACAGGAAAACCAACTGCAAGGCTGGGGATGCAGCTCAGCAGCGCCTGTCTGGCAAGTGCAAGGTCCTTAGTTTGAGTCCCAGTACAAAAAAAAAAAGGAAAACCAACTGCAGCAAGCCTCTCCTAGAAAGCCAACCATCTCCCCCTCCAGGTCTCTTTTTATGCCGTTGACAGCAATCCTCAGGTGAATCTTCCACACCTAGCCACGCCGCCTCAGTCCAGCTGGGCGCTCCACGATGCCTGTCTGTTAAGCCCCCACCAATGTGTGACATGTTGAGTGAGTATTCAACATCTCAGCGTGGAGCACTGGAGTCGAAAGCACAAGATGCAGCTCACTTTGAAAAGCTCTCGCTGGCCAGAGGTGGGCTCCTTGCGATGCCCACAGGTCAGTGTCTGCACCGACTGACTGGGAGCTGAAACGTCCCGAGCACAGGGTGTTTTGCCAATGCATGCAGAGGTGAGTTACAGGGAAAGGGGAGTTCCAAGGAGACAGGCAGGTGAAAGTGCCTATGAATGATTCAGCCAAACTCACCATGCTTGGCCTCCCTGCCTGCCTTGCTACCTAAAATGGACACCTGCGCTGAACCTTGTTGTCCTCAGTAAACCCGGGGGCTTGAGTCACTGCTCTCAAGACCCTGCGGGTCTGTTCACTGACTGACTAAACAGAGGCCAGACAAGAGGTCAGGAGCCACCGGGGCCCCCACAGGACTGGAAATGAAGCACAGGACGGTGGGAGTCTGCCCAGGGGCCTCAGACCGCACCTGGGCAGCAGGACTCACCTCACAGGGGCCTCAGAGGGGCCGGGACCGACAGGGTTCATCGTGTGCCAGAGGCACGCCCCACGCAGACACGAGGCCGCGTCCACTGGGCTTCATTCCTTTGAAATGGTTTGCCTCCTACCAGGCAGGTGTCTGGAAAACATTTCTTTCCTGGTACTGGGAAACTCAGGGCCTTTCCACTGGGCTACATCCTCAGCCTCTTTTGTTTTCCATTTTCAGATAGGGTCTTACTAAATTGCTGGGCTCAAACTTGTGATCCTCCTGCCTCAGCCTCCTAGGGTGCTAAGATTACAGGTGTGTGCCACTACACCTGGCTTCAAATGTATTTTTAAACACAAGTGAATACAGTAATATGTTTCCAAACAGTTTGTTGCCCCTAGAAAATGTTTAGTTTTTGTTTGGTTATTATTATTATTATTTATTTATTTGTACCAAGCATTCAACTTGGGACCTGGAGCTTGCCAGGAAGGCACAGCACCACTGAGCTACAACCCTGGCCCAAAGCCCTAGAAAATGTTTTATGGAAGAGAACAAAATTAATTACAACTCATCTGTTTTGAGATGATAGTTCTCACAAACAACAGAGCCGTAAAAAAGAGACGATTTCTATTGTCTTTCTGAGAATTTAACCGGGGTAGGGAGCTGTGCAACTATGTGACATTGGTGTGGTGCTTTATGTACACCGGCTTTTTTTATTGTTGTTTGTTTGTTTGTTGAGATGGTCTCAGTCTGGCCCTGAGAGCGCTACATAGCTAACTGGCCCCCAACATGCAGGGGATCCTCCTGCCTCATCCTCCCAGCTGCTGGGATCACAGGTGTGCAGCTCCAAGGTCAGCTGGCCTTTGGCTCTTAAAACAGCCCTGTCACTCCACGTTTTAGCCCTGAAAGGTACAGACAACATCAACAGCTTGTAAGCTAGTGGGAACGGAGGCCAAGCACAGGGGCTGCAAGGAGGCGGGAGGCTGCCTCGCCTCCGCGGGTCAAGTGAGAATTATGAGTACGTGGGAGAGAGAAGGCCACAGGAGGGGGCAGCTGCGGGAGCCCGCTGTGCAGGACCAGTGTGTGCAAGTGTGTGCAAGTGTGCGTACGTGTGCGTGTGTGATGGCTCTCGCGAGCGTGCGTGGCAGCTTGGTGAGCATAGCAGGCGGATGTCACCAAATGCCTGCTGCAGCCAAGTGAAGGGTGCGGCGCTGTCCTGGCGGGAGACCGAATCCAGCGGGAGAAGCGAGGTCCACCGCTCTCACGACACACAGCACAGCAAATCCTGCTGCACTGAACAGCTTAAACGGTGAACTGGCTTAGGAGGGAGACAATTAATTGTGTGCACTGGCGCACGACTGTAGTCCCAGCTACTCAGGAGGCTGAGGCAGGAAGATCAAAAATTGGAGTCCAGCTTGGGCAATTTAGTGACTTAGTAAAACCCTGCCTCAAATTTTTTAAAACAAAAAGCCCCAGGGATATAGTTCAGGCTCTGGGTTCAATCTCCAGTACTGCCAGAGAGAGAGAATAAAACATACAAGAACATTCATGCTATGTTTCTAGTGAGAAGAGCCGGACTGTGGCATTAGGCATCAAGCTGACGTCTATACTTTCATTATTCACCAACTTTCCTTTTAAATGTGGACTCAAAATGCACAGCAGGTCCAGCGATTCAAATGCAGTCCTGGGCAGCAGCGCTGGGTCATTTATCCCACCTGTGTGGTATGGACAAGGAGAGGAAGGGGCCGCGCCCTGGAGCACGGAGGGTGGGGCGCGGGGACTAGGACAGCGCTGGCCGGGCCAGTGCAGTGCGTGGCTCCTTGCTGGGGCTGGTGCCGCACGGGCTGCCGAGCAGGGCAGACCAACTGCGGTCAGGGTGCGGGAGCTGAGCCCTGTCTTGACCGCAGGCTCCGCAGGTCGCCTGGGTGCAGATTCCCAACCCTGCTGTTTAGAGGTGGAATCACTTTGGGTGAATTCCCTTGGAGCACAATTAGCGAGCGCCTGACAACAAAAGCTCCCTTAGTCTCACAGCACCGAGGAGGCGGAGGGATCTGTGCAGAGCGCTGCTGGCCCCACAGCCCACAGGCCCAGAGGCGGCCTCGAGGCCGGTGCAGGACAGAGCAGGGGGAGGGCCGGGGCATCTCTCCTGCCGGTCACCGTGCAGCTGCTGTGCAGACCCCGTGCGCCAAGGGGCAGCCCTGACTCTGCCTGCAGCGGGATTCGGAACCATCGCTTACCTTGCCTCATTCCAAAATAAGCTCTCTAATATAAAATTTTTAAAAGCCTAAATGTATTTTCTGTAGATGGTTTAACCCGGAGATAAGAACTATTCCAAGAGATGATTTTTTCACTTTCCCTGAGCCCTGAATGCTAGGCAAGCGCTCCAGCGCCAAGGGCGCTCCGGCGGCCCTTGGAAAGTCTTACAGCTCAGTGATCCGAGCAGAGTCTGCAGCGGGCAAGGCACCATGGAGCAGAGGGCTGCACCGGGTGTTGGCCTTGTCACTGCGGGCCTGCGTGGGTGTGTCACGAGGTAAAACTAAAGAACGGTAACGCAACGCTCTCTTATCATCCTCGGTTTGATGGAGTACACGATGCCCAGAGCAGGAGAAAGGGAATACAGGAGTTATGGTAAAATGAACCTAAACGTGGCTGAAAGGTTGCATGTGTGTCCGCCCCTGTGTGCACGCGCGTGTGTAAGTGTGTGTCTGCATCTTTCCTTTACTCATTCGCCCTGGGCCTAAGAAGGCTGTCTTGGTGGCTGTGAGCTCCCAGAGTACTCAGGTTCTTCAGTCCTTTTGGCCTCCGAGAAGGTGGGGCTTCTTAGAAAAATGGACCTGGGGGAGGCGGGACGCGGTACCCTGGGACATCCTCCAGGCCGGGCAGTGAGGTGGGACCTAGTCCGCTTCCGTCCTGACTGGGGACAAGTAGCTGCTCCTGGAGAGATATTCCCCAGTCCCAACGGGAAACGAGTGATCAGCAACAACGACCACAGTGGATTAACGGGTATCCTCGATACACACACAGATGTGCACGAGCTCACATGCGACACACACACAGGCGGGCATGCGGATCGGGCATGGCACTTGATTGGCCAGGCCAGGGTCCCAGGCTGCGTCCCCTTGGAGGTGCCAGTGACCAACTCATTGTTCTGAAATGGTGAACAGAGGAAAGAATTGTTCCGTCTTGGCAAGGCAAACTGTGCTGCTATATAAGCAAACGGAGAAGGAGGTGGCCTTAGAAATAAGATGAAAGTGGGCCAGGGCCAGGAATTTAGCTCGGTGGTGCCACTGCCTGCCTTGCAAGTGCAAAGTCCCGAGTTTGATCCCTGTTAAAAAAAAAAAAAAAAAAAAAAAAAAAAAAAAAGATGAAAGTGGAACAGCTAACAACTAACAAGGAGCAACACACGCCACTCAGCAAACCCTGACTGTTTAGTCTAAGCCCTGGTCTTCAGTGCTTGCCACAAGCCAGCAGCACAGATGTCTGGCGGAAGCCCGCACTGCTGGGGCTGACTGCTTTCCTCCCCAGACTCGCTGGGGAAGCTCTGACCTGCACCCGATGTGGCCGTATCTGGGGAGAGGGTCTTTGGAAGGTGCGTTCGTCTGGGTCCTAATGGGGGGCCCTAAGAAGAGGAGATAGGACTGGCATCAGGAGAGGGGGTGTGGACACAGCCACAGAGGACGCAGACCAGGCGAAACCGCCCACCGTCCAGGAGAGGCCTCGGGATGCAGACCCAAATCCTCGCCTTGGAGCTATGAGAAGACCCGTCTCTCCTGCTGAAGTCACCAGGCTGTGCCCGCAGGTGTGGCGGCCCTGACAGACTCTCACGGTGGTTGAGCCGAGTCCGGAGCACAGCCCACAGAGTGCAGCAGGTATAAGAGCAGACACGGTGACTCGCGGAGGTGCTGTCAAAGCTGGCTGGAGCCCTCATAAGGCAGGGCCTGACTCACCTAACAAGTGGGTCAGGAGAAGGGAGGGGCCAGGAGGTTTAAAGACGACTTAGCAAGCAGGAGCTAGGTGTGGGAATCTTCTTGGGCTAACACACGGGTACATGAAATAACATTTATGGAACCGTTAGACTTTTAAATGCTGACTGTTTGGTGCAGTTGTTAAATTTGTAGCAGAAACACTGGCAGTGTGGTTCTATCAAGGAATCCGAGCCCGGGATTTAGCTCAGTGGTGCCGCTACCTGACTTGCAAATGCAAGGTCCTGAGTTTGATCACCCATACCGAAAAGAAGAAGGAATCCAGCACCTCTGAGCCTGACTTCAGCCCCACAGACCCTGGCACCGTGGCCCTGCCGTGTCATCCCCGGCAGGGAGGCAGCAGCACACCAGCAACACCGCTGTGGCAGGGGCGGGACACTCTGGTGCCGGTAACAGCAGCATGTTAGCCAAGAAGTGCCCGCTTCGGGAACGGGAGGCTTTTCTTGTTTGAATCAGTACTTCGGAGCCATGGTGGAATAACTAACAAGCCTTTCCAACAGTGGTTGAGCTCCCAGGACATAAACCCAAGAGTCAAACCTGAATTCTCACCAAGGCTGGAGGACCTGCTAGTGACATGCGGAGCCCCACCCTCCCTCGACAAGCAGGGCTGCCTGGGGCCCATCTGCCCTGGAAGGAAGGAAGGAAGTCGGTTCCTGTGTCCAAAAGTTTCCCTGGGAATGCAGGCAGACTTCTTGTGCTTTTCCAAACACTTTTTTGGAAAGCAATTTCATTCTTATCCTTGAGACAGTGGGGGTTTCACACTAACATGGGATTCACACCTTCGATTACACATTTGCATCATTCCTACCCACTTTCACTAGGCAGTTTATGCCAGTAGATATGCAGGCAACAGATAGAACAGTTTTTCAACCATTAACGATAGGAAATCCAACACTGTCACTTTGTTGGGAGGAAGAAAACTCCAAAGAAAGCATAAAAGATTTAAGCAGGTATAAAGAAATTATCTTCCAGGTTTCATGATGAATGACCATCCCAGAAAGCTAAGCACACTCAAGGTCTCCTTAGCGCCTGATCCCCTGATGCCTAGGAGCGGCAGTAAACAGGCAGCTGTTCGCTCATCCGGCCTTTCCCGAAGTCGGCTGGCTGTGTGTGGTTCCCAGCGGACTAGAACTCTTGCTGTCTAGCAACATAGCACACGATCGCCCCTGGGTCTTCAGCGTATTAACTGCCCCAACTCGAGCTAATTAGCCAGCTGGCTGATACGCCGAGCCTTTATTTTAAACAAGCCAAGCTCCACTCAGACGCCTGTTTTTCCTAGCATGCTGAAGCCAGAATGAGAACGGCCAGCCAGACACGGGCTGCTAATGGCTGTTTATGAAAACAGCCCAGAAGCCCGGCTGAGAGGAAGGCATCAGGGCTGCAGGAAAGCGACCGGATCAGGGGCTCCAGCTTTACGAGGTGGGGTAACCCACCCAGGAGCACGGCCCGTAGGGCTGCGAGGAGGAAGGCCTGCCCGGGCAGTGTGCGGTGGCCGAGGGGCAGTGGCTGCCTCGACTGCCTCCCCTCCGCCCACCGCAGTGAACCCGCTCACTGTGGCCAGAAGACCCCTGAGCCCACGTTGACCGTCCCTCCTCCCCGCCGTTTAGAGCAGGTGCTGGGTCCAGCGATGGAAAGCTGACCAACATGCTTGCAGATAAATCCCTATAAGCGCTTCAGGGTTTTGATTACTAAAACTTAGCTGCTTTTTCTAAACCTCTTTCCCTTTCCACTTACCACAGATCTCTAGGCAACAACTATTCTGGGCTAACACCATTAACACTCACATTTTTCTGTATTAATAACTGCTGAAGATAGCTGTATACTTTGTCCAGATGTGCGACACCGATAACGTCATGTTGTCAATCATCCCCATGATGACCATTCACCCACGATCACACAAGAGTGATCCCAGAGGATTAAGAGTCCACAGCGCTTGCCCGTGTGACTCCGGGGCAGGGCCGGGTGGCTTCCCTCGGGTGCTGAGCGCTGACTCACTCTCCTGAGGGGCCTGTGCGCTGGACTGGTGTCCAGTGGGGCTGGAGGGAGCCCAGTCCACCTCTGTGGGGCCGGCTGCAGGCCCCAGGACCGGGGTGTGGTGACCCACGATGCCAAGACAGAGGCCTTGCCCCGTGCCATCCCAGGAGAAGGGAACGGAGACCACTGCCAGCGCCTCGGAGTGCGGCTCTGCGGCAAGGGAGAGAGAAGTGCGGCCCCCCGGGCGGGTCACTGCCAAGGCGGACCCTGGGCAAGCCTGCCCGGTAACTCTCCCTCGCTGTGGGCCCGAAGGACGCCACTCGCGCCTCGGCAGAGCTGCTTTCCGACCCCAAGAGAACCAGAGCGCGGGCCGCGCCCCTGAGCTCCAGGATCCACTGCCCAGCCTGGCCCGCTGCAGCCCTTTGCCCTCGGTGCCGTTCCCGCCGGCCTGGCCTGGCAGAGGCGCCCACGAAGGCGGCTCCCCCGATGTGGACAGGAAAGCCAGGCGCAGCCATCACTTCCTAGCTGAGCGCTGATGTCCACTTTGTCTTCTCAGCTGTCCAGGCTGCTAGGAAAATTTCAGCCATTTGTCAAGTAACTAATGGTTTGTAAGGAAAATTTAAACGTTGCGTTGTAAGAAGTAATACAAGTCGTAAATGAGACTGTAAATCTAAGACTGATTCCCCCGCATCCCCTACTGTGTACAGTCACAGTCTCTGGCCGAGGACAGCAAACAGTTTTGTATTTTTATTGTTGGAAAGCAGAATCGATTGAAACTGTACTCCGTCAGGAGCTCTGTAGATACTGGGAAGAGTAAGCAATGGCAGAGGGGTAGCTTGGTGGTTCCGCACTGCCTAGCATTCACAGAGACACAGATTCAATGCCCAGCACTGCGAGAAGAGGGGAGCGAGGAGAGAGAGAAAGAAAAGAAAAAGGAAGGAAAAGAGGTACCGAGGAAGGGCCGACATTCGGCAGCACCGCAGACACGGAGGGCTGCTTGGCGGGCGACGCAGGACAGGGATCCAGCGTGGGGCCAGGCAGAGTGAGGGGAGCGCCGCGTGTGTCTGCCCCGGCGCAGTCTTCAGTGTGCAGCCTAACACACCAGTCTGGCTCCTGTGCGATTTGGGCCAGCCGAAGACTGCACACTGTGACTCTGCTTAATTCTAACAGGCAGAGAGCTGCTGTTTCCGTCTGTGAGACCGGGTCTCGCTGTGTGATCCGGGCTGGTTTGGTACTCACGATCCTCCCACTCGGGCTCCCAATGCTGGTGACGTCATGCGTCACAAGCCCAGCCTGTTGTGTTAAACGTTTAAAGTAAGGAAATGGTGGAATCAAATCCATGTGTTAGAAATGGGTGTGGAAAGCGGTTTGCCAAATGGTTGGAACAGGTGATCCTCAGTGAGATGGGATCCTCAGTGAGCGATGTACGGTTGCTGGGGGTTTGGGGAGATTCACTGAGACCTGATGACCAACTCGGCAAGGGACAGGGCAGAAGTAAAAGTTTCTGTCAGTGGCTGAGTGGAGGGTGATGTCATTGATCAAAGCAGGGGACACAGACAAGAGGGCCCTGTGGGGGTGACAGCAGTGACAGGGAGCAGGGAGAGGGAAGATAAACTGAGAGGTAGCTAACACTCCTACACCGTCACCATGGGCCAGACACTGTTTTAAGTGCTGGATAAGTGTTAATTCATTCAGTCTTCACAACCAGTAAGTACTACGTGCCATTATTCACAATTTATAGACAAAGTAACTGCGCAGGTTTGGAAGTACCGAATCGAAGTTCAAGTTCTAGGTTTTTTTCCATTTTGATTTTGAATATATAAAAAGTGGGAAATGTCATTATCTCAACGAAAGCTATAAAGTACAGCAGGTCCCGACTTGGGAACCAGGTCCGCCTTGGGAGAATGTTCGTAAGTCTGACCAAGTGAGTCTTATGCAGTGCACCCAACTCAGTGTCTGTAAGTCGGGGGCTTCCTGTATTGTTATCCTGTCGTGAGATATCCGGGTACCAGAGGCTGGGTGTTTGAACTGCAGAAGTGAAAGTAAGCACTGTAAACATCAGTACACTGATGCTCATTGTGGACTTGGTTATAAACTGGGGGCGCTGGAAGCTCAAACTCCCCCAGAAGCCCAGATGTTGAAGGCTCGGTCCCCAGCTGGGAGGCTCTGCTGGGCGGCAGTGGCGCCTCAAGCAGATGGAGCCTGAGAGGTGGGTCAGCAGGGTTTGCCGAGGATGTTGGGACTCCAGCCACTTCCCCTTTTGCTTCCCATCCACCGTGACAGGGGCAGCTCTGCTCCACCATGAGGTTCTGCCTCACAGCAGCCCCAAGTGACGGCGGACTGCACTGTCAGACACCATACACTCAAATAAACTTGGCCCTTTCAGTTGATCTACCTCAGCTGTTTTGTCACAGCAAGGGAAACCCGACAAAGACAAACACCACTCCCTGGTGGAGGTTAGGAGGTGGTGTATGGAACAGGAGAACCAGAAGTAGAATTCTATGGAATATCAATGGCAAAGCAGCAAAAAGAATAAAAGCTTCCTCCAAACAAATTGTAGATTAAATTGCCTGAGAATTAAAAGGAGAGACAGACAGAAGGGCCTTTGAGACCTAGACATAAAGATTTTCCTGGAGGGGGATGATGTCAACAACTGCAAAAGCCTTTGGATAGGCCAGTTAGAAAGTCTGAAAACAGATAATGCGACCCGGAAGATAGAAAGCATCTCAGTTTTCAAGGGATCCAAAATGTGACTGCTGCACGGGAGACCTAACGTATTACCTGGACGTGGTAATACATGTGCGGTTGTGGGAGGTTTCTGAAATGCCTGCTGCCCTCCCCTTGCTTCTCCTGCAGTTCAGCGGAAGAGCCCTAGAGGATGCCTGCGAAGGAGCCCGGAGCTGTGTGCCGGTGTGAGAAGGGTGCCTTCCAGGAGCCACCGGCTGAGGGTCAGACTAAGTGGGCAAGGCAGGCATGTGCAGGGCAGTGGAGGGAGCAGCTCTAGGAGACCGGTGAGAGAGGGCAGGCTGATAGAGAAGTAAAGAGGTGAGGGGTATGGGAGTCCGGGCGGTCACTGGACTAGAAGAAAAAAGGCAGAAGATGAGAGGGACCCATGCTCCACTCTCTGAGGAGGCTGAGCAGCTGTGACACCCTGAAAATGCTTAGCACCCAGATCTTGGTTTCTAAATAAATTCTTCACTAAAAGGAACAACAGTTTCTTCAAGACATGCATTGTTCAGGGAAAATTCAGGGAAAGATGAACCTGGAAACCCTTTCATGCCAAAGGGAAGGAAATGTCCTAGGGCTGGCAGGATGTGCCAAAGGGACGTGGGTGCAGAGGCCAGGGACCTGAGCTGTGGGAGTGATGGATCACAGCCCCGAAGGAAATCAGGGATCCTGGGTCTGTACTGAAATACACATCTCTGATAGACTGAGACTCAGAATCATCTCCACAGTAACCTCCCAAAATACTAGTAAGAGGGGAAAAGTCATTTACGGAGGAGATTCCAGGCAGATACTGCCTCCGTCTTGGGACCTAAGAGAGCTTCATCAAGCAGTGACAACTCAAAGCTATAGCCATCCCGTGTTTTTCCTATCCAAAGACACACGATTTCAATCTCAAGAGGAAACAAGATAAACTCAAACTGAGGAACAATCTACAAAACAACTGGTCAGTGCTTTTCAAAGTATCAAGGCCATGTACGAGTCACAGGAAGATGAGAAGCTGTTCCCGAAGTCAGACATGAGAGAGCTGGACACTGACAGAAGGAGTGGGCTGAACTGGACCTGAAATGGCCGGAGCGTCCTGCTCAATACGACTGCTGGGACAGGAGAAGATGGATGAGCAAAGCCTCAGCAGCACGGGAACCAGCACAAAGAATCAACAACTGGGATCTCATCTTATTACAAAGCTTCTGCACAGCAAGAGAGACCAGCAGCAGAGCTAAGAGACAACCTACAATGCGGGAAAAAAATTTTACCAGATGTTCCTCAGACAAAGGACTATTATCTAGACTATATAAAGAACTATAAAAACCAGACCCCCCAAATACAAAGACCTAATTAAAAAACGGGCATCTGAAATGAACAGACACTTCTAGGACAAATAAATATATTAAAAAATGTTCCACATCACTGGTCATTCAAGAGATGCAGATGAGGGCCGGGGATTTAACTCAGCGGTTTGGAGCCTGCTTTGCAAGCGCAAGGACCTGAGTTCAACCCCCGGTACCAAAAAAAAGAGATGCAGATGAAAACAACACTGAGATTCCACCTCACCCCATAAAGAATGGCTGCTATCAAGAAATCACACAATAACAAATGTTGGTGGGGTTGTGGGGAGAAAGGAACCCTTCTTCATTGTTGGTGGGAGTGCAGACTGGTGCAACCACTATGGAAATCAATATGGAGATACCTCAAAGACCTGGGACTAGAGGTTCCATTTGACCCAGCCATCCCTCTGCTGGGTATCTTTCCAAAAGAACTAAAAGAATCATATCACAGTGATGTATGCACACCCATGTTTATAGCAGCACAGCTTGTAATAGCTAAAGCTTGGAAACAGCCCAATTGCCCATCAACTGGAGACTAGATAAGGAAGATGTGGTTTTTCTATAAAACCTTAATTCAGCCATAAAGAATGAGAAATTAGAGTAATTTATAGATTTGGATGCATATTGAGGTGATACTCTTCAGTGAAATAAATAAGACACATTTGTGTAAATACCAAATAATTTCTCTGGTGTGAAAAACTAAAAGTGTAAGTAAGATCCAAATTGTATACCTGACAATGCAAACTAGGAAGAAAAGGGCTAAAGGTGCAGAGGAAATGGGAAGGGTAGGGGAAAGGAAAGAAGGGAAAAGAAAAAATATGAGAAAAGGAAAAAGTGGAAACAAAGCCTTTGTAAATAGGGAAGGGAGGAGGGGGTGAAGGGAGGGCAAGGGAATGGGGAAAAAATGAGAACCAGGACCTGTCATGTAAAGGTACAAGATCCCGGTGATGAATGTAGCTATATGTATGCCTAAAAAGTACCAATAAACTCACTGAAAAAAAAAAAAAAAGACTGCTAGGGACGGAATGCAGCGACTTGCACATGCTACACGCATGCTTGGCCACTGAGTTTCGGCTTCAGCCTTGCACTGTCTGCTTACAAAATGGGTCTTACTGGAAGAACTGGAAAAACTGCATCTGAGGATGATGGTAGCAGTTCAAAAACGTTAATTTCTGACTTCCTCTGATTTTGACAACTCTGCCGAGGCAATGTTAGAGTGTCCTTCTCGGTGGGAACTACACACAGGGCTGGAGATGTAGCTCGGTGGTGCTGCACTGCACACAGCAGTGTCTCAGCATGTAAGGGCAGACTGAATATGTGCCGGGGTTATTCCTTTCTAAATGGAGTTACTTTTAGAATCCATTATTTTAAGGAGATAACACTCGTGTGAGATAGTTCTCCTTTGCACCATTCATCAAGCTGATATAAGCTGTGAGCAATACCCGACCCATCACTAACCATTCTAACCATCTAGCATCAGCTCTTATCCTTCAGACTTTCTTGAAAATATCACCAGCTGTTAAGCTGCATATGTAAGCTGTACTTATATATAATAATATTCAGGAAGGCCAGACTGCAGGGGAGCATTTCTGCAGACCTACCGTTCCTGGGAACGAGCAGGGAGGCCACAGAAACAGGGGAGGTCAAAGGAAATGGAGGAAAGGTGGATAATCTTCAGGTCTCTCGGTTCCAATCTTCCCCTTCTGTCCTAATTTTGTTGCTGGGACAAAACTCCCCACACCCACAATTTAAAGGAGGAGAGGTGTGCTCCGGCTCTCAGTCTACAGTGGGCTCACTCCAAGGCAGGGAGGCCTGGCCAAGGGGCAACAGTCCACGGCAGGGTAGGCAGGAAGCAGACACCCATCACAGCAAGGGACGGTCGGACACACACCTGCCCACATGGCTCTTTCCCTCTTTACTCCATGCACGCTACAAGCCTATTGGTCAGTGCCGCTCACACCCAGAGTGGGACTCCCTCAGCCACACCTAGAAGTACGCTAATCCAATCCGCGGGCTGATCCGGTTATCGCATACCATAATCCATATTCACATACCCTGCATCCAGCCCCCACCGAAAGGCCCTGCCTGCAAGTGCATGAAGCTCTGGGGGACAGCTAGATGCAGCCACACACCCTCCGTCCCTCTTCCTCTGTCCTCTGAAGTGAACTGAGTTGAATGTGTCTGGCAGGGCAGCAGCCTTGGGAATCCAATGACAAAGTATGCTTTGGGCCTTTTAAGGAACACTGTTTGGAGGGGGAGAGCCGGCTCAGTTAGAAATGTAAATGTATTCTAATGGATTCTACAGAATAAGTCAAATATAAAGTGCCATGGAAAGAGAAAAATCACTGCCTCACAGGAAAAAAATCACTCGTGTGTGCGTGTGCGCACGCGTGTGTGTGTGTGTGTGTGTGTGTGTGTGGTCACTAGGATGGAACCCAGGGCCTCATGCATTCTAGGTAAGCACTCCCCACTGAGCTGCACCCCAGCCCGAGGGTGTTGGTGAAAGCCCCGCTGTGGGTGCAGCTTGCCAGGGAAGGGAGAGCGGGAGTGACAGGTTGAAGCTCTGACATGACGGCTTCTTCAGACCTCACCAAGGTGAAGGATTGGGCAGGAGGTCTGTGAGCGTCTATGCATGGGGATGGGCTGAGGACGGCAAGCCAAACGGCCCAGGAAAGACGGGAAGCACCCGGTCACCCAACGCCCCTGCCGGCCGCACTGAGTCTGCCTGACTGGGGCTGTGGGCAGCGCAGGGGGCACTGGAACCCAGGGTGTGCGGGGAGTGTGAGCCCGGGCGCAGCAGCTCCCGTGCCGTTCACACAGAACTCTCCCCTCCTGCCTGCCACTTGAGGTGCCCGGGCCCAGGGCTTCCTGCTTCTCTGCCTCACCTGCTCCCCGGTGCCCCCTGCGGTGCCCCCTGCGCGTCAGTTCCATCTGTCACCTGCCCTCCACACCCACACGCGAACTCTGACACAGGGCTTGGGCCCCCTGGGGCCTCCTGCCATGCCTGGGGCACAGCCGCTGCCCCAACGTCCTTGAAGAGGTGGAGGATGAGGCACAGACCTGGGGCCGAGCATTGAACTGGAACATGGCCACAGGCCCAGGCAGAGCTGAGATCTCCAGCTGGGCCCAGCAGAGGAAGTCAGGTCCTGCGGGGCACACCCCTGGGGCTGTGAGCCTTCCTCTCTCAGGTCCCGCGAAGATGAGCCCCTTCCTCTGCCACACACTGCCCGCTAAGACGAGCTGCCTCGTCACTGGCCCAAAGTCACACGGTTAACCTGTTACAGACAGGAACCTTTGAAGCCATGAGCCAAAATAAATATGTCCCTCACTAAGATCATTACCTCAGGTACAGTGGCCCTCAGTTTCCAAGCTTAATTCCTTCCACGATTCTGGTCACAAACCAAATTGTATGTGAACTGAATCAAATTTCCCTGAGGTCAACATTGACCCTAATCTTTGAATTGATTCATTTCTCATCCAATTCAGTTTGTGACCAGAATCATAAAAGGACTAAGTTAATGAACCGAGGTACCACTGTACCACTGTATTTGTTACAGTAACAGCTAACACACTTGGGAACCCACAAAACTGAGACTCTACAAGGAAACTCTGCAGTCACCAAGTCACTCGAAGCTCAGGTTGAGGGGTGATGGGTGAGAAGCCCCAACAGGCTTTCAAATGAGACGGGCAACTTGGCGTCTTAACAAGACCCTGTCACAAAATTAAAAATTAAAAAGGGTTGGGGAGTGTCTTAGCTACTTTGTGATTGCTGAGACACAGAATCTAAGGATACCCACAGCCCTCAGTCTGTAGAGGTTTCAGACCATGGTGCACTGGCTCCAAGGCTAGGTGGCATGGCCCAGGGACAGGCAGAGCAGAAAAACACAGGGTAGAGCAGCGGGAAGCAGGGAGATCAAGGGAGGAGGAGGGAGACAGACCCTGCCAGGCCACGCCCCAGTGACCTCCTCCGGCAGCTAGGCTCCACCTCCCAAATCAAGGCTACAAACCATCAGTGGGTCAGTCCAGTGCCTATCACACCCCATGACCCAAGCACCTCCCAAAGCATCACCTAAGACTGCATGAGGCTTGGGGGGTCATCTGATCTAGATTCAAACATAACAGGGAAACAGATCAGTGCAGAAGTCCTGGGTTCAATTCCTAGGACAGGACAAAAAAGAATCCACGGGGACCCATGGGCCACAAGCACACTCAGGGTACTTTCCTCATGGTGCTCAAGTGAGTGTCCTCCCACCTCCAGCAGCCCGATGTCCAGGGGTACAGAGTCCAGGAGCTGCTCAGGACACAGGCTGATGGGCCAGCTCTCCCATTCTCCCACACCACATGGCTAGAAATCCCCACAAATCACCAGCGAACAGACAGATCTTAGTCATCCAAACACTAGTGATCTTGTTTCTCGGCCTTTTCCACTTGCCAATCAACTAAACTGTTCCTGCTTCAGGCAACCAAATCCTTCTGTCCTGGATCAGCAAGGCAGATACAGTCGTGCCTTCCTTGCCTGGCACATGGGTGACTATGAGGACCCCCACCAAAGAGACTCCAAACGGGCAACTCTCACGAGGCAGAGCAAATCACCACCAAGGAAGCCCCAGCCCCCAAAGCTGCCAAGGTTACCAACAGAGAATGAGGTAAGAGTGGGGCGCTTGTGAACCATCATGGGTGGAAAATCAGGCTCAGCAAGTTCATGAACACGAACCAGGGAAGGTTTAGCGGTAATAGTGATAATCAGTTTTGCAGCTCTCAACCTATCAACCCAATCTGTAACCCATATTGGATTTCTACGACGATGTCCATCCAGTGGGAAGGTTGTGTTTAGTCATCACATGGTTTAACCTGGCCAGAACAGCTACCGCATAATATCTGAAAGCTGAGAAAATAGTTTGTAAAATCCAAGTAAGTCTGTAACTCCCGCCTTAAATTCCTCACACACTGATTAGCACTGTAAGAACACACCAGTTCAAATTCGAGATTTTCCCCCCGTTGCTATCTAAGACATAAATATTGGGCAAGTTGCATAATTTCCTTTGTATTTTTTTTAATAAGTAGGGATACTGATTACTGTCCTGAAAATTCCACAGTCACCATTAGAACCAAAGAACTGTGAGTACACGTTCAGCAATGATTTCTTGGTTTGTCCATAACCAGCCTCCTACGTAAGTTTTTCTGCATAACCCACAGCACAGTGCACTCCGGAGTCCTCTGGTTTTTACTATTGAGTTAGGCAGCAAGTTTGCATGATGGAAAAGGGAACAGAGAGCCTGGTGCATCTGAGGACTCCTGTTCCCCACACTAAGAGCTATCTTGCCTCAGGAAGAATCGGGCCAACTTGCTGAACAGTGTAGGGGCCTGTTCCCTGGCAGTGGTGTGTCCATGGGAAGCATGCTGTGCAAAGGCCCTGTGGCCCTCCGTGGCCAGTCCTGAGGCCATGGCACTCTGCGTAGGAAAGGGAGCGGGTCAGCCGCCGTGGCTCCTCTGGGGTCTGGTATGGCAGGAGAGTCCCAGGAGACGATTCAAGGAGAGCATGGATTGGTTACTTCCTATGGAGCAGCTCATTCTGAGTAGGACTCGAGCAACCACAGAGTAAACGATCTCAAATGCTGTTTCCTATCACTAAGTCCAAATGAAGTAGGTTACTTTTGCATTTAAAAAATCTCTTTAAAAGACATATTCTGAAATGATTTCAAATTCAGAAAGGAAATTGCAAGAACTCCTCCTATACTCTGCATAGGTCTACCAGTTGTTAATTTTATATGCTTTAATACTCCCCCTCCGTGGACATATAAGATCTGAGCACAGATGGCACACATTATGCTGACTCACTGCTAAATATTTTAGGGTCTGTGTCCTAAATACTACGTGGCAGAACTCAGGGAACCTGAGATACATCGCAGTCGCCCTCCCCTTTTCCTTTTTTATTTTGCTAAGTTGCCCAGGCTGGCTTCAAACTTATAGCCCTCATCCTCCACCCCTCCAGACTTAGGTCACAGGCGTGCGCCACCACACCTGGCTTACAGTACAGTTTTAAGATGCAGGAAATTTACCATTGATACATCGTTACCTAGAGTTCACAGATAAATTTTGTTAGTTTATTGTTTTCCCTGGCCCAGCATTCCTGCTGGGGTCACACAGCTTCTCAGTCTTGGGGGTCTATGGCACCCACACTTTCGAAGGCTACATGCTGGCTCCGAGTCCTCAGTGTGGGGTTGCTGCTCCCCACAGAGAGCTCCAGATGTGTCATGTGGCTCGGGCACCTCACATCCAAGGCCCCAGAAGTAATTCTAGCTCAGCACTGGTGAGCATGGTTAGTCACCTTTGCTCCCAAGACATACATGGGAAAGTTGCTTTCTTTTCGGACCATCCCACAGAGGTGTAGACAGTAGGCACCCACCCTACTTTTTTACATAAGTCTTGTTTAGGGAAGCAAGTGCTTCTGTACAGTCAAAAGCAAACAACAAACACCACAGGTGAGAAGCTCCGCCGCGGGGATTCACACTTGGCCACCCAAGAATGGCCACCTCTCCTCCCACCCGAGACGCCGGTACATCCCTCTGCAAGCTGAACTTTGCATGGAGACGCGAAGAAGTACATTCCTGTCTCAGGGTTTGGGGGAATGGCATGGCTGTGTCTGGATGTCCCCCAAAGCCTCACCGCAGTCTTGATGGGGCTTTCCAGAGGTGGCTGGATCTAGCTGTACGATTACCAAAGCAGTCCACTGACTGGTCTGGCACCGCCCTAGTCCTGGTAGTCTAGAGCGCAGAGGGGCAGAAGAGGCTGCTGAGGCCCCTTGCTTGCTTGCTTTTGCAGTCTTCTGCCTGCCTGCCATGTACTGTTTCTCCTGTGCAGTGCCCGTCTCACCATCTGCCTTGGGGCCACCCATTAGGGACTGAAACCTCTACGAACTGTGAGATAAATACATAGTTGAAAATGCGGTGGTTTTAAGTATGTATTCCTACTCAAAAGCCTGAGAGTAAAGTTTAACTGTAATGTTTTTAAGAAGTACAATTGTCTACGGCCAGAGCACCCTGAATGTGCCCAATCTTGTCTAAAAAGTTCAGTGTAGGACGTTTAATATAACTCTTGCATATAAATTCTTGTACACATTTACCTAAAATGCTATTTAAAATATTTCTAGAATTCAATCAAGAGACTCTCTAATCTGCCCGTTTGCCAAGCTCCTCTTTAAAAGTCACACAATGCCTCAAGTTCTGTCTTCTCTCCCACGTTACTTTCCTTTCTTGGTCTTAGCTTTTTCCACACCAGCGCAGCTCTGTGACTGTTGGGAAGCGGATGGCCCTGACCTTTGCCCGTCCACTTACGCTCGTCTCTGAGATGTGCTCACCGCACACTTTCCTTCCCCATCAGCACACTCATTCTGACTTCCCAACTCTCCACGCGCATGTGAACCCCGTGGGGGCCGAGAAAAACAGTGAGCTCTGCAGGCCGGGGGCGCCGGCGACTCAGTCCCCGCAGTGCAGCTCGCTGCTGTGGGTCTGCAAACCTTACACAGTCAGCAAGGTGGCAATGGATGGAACTTTGAGCTATAACGGATGGGGGAAGGGGCGAGGCTGACTGGGGAGGACAGATTCACAGGGCAAAGGCCATGCTTACAGAACCTCCGGGGAGGTCACCACGTGTGATGGCTGGGTAGCATGTGCAAAGGTGTGGTGTGGTGCTGCTGGCCTGTAGTCCCAGCTACCTGGGAGGCTGAGGCAGGAGGCTTGCTTCAGCCCAGGAGTGTGGAATCAGCCTGGCAACTGAAGAAGAGCTGGCTGGAGAACAGGCAGCAGCAGCTGGGCATCTGAGTAACATCACACAGGCATCTGGGTGTTCTGCACTGGAACCCGAGGGACAGGATGCAATTTTCGTTGTAGAAAGATTTAGATGTCAGCCAGAAGAGGCCTGATTAGACAGTCTGCTCTGAAAGCGAGTTGAGTTCGGAGGACATTTCTGTAAGAAATGGGAAGGGTTTACGGGGTTTACATAGGGCACACGGGGAGCAGAGTGACTGGGGCAAAGCAGCGAAGGCCAAGTGGACTCCAGAAATGCTCAGCTGTCAAAGGAAGGGAAGCAGGACGGTGAGACGGGGTTAATATGGGTGAATCATTTTACCTCTGAGCAGCGGTCAGTAGATGAAGACCAGAACATGAGAAAGAGCTGCTACCTGGTGATCTGGTGTCCGGTGAGCAGGGAGATGCAGACACCGGGACTGACCTGCCGCTGAGAGCGAATCTTTACAGGAAGGGATCTTCCTCCCCGTTCCATGGTTACCGCCTCGTTACCTTTGTTTCTAACTATTCTTCTTTGCTGCACACACTCAGAGGCTGACTTGCACTCAGGCCACTGGTCATGTGAAGGATCTCTGTTAGGTGGGGTGCCTGTAGCCACCCAGCCCCATGGGGAATGAGCTTCCGATCACCGGGTGGGTCTCTCCTACTTCATCAGCCGGGGAACTCAGAGACAGAATTCCCTTTTCCTGGGGAAGGTGTCCTTCTCCCTAAGTCCTGCAGCTGGCTGGACAGGCCCTCCCTCCCACATTAGAGAGGCTAACCCACTTACGCAAGGCTCCCCATTGAAACACAGGGCCCCTCCAGCACCTTCGGGACACACCCAGAGTGGGGTCTCACAAGTGCCTGAGCCCTGTGGCCTCATCCAGTGACAGAGACTCGGCGCCCAGTGCCCACGTCACCTGGCCTAAGGATGACACGGGGGGTGGGGGACCACAGAGCCAGCACGGGGGAGCTGAGCACAGCACGCGACTCATGTCTGCGTCCCTTGTGCGTGCGACTCCAGCTCTTTGGGGGACGTGGCAATCACCCCGACGTCTCCCCATGGTCTCTCAGTCAGTGAAACTCAGCAGGCGCCACGTCAGGACGAGCCACGCTCAACGGAGCAGTTTCCTCTAGACTGAGCACAGCGCTTAACTCACCCCTTTCATGGCGAGTATTTGGTACTGCCTGTTACTATGAAGCTCATAAACAGTATGACTTAAAGACGCAGCCTATCACAGACCAATACGATTCCCAGAGGCATCACCTAAAACAGCACGTAGTGATGTGTATTTCAGTGAGCACTTTAGAGCGCCGGATCAGGGAGTGCAGGGAAGGGGGGTTCCCAGGCCAGGAGCACAATCTGTGGACCAGGCAGCTCCACCCAGACTGACAGCTCCACGCTGTCGCCGCTGGGGACACAGTTTTCCAAAAAGTACATCCACTCTGAGTAAAGACCAAGTACCCAATTCCTGTTACAGTCCTTACAAAGTAGAATCTTCCCTCGCTGTCTGCAGTAACAGGCTCATTCCTGAAAAACTCATACACTAAAATCATGTAACACTGCTTTTATGTGTAGAACTCAGTTCCGGGCTTAGATAATTAAATGGGTTTCATCCACATGAATGTCCAGCGGCATTTAACGGTCACACAGGCACTGGCCCCGATGTCCTCTCGCTGTGGGACAGGTCGTCCCGGCCACACCACTGGCCTCAACTGCACAACCAACCCAGATGCCCCATGCTTCCAAAGACTGCGAGAGCCACCCCCGTGTGCAATGGCCGTCTCCCCATGAGCACTATCAAGGGAGACTCCACGTTTGGATTAAAGGTAACAAACAGATCACATGCAGCACCAAAAAATGTTCAAGATAAATTCCAAAGGTTTATTGCACCAAATGCCACAGAAAATGGATCAAAATAATAAATGAACAAGTTTTAAGAAAAGTTCCCCATACATTGACATTGCTATCTAGTCAACTGATCAAAAATAGTCCCTATCAATTTCTCTTAATGAAGCTTTGATGGTAACAAATCCCAGAATTTTCTGTTTTTAGCCACCACTGAAAATTACACATACTGTAATCACTTCCCAAATAGATGGCTCGCCAAGGTTTGACACTTAAAAATTAACTTTTTAGAGTGGGCTGTTGGATTTAGGCAAAAAATATATGAAAATATCCTGTCTCCTCAAATACAGTAAAAAAACCAAATGGTTTACATTAACTAAGAGAAGCTCAAGACTGTCTAATTTAACGGCTAAAGTATGCATGAGCAAAATAATCCCCTCACTGCGTCACTAGTGGAAAACCCAGACATTTAAAAGAATCTGGGTGTCACTTTATATTCTTTATGTACAGCAACTTTAGTGAAGAATCTAGAAGGCTACAGATTATCCTTTTATAAAATCTGAGGACCTAATTACAAGAGCCCAAACAACAGTTTAGCATCATTTAGCAAGTGGGAAATTTCCTCCCTCCAAAAAAGTTAATTCTGAAAAATATGGTTAAGTTTAAAAAGTCTCAATGTGTAAACAGCAATTCCATGGGATGTGAAAAGATTATAGTTACTTTCATTAAAAAACAGCACATTTCAGAAAAATGGATTAAAGCCTGTACAAAAAGCTATTTAACACTGATAAAAATAAAATACTTTGGAATTATGCACAAGTATGGAAGCTACACTTTAAATTTTCATTGTCGTGTTTAAAACGCGCACAATTACCTTTACATTCATATCACTTATCAGTTTGTTAGAAATGAAATTGCAACACGCTAGGAGAGGCCCATCACAGTAACACTGAGTACTTCGCTCCGTCATACCTCGCTAGCTTGCTCAGAAAAGCAAGACCTAGGAAAGTCCCACTCAGCAGGGAAGACTCACAAGTTGAAGAAACCCTAAAGGTCCAATCTGTCAACTGAGGTAGATTTCTTGAATTTGTTTGATTTTTATTTCATCCCACGGTGGGCACGGGGAGGGCGGTCCCCTCTGGCCCAGAGCCCCGGTGTATGGAGGAGTAGCGGGCGCATCTCGACACAAGCCCCCAAGGTCCCTCACTCTGGAGAAGAGGTTGAGTTTAAAACAGAATGGACGGCAGGTGTCTAGAGCAGGGCTACAGGGGCAGCAACATTCCCAGTGTGTTCAGCAGGTGACAGACACAAGGATCAGGCTCCGACTGGCATCCTGCCACCAAGGCAAACCCCACACGTGAGCAAACAGCTCCCACAGTGGTCTGCAGCAGCGCGTGCCCACAGGCCGGTTTTCTCGTTTGCAAGGCTGGGCTAAACGTTTTGTGCGTGGAGTTGAGACAGCCTTTACAGCTCAGCTGTCCCTGGATGGGCTAATTTCACACACTCCTGGGTGCACCTCAGAACAGAGCTGGCTCTGTCTCCTGGCCTCTTCTCAGGAGGAGGCAAAGTGCCCACAGACGTAAACAACGAGACGGGCTGGAGACCGGGACGCTCTAGGCCGTGCGGACCTGAGGGTAAGGCTGTGACCTGATGCAGAAGGGACAGCAAGTGCCGGTGGGACCCCAGGGAGGGTGCGGTCTCTTCGTCAAGCGTAACAACAGAGATGAAAAAGGACAGAAAACTTCAATCGTATGAAAGACAACAGTTAAAAGTTTAAAATCCTACAAGCCTTGAGGAGACACCCACTGACCGCTTCACAGAGTCGAGGGGAGGTCCTGGGGGTGCGGGCAGCCGGCAGATTCACACAGCTACTTTGTACTTGTGAAGGAACAGAGACAAACTTAAGTCCCTCGATGGTTCATGAGCCTCCTGTCCTCAGGCCGAAGGACACACAAAGCGCCACAGTGGCTGGCTGTGCCAGAGCAGCTCCCGCCTGTCCGTGGTCAGTGTTGCAGCCTGCCCCTCTGCTCTAGAGGCGACGCCTGCTTCAGCCTGTTTCATGGTCAGCAAACTAAGTCGCCTTTATAGGAACAGAAAATGAAGGGTTTTTAAAAAAGTGAACTAGAATACTAACTCTTCACTTTGGTAAGCTTTACATGAGGGTCAAGTGAATTTCTAGAAAGACATTCTGAAAGGAACATAGGAACCGGAAGGTGCGGAGGTGATAATGTAAATATTCCGACCGGACATGCACTGCTCTGGAATATGCAAAGGAACTGCTGCAGACGGGCTTCCCACCCAGCCGGCCGTGTCCACAGCGCTACTACAGGAAGGGCAGCGGGCACTGCCCAGCTCAGGACCCTGCTAGTGCCTCTCCGCAGACGGTGCAGTTGTCTGGCCACTGCATGGGCTCTTGGCTCGGTGCACCAGCGACCATCTCTGACTCCGAGGCCACACCTGCATCAAGGTAAACTGAGAAGAAACGGGACAGAGGCCCCAGCACCTCTCTTCCCAGCGGCCTGGTGTGGCCTTTCTGCCTGGCCTCCACAGACTGTGCTCTCTGCTCCGCCGGCTCCCGTGTGCAGCCTGGAGGCGCCTGCTGCTGGAATATCGCAGTGAGCCCTGCCCTTCACCCTGCCCTCGCCCGCTGCAGTGCTGTGTTCTCCACGCGGCAGACCTGCTCTGCTGAGTCTCAGGGAACAAAAGGCAGAAAGGATTCCTGAAGCCACAGGCACCAGTGTCAGGTGAACCAAGTCTCCCAAAAAGCATCCGCCTGCAAGCAGTATCTCAGGACACAGGGCGGAACGACGGTTTCCCCTTGCTCTTCTCAAGCCAGGCAGCCAGAGAGCGTATCCCTTTCCCTCTCAGCTGAGAATCTGTTTGTCTTCTTCCAAGGAAGAATGGTCCTGAGCTTCAGCTCAGAGGAGTATTTGAGCCACGTGAGGAGAGTGCGTGCTGGCAACAGCAGTCAACAGAGGGAGGTCATTAGATTCAATCCTGAGTATTAAAAACAAAAGAACGTGACTTGAACATAGCATGGTTTTGTAGGAAAGTATTATTTCTCAGTAGCAAGCTTGCAACATCATTATCTGAAGCTCATGAAAAATTGGGAGGCTGAATCAGGAGGATCACAAGGTCAAGCCCAGCCTGGGAAACTTAGCAAATTTCTTTCTCAAAGAAATTTGGGATATATAGTTCAGTGCAAAAGCCCTGGGTTCAATTCCAGTAAAATATCTTCAGACACCACCCAAGGAGGCCAGCTGGAGCAAAGGCTGGGGGCGAGCTGCCTGGCCTGCAGCAGCTGGTCCAACTGAAGTCTGGAACCCTGCCGGGGGCTCCGCATGACCCCAGCGAGTAGTGCGTGACTACTTCATCACCTCACCCTCCCCGCCAACACCCCTGAAACTGCACCCACTCTGCACCTCGGTCCACACCAGTCTCTGGGTGTACTGGTGCCACACTTCTCCCCAAAACTGTGTGGTCTGGTCCCAGCGGCTCACAGAACCGAGATCCTCAGGGAGATTGAGCCCCATGCACTGAGAGCACAGTGGCACCAGCAAGAGCTTCAGGTGGACACGGTTCCGGCTGTCTCTCTCAGAGGCAGAGGCAGAAGGGATGGAGCTCATCAGGGCAGCACCTGCCTGGCAGGCGTGAGGCCCTGAGTTCAATTCTCAGTACCAAGAAAAAAAGAAAGTTAAAAAGTAGAGGCAGACAGGGTCAGGGATTTAGCTCAGTGTTTCTGCCACCTGACTCGCAAGCATAAGCACCCGAATTTGATCCCCGGTACCAAAACAAATTTTTAGAGCAGAGGCAGAGTGTGGTGTCCGAGCAGATGTTGAGGGTAAAAACGCTTAAACTACACTGTTTCAGTGCAATATGTCCTATTCTTTCCTTTGAATCCAAAAAACTTCAATTTAAAATTAAATAAAATAGAAGCTGGCATTACTCGGTGAGTTTTGTACCCCTCTTCCAGTAATGCTACAGACAGGTCTACTTTAGCGGACAAGACGTTACCTAGTCCTCCCGTGCTGCTGGCCTGCGGAAGGCGGAGGAGGACCTGGGCTCCACCAGTAATGGAGCCAAGACCTGGAGACCAGGCCAAGGGCGGACAGGTCCTCACGGGTCCACCAAGACTCAGGCTGACCGATACCTGCCAAGTTCCGTAAGTACAAAGGCCACGGCCAGCAATGAGAAGCCCAAGGAGGCAGGACTGTGGGGCTGGTAAACAGACAAAACTCAGAGGGGACAGTAACAAAGACCTTAATGCAAGTTAACTGCACAACAAATGCCTCAAAAAGGGGAAGTATTTTTTAAATGAAGTACGTAAGAAAAAAATGTAGGCTAGGAAATGCTAAGAGCTAAACACAACAGTCCGTCATATCCTGGGTGTGGAAGGAGCCACGTCTGATGAGAGGGCAAAGGGCTGAATAAAATCATACTCCGATCAGCAGGCTCCATGAAGTGAAAAGTTAACAATATAAACACAGTACTTCTTTCCAAGCTAGGGAATTCTTATCCTGGATGAAAGTGACAGCTTCCCCAAAACACAAAGCCTTGTCCTTGCTTTGCTTCTCTATTGATAAATGAAGCAGAACAAACAAGGCGGAATTTCCCCTACACACTTATGACTCCACTGTCCGGAAGATGGTGCGAGCTGGGAACGTAAGCCAGTATCCTCTGGGTGCAGGAGCACCGTGCAACTGTCCCGGGGACAGAAGAGCAGGCCACCTGCAGGCCTGGGCACAGGGAGAAGCTGCGACGCCTCCTCCAGGAAGTGAGAGGCAAACACAAGCTGCCCAAGCCCGGCTGACAGCTTGCAACTTTGGCATCGTGCTGAGCGACTAGAAATGGACAGACAGAGCGGGATTAAATGTTCCCTTTCCTTCCGTGGGTGACATAATCGGGGAGAAGGCTGACAGGAGGTGGCCAGCCTGAAGTTCGCCCTGTCCCCAGGCCTGGGACCTGGCGTCTGACACAAGGCACCTGTGTTTCTTGGAGCTGCAAAGGTTCTCAGGCCTATTGAGGATGGCCAGGGACAAAGGTCAGGGGTGCGAGGCCGGGCCGGCAGGGGCAGGGGCAGGGGCAGCGATCACGGGACTCACCCCAGCACCACACCCAGCTCCTTCACGTGGACGCGCGTGTGTCCCCGCAGATACTCGGACAGCATCTTACTTTTAAGGTACAGCTCCTGCAGTCTGTCTTCCAGGTGCATGATGCACTGCAAAGCAACAACAGCACTGTGAGGGCCAGCCATCATCCAGGAGCAGGAGTTCTCTTCCTGTGTCTCCGTGGGCACAGCTGTAATCTCACCCCTCCCAACACCGAAAAACTATAAGCATCGTCTCCAGCTCATCACTGTGGCACAATGGGGCTCTAAAACAACTGTGACATTTTCATACACCTGTCCTTGTACTGTCTACAAAATAAGTATTTCTACATATTTGAAATCATTCTATAAATACAAAACTTTCCTGCTTTTAAAAAACTTTCAGCTGAGCGTGGTGGCGCACGCCTGTAATCCCAGCACTCAGGAGGCTGAGGCAGGAGATCACTGTGAGTTTGAGACCAGCCTGGGCTACACAGTGAGCTCCAGGTCAGTCTCAACTACATGGTGAGACCCTGTCTCAAAAAACAAACAAACAAAACCTTTCTAGTAATATTTTCCCCATCAATCCTTGTTTACTGATGAGATTCTTACAGCTAAATGAGTCTTGAGAATGTTAATCTACTATTATTTACAGCTCTTTGTATTTTGTTGTAAGTAATTTTATCAAAAACATCTTTGTTTCTGTTTTCTTGCTATTATCTCAGACTATGCGCAGTACATGCACAGAATTACCACAGGGCCATTCTGAACTTTCAATTTTGCTTTTGAGAGTGTACTTTAATTAGGTCTGTAACAGTAGAGAATGGGCCTTATTTTCGGGACATCTTTCCCCAGAGCTGTGTGCAGCTTCAGTTCTTACAGAATAGCAGCCATCTGCAGCTTCTACCAGAGGCAAAGCTTTTGTGCTTGGCAGGGAGCACCATCCAAGTGTCTTCGGGAGACACCTGAGAGCTCTGGCAAGGGGGACCCCACAGGCATAATTCTCTTCTAGAACACAGCCTTGTGATTTTCAAGGTGAAGAGATTAACAGATGCATTTGAAATGTAGATCTTGACCACCGGGGCCAATCACTGACACATAAAAAGTATCTGTTAGAGATGTGGTCATTTTAGTGTTTCACTGGCGCAAAACATTATATGCATCGGTCAGGTGATTAAAACACAGCTGTCTGGTAACAGAGAACTAATCAAGGCTGAGGGCCTCACCAGTTCTCTTGGAAGCATCCTCCCAGGCAAGCAGGCCTGTGGTGGATCTCCTGTTAAACTGCACTTCCTTATGGAGTGAACCGCAAAGGTTTTAATAAGAGTGCTATGAAATGCTGAAAAGAACACTCATACTGCACTGGGTCTTTTATATCGTAAAACAAATTTTAGTGTTTTCACAGACTGCACAAAACATGGAAATAAAGAGAAGCCTGGGCTAAAAATGTGGAAATGTGTAAAATAGGAAATCAAAGCATGTAGAAAAAAGTTTCTAAAAGGCTCCTGAGTATTCAACAGAACTCTGTTGGGGTTTTCCCCATCCCTCTTTTATTCCTGAGATGGATTTGTTCAATTTTAACTTCTGAAGTCTCAACAACTCTCTCCTCCATCTGTATGCACTGTCCTGCTCGTGCATGGTTCAATGAGCGATGTGTAAGGGGTTCTGTTCTGCAGGAGGTGCTCTTTAATCTTGGTTTGCTCATGTTAAACAAGTCATTCATATTATTAAGTAGTGAAACATACTTCTATTCAAACAAAGCAAAAATGATCTGCTCTAGTGGTTTACGTCTTTGACAACAAGAGGTAAAACGTTGACTGCAAAAGACCTATGTGTTATAGAGTGAAAAATAAAAGTGTAGTAGCCAGGGATATAGCTCAGTGGTTCCGCCGTCTGCCTCACAAGTGCAAGGTCCTGAGTTCAAACCCCGGTACCAAAAAAACAAGCAAAAGTGTAGTAAATACGTCTAGCAATAAAAACTATGAAGCCTAACCCACCTCCTTCCCTTATAGAAAAGGACATTTCAGCCGCTCAGTCAGCGAAACTCAACCTGCTTCTAGCAGAGAATCTGCCAGCCAATGTCGAATAGAAAATAAGGCCATGGCAGCCCACGAAGACCTCTCACACAGCCTGGAGCAGACTTCCTGCAGGAGTGATTCAGTGTGATGTCAAATAAAGAGTTCAGCTAAAAGCCTGTCAATGTCTAAGCCAGTAATACTGCTTGATGAGACTGCTGACATACTGAGGGCCTGTAACGCCCACCACACTACCACCACATGTTCAACGTGAATCACCTCTTTCTCCTTCTCTGTCCGTAAGTGGTAGCCCGTGGCATGTGACTCGAAAGCGTGTGCGGTGGCAACCGATATATGCATCCTGGCTTTTTTTTTTTTTTTCTTTTCTTTTCGGTACCAGGGATCGAACTCAGGTCCTTGGTGCTTGCGAGGCAGGCGTCAGAACCACTAAGCTAAATCCCCAGCCCATCCTGGCTTTTAAAGTACCCCATGTTGACCGGGTGCTTTGACTGTTTAAAATTACCCTTAATTTTCAGGGAGTTCCCACAGTACCCTTATATTATCTTCATTCTACAAACAAGAAAGCTGAGACTCTGCTCCAGGTACTCAGACACTCCTGACTGTCACACCAGTGGTAACAGCAAAGCAGCAGAACCCAGCTCGGTGCAGGGCCGTCCTGCCCTCTGCCCTGCCACTGGCCCCACAAAAGCCACTGTGCACAGCATCTCCTTCAGAGCCACGCCACACTCCATCACATCTAAGGAGTGTGCACCCACTGTACAGCTGGTTGTCAGGAGCCAGGAAATGAACTATTCATTGCCAATTAATAGATTTCATTAATATTCACTTCCTTCTTTGTTGTTAAGCAGCCTGTGTCCCTCCTGAGAGCAGCAGGCCCGAGGTTCCCGTCTGGAGCTCTGCTCGGTGAGTGTTCCCAAGCGTGGGGCGAGAGCAGGTCAGCGGCCCCACATGCTCTGTACTGGCTCTGTACTGGCTCTGTACTCTGCAGCTTCTTCCCTCCACTGAAACTGCTCTCCCCTTCTTCCTGAACAGACCTCCTCCCTCAGTCTCCGCCCACTCATGCGTGCCAGACCCCTGCCCACACACACACACACACACACACACACACACACACACACACAGAAAGGAAGTTGCATGTATCATGACAGTGATGAGGGAGAGCTGCTAATTTTCTGGGGCTTTCTGGGCTCTACTCGCTGACTGCATTTAAAATAATGTTCTTGGGCTGGGGATTTAGCTCAGTGGTTCCACCGCCTGCCTCACAAGGTCCCAAGTTAGATCCCCTGGTACCAAAACAGAAAAGAACAACTGCTACCCTCTCACATGTGGAGAGTACCTCAAAACCGGAAGTGTTTGCACAAACTGCTTCTACCTCTTGACCCTGACATTTCATGAGGATGGCTGCAGAACAAGGACAGTCTGGAAACTGGCCCGCTTCATACCGCTCTGAGGGTTCTCCGCAAGAGGACCTTGAGTTTGCGTTCACACTACATCCCTCCCATATTCGTTTACTGTATCATGTCTTGCGCAAAAGGACTCCGATGTGCTCTGCACGACCTGCTGCACAGAAGGCTGCTGTGGCTGCAATATCTGCCCTGTTTGCTGCTCTTATGCTGTCTGTTCCCTTTTCACTTACTGCTGACCTTCAGTCATAATAAAACAATACGTCTGAATTCATGATTTTCATCAAAACATCATTAAAAGTATTTGATATCTCTTCGATCGGCTAGGAACAAATACTCACAAAGTCAGCAGGGAGGTGAAGCTTGTAAAGCTGCAGAATGGACTGAAGTAAGCTGGACACCTGACTGGACACTAGCACGTCCTGGCCCAGCTTCGTGCTATCCGTCACTTTCCGCTGACTCGTGGCCACCTGGACACTCCACTTGTCCGTGTCTGCGATAATACACACGGCTTCCGCTATCGGCTCATCGAGCACTGGGTGCTGAAAGAACACAGGAGGTCAGCTCTCTGCCCGCCTCTGGGTGACACGCGACACGTCCAGACTGTGCTCTGCAGCAGAAATGCCAACGCTTACAGCAGCAGCTACACATCAGGCTTCACAGGGACGCCGGCAGGGCTGTCACTACACCATCATTCCAATACAACTGCACTTAAGCGCTGTTTCCTTTTGTGTGTGTGTGTGTGTGTATGCGTGTGATTAAGGCAATGTATTTATTTCAGCATAATGTTTTTTTCTGTTTCCTTCTTATAACCAGGAAGCCCACTGTAGATGTTAAGTGTTCACAGTTAGGCAAAACAATATATGCCCCCCAATATTGCAGCATATCAAAATTCACTTCTTTTTGGAAGGCTGCATTCTCCTTTTAATGGGAAAAATCAGAATAAGGCATAGGACTGCATTATCTTTTCTCCACAGCAAGGTTAGCCAGCATAACTTAATATTCTAAGCAAAATTACGGACTGCACGTGCCACATACATCAAACCTCCTAACAACCAAATAAAATCAGACTGAGGGCTGAATTTATCCAGATGAAGGCAGTGAAGTGGTCACTAAGAAACACATTAAAATATAAAACCTCCAACAGTAAGATGTGCCACCAGGTGAACGGTGTGAACAGTGAGTGCTCGGGTAAGAGGACCTCCAAGGCCGCTCCTTACCCAGAGGAGCTGCTTCCTCAGACCTTCCGGCCCAGCCAGCCGTGCCTAGGAGCATACAAGTCAGGGCTGCACAGGACGGCTCTTCTAGGCCCCAAACCACGAGAGAAGGGGTGAGACAGCAGCAGACAGACCCACAGGCAGGCCTCACAGAGCTGACATCTGCTCGCTTCTCTAAGCCTCGTTTCCTAAAGGAAAACTCTTATTAGCCTCGCACCATGTGCCGGCCATGCCTTGCTTCTGGGTGCTCAGCATAAATTCCTCTCATCGGGTCATCCTGACTTCCTTCCAGACGATGTGCTGTCTAAAGGCCTGCGGGGCTGAGCAGGGCCCCCCTCACCCCACAAAGGGTCCCAGAGCCCAGAGGCTGTATAAATCCCACCAGGTCCCATTGGTTCTGGGCAGGTCCATCTGCCTTGTCTGCTGTCTATTCCCAGACAAGTCCTTCGCTTGCTCTCATCAATTCTATGAAGTCCAGTAAAGAAAGGCCCTGCGCTAACATCGCTAAGAGTGGGTCTCTGCTCATACAGCGAGGAGCCCAAATGAATAAACAACTCTGCTGGAAGACAGCGGTTACATGCAGCCTCTAACACGGTGCCTCACACTCAGAGCTGGGAAGCTGCTAACAGAGATCAAGGATGTGTTGGGGCCAACCCCTTACCACAGAGAGGAACAGTAATCAGGCAAAGTCTATCTAATGGTTCAGAAAGATATTTTTAATTAAATGAGGCTCCATTTCCCAAGATGGTTATCACTTTGTGGCTTTGCTAACAGTAGCACAAGCTCCCTCGCATGTGACCCACTTGTCCACATCCATCCCACACATGCTCAGCAGACAGCTATGCAGACACAGGACCTCGGCTCAGTCTCTAACCGTCACACACACAACACAGGGCTTCAGCGACCTCCTCTTCCAAGTTCCCATGACTTTCGGCTTAACCGGGGTGTCACAAATTCACAGCAAGATGACAATGGCTATCAACTGCTATCAATGTGCATGTTCCTTAGAACAAAGAAAATGGAAATCTGGAGATTTAAAAAAGGAGACCCTGGGCTGGGATTTGGTTCAGTGGCACTGCCACTGCCTCGCAAGTGCAAGGTCTGGAGTTTGATCCCTGGTACCAAAAAACAAACAAAAAAAGTAGAGCCTGGAGTTACAACTGGAGTGATATGAACCTCTTGGGTTATGACCAGAATTTTAGTTTTAACTTATGACCAAAGTCTTGAGTTACAACCCAAATGCCGTCTGTCCGCTTGTGCTTCCAGATACAGATTTAACCCTTAAAGAGATCTGGAAGGAGCATCAAGACATCCTGTGTGGGGTTCACTGAGAAATCCTGGGCCAGGGTCTCTCTGAGGACACTGAGATCCACCTGTGTACAGCAGAGAGACTTTGGAGGCTGTGCAGAGAAGCCTGGGCCTTCACCGACCAGCTGTAGTTACAACCAACCCTCAGGAATGAACTGAGTTCCTAAGTCAAGGGTCCATTGTATTTGTGTTCTGAACTCAAGCCCCATGAGTGCTTGGCATCTGTTAGAAATTCGAGGTGCTGGTGATACCACAGAATGCGTTAATATTACGGACCCTCCTTCATTACCGGCCGTCCGCCAGCACACACGGGGAGCTGAGGGTGCCAAGCATCACCGCAGTGAGAGCCAGCCTACCTGCTGCCCTCTCCTCTACTGATAATAGGTATCAGGCCTATGTTCCACCCACAGTCTTCCTCTGACCCTCCTCCGCTGCAGGGGCAGGGAGAGTCCCAAGCCAGTGGCCTCCTGGTCCTCAGACCACATGTTGCAGGGCCTCCAGCAGCACAAAGGGCTCTGTTTTAAGTGATGAGCCGAAGGAAGAAGGACGATGGCAAACTAGGGTGGTGATGGACAGAAGGCTCTGCAAGCACGGGGTGCAGTGGGAAGCTGAATCCCTGGACATAGTAACAGGAAAGGCAGAGAAGTCAGTTCAATTATTTAAAAAGTAACTAGATGAGAAAATGTGAAGTAGAAAAAACCTAAATGGAAAGAAAGCACAACTCATCTGTGTGTCACTGGAGCAGAGAGCAGAATGTGGGGTGGAGGCCGAGGTCCGCCATGAGCCTGACCACTGAAATTCCTCTGGGTCCTGGCAGCAGCAGGACGAGGGGATGGGGAACCATGGGCGCCAGGTCCCAGATGGCGATGGCACTCAAGTGGGCATGCCTGGGGACAGAAGAAAACCGGTGCTCTTTCAAGAAGCACATGTGAGACACTAATAACTCCCAGAGCATTTCTACAGAGCAGGCCAACGGCCTCCACCGGGCAGCACCACTTACTGCCCACTCGGTTTCCGAAGACCGTTTAAAGGAACAAGGTCATTCAAGCTGTCGAGAAAATGAAACGGCAGCTAGGGAGCAAAGAACACCAGCAAGCACTGGAGTTAGCACCTCGGGGCTGCCGCCCAGTCAACTGCAGGGTCCAGGAGCTGCAGCAGAAGTTACAGGGGCCCTGGAGACCTGCCCGGGTCTCCCCAGAGGAGACTCACCCACCACAGGCCCATTCAGGGTGACAGTGTGCGGGTGGTCACTCAGCTTGTGAGATGCCAGACGCCACGCCTGACCCACATCCCACAGCAAATCCCAACTCTCCTTAATGAAAAGGTCCATGTTCAAGGCACAGACCGTACCACAACACACAAATAAAATGAATTATCTGTATGCTTCTAATACTTTTTTATCAGACACACTGCAATGGTAGAAGGTATTAAATAATGAGACCAGTCCAACAGACCTTTTTATGGATATGGAGGACTGAACCCAGGACCTCACGCATTCTAGGCAAGTGCTTTACTGCTGAGCTACATTCTCAGCCCTTTTTATTTAGTTTTTTATTCTGAGACTGAGAAGTTAAATAATTGAGAGTAAGTAAATGAAAATACTTACTGCCCTAGACATTTGGTTTTTCTTTGGGGTATTTTGGATTAAAAAGAGAAACACAAGATTCTTTGCTTTATTTGATGTTCTATCGAATCCCTGATTGACAGAGGCCTCTCTGGGGTGACTCCACTGCGCCACAGCACTGTGGCTTATTAGAGGTGGCCTTCTGTGGCTTCAGGAGAGGCCGTCGTCATGAAGAGAAAGTGGCACTAGATTCATAGAGGACAGCCTCTTTCTCCACACTGACCACAGCGTGGCCTCTCACCCCCCCATAGACAGACACGCTGACCTGCAGGCCACCATGGGAAGTGCCTGGATCCTAGATGGCCGAGGGCCACATGGAAAGACCGCAAATGTGTGTGAGGATCGCTTGCTCTTTAAAATACACAGACCAGGGCCAGGCACGTAGCTCAGTGGTGCCACCACCTGCCTCACAAGTGCCAGGTCCCAAGTTCAATCCCCAGTACCAAATATAAATAAATAAATACACAAACGTGAAAACAGCCCAATTGCCCATCAGTTGGAAAGTGGAAAAGGAAGATGTGGTTTTTCTATAAAATGGAGTACTACTCAGCCATAAAGAATGAGAAATTAGATTCATTCATAGGAAAATGGATACATATTGAGGATATACTCCTAAGTGAAATAAATAAGTCACACGTGTAAATACCGAGTAGTTTCTCTGGTGTGAATAAACTATAATAGTACCAAAAGATCCTAATGAGATAACTGACAATGTGAAATAGGAAGAAAAGGCTAAAGATATAGGGAAAGTGGGAAGGGTAGGGGAAAGGGAATAAGGGAAAAGAAAAAATATGCGAAAATGAAAATAAAGTATTTGTAAATGGGGAGGGGAACCGGGGGTGAAGGGAGGGCAGGGACAAAGGGAAAAAATGAGAACCAAGACCTGTCATGTAAAGTTACAAGATCCCAATAATGAATGTAACTGTACTGTATACCTAAAATGTAACAATAAACTCAATAATAAATAAATAAATAAAATACACAAACCAACAAAGCCTTCGGCCTCACACCCAGAGAACACACTTAGTGTAGGCCTTCTCTCAGCAGTGAGATGGGGCCTGCACAGAGCGCACCCCGATCCCTGCTGGCCGTTCACTTCTGCCGGCCTGCGGGCTGCTCCGGCCCGTCGTCCGGTGTCGTGGGGCCACAGCCAGATCGGCCCCTTCTCGGCAGCCTTGGAGGCACTGCAGCCCTCCACGCGGCCGCGCCCCACCCAGCGCAGGCCTCGGTGCCCACACTGCTGCTCCTTACTTTCCGCCTCTTTGGTGTCTAGCTGCTACGTATGGATTGATTTATATTTACTGCATGTGGAAGTCAGCCTGCTTTTTTAATCTGAAAGTTTTCTATCACTCTTTCCCTGTTCTCTCCTGAATGTGCTATAAAATTTTCTCCTTACAGCCTCCACATTTGCTTTTCCAAATTTTTTTTCCTCAGAGCTGCACTCAGAGGTGTTTTGTATCTAAATTTCACAAATTCTGACTTTCTTTAGTATTTAACCTGCTCAGCCCTTTAATGTCTGATGTTTTTATTTCAATAACTATTTTTCAGTATCAGAAATTCTTTTTAGTTCTTATATAACTCTAATCATTATTACATTATCTCATTTTTTTATTGTCCCAACCCATTGGTTTTTCACCGTAAGCGCTGTAAGCAGCCACACAGCGGGGACTGTGCAGAGTGCTGGCTCTGGCCAGCTTTCGCACTGGCCCACATGGCGGTGTGTGGGTCGTTCGCACTCGCTCTGTGGCTCCTGAACGTGGCCGCCCCGTCGGAGCTCTCCGGTTATTCTAGGAGTGTATGGCTGTGTGCCCAGGAAACGTGCTTCCTCCTGCCAGTCGTCTTCCTCGAGGTTTCTCTGCCCCTGGTTTTTATGTTTATTTCTCAGGCACGATTCTCAAGTCACTTGGTAGAATAAATCTAGGCCTCAAACCTACAAACAGCTTTGGGATTTGATTTCTCCTGGGTGACTTTATTTTCTCCACCCACATTTCCAACCATTTGATTTCTCCTGGGCAGCTTTACTTTCCTCTACCCACGATTCCAACCTGTTTCTTTGCTGGTTCCCTGCTCATATCTGGAGCTTTTAAAAATTTTGGGGTACATTTTAGATATACATAATGATCATGTTCACCATAGGGAATCTGTCTCTGTACACGATATATTTTGATTCTTCTTTCTTTCCCATTCCCTTCAACCCCTCTTCCCCTCTTATTTACAGAACCTTTGCTTCCATTTTCCCTTCCTGTTCTCTGGAGCTTTCCATCCCCTCTTCACAGAAGAACAGCCCTTTGAAGCTCCAGGCTCACTGAAGGACTGACTCCCAGTGCCCAGCGCTGGGTGCCTGGGGATCACGTCTTACCCTGGAGCGAAGCTCAGAACACAGCACCAGATCCTGAGGCCTACGTCCAAATGAGGCCTGTAGAGCACGGCCAGCCACACAGCCCACCTCGCTGCTCTGGCTCTGGCTTCTCCTCGCCAGACACAAAGGGTTCTCTCCATTTTCGTGTACAGCACCCTGACGGTGGGCAGGGCTGGAGGGGAGGCGTGCCATCCACATACCTTTTACACAGCGAGCTGCTGGCCCCTCCACCTCAGACCTCGACGGAGTACATAGAGTCCAGAACACCATTACGTGTTTTTCAGCAAATAAATTTCCAATTGTGACTCACTCCCTTGCCTCCAAAAGCCATCCTTTGCCTCCATGCCCCACTACTGATAAAATGAGCCAGCCAGGACAGCTAAGCTGCCACCACTGGGGAGTTCTAGGTCGTCAAACTGGTTCACAGTAGGGGTATTATTATACGACTGCACCCTGTGTCCACCAGCATTTGTTCTCCAAACTGTTTTCTCTTGCAGACAGGTGCAGGGTGAGTCACTGAAGCCTAAAGAAGGAGAGGGAAATAACGCCTTGTGGACTAGGGAGGCTGCTCGTCGGGCATAGGACGCTGGGAAGGCCTGGGGTGCAGGGAAAGGGGTGGCGCAATGTCAGGGAGGCACCAGCTGGCGTCCTGGGCCCTTGGCGGGGTCACTGGCCTGTGCGCCTCAAAGGTCTATATGCTTGGGAGTAGCCAAACTGGTAGGCTGTATTCAGCTGCAGTTTGAAGATGCAGAAAGATGCTCAGGGGCAAAAAGGGTCATGGAACAGAGTTACACGAGGACTTACGTGACCTCAAAATAAAATGAGAGACAGCGGGCAGCTTTTTGTAAAGAAGGGCACAGATGCACAAATATCTTGCAGATGGTGAAAAATTGGGTAGAACATCAACATTGGAAAAAACATCAAAATTAGGCATGTGTCTAATTCTGACACAGTGCAAAAGACAAAGTATGAAAGACCTAAAATAAGCTCTTATTCTCCTTCAGGTAACGCAAATGAACACAAAGAGCCACAAGCATCGTGTGTACATGCATTACTCTCTCCTGTTTAAAACAAAACACACAAAGGAAGCCACCTGCCACTTCTCTTCAGCAGGAAGGTGATGCTGCCCTGCGCACCTGCACACACACCCCAACACCTGCTATGGCCAGCACTTCCCAGGCAGGTCCTGTGAGTCTCCGTGCTCTGCTTCCAAGTCCCGCAGCCCTGGTGGGAGGAAGGGACACCCAACTCGGCATGCAAGCGTCCAGGTGTGAACGTGTGCAGACACAGTCCCCAGTCCACCACGACCCCCGTCAGCCGTGGGGAGTCCAGTTCTATTCTGTATCATTTTTATAAACCGGTCATCAGAACCCAGCTTCAGGTCAGACCACATACTTCAGGAAGCTCCACAGGCAACTCTCCACCACAGGCGGTGCTGCACCAGGCAGGGCTGCGGCCCGGGCGCCGGAGTCATGTGGTTCCCACTGCAGACGGTCCCATGGCCACGCCTCCACAACCGGCTGGCTTCAGGGTCACTGCTGCTCAGCACATCCAGTGTCATCTGTGTTACGTACGTAATGATTTGCTCTTGGATAGGACTTGCTGTTCTTTTGTAGTCTTACTGGCTGATTACCCTGAACAGATTAATTAGGTATTCGTGAGCGTATATCACAGCCAGATTTTTAGCAAGGCTCCTTATCTTGCTACTGACTCCCGCATGATATTTCTGGAGTCAATCTGTTGTTACTCTTAAGTTTAAGTGGAAGAGGCTGCTATATCCAACTGTTACTTCATTTTATAGATGGTTCTGTGAAACGCCTGAAGCCCTGGAACGTGGTTTAACAAACAGAAGATGTCAGATGCGGCACTAGCTTCGGTTCTGACAATGCTACACGGCCGTCTGCCGTGCCGGCTACTCCTCCCCGCACCTCAGGCAAAGGCAGAGTGGCTGTTTCTGGCCTTGAGCGAGGCAACCAGTCTCTCTCTCCGGGCATCTCCAGCGGGGCTCCCGGGCGGCCCACCAGACACCAGGCAGGCAGCGTACACACACCTGAATACAGGTGAGCTTTCTCACCTCGTTACAAATGGCTGTCATTTTGCTCTCCATGGCAAGAACATGTCATACTGCTGTATAACTTACAAAGCACTCTCACAGATACTGCCAGCTCACATCTGTTGGGCATTTAGTAATGTGCCAGGCACTACGCTAAACATCTCATGTAAGTTATCTCTCAGAACCTTCAACCTGTAACACCAGCACTGTTCATGTGATAGAGCCAAACCGCCAGGCCACAAAGCCACACAGTGAACCACGTGGCAAACCTTCAGAAGTCAGCTCCTAACCAGTGCATTCTATTTCACCTACTCCTCTGCATGCGTTCCAGGATTAGAGATGCCAGCCAATTTATTCAGGACTATCAGTGACTGAGGGGTGGTAACAGGACTCAAACCCAACACCCAGCCCTGCTGCAGTGCCGTGGCTCTCTGCCCTACTCTGCCACACAAGTCTGTAACCCCCACAGCACCTAGCTGGTGCCTTCACAAGCAAAGGACTCAGACAAAGCCATTGGGGCCACAGGCAGAGGCTTGACGGCTGTGAGTCTCCCCATGTCCCCATCCCCTCCCCTCCTTCGCAGTAAAGTCAAAAGGAAAACAGAGTGAGAATGTACATTTAGATATGGCAGGAAAAATAGGAAACAATGTTACTTTAGACTAATTTAAGGCAGCTGTATAACCTATATGTTAGGAATCAGGGAAAGAGTCCAAATAACAGAAAAGAGGTCGTGTATAGACTAAACAAGAACACATGTTCAAATATTTAAAGAATTCAATCTTTACATATAAAGAATAGTAAAAAATGAAAACAAATGATAGGAAGTTGGTGTATCTTTCTTTCACAGGAGGCCTGGATAAGAAAAGTACAAAGAGCAAGTCAGAGCACTAGGGGCTCTAGAAAGGAATCCCCAGCTCAGAGAAAAAACTCCAACCCAGTCCATGCAGCTAGAAAGTACACACCATGAAAAGCAGCATTTACATCCAAGGCAGCAGAGCTCTACAAAACAGATCAATAGCCTAAATCAACTGCTTTCAAACAGTCACTAACAATCCTTCTCTAAAAAGAATTATGCATTCCAGAGCCTGATAAAGTCTGGCATGAGCACTGAAAATTATTTATGTCCAAAAGATGGGTTTTGAAAACATGGAATGATAGAGCGATTTATTCCAGTCCTCTCTCTGCAAGCATTCCTCTCAGTTCTAACTCTGGCCATGTGCTTATTCTTGGATCTCTGCTTCCTTCGCTGGCAACAGTCTCAAGAATTTAAATAATCACTATGCTTTATGGGGTAGTAAATTCAATACCATGTTTTTAAAAAACTAATTGATTCCTCAACAATATTTGTAAATGAAAGTTGAAAGTAAGGCTTTTTCTTTAAAGAAAAAAAAAACGCTAAAGACCAGAGTGCCAGTCTGAGAGGCAGTCTACACGAAACACTTCTTCAAAAGCAAAATTCATTATGATGACAATGAATGTGTCAAGTGAAATTAGAAACCCACTGATGTTAACTGGATACATTCTGAATATATTGAACTTCTGAAGATACTTTTATAAACCCTTCACAATATCCTATTAACACCCAGGCATGGCTGCACTCTGGATGTAGCCACAATGTGACACAATAGAGGCTATTATGCTTAGTAACTTTCAGTTTCTAAGGCTGACTGCACAGTTTAAAGAAACGAGAACTACTACAGCAAGAAAACACTCTTTTAAAAAAGCGAAAATGAAATACAGAAATGTTTTAGAAAGAAGGGTACTGTAACATGGTTTTGTTTTTTTCAAATCTAAGAATTAAAGAGCCAGATGGTCACAATGAAAACCTAATATTTAGATACAGGAACTTGCCAGCCTACAAAAAATAGAAAAGCATTTCATGAGCGGTTTCACAGGTAAGTTCAATGGGGGGCCATCAGTCCTGAGCTCACAGAAGCAGGGCCTCTGGGCGAATCACCCACCCCAAGGCTCTGTGGCCAGGACGTGAGGCTCGCATGAGGTCACTGTGCCCCCTCGGAGCCAGGAGAGGAACCCGAGTTCCCCAGACCAAGCTGACAGCAGAGAAGGAGGGAAACTTCCACCGGTCTGCAGAAGGCCAGGAGGCTTCTAATCCCCAGCCCCGCAGTGGCAGCGGAGGAAGTGCGGGAGACCTGTTCTCCCCGTCATGGACGGGGACCCCACCAGAAGGGGACTCCCAGGTCTAGCCAGGAGTGGCTGCATCTGGCCAACAGCGGGTGGGACCCCTGGTGCCCCTGCACATGCCAGCGGGTGTCCCCAACCCCAGGCGCCAGCCTGGCCACTCACAAGGATGTGCGCTCCCAGTTCACAGAATGTCCCTAGCCTCCTTGGGCTGCGTCGGATGTGTGTTTAGTCTTCACAGAGGACATGTTCAAGGCAAAAAGACATGAATGCCTTCTGCTCCATCTTAAAAAAAATTTTTTTGGTTGAGGAAATAGGCCAAATTCCAATTTTCTTAGTGCAATGGGGACTCTCCCTGTCGCACAAGATATAATACGTTTCTAATACAAAACATGTTATTTTTTCATCAATAGCAGCTCAGTTAAAAGCAGGCCCATCACATGGACAAAGCTTCTTTAACTGCTCAGTTCCTGACACACTGAGGACAGCAAGAGTCTTCCATGGCAGCCACAGGCAATTTTCCAGTGAGACTTGTTAATCCCTACACAGTCATCCGCACGGAGCCATCAAAGTGAGCTTAATGACAAATGAGTTAAAATAAATTACTTCTAGAAACTTGTAAGGACCAAACAGAAAGCAAACCATATGTCATGTCTCTTTGGCCGAAACTGTCACCATCTGTGCTATTTACTGCCTGCAGGCTACCCCCACCATGATCTTCTCTTTGCCCTCTCCATCCAGTTCCAGGCCCACAAGGCTGACCTCTCTGGACCCTGGCTGCGTGTGCATCAGCCGTGACCTTCCTCTCTGGTTTCCAGCTGGGCGCGGTCAACAGAGGCACAGGGGTCAGCAGTCAGGACAGGGGTGGGGCAGGGGCCCACACCCCTAGGACAATCCCATCACAGGGTGCCGTCCATACTTCGGCACCCTGGGGTCTGAGCTGAGCTCACTTACATGCACGGTGTGGGCCAGGTCAGCCAGTAGGCACTGTCGCAGCTTCTCGTCCGTGCTGGTCCCGTGAAGCACCAGATCAGGCATGTAGGTAGGGCAGTAGCCTGCCAGGAGCGAGCGGCCGAAGTTCCTTACATTCGGGCTGCTGATGCTCTGAGACCTGAAACAACATCCGGCCCGTTAAAACGTACCCTTAAAAGAAACCTCTTCAGGAGCATCACAGTTGGAACACAAATCCTAGTGACACATGTAAAGAAGACAGACTGAGGGGTCCACATCACTGGTCCTCCAGCAAGATTACTGGTGAGAAAAAGAGGAGGCTAAGAAAGAAAAGGGAGTGTTTAGAACACAGAAGCCCCAGGAGAAAACCATCTCCATGGCCGGTTAGTCTGCTCTGGTACCTCATACTGAACACCCTCCAGGCTGTCAGAGTCAGGGAAGAAGACTGGAAGGGGCTCCCGCCTAGGAGCCGGGCCCGTGCAGAAGAAGGCACCCTCAGCAGAGTGGGAGAGCAGAAGAAACCTCTCAGTACTGCGTCAGGCAGCACAGCGCTCGTGGCCGGGCTGATGGAGCCCAAGGATGAGGTCCCACAGAGAGCAAGACCTGCCAGCTCGGAGGCCAGGCTCTGCTGCGGCACCGAACCTCCTCAGAGGGCAGAAACTCACTCCGGCCCAGCCACCACAGCTCTCCACAGCGACACAGCAGGCAGAGACAAGCCACGACCTGCAGAGCTCAGCCACACTGGGCCAGGAAGCATCCCGGGAGGGGGCAGTGGGACCCACCTACACGGATCAGGGACACTGGTAGCACTGAGAGGGGCGCACTCAGTGCAGCACCCACAGCAGTAATGAGACCGCGGTGCCAGGCTGGCAGTGTTACCTTGGCAGAGGCAGCTCCACTTCGAAGGGCCCTGAAGTCCTGTCACCACTGTGACCCAGGCCCAGAGCGGCTGCAGCACACGCTTCATCGTCACTGTCTCCAAGAGCACTGTCGGAGCTCTCGTTCCTGGGAATGTCTCCTTCAACCCTGAAGCCGGCCTTCCCACTGGCACCCCTAGAGGGGGCATCGGCAGCCGCTGGGAGGCCGGAGCCCTGCAGCACACACTGGTCCAGGGCAGCCACCTGCGGAGGTCCTTCTGCGGTTTTCAAGTGCAAAGCTCTGGTTTTCTCAGGTGTTCTCCCAGTGCCTGAGGCACGGCTGGGAGGCGTTCGCAGGCTACCAGCATGGTGGAGCTGCCCGGCAGCAGCTCCTGTCATTGCAGTGTCTGTCCCAATGCCACTGTCCTCAGCACCGCCCCTGCAGGGCTCACCATCCCCCGGGTCAGGGGGCTGGGTCTGTGGACAGCCCACGCCCCTGTGCAAGGCAGCCCTACAGGAACAGCCAGAGGCCTGCCTGTCCCAAGCCACACTGGTGGCTGCCCTGGCGTCCGGGTGCCATCTGCAGCCCTTCAGCCTCTCATCCATTTTTCTGGTATGGCTTTCAGAGTCAGACTCTGGAGACGCAGAGCTTCCGATGTGGAAAGTGACTTTTTCTGCTGGAGGCTCCTCCTGGGACCGTCTGTCGGGGCACGGCCAGGCTGAGGACCACGCTGGCAGTTTCCGCGGCACCTCCTCATCCATCTCCTGGACAGTCTGGGGGCCAGTTTCCACCCATGCCCCTGGACCCTCACAGCAGGCAGGTGCTGAGGAGCCGGCTGGGGGTGCTGCTTTCTCACCGTCTCCAGCCCCACAGTACGCTCCGTCTAGCGCTGGCCCTGGGAGCCCCCTGCTGCCAGCTGTAGAGCTCTGCAGCTGCCTCCGGCTTCCTTCGCAGATGGGTCTGACACCTCCATGCGGGGCCCCAGCTGATCCTGTGGTACCAGGACCCCTTCTCTCTGCCGGCACAGGCGGTAGGACAGGGGGCACGAGGGCAGGCTCATTTCTCACTGTCACCACCACGTACTCGGACTCCTCCACCTCTCCTTTCTCCAAGGCCGTCACGATCTTGCTGCCACTGACCACCCGGTCACCTTCCGCGGGATGCCCATCCCAGGTCAGCTGGTTGTCCTGCAGCTCGGAGCAGCGCAGGAAGTAGGTCAGGACGTACAGAATGCGCTGGACCAAGTCCTTCTGCTTCCCCACCACCACAGTGCGTGTCAGTCTCACCGGGGAGCCTAGGGCTCCATACAGGTCACCTGGAGAGCACAGGCAGACACAAGAGCAGGCCTGGGTCAGTGCACACAGACACGGCAGCCTCTCCTCGAGGCCTCCTAGCCAGAGTCCCTCCCACAGAGCCCAAAGGCCAGGAGAAGCCCACCGCTGGGCCCTGGTGCGGGGAGTCGTGTGGAGGGGGGCGGCCGAGGGTGAGCCCAGTACACTGGCCCGAGGAGGTCTCTGGACAGGCCGCAGATCATGCCACATCTTGGAGACCAGAACCCGCTGGGAAATCCCAGGACAATGGGCCGTAGGGTGAAATCCAAATTCAAGGGTTTCAAAACAGATGTGCAGAGAATCAGTTCAAAATACTTAGTAAGGTGGTCTGCTTTGGGGTCGTTCAATAGACAGACACAACCTAAGCAGCAGCAGTTCACTAAGAAGAATAAAGATCACTCAGTCATGAATAATGAATCTGAGAGCTTCTATTTCACATGAAAACTCCACGGGGAAATGTCCTTCTAAGTAAGCTATAACCTGACGGGTTGGCTGCAGACGGGCCTGGGAACCAGGGGGCTCTGTGTTTTATGTGCAGGCAGGGGACCAAGGGAAGCGTGCTGCTGATCCACCCAGCAAGCCCAGCTCTTCCCCGCTGCTTGTCACAACTGGAGGAGCACTTGTTTTTGTTTTGTTTTATGTTTTTCTTTGGTGCCAGGGTCGAACTTGGGTCCTTCCACTTGCAAGGCAGGCGGCAGCACCACTAAGCTAAATCCCCAGCCCCAAGGAGCACTATGACTACCAAGACACATGCTTGGCACTTTGATGCTGATGTGGACAATTACAGCGAGGAGCCAGCATTTACTGTCTGGGAAGGCCCTGTGCAGAGTTGAAGATTTATCTTGCATCTCCATATAACCTGGGCTCAGAAACCATTAGAAATAACCAGAATGCTGGGAGAAATAAAATCTGAAAAGGTCCCTAAAAAAGAGAGGTGATAACATGGTAACTTAGCAGGTCAAGAGATGAAGGCTGAGAAGCAGCAAGCTGCACCTCTTCTGAGAGCCCCAGGGCAGGACAGGACTGTCAGCACCCTCCCTGCACAAGGCCAGACCAGAGCCTGCCCCAAGTGCAACCTGAGCCACTTCAACTGGCAGGGAAAGTGTCCCATAGCTTAAGGAGTAACTCAGGACTGTAGCCATGCAGGGCAAGCTTCTGAGAAAACGTTCTCGACCAAGAGTTGATTCTGTTCCTTTTTATATCCACTCATTGCTGCAGGGTATCCCAGTCGTTTCAGAAATGTCTGGGACCTTTTTATGAAATCCCTCAATAAAGAAACAAGCTAAACATCCAGTCTGGTATAACAACCAACAAGGAAAAGGCCCCTGAGAATGGCAACATTATCTTTTAGCAATGTATCTAATTTTTAGTGTTACATATTTTAATAAGTGAGGAATAAGGAAAACACAAAATAAGGTTAAAATTTATAATAAACTGTATAAAGCAATGAGAACAATGTGTGTGGAAATAATATTACTTTACAAATTTCATAAATAATACATCATTAAAATTAACAGACCCGTAATATTAAAGGTTTACTGGATCCTGCACTTGAAGGCAATTTTTTGAGTCCTGGGCTAATGAAGCTGCTTATCTTCGAGCAGGCGCCTTGTCTCCAAGAGCAGACTTTTTAAAAATGAAAAAGAGGCTGCACAACAGTATGAACCAACACCACACTACCAAGCAGTACACTGGGAGGTGTGCTGTTCGCTACACACCCTGCTCGCCCTGACCTACTTCGCCCCTATGATCACTAGTTCAGAATGTTTTCTAGTTTCTCTTGTAAAACCTGGCTTGGGGGTTATTTAAATGTAGTTACAGTGAGTTTTTTGTTTTTGTTTTTTCCTTTTAACTGATTTAGTCTCACTGCATCCTGAAAAGAATGCAATTTAAATTTGGGGGAAAAAATTAAGAAATTTCAGACTTATTTTTCCTTCTACTTATTTAAGTCGGTCGTCCCAGCCTCTATGGAAGAGAAAAGCCACTTCCCTTCAGGTCTGCAGGGCCCTCTGGGGGCTCAGGCAAAGCAACTTCACAAGGAGGCCCACCAGGGTGGGGCGGCAGCACCCACACCGCCTGCTCCCGCACCTGTGGTGGGACGTGCCCCAGGGTGCTGCTATGGCTTCTCTCCCCACTCCTGGGCACAGCACCTCCCAGACAGGTCATTGCAATGATTCAAAATGGAAGCGTTCTATGACTTTGGAAACTGGACTACAAGTACTCCAGCATCAGTGCTGTACTCCCAGAAGCACACCACTTCTTGTTTACCGTGCTTTGTCAGGCCCAGTGAAGAACAAAGGAAGCCAGTATCCTGTCCAAACATGGAGCTCCCGCACACCCGGTTTCCTGGGTCGGCGCCAACCTGCTCTGGGCAGCGCCTCGTTCCTTCTCCCGCTCTGCTCGGGCCCCCCAGTCATGCGTGCCCCAGGGAAAGGACTGACGGGAACCAGGAGGCTCCCGAGTAGTCAGACTTCACGTGAGAAGCACGCCTAATCATAAGTGCATCCGGCTGATTCGATGCACTGCTCCACTAGCGCTGTTTTTAAATCAGTGGCCCAGTGCTACCCCTCAGCACCCAGACCCCTTCTCTCCAATAATTCTGCAGTTTAGCAGGTCACGATGGCACATGCCTGTCATCCCAGCTGCATGGAGGCTGAGGCACATGGGTGATCATTTTGAGGGCAGCCTAAGCAACTTCGCTAGACCCAGAAAAGAAAACACCACTACATTTCAGAGGGACAGTGCTCCACTCTCCCTCCCGGGAAAGAGAGGGCATGTTTCTGGAGCTCTTCCTGCGCCCGGTGCTGACCTGCATCCTGCACTAAGGGGCGAAGAAGGCCCCATTAAAATGGTGTCACTGGGCTGGGGATGTCACTATGGTTAAGCGTTTGCTCGGCAAGTGCAAGGCCCCGAGTTCAATCCCCAGCACTTCAGAGGAAATGATTTCCACTAAAATGGCCTTATATCCAGAAACGGCTTAGTTAGCTCACTAAAACACATCAGCCTCACACCAGGGGACTCGCATGCTCTTTCTTACACCTCTCGTGACAAAGGACCTAAGGACAGAGGCTGCCTTTACTGTCACAAGGTAAGGACAACAGTAACAGGTGTGAGAATTTTATTAATTGGATTTGCAAAGAGCACTTTGCACTTGCTTGGCTCAAAGTGTCAGATTTTGTTACTGCTATTAAAAACTGCCATCTGTACTTTTGTGGAAGTTGCCACCTCACCATTTCCCTGATGAGCCTTCCTTAGGAAACGCCCTGGACTCCTGCTGCCTCCAGGGGCTCACACCGGAACATCTGTGCTGCAGCGCCTCACATGGCAGCTTCGCAGCGAGGGCCATCTCCACCTCGTCTGATGGGTACAGGGAGGGAAGGGCCTGGTGTGCAGCGCTGTCCAGCACCTGTGAGGACTGCGGGTCAGCCCTCGGGACCACGGGAGGGGAATAGCTGCTCCACCTGCACCCAACCCTCCCCTCCTGCACCTCTGCACACCCCATCGAAGCAGCAGCCAGGGATCTGAAGTCAAGAGACCGCAGACCCACTGCACCCGTGAGACCCAGTGCACACCTCTCGTCTACATAAACTGAGGAGCAAGCCAGTTTCACAAGCCACAACCTCGACAGCCAGCACCACACCGAAGTGCTGATTCTGACTCGTGCCCAAGTAGAGGTGGAGAAAATGCGCACCGCCACTAATTCGCAGTGCAGAGGAAGACAAGACTTCTGACTTCCACCTGTTTGTGCCCATTCGAGCCCTGCTCCAGGGTAGGGCTTCTCAACCGAGGTCTGCTGTGGTGCCTTCTCCCCTCCCCAGGAACATCGACAACATCTGCAGACATCTCTGAGTGTCAATACTTTGGACAGAGGGTCCTACCGGCCTCTGACAATCCCTGAGCTACTGGGTGGGCAGCGCTATAAGCCACACATCCTAGCTGTGCCCCGCTTCGCTTCACCCTTTCCATCCACTCCACTGTCGGATAAGCTACTGACCCAGCTGTGCCCAGAGAGGGTTGTAGGGATGTGTCTTGGCCAGCGTGTTCACTGACTGTGAGGTGCGCTTCTCGGAGAAGGCTCTGACGGGGGGGTGGTCGACGGGCATGACAGTCGGCACCCAGGCCAGGTGGTAGGTCAGCACTGCAGTCAGCAAAGCAGCAAGAAACCTTGGAGAACAGGAGAAAACAGGGCCACATCAGTCACGGAGGACGGGCAAGGGTGTGCGTGCATCTCCGCGGAGTCGGGCTTACTGGTTTTTGTTGATGTGTTCTATCAGAAGAGTAAACTCCTTGAGAAAGCGGTGGCAGAGCTGCGATCTTTCCGAAGTGCTGGCCATCATGGTGAGCCACACTGGGTCAGCTACCCTTGGAACTGAATATAAATTCCAGATGGTCCCCCTGTGAAGAGAGGGGAGAGGAGGGATCCACAACGCGGTCACAAATACAGCCTGGACAACTCCAGCACAGCAGGATGCAGGAGACTGATGCGCACTCCACGTCCTGAGGGGATTCGGGCAGTCTACACAGCACAGGCTGGTCAACCGTGGCCACAGGCCCAATCCAGCTGACACCGACTAGAGAGCTGAGCGTTTTCCTGGGGCACGAGCGTGCTCACTCACACTGTCTGTGCCTGCTTTTGTAGAACAATGACAAAGGTAGTAGTTCTGACAGACATCCTTACAGAAAAGGTGTGCCACACCAAGGCAGGCACAAATATAAATGTAAAGGGCCAGGGATGTAGCTCGGTGCTGCCACCAGCCTCGAAAGCACAAGGACCAAAGTTCGATCCCCAATACAAAAAATAAAACCTAATAATGTAGAGAAGAATGTATTTTCGCAATGCCCTCTGTCAGAATCTACAACCATTTAAAAACCACTTACACAAACTTACTCTTTTAAATGGTTTAAATTTGTCATTTTATTTTATTTTTATTTTTACAGTACTAGGGATCGAGCCCAGGATTTTTATACTGAGCTGTACTCTCAGCTCTTCAATTTTAGGGTCTTGCTAAGTTGCTAAACTGCCCAGGCTGGACCAAACTTGTGATCTTCCTGCCTCAGCCTCCCAGACTGTCAAGATTACAGGTGTGTGCCAACATACGTGGCTTTAATTTACTCTTTAAAGCTATTTTTTATTTTTTTGTACCGGAGATCGAACTCGGGTCCTTGCACTTGCAAGGCAGGCGGTGGAACCACTGAGCTAAATCCCTGGCCCTCTTTAAAGCTATTCATAAAACATAAAAATTGTATGTATCTGTGCAGCATCACACACCATTTTTACAGTAAGGAAATACAGAAAGAAAGACAGTGCATGCTGAGTGGAAAACAGCCAGAGGCAACCCAACTGTCTCGATTTCTGGCTAATACTTTGGTTCCGTAAGCTAAGCACCCCATTCAATTCAGAGGGAAAGAAACCTAAACGAACAGCCGAACAGCCGTCCTTCACTGCACTGCGGACCAGGGACAGCGCACCCTTCAGTCGCTGCTCGGCACCTGAGCCCAGGTTCTCCTACACTCGCCCCTGCACTGTAAGCTGACTTCCTAGAGACACTGGGCTGCTCGCATGAGACGACGGCAAGGTCAGGATAACAAGTCAGCTCTCGTGCCTGGCACACAGGGACCGACTCCTAGTCATGGGACTCGAGTGTCTCCCAGAGAGCACACTGGCATACTCAGGATCCCACGGAGTAAAAGCCAATGTGTCAGGGTGGGCATGTTGCTCAGAAGCACAGTGCCTGCATCTCTGAATTTATGACACATTCACTCTTCACCAATCAAGATAAATGGAGATTTTCTAACTGTGAGCCAGAAAGGATTGGGATACAACAGAATTCCACCTTGGCAAAAATAAATAAATAAATAAATAATAATAATACAGTATTTGTTAAGTTAGGGAACAAGGACAAGCTACAGTTACATGGCACTGCGATCCTCACCGCTGGACCCTGAGGTGTCTAACACCACGCTGTCCTGTATGCACACACGGCAAAGCTTCCTAGTTCTGTACTTTCAGTTCCTGGCCTGCTGAAACACTATTACTTTCATTAAACTACTGTGGGCTTTGAGTCTGACCACAGCAGAGCCACAGGCCAGTCCAGTGCTGCTCATGTGAGCCACAGCAGCATGCCCGTCACAAAGCAGTGTCGCACATCCCTCATGCATGGCTGAGGCCTCCGTCACTACACACGGCCTAACACATTACCTGAGTGCCCCACATCCGGCCCAGCCTTGTTCGGCTCACCAGCACGCACCCTAAGCATCACACAGGGGATCTGATGTTCTGGGAGCTGTGGTGCCTAACCATTCCACTGGCTCCTCAGGCCCCGCCTAGGCGCTCTGTCATCCCTACTGCTGCTCATGAAGGCCCACTGAACTTGCCAAACTCTGAACTGTACCTGAATTCTCCCAGGGCTTCCATCAGGCGGCTGACATAGGCCTGGACGCGGAGACTGGATTCTGCTATCTTCCTACAGGAGATCATGGCCTGTGTGGAAAGGAAAGCACGCGTCACTTACTGAACAGCCCCTCCATTACAACCTGCCTACAGGCCCCATCAGCAAAAACGCAAAGAACTGAAAGCAGTTATCAGAAGGGAGCAACGTCCTCTCCCAAAGCCACCATCGTGCAGTGTCCAGCACAGCATTCCCAAGGGCCCATAGCTGTCACTGCAAGGGACCTGGCACCCACACAAGGGTTCCACCAGCTTCAAAGCCCCAGCCACGTCCCTGCTGACACTGGATGATAATCTGATTACCTTTTCAATCGCACTCTTCAGCCTGTTCATGTGAGATTCAAACAGAGGAAAATGAGAAAAAAAGAAGTCCTGGAAATCCCGCTGGGCTTCTTCTTTCTCACAGAGGGTAAAGATGATGCTTATGGCGATCTTCTTCCTCCTAACCATGGCCGGATTAGAACTGCAGGTCTCCTCTGCCAAGCTGAACGTCTCATCCGTTGACCTGGAGGAAAGTAAGTCTGAGGAGTTCCTGTGAGCCAGTGAGTCGCCCTCGAGGTAAACGGCCATGCGTTTATCCACCTCTCTCCCACGTTCTTCTGACTCCCTGTCCTGAAACCGACACATTATTATCTTAACATGAAAACAAACTCAAGTGAAAACCAAAAGTAATTTAAATGTCATCATGTTGGGCCCTCGTCCTTTTCTCCCGGATCACTTTATGTTAGACCGGTGGTAGTTAGAAGGGGTGTGAAAGATCTGTTCACTCAAAACACAGCCCTGTTGTTTCAGTTGACAGATACCAACAGAGAAGAAAGCCACAGGAGGAAAGTTCCTAGACTGTGTTCTGCTCAACACAGATGCATGTTGGAATGTTTTACTGGTACACTTTCCCAGACTCTTCAAACCATCAGATGAAATTTCTCCTCTAAATACTCAGATTAAGCAAAGTAGTCAACTGAGCTCTCTAGAAAAATCCCACAAGTAGAAAGCCTTATCTTTCTTTTATGGTCAAATGCTCAAGAAATGTAAGATTCTTTGAGAGACTCTGCTTCTGTGACAGGAAAGCCACAAGGTCAATAAACTGTGAGTACACATCAATCTGTCACAAGGGGCAGTCTTCACGGATTATGGCCTAACCTTGTCTCTTTTACCATTGTAAAAAGCCAGCCTCACCACAACATGCCTAACAACAGCATGGGTGAAAATGAAAGAAATGATTTATTTTGTTCTACAAAAACAGCAACACAAAGAACACAACACACTGCAAATGAAAGTGCCTGGCTGGGCACACAGGTGGTAGGCAAAGCCTCTTCTCTCCCTACTGGCCCTACCAGTTAGCCTCGTGTCTACCAAACATGCGAGGGTGCTGCTTCCTCTGGGTTCTCTGTTTCTGCATTACTGGGACTGAACCCCAGAAGTGATGAGGCGTACTCCCCCAGCCTGATGATGATTTTGAGACACAGTCTCGCTTGCCCAAGCTGGACTTGAACTGCAGTCTTCCTGCCCCAGCCTCCTGAGGTGTGGGGATTACAGGTGGGCACCACATCTGGCCTTGGTTTCCTTTTCTACAAATTGTGATTTAGGAATTACTTCCGCTGGGTAGAATTTGAGGCAGTTGCTGCCTACCCTTGGTCTTCTTATTTAGTACTCCACCCACAGACTATGTGATTTCCAATGTACCTTGATTTTATTAAACACGCATACACCAAAAATATTACATTTAAGGGGCAGGGATATAGCTCAATGATACCGCGCCTGCCTCACAAACACAAAGCCCTGAGTTCGATCCCAGGTACCAAAAAAAAATTTACACTTCAGAAAGCTGTTTTTAAAAGAAAGGAGACCTCAGGGGTGCATGCTGCTGTCTCCCTGGAAAGCTCACAGGCTCAGCAGGTAGACCAGGCGATGTGCTGGGGAGGCCCTCAATGCACACGACCTGCAGGGCCTCCTGCATGCTGGGCCTCACAACCAGCACCTGCTGCCGTGTGAAAACCCAGTGTGATCTCCAGAACACACTCATGAGAATCTCTAGGACCCACGTCATTTCAGTCAACGCCTCACTCTCCTTCAGAGTTCCTATGTTTAAAACCTCATTTTCTTGCACTTTTTTTTTTAAAGAAAAAATTCTGAACTATCAAAAGACTTGCTGGTAAATCCTTTCCTCTTTGACATCTCCTATTTCTCCTTTTCCAGAAGTAAAATGACCGTATCGGTTCACTCATTTTAGGCCAACCTGGTCTTTCACATCAACTCATGGAAACGCTGAGCTCCTCACTTCCACCCACGAGGTCAGCTCCACCATCAGTTTTAACACACGACAGCGCCACCTGCTGAAATCCTGCTAAACCTGCACGCTATAAGGTACTCCCACTCCCTCTACTGAGCCCTAAAGCACCCGCTGGGGATAAATCACACCACACAAGATCTCTGAATATTACCCCTCAATAAAGGTGTCCGAAGTGCTGCAAAAATTTAAGGACACTCCCAGATACTTCTGCTCCTCGCCTTGGGTCCCCGGGTCCGCCAGCTAACACTGGAGGCAGTGCCTGTGCTGGAGTCAGGACCACAAGGCTGTCGCTTGGGAGCTGGACATGAGCGGCCTGACTGGCACTGCGCCAGCTGATGCGCGCGTCCTCTGAAGCAGGAGCACGGGGGAAGGACTGAAGCCATCAGCTCAGCGGCCCGGCTTCCAGGCACGGGAAGACCACACTACGCACCCAACCTCCTTCCTATACAGACATCAAACAATTCTGTTGACAGAAGTATGCATTTACGTACAGTATAAGTACTTAAATATCATCAATAATTAAAGTGAAAACTGACATTTCATTACATCTCAACAATGCATGGCTGATAAGAAGACCAGTTAGTTCAAGTGTTTGTCAGCTCTGAACTTACGCTGAACCTCTGTAGGACACGGGACCGCATGAAACAGTGTTGTCAAAGAACACTGTGGAGATGTAATGAAACGTCAACAGAACTGTCATCAGGAGCACCACACAGTCTGTTCAGTTCAGTAATTCTGGTCAGCCCCGGCTTCAATCCTCAGATTCACAAGACAAAAGCAGTGACACGGGCAGGCTTCCTGGGGGCCATCGCCACTCCTCTGGGCCTCCACAGTCTCGCCTGGGGTGGCCTCGAGGCCGCCCGCTCCAGCAGCACAGGCCCACCGGGCGCCAAAGCTCACCGCCGGGCACAACAGGTGTCGGGTGGGCGGCTGTGAACGACTGGCTGCCCTTCCTCACACACCCAACTCCCCGACGGATGTTTCTAATTAGTAATTGTGAGTTTTCTCTCAAGGCCAGGATCACTGTTTTTACTACTCACTCTTGTCTCAAGCATGAGAACCTAATTTTCCTACCCATATCCCTTCCGAAAGGGAGGCATCGCCGGCAGCACCCTCCAGGAGAAGGCACGGATGGCTACAGTGGGATGAGGGCGGCCTCCGCAGACCTCTGGCGGGGAGCCACAGCGGCCCTGCTCCCCCGAGGGCCAGGGCCGTCCTGCTGAGCCCTTACCCACTGCATCTGCGCCCCTGTGCACTCAAGTGCGGCCTGAGGCATGGGTGACGTGGCGCACGAGCACCGGACAGGGAGCAGCGGTCAGCACGGGTGGGCTCAGGCCTGAGCCTGGCATCACACATGCCCACACCACGAAGCAAACACTCACAAGTACAGAGAGTGTGAATGTAAAGACTATTATACAGAACAGAGAACAGCCTTCATGCGAAGATTCAGAGGAGTGAATTGCTAATGAGGAAAACTGTTTCTAAATGAATGTTTCCCGTATCTGACGACGCAGTGACAGCACAAACAGGCATTTTGATGGACTTTTTGTTGTTGTTGTTGTTTCTTCTGGTACTGGGGATTGAACTCAGGACCTTGCACTTGCAAGGCAGGCATGGTGCCACTGAGCTACACCCCAGCCCTACAAACAGGTATTTTGAATTCTACAACTCATGAGGACTCTTTCGGTTTCTTGTAAGATATCCACAATTACAGGAAATGTCAAAGGAAACATTAATAATTTCATATAAATTTATATCTATAAGCAGCCGGGCACAGTGGCACATGCCTGTAATCCCAGCACTCGGGAGGCTGAGGCAGGAGGATCACTGTGAGTTTGAGACCAGCCTGGACTACAAAGTGAGTCCTGGGTCAGTCTCAATTATATAGTGAGACTGTGTCTCAAAACAAACAAACAAACAAAAAATTTATATCTACAATTAATTTCAGACTTACACAAAAATTTTAAGGAATTAAATCTTTTTACAAAAACTGTTCTATAAGAATCATTTGATCTAAAAGTACTAAATTCATATTTTGAAATTTATCAGACATTTATCACAATGCTGTCACAGCCCACAAAGCCACTGGGACATGGCACCAGCAGGAAGATCCTCCTCTACTAAGTAAAACCACAAAAATGTATCAACTTGCATTTGCCAGAAGTACTGTCATTTTCAATACTGACAGCCAAGTTGCTAAAAGTACAAATTCTGATGACCTAACAAATCAATCTCCACAAAAGCCTAAAAATTTTACAATAAAGACACTGTATTAGGCTGCCTGCCTTGCAAGTGCAAGGACCCGAGTTCAATCCCTGGTGCAAAAAAAAGAGAGAGATACCATATTAGGTACTATTGTTTATTGTACTAATAACATTACAAGGCCAAAAATATTTTCAATTTGTAAGTTTATATCATTAAGTGCCATTATTCTCCATTATTGTCTCTATGTACCTAGTTTATTGTGATTTTTTTAAGACAAAGCTTTGCATTTTAACTGCTGTTGGGACATCCTTCTTCCTCTCTGAACAAGGGGACTGGCCTCTGCCTTGCTTCCCCTGCCTGGCTGTACCAGGTCAAGCTGTACCCCAGGCATTCTGCACGCAGGACACCTCAGGCAGGTGACCACTAGAGGGCTCCATGGCTCCTAATGCCAGGTCTCAAGCAGGGGTTCAAAGGCTTTCAGAGGAGAGGGCTGTAAAATACTAGATTCAACATGAGCTGTAAATCTGAAGGGATGAAAGTGCATTTTCAGTGAAGAGCTGTCCAAGGGGGAAGTTTTTAGGCCCATCTTTTCCAGAAGCTGTCATATCACTGTGCGGACGGTGGCGGTGCCAGCCTCTGGCTGCCGCACGATGGCAGCAACAACGGTAGCAGTAAGAACATAAATGAGAGGTAGTGGCCAGTATTTTACTCACTGAGGCCCGTGACCTGGCTAACCACCTGACCTGATGGGTCTCGTTTAATCCTCCCAGCAACACTAGGCTGAAAGTAACACTGCTGGAACAGATGAGGAAGCAACGCTTGGAATCCAGGCGGGCTTGTTCCAGCACACTCCAGGGTGTGGCGGAGCCAGGCGCCGGCCTTGAACCCAGCTCTAAGTCAGTCCCCTCAGAGGCTGCGACCAAAGAGCAGCTCTCAGTGACGCCGTGGCGTGACCTGCACCCCCAGACCCAGACGGAGGCGCCAGCCTCTGGCCTAACCTGGTCTCTCACTGCCGCCTCTTCCACCGCGGCCACCACATGTTTCCTCCGTCCAAGGAGTCCATGGCGCCCCTGCCTCCCGGCAGCTTCACCGCACAGCACCTGTCCACCCCTTTCCTGCCACGCCATCCTCCCCGCTGGCCCATGAACACTCTGGAGCAGGTGAGCGGCTGAACTACCCCTCTCACAGGTCCTTCATGGTGACCACGAGTCAGTACACTAAATCACTCAGTTCTCAGGCAAACTGATAGTTACACACAAAACTTCTTTTAACGTTTTTCTGGGTTATGAGAAGAGCTTAGAAGCCACTGGTATGGCATCAAATGTGCACTTTGGATACAACTAAACTTCAGATTCAAAATCAACTGAAAGGAAAGTCTAAATGCTTGGTGGCATTGCTACTTAAATCATACTCCTGTCACTTAAGAAGTTTTACAAGAAAAAATGTCAAAATATGAAGAGGCCCCGGGATTTAGGTCAGTGGCACCACACCTGCCTTGTAAGCACAGCATCCTGAGTTTGATCCCCAGCACCAGAAAAAAAAGGGAAAAATATGAATAGAGAACATGGCATATATTTTCAAATACCATATCAATGTCAGGCAGCCAAGGGAAGAAATCTACCCCACCCTTTTCTTACTTACAAGAACTACACTTGGAAGACACCCCATGTAGAGAGAACACCGCTTAACAAACTTAACTCCCGAGTGCAGTTCAAACATGGCACAGCCACCCACTGTTTCCCGGGGTCCTCTAAACCAGAATGTTTTCTAAGCTGTAATTTGCTCTCCTCACACAGCCTCTGTGGGCGCATTCCACAGCACTGTCCTCTGCAAGAGGAAGCCCGCGACTCACCGCCTGGGGATGACGCCATTTTCCAGACTCGTCATCTGACTCCGCAACCAGCGGCGCTGGTAACTGCTGGAAGAGGACGTGGAGGAGCCCGGCGATGGCACGGGTGTGATCAGAAGGCTGCTCAGTGAGGCTGAGGGAGGAAATTGGAAACTTGAGGGGAATGAGCCACCATTAAACTGTAAATCAAAAATGGGTATGGCACACTGTATTTTAACAGATGAAAAGTGGAAACATATACACCAAATAACCTAAATTTTCAGGCTCTATCAGTCATATCCAGCAGGGGCAGACTATAGTTTCTGTCTTACAAACATACCTGTACAGCAAAGAAAACACCCTTTAAAAGGAAAACATTAGTAAATAAGGATCACAGCTATGGCAAGTGCAAAATTGCCAGATGCCACATTACAAATACAGAATAAATTACTGCTCAGAGTACAGATTCTGATAACATGTTCCATACCTTTATATTGTTTTTTTAATTCTTCCTTGTGCTTTATTTAATTAGTTCTTTTATTTTATTTTATTTTATTTTTTGTACCAGGGATCTAATTCAGGACCTTGCACTTGCGAGGCAGGCACAGTGTCACTGAGCTACATCCCCGGCCCTACCTTTATATTTTAGCTTGAGGAGTAATGGCCCACTATGAAGCGTACTTATGTATTTCTGCCTCTTGACTACTTCTTCACTCTACAGTTTGAGGCAAAATTTATGCAAATTAGCTATTCCCTCCACATCACATCCTGTCTCCTGAACTCTATTTCCTAACACGCAATAGTCATCCTGTCTGTGAAAGAACAACTTCTGGCTCTACAGGTACTTTTCTGCTGTAAATATTTATTTTGCTTAAATGACCTCATACTCATGGAATAAACAAGTGTAGACCGCAGCTCCTGCCAAAACAAAATTACTATGATTTTCTTTAGGTAACAGAGATGACAGGTAAATTCTGTGATCAGCGGTCAGAGAACACCGTTATGCAAACAGATCACCTCAACTGAGACTTCCGTGCCAACAAGAGCTAGCGGGCAAGCCTCCTAGACAGTCTACCTGGGAGCTGGCCATCCTCTGTATCCCTCCTTACACAGATGCATGAACGAACACATCCCCTCCAGTGCAACTCCCGCTGAGCAGCTGCTGTACACCAGGCATTGTGTAAGGTGCCGGGGGCAGAACAGTCAGCCGCACTGAGTGGGCCTGTGCCCTCACGGGGCTTACACGCCAAGGGGAAAGCAACGAACAAAAGCCCCAAGGAAAGAACAAGAGAACACAGACTGCGGCCAGCCACAAGAACCACCTTTCTGCTGGGAACACAAGTACAAAAGTCAAGAGCTCAGAAGCAATTACAGTTCCTTCAGGGGGGAAAATTCTGAGGGTGGCTTATTTATTCTGCCAGGAAATGTGATCATAACAGCAGGCAAGAGCCACCCTCAGGACTCCAGGGAGAAATGGGCAAGCGCAGAGGCTCAGGGTCTCCACACACACGTAAGGATGGCGTAGACACCCACTCTTCTGACCTCTGCAACCACTGAGGGCGTGTGTTTGGCAACACTCCATCCAAAGAGAACAAACTCGTGGGGTCAGGCCTTTCACTTCCTCTCCATGTTCACCCCGCATCCACCTCCCTCGCTACATCGCACTTTCCTTCTAGTCTCCACACAAGAACCCTTCTATTCCTCCCACAGCCACCAGCAAAGCCCGCTGCCTCCCCCAGGCTTGGCACTAGCCAACCTCCTGCCCAAATGCTCTCTGCCACCCCTTCACGGATGCGGTCCCTGTTTCGGCTGACACATCCACCTTCTCAAAGGGGCTTTCTTTCCACGAGCAACACAAGTTTGGCTTCCATCAGTGAAAATGCATGCCTACATTTTACCATTCAGTTATGTCTTTCCTATACTGACAATAAACTCCACGAGACCAGGCCCCATCTGTCTGAGCACTGGCCACATTCCTGACCTGAAATTATACTACAAAGCTACGGAGATAAAGACAGCACGGTGCTGGCAATAGAGCAGACCTGAGGATCAATGGAACAGACCAGAGGATGCAGACACAACGCCAGACACACTCGGCCCCCTCAAGATTGACAAAGGAGCCAAACACCTTCCCTGGAAGAAAGACAGCCTCTTTAATAAATGGTGCTGGAAAAACTAGCTTTCCTCATGCCGAAAATTGAAACTAGACCCATACCTTTCAGCACGCACTAACCTAAAACTGAAATGGATCATCTAAACATTAGCACAGAAGAGCTCTCGCCAGCCCACGCGGGTTGAGCCACACTGCTGGGTCTGCTTCGGCTCCTCTGTGAGAAGGCTCCACTGGCTTCCTGCTCCTCCTCCCACAAACTGAGCAGACACAGCAGCCTGCAGCTGCTCTACTCAGCCCTGCTGACAAGGGACACACCTGGCCCTGCCAGCCGCGTCCCCCAGGCCAGTGGGAAGCGAAAACCACACCCCGGCCGGGCTTCACCATCCCCGAAACACCCACCCTGTGAGTAATGGCGCGTGCACCACTGACCTGGCCCAGCACCCACACCGGCATGGGGTCGCACACCTGCAGGTGCCCATACGGCGTGTTGGCCACTCAGACCCTGAAGGCTCGCTGCAAAACACGTCCACAACGGTGTTTAAAAGTGCATGCTGGCAGTCTCTGCCACGCCAACAACGGCATTAGGGACAAAAGAAACAGGCACGGAGGGAATGGGGAGCTCACCCCTCTCACCAGGGGTCTGAACACTGAGGAGGAGGCACACGGAGCCTCGAAACGGCCCTCCGAACAGTCACCCATGTGCTCTGGGCTCCCAGCACCGGCTTGTGCTCTGACCTTCTCTTCTGACCCAGCTTCCTACTTCTAAGTACAGCAGATTACTCATACCTAGAGAATTTGTGCACACGTTCCGCTAAAAAAAAAAGCCAAAAAAGTGTCTTGCTATGTGTCTCCCTGCTGGCCCCTTGCTCCCCACACTGACTCACTCCGTCACCCCTGCTTGTGTCCCGCAGGTCCTGTCCTCACCACGGGCCGTCCCTCTTCCCTCCCGAGACCTTGCAGACAAGCTTCCAACAGCCACCAAAAGCACCTCTCAACAGTTTATTCTGGCTTATACAGACCCAGGAAACATTTAAAGTCTTCAGAGGAGAATACCACAAGGACGAGTGCCTCACACTGGGCCCACCTCTGCCCCTCGGGAAGAGTCCTACGGGCGGTGCAGGGCCGCAAGCCAGGACGCAGCAGCAAGGCACCAAGACGACGCAAGGGTGCGGGCCCTCACTGGTGCCGCACAGCAAAGTCACACTCACCCGGCGTGAGAAAGGACGTGGCTATGCGCCAGAGCCACCCGCAGGCACAGGGACACAGTGTTGGGCTAAAGCCCAGGGGAAAGTAACTATCCCTGGGTCCACGGAGTCCCCAAGGACAGTGACAAATCAACAGGCAGGGAGGAGAAGCCTCCTGCACAGGGCTCCTCTTCCCTCCCTGGGGCAGTACCAGCAGGACCTCCTCTCCGAAAGAAAGGGCGTACAGATGGGGACCCGGCAGCGCCGCAGAGGAAGCCCTCCGGCAGATGCCCGGGGCAGGCAGGCAGCCACCAGCAAGGTCACAACCACCAGGTGTTGGGGTGCACTCACTCCTGTGACCCTGCCACACAAACCCTAACCTCGGTCCAGTTAGGAGCAAGGTTCCAGGCCTGTTCTAACAGTGGGGCGTTCTACAAACACCAAAAAGCATGCCTCAATACCGTCACTCTTATCAAAGATGAAGTGAGTGTGAGGAAGCAACACAGCTAAAGCAGCCCAAGGGGACAAGGAAACCAGAAGTGTGTGGTTGTGGAATGGAAAGGGGCATTAGGCAAGACGAACGATGAGCTATGGTGGCCGCAAATGTACCAGGACAGGATTGGGCCAGTACTGTCAGAGCGTGTAAAGTCAAGACGTCACTACACGGCATCCTGGAGAGGGGCTCAGGGGAATTCTACTACCTTCCCAATTTCTCTGTAAATTTAAATCTCTGTAAATCTAAAACATACATCTATTTTACGTTTCCCTGTCCCTCAACTCTTTAGACAGAAGTTAAAGATTATCAGGCGGGGGGACAGTGGGGCACACCTGTAACCCCAGCACCTGGGAAGCTGAGGAAGGAGGGCCACGATTTCGAAGCCAGTCTGGCTACCGTGAGGGTGAGACCAGAATGAGCCACGCGGTGAGACCAAGCAAACCACAAATAAAATAACACCTCCAATTCCTTTTCATGTAGTTCTCCTGCTAACTCACTCTACCATTCACAGCTCCTACTCTGTACAGATCTGGGACCTGGGTCCCACCACAATTCATAGGACGTACTGAGAAGAAACCTTAGAGAAGCAACTCCCATGAGGGCAGAGCTCCCGCGCACCCTGCCGAGCTCCAAAGCCCCCACTGGCCTTTCCATGGACCCAGGGTGCCGGAGCCCCAGGTGTGGCAGGCGGTGCCGGGTCAGCACATCTGCAGGACAGCGTGGGGGCAGGAAGCTGCTCAGCTCCACTCCAGCACAGCTGCCCCTCATCCCAATAGAGAACCGGGAGGCCAGAAGCAGAGCCCACCCAAGAAAGCCATCTCAGAACCCTCACCAGGTCAGCCCCAAGGCCTCCTTAAGGGCTTCCAGAAGAAATCATTCAGATCCAGCACCAGACACTTCTCACTTTAATGTGAACTTGTCCTGCAGCTTTCCTGCCTCTCAAAGGGCAAGGAAAAGCAGTTTTAAGAATCAGAACCCAAATATTGAGTGAGATTTTGACTTGTCCAATAGGGACTATTTATACCACTGAAGTTACTTAGGAAAATTCATACCCTGTCCCACAAATGTTGCTGTGGGTATTAATTCCCTCAAATTCTCTAAAACTTTTCTAGAACAAGGAGGGGGATAAAAAAGTAAAGCAATGTTACACAGGACGGAAACCGTGAAATGAGTGTTGGGGACAGGCTCCAGAAGAACATCGCAACCTCTGTCCCTCAGAGGGGTAAAGACCTCTCACCACACAGGCCAACTGTGGCAGCCACCGGGCAGCAACTGACAAAGTCGTCCCCACCCCGGGTCATGCTTGCCCTGGAACCCTTGGGGCCATCATAAGACCTGCAGCCTGCTCCAGAATGCAACAAAAATCACAAAGGCTCCGCGAGGCCAGGGGCAGAGTCCTAGGACACTGCCCTCTCCACGCACGCCATAGACTACAACAGAACTCAAAGGGCTCAGCTGAAAGTACTCACAGGCAATGCAAGAACTGCCTGAGCATGGGGTGTTAAACAGAAACAAAATAAAGATGGTTCATTTAGCACATTACAACAAACTGCCTCTTACCTTCCCTCTTGTACAAAGGAGCTAGAAGTGAAAATAATGCATGTCTAATCAACAGGAGCTACATTTCTGACCAAGGGTCTTGGCCGAAGTTCACAGAAAAGATTAGAAAAACTGAATGCATTATAACCACAAATGAAATGCCATGTGCTTGTACAGCTCACTCTCGGTTAAACCGGTAAAAGGGAGTACCTGATCGAGCGATGCCACTGTCCCTGTCTTCATTCTGTCCTCGGCTTGGCATGTCCACTGGGGTGCTGTGTGCTGCAAAGAAGGCACAAGGATGGTAGGTTATCAGGCTCTCCAGAGATGGCAAAGCGTCTTACATTTCAAAGTAGGCTATTGATGACTGGCCTTCTTTATATAATCGACATTAATGAGAAAGCAAAACTATGTAAAAGACAGAAAAAAGAAAACAGAGCCAAGTGACACTCCCCTCTATTCTACTGGAGCATATAAACTTTTCTGAACGGTGTTCAGTTCCTAAGATAAATCTGTACTATAAACTGTGCTTCAGTTAACATAATGAATGAACATTCTCGGGTGGATACTTTTAGGCAATTTCTTCATTATTAGAAGTATCCGAATAGTACTATATTTTTAAATGCTTGATAGTTTCAGAAGTCACATGGGAAACAGAGAACAGAAATACTTGAAAACCATTTATAAATTCAAAAAATGTTTCTCTGTTAATAACCCACTCTTGGCAGATAGAAAATACATGTTCGCTTTCTAATATTCCTTCCTCCACTTTTCCATATGCACCCATCACAGTGTTACTGTAGTCACTTAGCAAAGCTCGTGTGCTGGCAGAACTTGGGAAGACACTTTTCTGGGAATGCTTCAGACTGACCTGAGCGGGAAGGGAAGCAACAAGTCACTCCAGGAGGTTTTACAGTGGCCAGGGCCCTGCCCCGATCACTACCCACCAGCTCTTTTCTGAAGCATGCTTCTTTTCACAATTTTAAGAGAGTATACAAACATGTTATCCTCACTCTAAGCAGGTGGGAGGGTGTCAGTTCCACTAGGCAATCAGTTAACTAGGGTGCTTAGCATATTTCGGGCTACAAAGAACAAAATGAGAAATACCATTTGCCTTTTTCTCAATCTTAAATGTTAGTAATGAAGAGTCCCACACTTGTTAATCATTCCAAGACCATAACAGATACTGAAAAGACTTAGGAGCAAGGCCAATTTCATCTTAGAATACACACCCAGAACACCAAGATGACTAGACCTGTAAAGATCCCAAAAACTGCATTTAAACTGCTGAAATGAATGTGTGTACGTCAGAGAGAGAGAGAGAGAGGTGTTATCGTCCATGCTTTTATTAGAATGACTTAAATTTCCATGCAGATAAGGATGCAAGTGAATAAATGGATAACAAACACCACGGCAAAGGGAAACAATTCTAAGAGGCCAGGAAAATCAGAAAAAATAATCCTCTTAGAAATGCAAAGGGCTCATTTCAGATCAAATCAGCTTACACTGAGGTGTTAGCAGAGGCATTTACAGTAGAGGTGCATGGGTGGAATTTTCAAAACTCCATGAATTTGGCTGCATTTTGAAACTAATATCTCTTATCACAAGAGCCCCTTGGGTCTCTAGAGAGGCACAGATAGCGTTTTTTCCTAAGAACCTGCCAGGGATTTATTCATGTGTGTGGGTCACACGCACTCAGCATTCCACACAAACCTGCAAAGAAAGAAGCGCTGCGGGTGAGCCGGAGAGGTCCTCCTTCAGCCACCCCCTGCAGCAGTTTGCTGCTACAGGCCTGCAGCAGACCTGGAGACAGACACATGGAGCAGACACGGGACACACACACAAAAATAAACAGATTAAAGGGAATGTCAAGGCAAACCAAAACAACACCATACAACAGACTTTGTAAAAAGCACAAACTTTAAAAAAAAAAAAAAACACATCCACAATAGTAGTATTTAGAGAAAATCTGTTCATGTGTCTGATTTTACCTAGGTTACTTCCAGTGCGACAAGCACCCAAACTATTCTGGTTTGTGTTCAGTTTTCCCCCATGAGGATCTTGGTTGATGTACTCAAAGCTGTCTTGCAAGCTACATCCAGAGGGAGGAGGGGAAGGAGAGAAGAAGAAAAACATCAAGATGCCAATAACACTATTTTCTATTAGATGACCAAATACAGGCAACTGACAGTCACTCAATGCCTTTTCTTTAATAAATAAATAAAGTCTCAAGTCTACGTCTACCAAATGGAACCGAACCAGCAACTTCAGGGGAATTGGCTGGGGGAAAAATAAAAACTTTCTGGAAACAACCCAGTTCTTACAAGTAAAGAAGCACACTCCTCATAATTCCATATTCTATAAAGGGACACCAAACTCTAAATTTTGCTTCAGTGACTGACACCTAGAATACTGCTATTCATTTCTAAATTTTGCTTAAGCAACTGACACCCAAGATGTTGCTATTCATTTCAAATGTTTTACATAAACCCTCAAAATTGATTTTAACTTTTAATTAACATCTATGAATAATTCAGCAACTTTTTTTCCAGGGGAAAGATATATCAGAAATTAAGATTCCCATACAAGTTTGACTTCAAAACTTCAAGAGTTAGAATTAACTCATAAAACATTAAACACAAGAGTAAACATCAAGAGTTAGAGGGTATATCACATAAGGAAACAAAAATAATTTTTACTTAAATTTCAGCTCAGTTTTTTTGTTTTTTGTTTTTGTACCGGGGATTGAACTCAGGTCCTTGCACTTGCAAGACAGGCCACCGAACCACTGAGCTAAATCCCCGGCCCTGTTTTGGTTTTTTGTTCCTTTCTTTTGGTACCAGGGATTGAACTCAGGACCTTGCACAGTGCCATTGAGTTAAATCCTCAGCCCTGAGTTCAGTATTTTATTATAACGGATTAGCATGATAAACATTCAGTTACTCCTAAGGGTCTGAAAGCAGAATCACATGAGATATAAACATTACTTCCTGTATGTTAAGTGCTTAAAGTATTTTGTAGAAGGGTAAATAATGACTTATTCAGGGCTGGGGATTTAGCTCAGTGGCACTACATCTGACTAGCAAGCGCAAGGTCCCGAGTACCGTCCCCGGTACCAAAAAAAAAGACGCTTATTCAGTGGTGCCCAAATATACAGAGATAGACTATTTTAGTTTCCTGGTATTACCTGAGGAAAAAAAGTCTTCATCTGATCTCTATGAATGCCCCTTAATATATAGTAAGTCTTACTTTTAATTTTTTTGAGGGTTAACAAATGCTTTGTTATTTGCTTTTACAAATATAGGAAATATTTCTACCTGAAAATTCAAAATGTATAAAAATAAATGCGACAAGTGGGAGTTTAAAGCAGACGTTACAGAACCCTGTGTCCACACAGCAGTTCGAGAAGAGGGGACCCCAGAAGTGAAGGTTCACAGGCTGGCAAGGGTGCCTGTCATGACCCAGGGCAGCCTTCCGGCCACAGGGTGCGATCAGCCTGCAAAATCCCGACACACCCTCAACCCTTCAGAAATGAATATGCAAGGTGCTATAAAGATAAACTGTTAGGGATCTCAAAAGCCATTCATTCATCAAACCCCACCATTTCCCCTTTTATTCTGCAGAGAAATAAAACTTGGTGACTGACAGCAGGAATGCAGGGGTGCCGGGTGGAGACTGGAGACAAAGGCAGCCACTTATGTTCAAGACCAGTCTCATCATTAGACAATGCTGCTTTTAGAGTCCCTTTGTTAACTGGAATCCCCCTGCTTCTCATCTCAGAATGTCTTATGACCCTAAAGGAAACAGACACACAGAAAAGGTAGAAAGCGGGTGCAAACTCCCACACTCACTTATTTGTGCTTCCACAGAAGCTACCCATTCTAGCAGAGAAGACTTTGCTGATCATCAGCTGTGGAGGAGACCTGGAAAAGGAGGGCAAATGTGATTTCATCCTGGAGACAGCGGCACCAAGGCTGGTTCCCACAACCAGGAGGAAAGACCCCACACTCACCGGATGTGGTGGATCTTAAGGGTGGAGCCTTTGTAGCTCATGGCAACCGAGCCGAACATCATTTCCCCAAGCATGCTGACATCAGAAGCCGGCCTCGTGTACTGCACGCCAGACAGCATGCCAAGAACAGTGCAATGGAAAGAAGTATTTATTACTCTCTGGGTCCTTTTTTAATTTAGTAGTCAGTAATAATTATTATCTTTTTTTTTTTTTCTTGGTACTGGGGATCAAATTCAGGACCTTGCACTTGTGGGGCAGGTGGCAGAACCACTGAGCTAAATCCCTGGCCCAAGTATTATTATTTTCTGCTTTGAGACAGAGTCCCCTGTGTAATTCAGGCTTGCCTTGAGCTCACTTTGTAGCTCAGGCTGGCTTCAAACTCATGGCAATCCTCCTACCTCAGCCTCCTGGGATTATAGGCATGTGCCATCACATCTGGCTACAATTTTGTTTGTTTGTTTGTTTTTTTGTTTTTTGTACTGGGGATCAAACTTGGGACCTTGCGCTTACAAGGCATGTGGCAGTACCACTGAGCTACATCCCTGGCCCACTACAATTATTTCTTAAAGCATGATCTATGATGGTGACTGCCTAATGTTTTTTCCTACAAAATAACATACACATTATGTTCACACAGGACCCAAGTATTTTGTCAGTTCATTTTTAATATTATTATATCTATTTGTAACCTTTAAAAGGTTAAATTCTGAAAGGAAAACAGTGACTCCTCTTGGTACAGAGAACACAGCCTGAAAAGGAACCCAGCTCAGGGTTATTCAATAACTACATCATTAACAGTGTTGGTAAAAATGCCAACTGATGCAGTCAGGGCTTTGTGTGGGTCCAAAAGACACAGGTGATCTAACCACTCTAGAATTTGACAAAAATATTTGACTCTTCTCACTTCTTTCCCAGTCCCTCAACCTTGTCATCCTTTTGACTTGCTTACTGAGGGACTGAGTACAGACTGCAGGCCACCCCGTCTGAGATCCGGCCAGGCAGCCTGAGTGGCTGCCACCGAGCTGCCCTTCCTGTGCACCCCTGGCAACCTCATCTCCCTGGAGACGGGTGACACTCCAGCTTGCCTGGCTGCATCTGGGGCTGCTGCGAACTCTCCTTCCAGGTCTCTTCTTTCCAGATCACTCCAGCCGAGCCGGGCCCCTGGAGGCTCTGCTGCGTTGGCTGTCCTTCACAAAGGAGCACCCCACATCTCTGCCTCAGGGGTTAACCAACACCACGAGCCCCACCCCCAGACACTCTGCTGTGTGCTCTCCACCCCAGAAGACTCCCGTAAGCCCGTCCTGCACACATTCGCACCTACTTTTACAGGGCACTGAGGAGGACAGAGAAGATACCTGCCAGTCCTGGTGGCAGAACTTAGGTTCCTCTGTGGATGCAACTCACATCCACTTGTGCACACAGAAACCAACTGGCCTTTCACATTTTTTACTAATATCTTCCAACCACCTTTCCATTTTATAATCTGCTTTTTCTTGAGGTACAAGGGCCATATGCCAACTATGACTCTCAACTACCTGAAAATTCCACTTCTTAAACTCCAGGCTGCTTTGAGACCCAGAAGCACTGTGCCATAATGGAAAACGCACTGGCCAATCCTGACTGTGAAAGTGACAAAGCCTGGTGGACCTGTGGCTGCTGGTAATTACCCTGGCTACGCTTTTCCAGCAACACTGCAAACAAGATTTACATGGGTAAAAAAATGTTGACTTTCGGTTCCCATCAATTAATACCCCTTTGCTATTCAATATTTATAAATTGCTTCTTCCCTGTATCTGGTCGATCAATATTTCTTAATAACCCTAATCCCCATCTTCCACTGCCCCCCCATGACCCCGGGTGTAAAAATACCCCTTTCTTCTGAGTTCTCATTTCTCAGGCTGTCCATATACATCTGCAGAATCTTTAGTTCTTACAGTAAAACTGGAAAACACATGCTTACCATTCTGGATCTGACAAAGGAGAGAAAATGCAACATAATTTCCTTTGTCTGCAATGTTCCTTCCTCATCCAGGGGCATATTGTTGTGCCACCTCTGCCTGACTACAGTTTCACGGAGAGATAAAAGCCAAGGTGCAAAGCAGCACTGGCCTGAAACACTCAGGACCATCTTCCCGGGGACCCTGTGGGGTGCGGTCCAGCACCTCCCCTGCACCCGGGGCCTCACCTGGTACTTTGGAAGGTGCTCCTTCTCCTTCTCCAGGTGTGAAGAACCTCCAGAAGAGCTACAAGAAGAGACGCTGCTGCTTGCTTGGCAGCTCCTGGCTGACATTCTGCCGGGACCGTCCCCTGCTTTCTGGGTTGAGGGAGGCGGCAAGGAAAAGGTTACCAAGAGTGCATTTGCCTCAGCCCACTTCATACCCAGACCCTGCGCCATTCGCTCTGATACGTGCACCGCGTTAAAAACCAGAAGCTTTTGTAATTTCCCCTTATAGTGGTGACTAACACATAGTTCCTGAGTGTCTACAATATTTGGAAAGGCAGAATGCTGCAGAAGGGTATCCAACAAAAAAGTAGGTTACATATTAAGATTTCTTTTTCCTCAAATGATTTCTTACAGCATTTATACTTAAATTTACGCTGTATACTCATCAATGAGAATCGATGTGTTTGGCTATTAGAAGACTTTTCATACTATGTATAGTCATAATCTATGAAACTGAGTGGGAGAAAGATTTAAGTGTTTAAGTGTTAACTCAAATTTAAGTATTTACCAAGCAACTGGACTCAGAAAACAAAGCTGTTACTCTGAATAAGCAGAGCCTGTGCTTTACCGATATGCCTCTTCTAGCTCTCCTTTAACTGTACCAGGAGGGAAAATCATGAGGCTGAAACTGTGAAAGGGTGAAGCCCAATCCAGAAACAGGAGCTACTGTGAATTACAAGGCATGTGATGGAAACGCGGGCTACATTAAAGGTTTGAGGTAATAAAGGATCAGGCACCACACATTCTGTGAAGACTCTCATTGCTAATCTTTATCACAGTACCACGAAAGTATAAAGATATCACCCCCACTGTCCTCCACCAGAATTTTCACTCCCACAGCTGCACCCTGCAGCTTCTGTGAGGCTACTTCCTTGCCCCGCCCAATTTTTCCTGGTATAGCTTTTGCTTGGAAAACCAACTGCAGCTTATCTTATCTCCAGCTGAGCATGAGGGGAGGGTCACACACACCGTGGGCTAAGTCCTGTGCCTGCCTGAGTGGTGGGGGCTGAGAATGGGAAGGATATCGGGAACACACCGTGTGCAGCCCACTGGAGTCACTCAGCAGCCGCGCGAGGCTAATCCTGAGCAGACAGCAGTCCCTCCACACCCTCTCTACACTCGGCTTCACTTAATCCCACTTGGGCAGAGGCACAGTCACTCAGAGGGCCTCGAGGACACAAGTCCCCCTGCTTCACAGCCCAGCCTCTAACTGGACACAAGAGCAGCACGGTGATAAGCACCGCCTGGCTCCTCTGCAGGTGGCAGGCGCACACATCCCTGAGCCTGGCCTTTCTGATTAAAGGACTGCTTCTAAGATAGCTCCGTGTTCCAGATTCGAGGTATTACTGCTCTGGTATATTAACAATTCCAGCTCCTTTCAAAAACCCTGTAGGTGCCGGGCGTGCTGGCTCATGGCTGCATTCCCAGTATTGGAGGCTGAGGCAGGAGGACTGCTGTAAATTGGAGGCCAGCCTGAAGCTCACAGTGAGACCCTGTCTTCAAAAGCCAAAACCAAACCAAAATAAAAACAAGCAAAAACACACTGAGGGTATTCTGCCCATTACCATCAGCAGCCCCAAGGGTGGGATGTGGGTGCTCGACTACACTGTCTGTGTGAGGCACTCAGGGAAATTAAGGGGCGGCCACTTCCTGTCCACCAAACAAAGGCTGAGTGCTGGCTGGCCCACGCTTTCAATCGCAAACTCTCTGCTCCTCCACCTACCCAGCAAGCACACACTACTGCAATGGTTAGCTCCCTGGCCAAAGGCCACAGAGCAGGACTGTGGCACCCGCCCAGGTAATGCACCTTCACCCACACCCTTCCTCCCTGCAGAAATGGTCCTGACCAAGAGGAGGATGCCTCCTGCCCTGGGGGGTAACAAGGTACCGAACAGGAACACAGTGAGTACAAACAGGTATCTGTATCGTGGGGCATCTGCACGGACCCTGGGAGACAGTGACAAGCACTTTCCAAGAGACTCATGAGGACCAGACTCCTCTCTCCCGTCTTGGGCATGTTACTTTGCCTCCCTCCCTGGCTCAAAGGTCTCCACTCCACACACTCCCAGTCCCTCTCTCCCCACCACCATCCTCCACAAGTGCCAAGGGCAGAAGCCTCCTCAGTCAGAGGGCGCTGCAAAGACCTCCTGGACACAGCAGCTTCTGCCACATGTCAAGCTCCCGGGGGACAAATGCCGATCTTCTCTAACATGATGCTACTGATGCCTTTCAATATGCACGAGAAACCCTGGACAGAATAATATTCAACTTCCCTTCAGACAAACACTTTAATTGCTTTATGAATTTTAGAACTATTTTCTTACTACATTGGATGCACATATTTGGCATCAAATCCTACTAGTTCTCAACTTACCAGTACCCTCCCTCGAGCAATATTCAGAGCCCACTGCTAGCTCCTGCCCCGGTTGCCCACCAGCAGCTCCACCCGGTTATCAGTGGTGCACAGGGCCTGTGGGGTCAGGGATATGCTCACTTCTTCCTGAACCATAAATGGCACACGACTATAGCTCAAGGAAAAGACTGTAGCAGATTAGTAAGTGACTTATCCAAGAGGTGGTTAAAAGGACAAATGAAAAAACTGAAAGCAAATCAGCACGACATACCTGAGCTGCCACGGCTTCGATCTTCTGAACGGCTTTGGAATCAAACAAGACTTGTCTGCCCCTCCTCTCGCAGTCCTGGTAAACTATCAGGCGGATCTCACTCAGGTCGAGCTCCGAGCATGACCAGCTGCAGGTTGGAGAGGGGGAGAGATGTGAGGCCATCTGCAACGCGTGCTGTGACCATGGGGACCAAGCTCTCTGGCCAACACGCCTGTGCCCGGAAGAAGGCACAGCATGCACAGCAGCGACCCCTTGGGCCCCAGGGGCCAAGGGCTCACACCTATGCCACCAGTTCTCATGGTCATGGCCGGGAGACTCCTTCATGCTTCTCCTTCCAAAGCCAGTGTGGGCAGCAACAGCGGCCCAAGCCCTAAGGACATGCAGAGCGGCTGGTTTGGACTCTGGTACCTCAGACTCAAAGGACTATCTGGGCTTCCGTGTCACTGAGCAGGGCCTTCTGGAACAACTCAGTGGAGCCCACTGCTCCCTCTCTCCACCACCCACACTCAGGCCAAACTGAGAGGAGTTCAATATCCCAAAATGTATTATTTTCCTGGGTAATATCTAGCCCTGATACAGAAGGTCTGAAAACCAAGTGCATCACTGGACACCATCTGAACTGCTGCTGACAATTACAGTTAGTAATAAAAGAAACCATAAAAGTCGGGAGCACATGGTGGCACACGCTTATAATCCCAGCACTTTGAAGGCTGAGGCAGGAGAATCACTGTGAGTTCAAGGCCAGCCTGAACTGCACAGTGAGACCCTGTCTCAAAAAACCAAAAAAGTTTTTTTAAATGTTTTTAAATAAAAGAAGCGTAACTTATTCTTCAGCAAATGAGAAGCTAGGAATAAAGCTGCTCTGAAGAAAACACAAAGTTTATTCTTGAGTAATAAATGGTATCAGAGTGAAAGAACTACTGAAAAAGCAGGCATTCAGAATGCACCGCCTGCCCGGTTAACACACTGCCGCCCCGTGGGGAGCAGGGAGGCTTGGGACAGCAATGAGCCAACACTCCACAGACAAGGTGAGGCCCGGAGAATAATAATGTCACATGTAAATGCACAGCTACCAACTGCTGGAGGGGAAAAGGCAAAGGAAGGCCATGAAAGAATCTCCAATTTCCACACTGAAGGATGGGGAGATAGGCAGGAAAGGCCCTGAGGACTCCGTGACATTTAAACACAGATCCCAAGAAGCACAAGGAGAGAGAGTGAAGGATGCACTGGAAGACAAGGGATGTGGGAGGTGTAAGTGCAGCACCAGGGAGGGAAAACACAACAAAAGCCAGCTGAGTGTTGGGAGGGGAGCAGGAAGGAGGCAGAGGCAGGACATGCTCCAAGCCAAGGAAAACAGGTGGCTGATAAGATCGGGTCCACGCTGTTGGAAAGTTCAGTCCTGCTGCTATAAGGACAATGGGGAAGCAGGAAGGCGGAAGAGAATGAATAAGAGTTCGGGTGCCTCAAAAGGAAGGCCAGCATGTGTGAGGCAGCACAGAGGCCCCCTCGGGAGGCAGAGCTGAGGAGGGGCGCGGCTCGGACTGCCTGCCTAAAGGAGCAGAGGATCCAGAGGGGACGGTAACGGATGCACAGCTGGATGCACCAGACATCGAAGCAGGCGTGAGCTAGGAGACTGTGCAGCTGAGGCTGGACAGCTCAGCCCTCCGATTTCTGCATCAGCGCAATGAGTCCAGCAATGCTGACTTGCATCAAATCCGTGAACGCCCAGGGCCCCACAAGAGTGGTCTTCACCACAGAGCACCGTGAATGCCACAGTTTTAAAGGAAATTGATACAGCACCTGGTACCCAATCGTGAATTCTGTATTTTTGGTCCTTTCCTTTTTCAGACAATAAAACACAATCTTTTAGGGTAGCAGATTTGTTCTCTCAAATCCCAGCAGCAAAAAATATAAAGTTCTGGTTGTACCTTCGTTGAAACTCCTGTGTTCCCTTGTCTGACACTGGCAAGGCGAGCTCATTCTGGACGCCAAACTCCCACTGTCTGGCCAGACCCAGCCTCCATTCCAGGCACTGCCAGTGAGACCTGGGCCACCAGCGGCAGCCCTGGGTGCCCACAGTTATTTCTGCCATCACTAGGCTGCCTGAAATGAAGTCAGTGCAGAGAGGAGCAGGGGTGAGCAGTGGCATGAGAGTTTCCAGCTGGCACCCAAAACCAGTTGCTCTTGCGTAAGCACTATTCCCAGAGCAAGTGTGGTCCAAACAAAGGCATCTGGTGACTGAGACGCATGCTCCTAAATGTAAAGTTATATTAGGCCATTAAACACTCTCTGAAAATATGCATTAAAACACAGTGTGGGCCAGGTGTGGTGGCACATAGGTCTGTAATCCCAGCACTCGGGAGGCTGACGCAGGAGGATTACAAGTTGGAGATCAATCAACTTGGGCCACTAAGCAAAATCCTGTCTCAAAATTTTTAAAAAATGTTTAAAGGTTGGGAATACAGCTCAGTGTGAAGGTCCTAGGTTCAACCCCCAGTCCCCAGCACCACTCCCTCAGAAACAGAAAGAAGAAAACATACACTGCATGGGCTGGGTTGCTGCTCTGGTGAGCGCTTGTCCAGCAAGCATGGGCCCTCAGTTCAATCCCAGTTTCAAAATGCAGTGAAACAAACAAACAAAAAAAGAATGCAGGTGGATGTTCCCACATCCACAGGCCACTGGCAAGCAGCTATACGTCACTGCTTTCTATTTTCTTATTTGATTTATTTTGCTCCAGTAATTATATTTTGCCAAAATAGCATTATACTTTATAAAGCAAGATGTTCAACCCTCATAAGAAATACTACTGAGTCAAATATAAAACTGAAAACAGCCTATATGGGTTCAAACTTAATAATGATCATAACATTATTAAATGTTCCATTTTTTTCCAAATAAAAAGATATAAAAGATAACAAGAAAAATTATGTCTGTCAGATTATTCCATTTCTTTGACTGAAACATCTAAACAGTGTTTTGTAAGAGAAGAAAACTCTTTTCTCCCATGTGAATATTATCTCTAGTCTGAAGCCTGATCAACGCACCTGCCGAAGAAGAAGCTGCAACCATGGCAGCCGGAAACGGAGACAGGCGAAGGTGATGGTAGGAGCACCTCGGAGAGACAGACTCCATCCTGCCACAGTTTAGTCCTGAGGAAGGCCCGCTGGTTGCTCTAGAGAAATTCTGCGCTCGCCACAAGTTCTCTTCCCTCCCGCACTCGTTACACCCGGCTTGCACTGCCCAGTCACAAACCGGTGAGTCCTCCCTGCACTCAGGTTATACCTGACAAATGCAGCACAGACCAAGCTTCCAGCTCCAGCTGTGGACAGCTCTCCTCCTAGCAACTGCAGGCAACTGCGTGGCCCAAGGGGTGTGAGAAATAAGGCAGGTCTTTGCCGTAAAACAGCGCAGCATTTTAGACAGATGTGTTCCGCACAGAACTCCCCATGTCTCTGCTTCTCCTGAGAGCAACGGGAGAATACCGCACCTGGTAGGCGTTGGGGGCCCGAAGCACTCTGTCTACCACATGACTTCAGACACAAGGACACAGCATGGTCTGCCTTTTGTTACTCTAAGATTTTACACCAAGTGTATGAACCCTGTTGGGTGTTAAGTATGAGGTATGAAACTAGGCCTTATTCCTATAACTACTCATCAGGAGCAGAGAGCAAGTAACCAAAGTCTGAATTACTCCCCTGAAGGGTGGTACATAATAGCTCAAGTGATCTGAAGTACAAAAACAGAATTTCCTTTAAAATACACATAACTATATGTTATGGTTTGAATGGTACCAACCCAAAAGGTATGATCAAGTTTTTGGTTTTGTTTTGTTTTTTTGGTACTGGGGATCGAACTCTAGATCTTGTACCTACAAGGCAGGCGGTGGAACCACTGAGCTAAATCCCGAAGTCTTAATTCTTTTTATTTTAACCTTTTTATTGTATATGTCTTCAGTACCTAATAACTCCTTTCATGTTGGGGAACTGCTATGATCAAGTCTGGATGCCTACCCTAAAAAACCCAGGCTGTCTAGAAATATCACCTTTATAGGGGCAGCCAGGCTAAGATGAGGTCACACTGAATGCGGCTGGGTGCTAATCTAGTGACCACTGTCCTCGGAAGAACGAAACCTGCACAATGACACACAAAAAAATAATGAACAGGGGAGTCACCACAACACAAAGGCGATGACACACAGCCACAGTCTCAGGCGCTGGGCTGCACCTGTGCAGAAGAATCACAGGGAGGAAGCAGATGGAGAGACGGGTCAGGGATCCTTCGGGAACTTTACATCCTGCGCCAGGGAATGCACATTCTGTTCTGTTCTGTTCTACTCTGCAAGCAGCAGTGTGCCAACTCTGAGTTTTCCAGAAAGGGAACAACCTGATCTGCTCAGGATTTAGGGAAAAACCTGCAGAGACCTGAGAAGACCACTTTTAGGACAGATGCAGAGATGATGTGGGCTGGATTTCCAAGGTTTCAAGGGCACTGGCTAGTGAGGAAGAGCAACGTGGAAAGATCTGTTGCACAGTGTCCCTCCAAGACAGGCTCTACTGTTTGCGCTCGTGTGACAAGAATCAGACTACAAGTGGGTGTGAGTATGCCCACGCTGAGAAGCAGCGTGCCCCTCGTCCTGGCCTCACACAGGAAGCAACCCTACACACTCAAACACAAAATCGTTCACGCAATGAGTTTAAAAACAGTCTTATGATCCAAGCATGTCAATGTTTAAAGAGTCAGATATGACAGGAACTTTAAATGGCTCGAGAAAAGTTCAAGTAAAATATGACAAAAACAAACAGCAGTGGTGACAAAAACTGGTAATTCATCTACCAGGCCTGGCTGCCCCTGTGGCTGCAGCTGGAACAGTCTGAACCCTGCTCCCACCAAACCGGCTCTCTTCCACACGACCTGTCCCTGCCATTCCCACACCTCCTTCTCTCTCTTTCTTTCTCTCTCTTTCTCTCTCTCTCTCTCTCTCTCTCTCTCTCTCTCTCTCAAAAGTTTTTAAATACAAACAGAAATCTCTGAAAAAGTTTCCTCAGGAGCAGTGAGACCTGAATGACAACCTAAAGAAAAAAAAACCAGGAAGGCTGAAGGGGGTATGTTTGAGATGGCAATCAGAGTTCCTCCTGTGAACTCAAAATATTTTTATTTTCCACCTAACAAAGGCTATTTATTTCAAGAAAAACTATGTAGGGGCTGGGGATTTGGTTCAGTGGCTTCACTGCATGCCTCACATGTGAGCACAAAGTCCCAAGTTCGATCCCCAGTACCCAAAAAAAAAAAGTAAATAGATGGCGGTAACAGATGGGAATTTATTTCCTGCTAGGTTAGCATTCTCAGATAACAGATAACAGAAAAAGGGACTTGCACAGGGGCTGGCTTTCCTTATTTTGTATCATATACTGGCTCAGCTGCAAGGACTGGCTGGCGTACTTTCATGGGAGCCTCATAATCGCTTACCCTGAGCTGGTGTTCTGAGGCCAAGAGTACAGTAAAGATGCTTAGAGTTGGGCCAGGGATTTAGCTTAGTGGTTCTGCTGCTGACTTGTGAAGTGCAAGGTCCCGATTTCAACCCCCAGAACGCCCCCCAAAATGTTTATAGTGCAGTTCTCATCAGGAGATTTCACATGTAATGCTAGCTTCAGGACACTGGTGTACAAACTTTTTAATTGAAAGTATCCCACTGGAGATTGGTGGTGTTTTTTCTGTCTTTAAAAAGGTACGTAAAATGTGAAACGAAAGAATAAACTTCTCAGAGGTAGCAGCAGCCTGGCACAGAGAATACTGAGGCCCAAGTCTGGAGCAGACTGCACCAGCCCACTGGGGCACCTCGAGAGGCCTGGAGCAGAGGTAAGCTGTGAGCCCAGAGCCGGGCAGACGTCAACATGGCGACAGGGAGCCCAGGGGTGGAAGGGGGTTAAGTCCACACCGCAGGAGTGGGGTGAGCTCTCACCACAGTGAGCAGAGCTCTGCCTTGAGTTCTCTTCCAGCCCAGAGGAGAAATCCAGAAAGCTCCAACTCTAGCACTGAGCTTTCCCAAAACATGTCTGCCATACCTGTATCACAAGGTTAAAAGTATAGAAGCACTTTTACTTTCACAAAGCATAATTCAAAGGTCCGATCAGACATCTAGGTTCCTCACCTGAGATCCTGAGGTCAAATGGCTCTGAGTTCATGTTTTTAATTTACAAAGATGCTTATACAACATCTTGTGTAATACCTTTTCCAGACTCTGCTGTAATCAAAACCCAAAATCAAATAAATATTTCACCAGCCCAAGTTATGAATACTTAAACTAAATGCATTAGAGACTGTAAGTAGCCTCACCTCAGTTCAGATGGGCTTCAAGAGATTTTCCAGATGTTTTAGGGTTCAGGAACTGTGGGGTACAGGACCGCTGTACACATATGATTACCATGTCTGCAGCAGGGACTGCAGTACTTGACTTTCAGGTCCCTAGAATCGTCCTGAATATAAGTAATGGCTAACAGATGATAGCTCCACGTTTACATGAAATAGGTAACAGTTTGTTTTCCTCTCTCCACCACTGGAACAATGTAGGCAATGGCAGCTTGGGTCATGAGCTAGACTGTGGAAGTCTATACAGAATGCTTCACGCAGCAGTGACAAAACACTATAGTGTGGGTCTCAATGCATCCTGAGAGTTGGAGGCTATGAACAGGGAACTGCAGAGGACAGAAGAAGACGATTTCATCCTCCTTTTTGGAGCTCAGGGTCAGGCAAAGTGAGCAAAGTGAATTAGTTTATGTGTGGCACTCAGCGCCACTACCCACACCTCCCTGTCTGGGCTGCTGAGCGCGCCCCTGGATGCCCGGGCTGCTCCCAAGCCTTTGTCCCTGTGAAGTGACGGAGAGAGGACAACCAGGCTGTCTGCAAAGGTCTGGTCCTTCTAACTCGCACAGGACAAGCCCACCTACGGGTTAAATGGGCACAGAATGCCTGCGGAGGGAGCCTTGGCCAGGTTCTAAGAGGAAGGTAACTTCCACAGTTCCTGCACCTCACTGCATGGTCCCTCTTGGCCCTTCTCGATGTATGCTCTGTTTTGAAAAGCTGCTTTCTGACAAATACATCATCGACAAAATTTTTGGAAGGTGCTAACAAAATCTGAAGAAGAAAAGCACAAGTCCTTTTGAGGTAAGAAAAGACACTAAAGAAGGTCACCTGTGCAACCAAGATGCTGCTCTTGGCTAGTCTTCCAGACTTTGTTATCGTGTTAATAGTTTCTTTTCTTTCTCCCCTTAAAAACTCAAAATCTCAGGCCAGGGATTTAGCTCAGTGGTTCCACCACCTGCCTCACAAGCGCAAGGTCCTGAGTTTGATCTCTGGTACCAAAGAAAAAAAAAACTCAAAATCTCAGGCCAGGGATTTAGCTCAGTGGTTCCACCACCTGCCTCACAAGCGCAAGGTCCTGAGTTTGATCTCTGGTACCAAAGAAAAAAAAAACTCAAAATCTTCATAGGTAGCCATTTTCCCAAAATGGTGCTTTATTTCTAAAATGAACACTAATCATTCTTTACTAATGTCTATAAAGTAGAAACTACCTACACTTTTTTAAAAAAGCTCCTCTTTGAGTTAATTCCGCGTAATGAAAGCAGTCAAGACTCATTAATCTATTCTTGGGTTACTGGAACATATAATAGCTCTGATCAGAAGTGACTTGGGTAGCTAAGTCTTCCACTTGGTCCCCACCCAGACCCCTGTTTCCAGGGAGACTGTGCACTGATAATAGATGAATATGGATTTCAAAGTGAATATATTTAAGATATTGCTTTACATATTAATTACAAATCCAATTAAATTACATACAGGTAGGTGACGTTTCTATTTTCCTAGAAATTCTCAACACTTAAAAGCACAATTCTTTGAGTAAGGTTTTTCATTTGCAAAATAGGAAAGTCAAAATAAACAACTGTCATCTATGTCTGGTTATAAAAATATTATCTTTAAAATAGATGATACAAACAAACATGCTCTTGATCCAGAAATCCTGATTCTAGGAATAAATTCTATAGATAAACTTGTACACTACAGAACAATTACATACAGAAAGCTATTCCCCACAGCACTGTTGGGAACAGCCAAGGCCTAGAAATAGTGTCTGGTGGTTAACCAAATGAGGGCATGTCCACATGAGGGGTGGCTGGCGCTAGTACATGTGTGAGGAGCTCCAACACACTAGTTCAGCTGGGGAACAACTACGGGCTGGGTGTAGCTCGGTGGCATAGCTACCCCATGCATGAGGCCCGGAGTCTGGTCCCCAGCACCACACACACACAAATCACAAACTATCATGTACACAATGCTGCTGTACTCAGGAAAAGGGAACACGTGGAAGCCAGGGCCCTGGGCTTTATTCAATACGGGGAAACCATCTCCAGAAAGCTATACCGTTACCTGGTAAGACCAGCTGCCCCTGGGGTGCAAAGCAGATTGCTGGAAAGAAAAGAACAGGGGACTTTGCCATGCACGCATGACACTGCAGCCTTCCCTGCGCTCGGGAAGGGCCCGGCACACAGCCAGCCACACACAAGGTGTGCACTAGGCACCTTCCACGACTTTTCGTCTGAGTATTCTACCCATGTGATTGGCGAAGATGGCACTGGCACAGGGTCATGCTCTCTTCAAAACCCATCAAAGGACCTACTATTCCTTCGGGACAAACGCCCGGAACACTCACTCCTTTAAGAAGCTTCTTGGTGGCGTTAGCATGAGGCAGTGGGTGAATACAACAGGGAAAGCACCCTAATATTCAGCTTCCAAATATGTAGCTTGGCTTTAGATGATGACATTTACTGAGGCTTCTTCTCGGCACTCGTGTGCCCCTTTTCCTGTCCTTCTGCAAGCCCTGTCTCCCCCAGGACAGGGCTGCCCTATACGCAGTCCCTCCTCTCCCTCACTGCGCCATCTAGGGTCTCCACTCTATTTCTGCTGTCCTAGTACCGTGAAGGAGCATCCACCACACCACGCAACTGCCGCTCCCGGCACCGCGCTCACAGAGCCCAGCGCTCACAGAGTCCGCACGGGCGTCAGTTCCCAAGGCCTGGAGCCGAGAGCGGGGGCTGGTGAGCGGAGAAACACGCGCCGCCAAGCGCCTCCGCGCTCCCAAGGTGACTGGCAGAGTGCATGCTCCATGACTCGGGAAGGTAGGTTCCCGCAAGGCTCCAACAGGAGAGCGACGGAGCCAGGCCCCAGCGAGAGTCTCCAGTCTCCAGCTCCCGGCTCCCGGCTCCCAGCTGTCCCAGCCCAGCGGCAGCGCCCAGACACCTTCACTGCAGCACACAGCCGGCCCACTGCTCCATTTGAGAAGTTAAAATGCTAGCCACGTTAAGACTAAGATGAAAGCAAAACAAAATTATGCTTAAAACATCTGCATCTTAATATCTAGATTAAGTTCTTTTTGAAACTTCACAACGGCTGGGGATTTAGCTCAGGTTCCACTGCCTGCCTCGCAAGGGCAAGGTTCTGAGTTCGATTCTTGGTGCAAAAAAAAAAAAAAAAACTTCACAAAATTAGCAGTTCATACCATGAAAGACAAAATTTCCTAATATATAAAGAACTAGAAGTAAATTTTTTAAACATTTTGTAAAACAATAGCAAAGTAGGCAGACAATACAGATAGTTCAAAGAAAAACAATTGACACTGTCCTTAAACATACAAAAAGAGGCTAAATCACTCTTAAAAAGGAAAAAAAAAAAGGCAATCATACATGGGCAAAATCCCAAAGCTGGACATCCTACACTCGGTAAACCCAGACAGAAAAGTGTCATGGCTGCAGAGGGCAGGCAGCTTGTCACAGGTGTCAGAGTTGTACGTGGATCTACCCTTGGATCCGGCAATCCCACTGCGGACCTGAGCACACAGACACACGGACCGCCTGAGCACATTCACTGAGGGCAGCGAACAAACAGGAGCCATGCAGGCTGTGAGCACTGGACTGGGAGATCTCCAGGCTACACGGTGAGGTCTCAGCGAACCACAACAGTGTCTACACAGCAACACTGCCTGCCTGTGCTGAGGATACATATTTGTATTTTCTTATTTCTGCACAAGAAATACGAACAGAATGTCTAAGAAATTACTGTAACTGATTACCAAGGGGAATGGAAAAAGGGCAGCAGGAAGAGAGTAGTATGTTTCAAATATGTATTTTGATACAAATTATCTCTGAAAACAAATAGATGTCATGCTTCTTTTTCATGTTGAGAAAAAAGCCCTCCTACTCAGGCCCGGCCAGTGGTTTCACTGTTAAAAGGTGCCCACTGGCCGGTGCCCATATGTTAACACTCCCAGCTGGCTGGTGCCCTGGTGGACGGGTGGTGATACCCCCGTCTGACTGGTGGGGAGGGCTGCGGCCCTCGCCTCCCTCCCGGCACCTGGCTGCTGCAGAGCACAGGTTTCCGGGCAGGGTACCCCATGGAAGGCCGGGGGCCCTGAGTTTCCTTGAGGAGCTGAGCAAGCCTGTCTAATGAGCAAGCCTCACACAAAACACACTTATAGTTTTCAAATGTGGGTATTTTAGTTTCTACGTCTCAATTTTCAAGTTCTGTTGGTGAGGGGGAAATGATCTCCCAAGAAGACTGTCAGAAATTTCAGCAAATATAGGGTAATTCTTGCACTGTAACAGTCAAAAAATGTAAACCATTAGCAGAATACAACCTAAAATTTGAAATCATCTATTTTATAAACTGCAGTCATTAAAATGGTTTGAAAAGTATTTTAGATGGGTATATTTATTAGTTTGACTATTTCTATATAGACAGAGATCAAAACATCACATCACAGCTCACTGATGAGTTATCTGCCTGTCACTAATAGTGTGCACACATGCACAACCCCAACGACAAGGGAACAGATGAACGGGAAAGAAATGCACACGACTTAAAATGGGCAAAGACCCACTTGGGGCAGCAGACACTTCACCACAAAAATAAATAAACGGCAAGTGCTCACGTGAAGAGATGGGCTCTGAAAAACACAAGTAAGACAAGTTCCCACCCACACGTCTGCAGGACAGCCCAGCTCTAGAGCACTGCCAACCCCACACACAGCCTCGGAGCCAGCATCAGGGCTCACCGCCACTCTGGTACAAAGGCCGAGGAGCCTCCCCTTACAAAACTCAACCCACTCTTGCCTTATAATCCGCAAGTGAGCACCCTGATACTTAATCACGTAAGCTGAAAGAAAACAAACATCCAGGCTGGGCCTAGGTGCACACCTCTATAATCACAGCATTCTAGGAGGCCGACACAGGAAGATCTTATATTTGAGTCCATCCTGGGCAACTTAACAAATTAGCAAGATCCTGTCTCTAAAACAAACAACAACAACAAAAAAATGCTGGAGATGTATTTCAGCGTAAAGGCCCTTGGTTCAACACCCAGTACCACAAAAATAAAATCAATTTTTAAAAAGAAAGTGTATACTGAAAACTTCCCAAAATTGGAAGTAAACAACCTGTCTTTCAGCAAGTGAAAAGACAATCAATGGAATAGTATTCAGGGCCTAAAAGATAGGGGCTATCAAGCCATGAACAGACGCAGAGGAAACTTAAATGTTTGTATACTGCTAAGTGAAAAGAGCCAACCTAAAAGGGCTACACATTATGTGACTGACCAAACTGCATTCTGGAAAAAGGCAGAATGAAGGAGGTGGGGAAAGCCGAGTGGCTGCTGGGGTTTGGTAGCGAGGGTTTCCAGGGCAGGGAAACCAGCCTGTGAATGACGGATGCCATGCACATCGTACACCTCTAAGCCATGAGGTGGGCAGCAACGCGGGACCCACAGTGCAGAGCTGAAACCGCCAGTCTAGGAGGTGATGCTGTGCACACCAGGGGGGCCCATGAACTGGACACATGGGGGCCGAAGGGGGCAGGCTTGTCGCGAGCATCGATTTGAGAATCGGATCCCAAGCTGGGAGCTCTGAAATGTCAAGCTGACAGCCTGGGAAGCTTCACTCAGTTTCACTCTAGTTTTATTTTGCTTAATTCTACTTTTTGTGGGGTCACAAAGTCCTATGTTTTACATGTTCACTACAAGGCTCCAAGGGCTGGGAACTGCACTGTCTGCTCCACTTTGCTGTGAACCTAAAACCACTTTTAAATCATTTTAAGGGCCGGGGACGTGGCTCAGTGGTGCCGCCGCCTCCCTCGCAAGTGCAAGGTCCTCAGTTCGATCCCCCGTACAAAAAACCAAACCAAAACAGAAAAACCCTCTTATTTAAAAGGGAAAGTTTTTAAAGGTTCAACAGGGAACTCTGAAACCAAGAACTTCCAAGAACAAGCACTGTTCTGAAGGTCATTTTGGTCTGCTGTAGTCTGTTAGGATTCCCTGAGATGAGAGCCCAGGACACAGAGCACTTGGCAGCCCTCCAGCCTGTCCTTGCTTAGCAGAAGCCCAGGTGACTGCCCGTCCTGTCCTACCCTCCTACCAGGAAAGGAAAGGCAAGGGGAGGACGGCCTTCACACACTGCTCCTGGAACTCCCCTTCTGTGTGATCGCCTGCTCCCAGCACAGAACATGATTCTCTCAGAAATTGTTTGCATTAAGCTATCAGTTACTGCCCAGGGAGAACAAGATAAATACAAAAGACAGCAGTAGCCCCTGAAAGCAGCATCAGGGGTAAGGCCCACCTCCTCAGGTCACAGCAGCCCTGCTGGTCCGGTCTACCAGTCCCTCAGCCCCACACATGCCCCAGGACAGTTCACTCCCTGAACCCCAGCCATCTTTCTCCTGGGCGACACTCACTCTTTTTGGTGTACGGTGGGTGTGCTCCTGCTTTAAGCTCTCTGCCACTGCTACTTACTCTACCAAGACTGTGTATCCTGAGATGGTTGTGAGCCCCTCGGCTCCCCAGGGCCAAGTCTCCCCATTTGTCTATCACCTCTGCATGAGACACGGACAGATAATCAGAAAGAGCTGAAGAACTCTGACTCCAGCTGCCACAGAGTTGCCAAATCTAGTTCACCACTGCCTTACCCCAGGAGCTGTATATGTGCCTGTCTGTCTGTGTCTGGGAGTGTCTCTGTTCATTAATCAACAGAGCTCCACAGGCTCTAGCTCCTTGTTCAGTGGCTCTGAAGGGAGGCTCAAAAATACACATTCTTTTTTTTTTTTCTTTGAGACAATGTCTCACTATGTAGTTTAGACTGACCTGGAACTCACTGTATAGCCCAGGCTGGTCTCGAACTCACAGCGATCATCCTGCCTCAGCCTCCCGAGTGCTGGGATTACAGGTGTGCACCACCACGCCCGGCTAAAAAAAATACACATTTTTTAAAAGACAGCAGAAATAAGAACTAAGATGTATAACGCATGTTGGGAAATGGGAAGCAAGTGTTCAGATGGAAAGGGGAATAAGGAAGGAGGGAGGGAGGAAGGAAGGAAAGGATGCAAAAACAGAAAATGGAAACAATCTGAAATAGGGAGAGGTGGGGGTTTGAGGGGGGAAGGGATAAAATAAAATAAAATGCATTTACAATTAAAAAAACAAAACAAAACAACATCACAGCCAGCATGATGGCCCACGCCTGTAATCCTAGCATTTGGGAGGCTGAGACAGGAATAACCCCAAGTTGGAGACTATAGTGATTCAAGACCAGCCCAAACTACACAGCAAGACCCTGTCTCAAAAAAAACATTTAAAGAAAAATACGTCACATATTTGGAAACCGCTGCCCAGTCCACCATCTTTATTTTTTTTAGAAGAGAAAGTAGAAATACAGATTTCTACTGTGGCAACATTTCCAAAGACAAAGTGAATTCAAGGTAGAGAAGACCCTTGAAATTGGCTCATGAAATTGGTGAAGAAAAGATCCCTAGATCAAAGATTCTTCCAAAGACTCACACATTAGAGGTGAATTTAGGGGAAAAAGGGAGGGGCCAGCACAACTTCACGAAGTTCTCCTTTTTTTTCCCTTTGGGTAGGGTTAGGCATGAAAGTGAAAGGATATGTAATAGTGAGAAAAAAAGATTTTCATTCATGTCTTTTGTATAAAGCACTGAAAGCTTTTTTAATCCTTTCTAAGCTGACAAGAGGATTAAACCCTTCAACATTTTGTATAAAGACTGACAGATTTATACCGGATACCCAAACACCCCCAGTGACCCCACAGAAGGAAAGGAAATTTCCAAGAACCCGGGTGCCTTGCCAGCCGTGGGTGGTAGGCTCCCTCTGTGACCCTCCGTGGGCCACAAGTTCCTGCTCTCACCAACTCCCACCAGCACTTGCTACACCCATCCAGCAGCTGTTTAGCGCTTATTACCGAAACCACCACAGGACCAGGCTCAACCAGAGCCTGACTCACAGGGGAGTAGTCACCTGGACAGGAGTCAGGGCTGACCCTGCCGGATTCCCTCCGGGAGGCCCTGAAGCCACCCACTGCCGCCTGCACACTCAAGAGGAAGGAACCTCCCTGTCCACAGCACCGTCACTGGGGACAAGGTCACTGGGTGGCAAGGAACTAGTCTCGAATACCATCGGAGTAAAACCCAGGCAGAGCGCATGTCAGCTGTGAGTTCCTACCGTATCTAGACGGCTCTGAGCCATTCCTACTAACCCATGTGTCCCCAGAGGGGAAAGATGAGTATTCTTGAAACCTGAATCAGAACAGAAGCTGCAGTGGTGCGGAATCACCACTGTGTTCTTTCCTGTATTCACTCAATCAGCCTCAAACTGCACCTCAAATCCTAACCATCAGCCAGTGGGGGACTCCTCCTCCCCGGCCAAAAAAAAATCCTCCTCGCATATCAATCAGCAAAAAGGGAAGGAATGCGGGAAAGGCAGAACTTGCAACAGGTGTGAAAGAGTCACACCCAGCAATTCACAACTCCCAGAGCACAAGACTGTCAGCTGACCAGCTTCCGTCTTCTGTCTTCCCTGCCTGCTTCTTGTGGCCGGGCCAACAGCTATGCTTTTCAACATCGAGTGTTACCAAAGGAGCTTGTGTTTCACAGTTTCCATGTGCAGAACACATCCTTCACACACCCCCTACCACCTGCATCACACCTTTAGCAGCCTTCCCACCGGTCTCCCGAGGGTTCGGGCTGTCACCTTGCTTAGTATGGCTGTCTACACCTGTGACTGGGTCTGCCTTCCTCGCTACTACACAGAAAGGCCGGTAGTGAATCATGGTCAGTTTATCTCTGAGAAGCAGTCTGCTGAAGGGAAAAACAGCACTCTGGTCTCGGCCAGTCACCTAAGGGCTCACCTTTCTAAGCAGACCTAGTCTACAGAAGCCATCCAGCCAAGAGGTAAGCAGGCCATTGTTATTCATGAACCCCCCCTGCTCTTCCGTCTCTGTGCATACACGTGGGGGGGGGGACAGCAAGCGTTGTTCCTTCCACCACTGATCCACGCACCCAGCCCCAACTGAGAAACTCTGAAGCAGTACAAAGAATTTCTCTTGAATTCAAATGTCAAGATATGAAACTGCAAAGCACAATTGACTCTGAAGGGCTTTGTTTCAGTTCCTCCTCAGTGTACGAAGAGTACACTTTAAAGACCAGGTATGGCAGGCTTTCTCCTGCAGCAAGAGAAACAATGATTCACAGATAGACATGTTCAGCAAATACTCCCAGATTTCTCCTGTCAAAAGCCCTGTGGCCTTATCTATTTTCCTGGGAAAATCTGAAAAAAAATCAATATTTGTCCAGAGGTTGACTATAGTCTAGATTTTAAGAAGGACGATTACGTGAAAACCGTACAATATACTCAGCGTTATTATTTCCAAGTTGCCAGATTTGCATTTTAGCAGGGAACGTTGAATTGACAAACCATTCAAGACGCCTCCTCCAAAGCACACTTCTTTACGGGCGGAGTTCTGTGAGCTGCAGCAGACCCCAGCACCTGCTACACAGGGGTGCAGAGGTGTGGAAGGCCGCTCCTTCCCACACTGAACCCGTCTGCATGGTGGCCACCTGTAGGGTCACCACGGGAGCCTTCCCTCCACCTGTCTAGGAAGGAGATCATGAGGAGGAACAAACCCCGCTCAGAGAATACAACCACTGAAGCTACGATGCCCTACGCCCTAGAGCACAGAGCCAGCTGGAAGCCTCCCTCACGGACTGCCACGGGAGGTGGCCCTGTGGCGCCCCATCCTCACGGTGCAAGCTCCTGTCAGTGCTTCACCTCTACCCCAACACTGCCCCATGTCCTAAGATATTCTGGAAACCGGGCACAATACTGCAAATTATTTTTAAAGGTTCTTTGAAGATTACAGAGAGAGGAAGACAAAATGGACGCATGCGGCTCGTGAAGGCAACTGACCACAGATGAATTCTAAATCAACTGCAAATGCACTGTCAGGAACAGTGTGCAAGCCCACCACCTTGGCACTCTTGGGAGGCAAGGCAGAAAGACACAAGTTCAAGCCCACCCTGGGCACTCACTGATGCAGAGAGACCCTGTCTCAAAATAAAAAAGTCTTAAAAGGACTAGGGATGTAGATCAGTGCGTAATCCCTGATACAAACAAACACACATTGAAAAACTTTTTGTGCAAATTCTCAAAAATAGGGAAGTAAATTTAAAGACAATTTCATACTTATAAAGCAATGGGGTAATGGACACTAAAATGATCTGTTAAAAGTACTGCTTCAAGAAAAATGATTAAAATCCTACCAAGAGAGTAGCAACTCACTGAAAGGGAGAAGTACCACTTCATACTAAAAATAAATTTTAGAATTTTTTTTAATTGTTGTGTCCGTGCGTAATATTTTATATGGATACTCATCCTAAACAACTATTCAGGAATCTGAAATTCTACAGAATACCCAAAAAAGGAAAATACAAAATGTCCCGATACAGTACTACATGTAGAATCTCAGAGGAAGAAACACTTTTTACAGTAACCCCGCCTGCTACGCAGCTTCAGAGTGAGAATGAGAATCACTCTCCCAGGCTGGCGCAAGGCTCCAGGCAGCAGCCTGGGGTCCGGAATCAGGATCCAGGCAAACTGAGTGCCAACCCAATTACGCTCTCCTGCGCTCAGCTGCCTTTCAGACAAGAAAAGATAAAAGCAGACATCATAAAAATGAATGCTTATCTGAACACGCAAATGCATCTTCTAAGGTATCCCACCCACCACCCATCACCTCTTCCTCCACAAGCAACGCCTCATGAGGTGACCGCAAGTGACCCCCCCTGCAAAGCAACTTCCCACTTCTCCCTATGGCTCCAACCTAGATGAGCTCCCGCTTGCCTTTATTAAATTTCTACCAGAACAGAGTTTTACCTGACAGAAACCATTCTCTAACCAAACTGATAAAATACTTACAGAATAAAGTTTATAAGACACATTAACTTTGAGAAAACTGTTGTAAGAAAAAAAATTTAAATGAATTTAGAAACTTTTTCACTAATCATGAAAATCAGAACTTAACCTTTGGCTCTCCTTTCTACTGACATAAGATTTTAGAATAAAACGTAATTCTCAAAGAACACCCCCCCTTTTTTGATAGGCAATAAGGTTCTTTACAATAATGTTTTAAGTTGTACCACTAATGACATTAAGGAATTTCTCCACAGTGGATGAAATAACCCTAAGAACGCCACAAGTACAATGCTACCGTTTCCAGGGTACTCCACCATCAACGGCACACTTTCATAACCGCCCTTCCCCAGAAAAGGTTTTCGGGGCAAGATCGGCTCTCCTTGGCAACCACCCTCCACCGCCCACCGCGCCTGTGGAGGGAGCACCCAGTCTCGCCCCGCATTCTGATTAGCTGGGAAGGTACTTGCGGGCTGCAACATTTTTCCAGATAAACGCAAGCAGTATTGTCCAAGCTTCACCAAAGGACAACGCAGCCATTTCTTGCAAGTGGACTCTAGCAGAGGGCATGAAAGCAGCAAGTGAGGAGAAGAGTCACCAGGGTCTCTAACAAATGCCAGGCTTCCTATAGAGCAAAGCACAAGGGCCGGGGATGTAGCTCAGTGGTTCCAACGCCTGCCTCGCAAGCGTAAGGACCCAAGTTCGATCCCCAGTACAAAAGAAGAAGAAAGAAAAGCACTTGTCTCTACACCTCCACCAGTGAAGGAACTCCCTCTCCTACTGAGACACTCTTGGAAATCAACCTCTAGATCAACACAATTCCATCTCCTTAGTACCAATAAATTAAGACACTTTTCTGAGTCTTTAAAATGGAACTAAAATTTCAAACCTGTTGTCCAGTTCCGTGTGACCAGTGCCTCTGCCTACCCAGGCACATTTCTGAATCTTTGTGCACAAAAGCGTCTTGTAAATCCTCCGAGCACCGGAGCTGGCATCACTCACACAGCTGGCCGAATCTTGCCAGGCCCCTGGCTGGTTTGTGGTTTTCGCTGTGCCACCACACATGTCCCGAGCACCTGATGTTCTTCCAGTTTATCCTAACCTTCAACTTGGACTGGACACCGATCTTGAAGTTCCTCTGTTAAGGGCATTCAGCAGTGAGCAGCAGTTCTAAAGCGATCATTTCACTTCCTATACAGTGTATGAAATGAGCTACTTGCAACAGCCCACTAATTTCCTCTTTTAGAAGCTTAAAAAAAAGCATTCATTTCTTACCTAAATTAAGCCCACAGATAAGTTAGGAAGTCAGATGCACCCATCACATTATAAAACACTCTCTCGGCAAACCCACTATAAACACAGACAAGTACAAATCCTACTTCCTACTTCTGTTCCCGAGCTTGTACTCCAGTTAGCAAAAGATGAAACACTCAACAGGTTGAGCAGCTTGGACTGACTCACTCCCTGCTCCCGGATGAAGAGCAAAGAGATGTCCATTAGCTGGTCATGAGACGCATTCCCACGCTCTGGGCAGAGGCAGTGGCTCGCCTTCAGCGCAAGGTTGCTCTGACATTGGCCACGCCACCCTCCTGATGGCTCTCATGTGAGCAAGTGTCAGCTGACAGGTCTTACCCTGCAACCCTGCAAACCCTCCCTACCCACAGGGGCGGCAGGGAAGCTGCACTCTCTTGCTTTAACATAGGAAAACAGTCCGGCGAATATTGGTGATAATGAGAAACATAAACCTTCAAAACTCTTCTGCTGAATTCCTGGGCATTTCCAAGCTAAGAAAGCCCTGAACTGCCCGAGCTCCAGGACAAAAGCAGTTCAATTTTGACTTCTGACATTAACATACTTCCTCAGAAAAATAAGAGTAATACTATAGAATCAAAGATCCTACAGATTCATGGAGAAACATTTTCTTTCAATTCCTTTGAATTCAGGTTAAATTTAGATACAAAAAAATATAAGGAATCACCCATTTCTTTTCCCAGCCCTGGAATTTGCCTGAAGAAAGTATTAATGGGCCCCTAAAGTCTGGTGCACTTGTCTGGCTCGTTGGTTTCTGGGAGTTTTCGATGCATCTTCATGGGCAGAAGCCACATACTCTCCCCTAAAGATGTGAGAAAAGCTAGGGATGCTGCCCAGCAGGGGCCCCCCAGAGGTCCCCCTGGCCTATCACACCCGGCGTATGGCCCCACGGCCTCTCACAGGATGCTGAGCTCGGAAGAATCTCAGATGCTCCCTCTCCCTGAGGGACGCACACCATCCATCCCGGCAAGGACAACAGCTTAGCTTCCCCAGGCCCAGGCTACACTGAGCAGCGCAGGGAGCCGATCACAGAGCTCACAGAGCGGAGCTCCGCTTCCGGGAAGGGCACACCCTTGGGTTCATGCGCAGCCCAGGCACAGTCGGCTCACAGGTTCCTCTTCGTTCCCTTGAGAGGCCTTTAAAGTAACTCTCTTCTTACAGTCACGTCACCTGTGCAAGCGCTAGGACAGCACGACCAGGGTAAGGCACGGGTGGGCAGCTCCCCAGCAAGGACTGGGCTGGGCCTCCCAACCACACCACGGCCACCAGCCAACCACTGCACCCCGAACCAGTGTCCCCACCTCAGTCCAGTCTAAAGGCACAGGCAAACAAGGGACAGGTTCCACGCTGGCGGGCTGAGGGGTTTACAAATGCCAAATTCACAAAACCTGAGTTCTACAAAATGAGTAATACAAGGGCTAGGGGAACACACACCATTTTATATACGAAATACTAATTTGTTTTTAAAATCCGATCTCTAATAGGTATTTACCTAGGATCTGATGAAAGACCATGGGCTCAATGCCTGTCTGTTCTGACCTCAGGGCCTTGCACAGACCGAGGATACTCTGCCACTGAACTATATACACTGCCCCCACTCAACTTTTTAAGCCACCGTTTATACTGCTGCTCTTCTCACATTCTAGGTAGAATGACCCTACAAAAGAGTGCCAAGTCTGTAAGTCAACAAATTCAGATCATGGGCACCAAATATGTAGCAGTCAAGACACCAACCCAAGCTAGGTACGGCGGTACACGTCTGTAACACCAGCACTCTGGGAGGCTGAGGCAGGAGGACTACAATTTCCAGCCCAGCCTGGGAAACTTAGTAACTTAGCAAGACCTTGTCCCAAAATAAAAACTAGACTGGGGATGATGTAGCTCAGTACAAAGGCCTTGAGTTCAATCCCTAGTACTGAAGGGAAAAACAAAAAAGATTCCAGTCCAATCTTCTACCTGTGGTCGGGACCTTTGATCAACAACAACACACCTTTCTGTTCTGCTCACAACTGCTCCAAGTCCACCCAATGGAGTGTCCCCAGGACCCCTGCAGGTTCAGATCTAAGACTGGACACCTGAAAATGGGCCCATTCCCATTCCTGATTCAGAGTCAGGAGAATTAATGTCAGAGAAGTCCCAAGATTTTACATAACCTTGACCTCACTCTCTTCAGGTGATAAAATAAGCAGCAATCGTAATACTGGATGGAATGAAAATCTAACTCAAAAACAACGAGTGAGAGATGGATTTGGAGAACCAAAAAAATTAATGTCTAATGCAGCTCCCCAAAAGCCTAGCCTAATTATTCTCTTCTAAAGAATCTTTCTACAAAGTATCCTCTGCCAATTCAGGTACCGAAACAAGAAGGATGAACTGGAAGGCGGGGAGCCACCAGTGGGGTTTAGACCCACTCGCACCCCAGCCAATGCTTCTCTTTGTGGGATGATTCCTTCCCTTCCGTGTCTTCCTTCTCCATACCCATGAACAGACAGCCAGTCACCAGCCTTCCAAAGCAAAGTCCCCATGAGGAGACACAAAACAAGTTCTAAAGCTTGCTTCTATTTCAGTATGGATGCCGTGAACACTACTAATGCAAGCAAAATATACACACTTTTCAGTGGATTATAGTTCAGTAGGAAACTTCTTTCGGAAATGGCGTGCATGCTTTTACTGCTGTGTTTGCAGCATTTCTGCCCTCGCTCTGGCTCAGGGCTTGCATCTGAAGTAGAGATCCCTGGGGCCCCGCAGCCTTGCAGCCTGACAGGACAGGGCTGGGTTAAAGCTGCTACACAGAGGACCTGAGACTGGAAAGGCATCAGCTTGAAGCCTGGCAAGGGGACCCAGCCCCAGGGCAGGGTGTGGACGAGCCAAGGAAGGAAGACCAGGGACACTGAGGCCCCACACATTCCCACCCCCAGCCCAGCTGGGTCCAGCAGTGGAGCACCTGGCTAGCACACACTGCAGCGTATAAACACACACACACACACACACACACACGCCCCAAAATCTTGCCTTTCTTCTATTGCAACTTATCTAACCAGCACTGCACACGGGAAACTTGACAATAGGCACAAACTTATATAAGAAAGATAATAGCTTTATTCATTGAGCATTCATTTTACATGCCAGGAATTGTTCTGGGTGTTTCGTTTAGTCACAGGAAGTAGGTAGTACGGATATTTTCTTTCAAGAGAGAAGAATAAAGCATAGAAAGTTAGGGAAGCAGACCCAAATCAAGGCCACCCTGCCTGTCCTCTGCCAGAGGGCACACTTGCGCCTATCTGCGGACTTACATGGGGCAGCTCAAGAGGGAGGCCGCTGGTTGTCACTGACCAGTGAACTACATCAGATTCTTTCTCCACCATGTTGAGCGCTGCTCAGGCTGTGCGGATGCTCTCTACTTTCATCCCTTGAGGACCAGACCCTCGTGTGCTCTGTGGGTGCCTAAGTCTCTTCAGAGCCCTGCCCTGCTGTCCTGGGACAACCCATGACCCCGACAGGGTGCCTGCTGGGCCCTGCTCTCGACCTGCTCAGTCCTGCACTACAGCTGTGGCACAGGCTCCTAAGCAGACTGGGGCATTTTTATCCACATAAAGTTAGCTTAAATGTGTACATCAAACTCAACTAATGTCAATGCTACATCTTAAAATAGGGAACTTCTTGGGGATGATGTAGCTTTTAAGTTCAAACAGAAATTACACGAGATCTGGGAATATAAGTCAGTGGTTAGAGTGCATGTTTGGCATCTCAAGGCCCTGGGTTCAGTCCCTAGCATGCACACACACACACACACACACACACACACGCACGCACACACGCTCCCTGCATAAAAATGCACTCAGCAAATAGAAGAATGCCTGCATAGCACATCTTCACAAAATCCGTGGGACACCGAACCTGCAGGTGGCAATGTTAGGTAAAGATCAGGATTCACCGGTATACGCACTTTGATAGCAAGTGTGCTGACAGAGCCAGAAACAAACACCAGCATGTCTCTGAGTAGCAACACTGAGTGCTTCTCCTTTTGTTCTTCTGTTTTCCAATTTTCCAACACAGGCATGTGTACTTTACAAATAACTGGCAAAACCACTTTTTAAGAAATCCTCAGTAATGATCACTTGATTTCTTCTTTCTGTAACAATTATATGGGCTTGATTATAAAGGAATTGTCAGAGTCAAAATACTCTCAGACAGCAGAAAGGAAAAGAAAAATAAGTAAAAAGAACTCACAGTTCTACTCACACTATTTTTTTCCTTTAACACAATTGCTATCATTCATATTTATATGAGCCAGAAAAAATGTGTCAATGAAGCTTACCCTCTTAAACTATCTGACTAAAAACAAAATGCCATGATTCCCCTTTCTTCAGAGACCCAGCTTAGTACCAAGCAGCAATACAACACATAACAATGAGAGGGATTTTGAACTCCAAGCATTCTGCTGTTTCTTAAGTGCTATTCAAATATTACTATGTACCAACATGCTGACAACATAGAGATAAGGGAGGCCAGTAAGACTGCAGGAGATTCCATAGCAGCCCTGGGAGAAGAGCTGAATGAAGCAGAGGCTGGCTGCACGTAGCTGTTTCATACCGGTGTCCCAACAAAGGCAGCCAAGGCCTAAGACTCTCATGCAACCCTCACCTAGGGAGGTCCTGGTCTCAGTGAGATACTCACTCCTCTGCAATCAGAGATAAGCCAAGGTTTTGACAAGTGTCTTTTTTTTTTTTTTTTTTTTTGGTACTGGGGATCAAACTCAGGACCTTGCAACTTCAAAGCAGGCGGTGGAACCACTGAGCTAAATCCCCAGCCCTGACATGAGTGTCTTTTGAAGAACCAAAATCAACTCTCTATCTACAATCATTTTTTCTGTATGCATGATTTTTACCACCCACCTCCACATTTCAGTGACATTAACAACAGCCATCTAGCTGAGAATTTAGCTCAGTGGTGCTGCCACCTGCCTCACAAGCACAAGGTCCCGAGTTCAATCCCAGGTACCAAAAAAAAGAAAACAAAACAAACAATAACAACAACCATCTAAGTCAGAAAACATTAGCAACAGATTATTAAATAACTTTTAAAGTTTAACTCTGATGTCAAGCCAGGCTCTCACTAGATCTGGACTTTAGCAAAGGTATCAGTAGTCCAGACCTGCCTGCAATTGGAGGCTGAGCCATACTGTTTGGAGCCAACATCTCTGGAATCATTCACAAGTCCCACATGTTCTGCAAATCCCGTATCCAGGGCACACAGTTACAGAGTAAAGTAGAAAGTGCTCTGAAGACCTGCTGCAGAACTTCTCACTTAACACATTTTGCACTCTATCTGCCTAATGGGAAATGGTCCACAGTAATAGCAACTTTCAGTGCTCCGGTTCTCCCCATCAAAACCACCAATATTCTTATCAGACTCATATAATTCAGGAAAAGCATGTTTGAAAAAGTGCCTACTGGACTGGGGTGCAGGGGCACCCGTGTATAACTTCAGCTACTAGGGAGGCTAATACAAAAAAGCCACGAGTTCTGGACCAGCCTGGGCAACTTAGCAAGACCCTGATTCAAGATAAAATAAAACAAAGGGATAGGGACATACCTCGTGGTAGGGGTACTTAGCACCTGCAAGACCCTGGGATCCATCCTCCGTACTAGAAAACCAACAAACCAAAAAACAGAAACAGGAACAAAAACCTAGTGGCGGACTCACACCACAGACTCTCCATATCACTCCACTGGATGTACAGCTATGAAACAAGTACACGTCTCTGTTGATGCATTGAAGCATGCAGCCTGGATCACTCAGCATGCAACACAGAGCCTGCACGTCAGTCCCAGGATGCTGTCAGGCTCCTATGCCCATCCACAACTGTTGTGGCTGTGTCTAGATGCCCCAAAGTTTCATGTGGTCACAGGTGGGGCTTTTCCGTCGGGGTGGGATCTAGGGTGTATGATGCCAGGATTAAGAATATGATGCTGTGACTGATTCACAGCACACGCTAGGATTAAGGCTGCCCCACCCTGGGTGCAAGTGCTACTACCCTAAAAGTGGAAAACCCGGATAGGAGATGAGGGACGGAAAGAGGGCTGCTGCCATTGCTTGCAGCTTCCTGTGTCCTGTCTCCTGCCTGCCACACTATGGACTGTTTCTCCTCTCTGATGCCCCTCTGCCATGTGCCACCCTACCTTGGAGCCAGCCGACTATGGGCTGAAACCTCTACAAACCATGAGCTACAATAAAAATTTTTTCCTCTAACTTCAGGTGTCAGGTATTGTCTCAGCAATGAGAAAAGTTTCTTTTTTTTTTTAGTACTGGGGATCGAACTCGGGTCCTTGTGCTTGCAAGGCAGGCCACCGAACCGCTGAGCTACATCCCCAGCCCCAGCAATGAGAAAAGTAACTAAGGCAACAACTAGAGCATCAGCCACACTGCCTGAGAACGGAGACCCTCTGTGACAGCCTCTTCCTCCTCCTCGGCCTTCTCAGTCCCCCACCCCTTCTCCCGTGCCTCGTTCAGTCAGGCCCGCACCCTCGGATCCCGAGGCTTTATGGGGAAACACTTTTGTGAAAGGTCTCTTTCGGGGGCTTGAACCCAGGGCCTTTGCACTAGGCTACATCCCAGCCCTTTTGATTTTTATTCTGAGGCAGAGACTTGATTTTGTAATCACCCTACCTCAGCCTCCCAAAATGCTGGGATACAAGTATAGGCCACTGCATTTGGCTATAATTTTTTTAAATATTTGTAACATGGAGATACAACTATCTCACAGAGGAATAAATATTTTGATTGAATTACCATAAATGGTATCTCATAAATAACTACTATTATTTTAACTACTGTAGTCATTGGGATAATTTTGGAATTGTTCAAGTTATTCAGTAACATGCGTTGTAATTAAACCACCTAAATGGATCAAACAAAATAAAGAACATCTCACAATCTACACTTTATAAAGGCATCTCACTGCTTTTGTTGAGTGATTTATGAACTCTAAACTATGCTACCCAAAGCCAGGCATGGCGGCATACAGTGTGCCCCAGCACTTGGCGAGGTACAGGTGGGAGGGCCTCAAGACTGGGCCCAGCCTGGGCACCTCGGCGACTTGGCAAAACTGTCAAGAAAAGGGCTGGGGATGTACCTCGGTGTGAAGGCCCTGGTTCAAGCCCTAGTACTAGCCAAAAAAATAAAGGCAATGTAAAGACTCAGGACTCCCCTCATTCATCCTTGCAAATGTCTGTCAGGTCCTGCCCAGGAAGCTGAGGGAACATCAACAACCCTGAACAGACCCACGTTCAGGAAGCATATCCAGCACTGTTCTCATTAGGAACTAGTAACAGAAAAATACACTAATGCGAATGTTGTGCTACAAGCACAAGTACAGGGCAGAGGAGGGGCAACAGGAACTACAAAGGAGGGAGACTTACCCAATTACCCACCCTACATATAGAGATTAAAGGCCTGAGTTAAGAAAAAAGAAGCTTTGGCTTTGTTTGCTTGGTTTTTCTCAGCAATGGAGTTTGAAGCCAAGGCCTCTGCAATGAAGCCTATCCCTAGCAACTTTTTTATTTTTTATTTTGAGACAGCGTCTAAGTTGCCCAGTCTGCTTCAGCCTTTAAGTGTGCTAGTGCCACCACAGCTGGCTAGAAGTCACTGGCGTAAGTGGTTATAAAGGAGAGTCGCCAGTGTGGAGCAGACGGGCTGACAGTCCGGTAAAAGAGCTCCCAGTGAACAGAAGAGTCCTGCTACAAGCAGATACTGCGGCCTCTCTCACCCTCCCCTGGCAACAAGAGGCCAGGCACGAAGTCATTTCATTGGCTCCGTGATGTCCTGGGCTCATTCTTGACTCCTACACAAGGGCAAAGAGCAGCTTCCACCACAACCCCACCGTGACCCTCATCCAAGCCCTGTGTTCTGCCAGGACTGGTGCAGCCACCTTCCCGGTGTCCCTTGTTCCATTCCGTGGGATAGCCAACTACACAGCAGAATAACAGCAGTAATGAGAAGCAGGAAATACAGTGGATATGCAAGGCTGGTGACAGAAGACCTTCCTTCCTGTTCTCCTTCAGTTCTAGTTTGACAGGTAACAGTGACACCACCCACAACAACATAGCTAAAATTAAAAGCTTCCCATATGGGCCGGGGATTTAGCTCGCCACCTGCCTCACAAACACAAGGTCCTGAGTTCAATCCCCAGTACTGACAAATTAAGTGAGAAAGACTCTTAAAGAGATTTAAGAGATCTACTCGCCGGATGTGGTGGCACACACCTGTAATCCCAGCACTCTGGAGGCTGAGGCAGGAGGATCACCGTGAGTTTGAGACCAGCCTGGGATACACAGTGAGTTCCAGGAGAGTCTCAACCACATAATGAGACCCTGTCTCAAAAAACAAAACAAAACAAAAAAATAGAGATTTAAGAGATCTAACGACCACAAAGACTAAGAAAGCTCTCAGGGGTGGACAGAAATCAATTTATGAGAAGAAAACCCTGGGAAAAGGATATTCAGCTCTGAATCAGTAGCACTGGCATTTCTGAGTCAGTTCCTCGGGATGAGCTAAGCATCAGGAACTCAGGAGATGCAGGAGCAGGTTAAGGGCCACCATCAGCAGCGCCCTCCTGGGAGAGCTGCTGGGGCCAAAATGCTAGTCTCAGACTTTCTGAGCCTCAGTTTCCTCACTACAAATAAAAGATGCTGACCTAATACTTACTCCACCTTTCCCTGAGGGCTGCTGAAAATGGTAAATGTGAGTTTTTGAAAGTCCCTTTGAAAAACTATGAGATAAATATAATGCGCTATTCTTCACCCACATATGTTGGAAAACTCACTGTCCTATTCAGCTGCTAAGCTCATTTGCACAACACGAAGCCAAGACAAATAACTTCAGCCGCAGCCACATCCGGCAAATCATGATCTGACCCACGAGAGCCCAACACTTTCCCACCCCAACTCTGCCTCCAAACACAGCCAATTCTCTGGAAGCTTCAGGCAATTTAGCACTTTAAAATACCCTCTGTAATCTCCCCTGGGAACAGTAAACTCTAGTACAGACTGGTGCAAGAGCTAGAAAATTATGACTATGAGTTGACCAGTCTTCAAGTTAACATAAGGCACTGTCTCCTCCACTAAGAAAAACCCCCTCAAGCCTCCCATATCCCTAATCATGTCAACTTTTCCTTTAAATAACTCTCTACAAGCAACTCACCAAGACAAACCTGCTCGGCTCTCAGGACACAAGTCAAAGGCCACCTGCGCACGCCTGTAATCCCAGCATTCGGGAGGCTGAAGCAGGAGGATCGTTGTGAGTTCGGGACCAGCCTGGGCTACATAATGAGTGCCAGGTCAGTCTCAACTACCTAGTGAGACCCTGTCTCAAAAAAACAAAAAAAAAAGGTCACCAATGGCCCTTTCCTGAAAATTAGGCAACACCTGCAAGGGGAGGGCAGGAAGGCGCCGCTCAGAGGCCTCAGAAGGGCCCTCTGATCCTCTACTCTCGTCCACAACTACCATCCTGCGTTCATCCGCTGTGGCAAGGCCTTCGAACGCTAAGCACCCACCTCATACAGGGCCACGCCAAGGCTTGGGGACAGCAGAGGCCCCTGTGACCCCTAGAGGAATGGGCAGTGTGTCTATAGGGGGATCTGGGGTCTGCATTTTCATAAATAATATTGAAGTCGCGACGCCTGGGCTGATACCGTGAGGTGTCACTCCTCACATCTCACCATATGCACCAGAGGGTTAGAACGTCCTTTGGGAATCCTGAAGCAGGAAGAAGAGCTTTTCTACCACGTCTGCAATGTCTCTGTGTATTGCTCATGCAGGTTAGCTAACAACGAGCACAGAGAGGGTGCGCAGCAAACGGTCCCACAGCAAACTTCCTTTCTGTCGTATTCACCAATGCTGCCTTGCAAATAGCTGTTCATCTAATTTCTGAAAACAGTCATTCTCTCAGGGCCAGGAAACCTCAGTGACCACAGCTCAGGGTTACACACATTCAAAAATAAGTATAGGCCAGGGATTTAGCTCAGTGGTTCTGTCACCTGCCTCGCAAGCACAAGGACCCGAGTTCGATCCCCAGTACCAAAAAATAAATAATAAATACAAACTAAAACTCTGTACTGATTAGTCCGAAGTACAAGCTAGCTAATGCTAACCCTGGTATCAATTCTTAAAAGGATTTGCTTATTTTCTATACAGTAGAACCTCATGAATATTTACTTCATTTTATTTATTACATTGAAATTTCCAAGAAAAATAAGCTTCATTTTTAGGAAAAAGCTTTATTCAATAGAAGGAATTCCTAATACATTTTATAGTAGTATTTAGTTTACCAGAGCTACATTCAGGTATACTACCACCAAATTCAATTGCATTACAAAGACAAGCCCAAGAATTTGGTCTTTTAAGTACAGCATTAAATGCAATCATTTTCAAATTCAGTTGTAGAAATACAAAAGAATCACTGAAAGGTAACGGTGCCATCCAACAAAAAGAAGTGTGAGTCACATACATTATTTTAAATTTGCAATATCACATTTTGTTTGTTTGTTTGTTTCTCCAGTACCAGGAATTGAACTTAGGACCTTGCACCTGCCAGGCAAGTGTAGTCCATCTGAGATAAATCCCCAGCCCTCTCTACAATACCACATTTTAAAAGGAAACAAACAAACAACAGGTGGAATGAATTCTAAGCATGTATTTGAGCTCAACGTATACAAAATCTTTAACATGTTATCCATATAAAAATTATTAATGAATCATTTACAATCTGTTCTGTTTTATGCCTGGAGAATGTCTCCTTCACACCAGCCACATTTCAAGCACCACCAGACACCCGTGGCTGGCATACAGGTCTAGAGGAGACTTTGGAAGCTGAGTGAGTATATGATTTGCCTCTGCTCCATTTCCAAGCCCCTTCACACCGACCAGAGGAAAGAGAAGAACTCGAGTCTGGTGGCCAGCAGGAAGGTTACAAAGACTAGAATCCAGGGTCCAGAGCTGTTGGTGAAATAGTGAGAACAGTCAAGCAGAAGCTGGCTGTCTCCTCACCCACACAGACAGAACTGAGAGGAATCACTACCTCCATGTGCCCAACTGTAAGTAGGCACATTTACTGATCTCGAATGCTGTAATAGTGAAAATCACATGACAAGGGAACTGAAAATTGAGGAACAGTGAAATGACAAAGAAAACTATGGAAGCATAACATCAACCTCACTCTGAAGAAAACAAAGGATCTCACACAATTAGTCAACACCAGAGCAGCTTTTTTTTTTTCATTGGTAGCAGTTAGGCTTAAAGGTCATTTTCCTTTTTTTTTTTTTTTTTTGAGACATGGTCTCGCTATGTAGCTCAGGCTGGCCTTGAACTCACTGTGTAGCCCAGGCTCGCCTTGAGTTCACCGCGATCCTCCTGCCTCAGCCTGCTGAGTGCTGGAATTCCAGGCATGCCCACCACGCCTGGCATCCGTGGAGCCCTCCTATCTTCACCAGCTCCCTTAGGCTAATCCATTAGCAAGCAAGTCTTGCTGATTCTTCCTCGTGTCCCTCCAGAGGTACAAACAAAATGGGGCTTGTAAACTGAAATGGGACCTTATATTCATGTGTAAAGAACCTTGCCTCTTACGTGAGATTTTCCAGGCCTCCCTGTACCTGCTTTCACACTTACACTGTTACGATCCCTGGATCATGTCCAGAGCTCTTGGAATCTCAGAAATATGGATCTTTTTTGGGGGGTGGGGGCCGGGGATTGAACTCGGGTCCTTGTGCTTGCAAGGCAGGCCACCAAACCACTGAGCTAAATCCCCAGCTAGAATCTCAGAAATATGCACAGAAAGCTGTCTCCAGGGGGCAATGAAATAGTCTGTTAGCTCCCTGTCCCTCTGATCCAAGTTTACTCCAAGATCCCCTCCCCTCCCAGCTCAAGTGCATCTCAATGAATGGGACCCAACCACAGAGCCCCCTCTAGCCTCTGCCTCCCAAGTCACCGTCTTCCCTTGCTGGCCTTCATGTCGGCCTGGACTGACACTAACCTCCCTCAGGATGGAGGTCCGGCTGCCGAGGGCTGCATAGCACTTGCACTGGTCTGGGTGACTCCCGGTGTGCAGTGTACGGGGCAGCTGTGCTCCACAAGGCACTGCAGGCACTGGATCGGTGTGTGCAGGACCACCGCGCTCACCAGGGTTCCACCCTGCAAACCTCTAGTCAACGCTTCACCAAGCACACCTGTCCTCTGTGCCTGTGCTGACAGACACTGCGTCTTAAGGTCCACCACTGCATCGCTCGCACTGAACACATGGCAGACGGCTCGCTGAGCCAAGTTTATCTGACACGTTTTCCGTAAGGTGCATCACAGCTCTCCATGGGTAAGACGCGACATCGAGGCAGCAAGCTAGGGCTGGGGCTGGGGGCATTTTAAACAATGAAGCTACCAACCAAAAAGCGAATACAAAACACACTGCACCACAGGGTGCTTGTTAAGAGTATGAGAGCTGGGGCCTGGCTGGGGATTTAGCTCAGTGGTGCTGCCGCCTGTCTCGAAAGCCCAAGGTCCTGAGTTCAATCCCTGGTACAAAAAAAGTATGTGAGCTGACACCGAGTGTGGTGGTGCACGGCAACCCTGTAGTCCCAGCCACACTGGGGAAGCTGAGGCAGGAGGAGCACCATGAGTTCAAGGCCAGCCTGAACCACACAGGGCGAGACTCTAACTCAAAAAACAAACAAAAAAACAGTATGAAATGAGACTGCGGAATTACCTTGTTCTTAACCTCAGCTGGGATCATACACACAGCAACTCAAATATCTTGGCACTGTGCATACACCCATGACCGACGAAGCAGGATGAGAACTCTGATTCAGGGGAGTCATCAATAAACTTGGGGGAGCAGGTAGGATCACAAGTACAGCAAGGACCTAACTGTGTGCACACCTGGAAGGGCTCTTGTGCAATCTCCTCCACTGCACTGTGAGCTCCCTGCCAGTAGACTGCGTCTCGTCCCTCTGCTCCCCACACCAGCACAGCACTCAGTGTACAGAAGGCATTCCAGAGTGGTAGCCAGAGTGGTAGCCAGAGCGATGCGCACAGCTACTTGTGCTCCTCCAGGGAAAGCCTTGCAGCTCTGCGCGAGTACAGGACACAGGACACCTCAGGGTGGCCGGGCCCTCATCTCCGTCAGTACCCACCACTTCCTGCCCCTGAACTTCACCCCTTCTGGGTTTGTTATCCCTCAAACAACGCACAGCGGGAAGGACAAGGGGCCATGAAAGGGTCGCTCCTGAGAGCTCCGCCAACAGTGTGGACAAGGAAGCACACGCAGTCTGCCTCTGGAAAACAGGGCCTGTGGAGACACCTGGAGGAGAATCTCGTACTTTAACAGCAGGGACAGCTGAAACTGGCAACATCCTTAGCATCACAAAAGTACCAAGATGCTAATTCTTCACTGGATTCCCAGTGCAGAAGAACCACCTAAACCCAAAAGTTAGGAACAACAAAAACAAAACTGAGTACAGAGGGAACCGGAAGCAACCCTGCCCAGGGCTGTTAGGGAAAAGCACAGACTCCTACCAGAAACCCCGCCTTCTCAACCGCGGCTCCCTCCACTGCTAGGTCCTCGCCCTCTCCACACCACCGTCCAGGCTTTAGGACGCTGGTGAACAAGTTCTAACCCTGATATACATTAAGAAAATCATCTGCAGGTCAAGTGTAAACAATGGCAAAAATTTAAAACAAAAGCTGTGAGCAAAATACAAAATTGATTTTAATATGTGCACTTAGCATCCAACTCTCCAGATAGATAAAACCAAAGAAAGCACCAAGTGAAGAAAAGCAATGAGAAGCGAAGAACTGCCTCAGTGGGAGACTCAGTCCGGTCCTCGGTAACCCTTCCGTAAACTCTCCTCCACCCACCTCTCCACGGGCCAGGGCTCCTGCTGCACACGCGCAGAAGGGCAGGGGAATAAGCCGCCACCGGAAGCAGGGCAGGGCTGGGCCCCAGGGGCTCTGCATACCTGGGGCATGGACAGTGTCAGGGATGCTCCAGATTTACTGTAGAATTACAGGGATGGGCCACAGAAACTAGAAACCTTGAATCTCTCTTCCCCTGGCAGGCAACAGAAACTCTAATCCTCCCTGCCTGCTTCTGAACTCCCTATCTGATGGGAGATAAAACCCTGCATCAGAAGTGCTCCTGCCCCACATCCAGGAAGCAAAGCCCAGGAATCCGAACAAACAAGCCTTACTGGTGACCCTACCCAGTCTGGCAGCATTAGCTCATGCCTTGCTTCAAACGTGTCTAGGCAATGAATTCTCAGTACCCCAAACACTAAGACAGGGTGTGATGGTGCATACCTGTATCTAGCACTTGGGAGGCTGAGACAGGAGGATTTCTGTGAGTTCAGGGCCAGCCTGAATTACACAAAAGCCCTGTTTCTAAAAAGACAAAAAACTGGATTTGGTAGGGAACACCTGTAATCCCAGTACTGGGGAGGATGAGGCAAGAGGAAAGCTGTGAGTTCGAGACCAGCCCGGGATACATAGTGAGTTCCAGGTCAGTCTCAACTACATAGTGAGACCCTGTCTCAAAAAAACCAAAAAATAAATAAATAAGTAAATAAATCAAATATCTTTCTTAACCTGGCATGGTGGGGCAACCTGTGATCCTAGCACTCAGGAGTCCGACGCAGGAGGATCATACGTTCAAGGCCAGCCTGGGCTATGCATTGAGTTCAAGGCCTGCCTAAAGTACAGAGCAAGAGTGTCTCAAACAAACAAAAACACAAAGACTAAGAAGCATTATTACTATTATTAAAGGGTAGTCAGAGTGCCTGAGTATTCTACAAAAAAACAAGTTAAGCCACAGTACAGCCATTAGTATACTGTCATAGAAAATGAACTATCCGGCCGGGGATCTAGCTCAGCGGTTCAGTGGACTGCCTTGCAAGCGCAAGGACCCGAGTTGAATTTCAGGTACCCCCCCAAAAAAATGAACTATCCTTCATAACACGCTTTCTGTCCTATGGGAAAACACTTTCCAAGGGGGAAGAGCCTGCCACTTCTCCCTCTCTCTCTCCCTCTCTCTCTCTCACATACAAACACACACACACACACACACACACGCGCGCGCGCACTCCTCTTCCAGAGGCTCTGAGCTTGGGGCTGGGCTGGGAGGCAGGAGCATGGCTGTGAGGCCCAGCTGTAGGTAGGTTCATCTTTGTTTTTCCCTGCTCCCCTGGAAGATCTGATGGATTCCTCAGTGCCCTCACCCTTCTAGCGCTCTCTGCACCTCTAACGGCCTCCTCAGACAAAGCGTTACAGCACCTGGACGCCCCCATCACTGCCAGAACTGAGCCTGCCCCCAGCACGCTGGCAGCTAGGACAACAGCCTCACTTCTGGTCGGAGCCTGCTCCACGGATGGCGAACCTTTCAGAGACGAGTGCCCACACCACAACCAAAACCCACGCATTTGTCCCAAAGCACCTGAACACTGAGGTTTCAGTTTAGAAAAAACAACTCGTAGGCCTGGCTCACATGCCAACAGGCAGGGCTGTGGGTGCGCTGCGGCACGCGTGTTACAGGTTCACCACCACAACCTCCTCCACTGTCGCTTCAATGTTTCCTTACTCTCTGTTTTCATTCTTGACTGAAGAGGGAGGAACACAGAAGGTGGAGAGGTCGACTCCTTCCGTGACTACAGTGCAGCCAGGGCTGAACGCCAGGAGATCCTGAGGGCTGGGTGAGCGGCGGGTCAGAGGCCACTGCAGCGAGCAGAGAAAGCCAGGCTCATGGCCGGCATCAGCATCCTCAAGAGCTTGGCCTGCCCTAGGTAGAACCCACTCCCTCGAACCCTTGCCAAAGAGAGCAATGCTTCTCAAGACACCCCATGTCCTTCGTTCACGGGCTCTTCTCCCAGAGGCAACGCACAACCCTGCACAAGCTCGAGGGACATGACAAGATCCAGGCTAAACCAGCACACAGACACCTTCTAAAATGACCCCTGAAAGCCCAGAGTAATAGGCAAATGAGGTCCACGAAAGGAAGGAAAGCTGAGCTCGAGGGCTCGTGGGCCAGGACATCTGTCCACGGCTGCCAACCCAGGGAAGGGCTGTGTCCTGCAGAACAATACAGCTGCACGTGACCCTTCCCGTCTGGGGGCTGCAGCACCGCCAACCGCAGCGCAGCCTTACCTCGCACCGCGCCATCCTGGCGACGAGGACAGAGCCATGGAACTCAGGTGCCGGGTAGGGATGGCTCCTAGCACTCAGGGCACAGAATGGGCGGCAGCACTCAGGACCACAGCTATTCGGCAGTGGGGCTGGGATTTCAAAGCAGAAGCCGGAAGTCCAGGCTACAGAGCCATTCCCTCACCTAAGGACCACAGCAGGTAGGTAGGAGTCAGTGAGCCTGAGGGGCGGAGATGAGTTACAGGAAAAGAATCCCTGGTAAAGGGAAAACTCAATTTGAGGAACTGAGCAAGTTCGTTTTTACTGGAGTAAAGAGAATGAGGGGGAAGGCAAAGAGAAAGAGGTGAAGCCGGTCAAGTGCATGGAGCTAGGATCTGACTTTAAGAGTCACAACAGATTGGGGCGGGGAGCAAATCTGTTCTCCAGCTAAGCGGAAGCTTGAGGCAGGAAGATCACAAGTTCGAGGCCAGCCTGGGCAATTTGGTGAGACACTGTCTCAAAATAAAAAATAAAAAGGGCTGGGGATGTAGCTCAGTGTGAAGGCTCTCGGTTCACTCCTCAGTAATATTGTTTTTGGGGTTTGGGGGGTTATTTTGTGCTGTGGTTTGCACTATGCAATTCAGGCCGGCCTTGAACTCTGTGTGCAGCCCAGGCTGGCATCACTCACAGGGATTCTCCTGCCTCCAAGTGCTGGGATTCCAGGCCCGCACCACCACACCCTGCCTTCAATTCTCAATAATGAAAATAAATAAATAAAGTGACATATCACTACACAGAAATCTAAAACTCGGCTGAGGCACAATGCAGAAGTCAAAGGCCCACACTCCACAGTGTGAGGGGACTGAGCTCTCCAGCTGCTGCCAGCAAACCCACTTCCTACCTAGAAGGTGAACACTGCTGCTCTGGAAAACAAGACCCGTGCAAGCACCATCATTGAGTCCAGCATTCATGTACGGCCTAAAACAGCTGCATAACTAACCAGTATTCACCCACTATCACCACAATTCTTCAGAAAGAAAATCACAGGAAAATCTGATTTGTAGCCAGGAAGAGGGACATGAATTTACAATCCCAGCTCCAGCTACCTGGCAGTCTGAGTGAGTCAGGAAGATCGGAAGGAAGCTACCAGCCAGCCTGGACTACAAACTGAGACTGTGTCCCTACAGAAGACTAGGGGGAAAAAAACTCAGGCCAGAATTTAGCTCATTGACACTGTGCCTGCCTCGCAAGTGCAGGTAGTGAGTTCAATCACCAGTACGAAAAAAAAAAAAAGAACTGATTTGTATAGTAGGTAATTTTTAACTTCAGCATCCTAAACTTCCAGCATGGCTTGTTTCTGGCCTTGACACTATCACTACTACAATTTCATAAGTTAAAAAAATTCTCTCTTGAGCCAAGTGTGGTGGCGCAGGCCTGGAATCCCAGCACTTGAGGGGGGCAGATCCCTGTGAGTGATGCCAGCCTTGGCTACACACTGAATTCAAGGCCAGCCTGAACCGCATAGGAGACCAGCTAGAAAGCCCACAGCTGACTGACTGCACTCACGGCTGAGAGGGGATATTCCGAAGCTGCTTAACCACAGCTAGCACAAGGTCCTTCGATCTTGACTCACTCCCCTTAGCCTACTGAGAGATGGCAGCCGTTACCTGGAGCCACAGGTGCCCTGTCCTGGATCGAAATCTGAAACCACAGATGCGGGGATTAAAAGACATCTTAGCACCCTGAAGTAACAGAGGCTCTCCTCCACTGTGTCCTACTCCACTCACACTAATTCCTTCATCTTCCTCAACCAAAGGGACAAATTAAAGTCTCAGTGTCGCCAAGATGAAACCACAGACAATCATATGGAGAAAGAAAACCCACTCAAAATGGCAGCACTTCTGATCTGGCTGAACCATCGCTACGTTTTTAGGAAACAGAAGATCTCACAGAATAAACAAAATGGTGGAGGGTAACTACAGGTGCCTCTTCCCAAATTAAGCCTGTTCTTTGGAAAATAAAAACCACTGTTAAATTTCGTTACTTTTGTGGACAGGCATAATTTATGGGCCAAATTAATAACTGCAATCCCGTGCTGGTCCATTTAGTACAAAACTGAATTGACAAAAACTCAAACGGGAGCTCTGCCCACTTTGAAGCTACGGTAACACCTGATCTAGGCACTACTAATCCAGCTGCTAACTCTGGCCATGAGAAAACAAAATAAGGGTCCTTCTGTTCACCTGACTCTCCTCTGTGATTACCGATTTCACTGCATGAACTGCGTTAGCACACAGGCATCTGGTCATGTGTGTGTGCATGTGTGTCCCAGTGAGTGAACCTGGGGTCTTCACACTGAGCTATATCTCCTTCCCTTTTTTAACTTTTCATGTTTGTGACAGGGTCTCGCTAACTGAATCGCCCCGATTGGTCCTCCTGCCTCAGCCTCCCAGAGTGCTGGGATTATATACACCACCATGCCCAGGGTCATCACTTCTTTTATGAAGACAGAACAGTGAGCAGTCAGGGGAGTATTTATCTTGGAATAGAACTAGGTTAGGTGGAGAGAATGGAAGGACAGGTGCACCAGCACTCTGGAAGAACTATAAACAGCGGCCTTCTAAATGATAGTTTCAGGAGACTGAACCTGGCACTCTAAGCCTTATCTGAATGAGAATCTGGTCGGCACAGGGTAACAGCTAGAGACAGTGCCAAACATTTCCCCTCGGGACAAACACCAAAATAACGAGCAAAAATAAAGATCTTCAAGATCCTGAGATCAAAGGTACATGACCGGCGAGTGATGGCCAGGCCAGGCATTGGGCTCAGCGTGGGCAGGGACAGCCTTCTGGTCACTCTCAAGACAGAACAGAAATGTTTAGCAAGAATTTAATAAAAGACATGTCAGTGGAAGGGGCCACAAATGATGAATAAATCATGTACAATGTCAGAAACAAATAAAAATAATCCTCCCTTCAACTGGATGTGATGGCATCGGCCCATAATCCCAGCACTCAGGAGGCTGAGGCAGGAAGATGCTGAGTTCCAGCCCAGCCTGGGATACACAATAAGACCTTGTCAGAAGGGAAAAAAATAAAAAAAGAATCTTGCCTTCCTGTGATAAAAATGTGTTTTGGAGCCAGGGATTTAGCTCAGTGGCACCGCAGCCTGCCTTGCAAGTGCAAGGACCCAAGTTCTATCCCCATACCAAAAGCAAAACAACAACAAAAAATAGTATATTTTTAGTAGAATATGTCATACCTCTCTTGGCAGTGAACTTCAAAAATCTAAACTGGAACTAGTAGAGAAAACAAACAATATATACAGGAGAGTCCCTGGGAGTAAAAATAAAAGATAATCCTGAAAAGAAAACACAAATGTAGATAAACACAGACACAGGTACAGATAAGATAAATTATACTTAATTGTTAATAGGCAAGTTCTTTTTTTTTTTTTAATAGGCAAATTCTTAAAGCTTCAAAGAGACTCGCTGGTGATTTAGCAAGGTCCTGAGTTGAACCCTGATCCTGATACAAAAACAAACAAAAAGAGGCTGGGTGCCTCTTATCTCAGCACTCCTAAGGCTGAGGCAGGAGGATTGCTGCAAATTCAAGGCCAGACTGAGCTGCACAGTGAGTTCAAGGCCAGCCAGGACTACCTAATGAAACCCTGTCTCAAAATAAACAAAGAAAAAGTATATAACCATTGAAATTTCAAAGAGACAAATTTATGTGAAAAAGAATTTTATATATTTTGCTAATAAATTTTTTCTTTTACTTTGCAGTACTCAGCATTCACCCTAGCTCCTTCACACAAGCTACACCCCAAGGCCATTTTTAAATTTTTAAATTTTGAGACAAGATCTTGCTAAGTGGCTAAACTGCCTAGGCTTGGACTTGCATTTACAGTCTTCTTGCCTCAGCCTCCCAGACTGCTGTGAGTACAGATATGAGCCACTATGCCCAACTTTTTTCTTTTTTTTTTGGTACCTGGGATCAAACTCGGGTCCTTGCGCTTGTGAGGGAGGCAGTGGAACCACTGAGCTAAATCTCTGGCCCTTTAAATTTATATTTCTTTATGTGGTAATACTAGCTGGGGAAAAAAGCAGGCTCAAATAAATGTATTTAAACATTTACCAAACTTACAGATGCACGCAGTATCATGCTAAACACTACAGGGACACATACAGCTGCTCTTTGCTCCCAAGACACAACTTGGTAAGTGGGTAAGTAGAAAAACGGCTAGCAGAATACGTGAACTGCCATAGGAAAAGAAATACACTAAGTCCACGAGTTGAGAGGGACCAGTCTGCTTTTTCAAAGCAAGCAGCAAAGACAGTCACTGATGGCAGCTGAACTGAGTTCGGAGGAACAAACAATTTTGACAAAGAATTTGAGGGACACGAACATTAGGACCCGGAGTACCCACCCACACCTCAAAACCAACATGTGCAGGACCCAGTGCATGCATTTCCACTTCCACTGAGTGCCTGGGGGTGCAGCAGGGGACCCCAGGGTCTCTGCACCAGCGAACCCTGGGCTCCCATGTTTCTACTTTGAGACCAGGTCTCACTAAGTTGCCTGGGCTGGGCTCAAGCTTTTGAGCTCCCCAAGTGCTGCAACTACATGTGTGCGTCACCGTGCCTGGCTATACTGTCTTTTAAAAATCACTTGCAACTCCTCTATTTCCATTAACTGTGCTAGCATTCTCCCAAGTTGCTCAGGCACAAAACCCTGAAGCATCACTGTCTGTTTTTGTTCTTTATTCTCTTTGTTACTCTTCGTTCTTCCTCACTTTCACATCCTGCCCTGTCCTGCTCTGGGGCTCCTGTACACACCTCACCACACCACTCCGGACTTCCCTGGGACCAGGTGGAGAATTCCAACTGAGATGAGCCCAGGCCCTGGGGGCCCAGGCCGGGACATGTCAGTGCCTCTTCTCGTGCCCACAAGGCTTCACCGGCATCTCTGCCACTCATCTAGCGGCAGGAAGGGCCCTGTGACAAAGCCATCCCCCACTGAGGCACGGGAAGACAGCTCTGACCTGCTAGCCTGAAAGTTTAGGGCAAGGTTAGTCAAGGCATCGCATCCTGGAGTTAGCTCCAAAATGGGAAGAAAGGGGTTCTCTGAACAGACGGGTGATAAGTGACAGATAAACAACACCTTGGAAATGGAATCTGAAGTGAAAGAGTAGAGACCTCGTTATTTTACCTTCGAGGATAACTGTGCCCAGGCCTTCTAAAAACAGCTCCAGGTGAACCCCTGCAGGACACAGTGAGATGGCAGCCCAGAACCTTGCACACAAAGGCTGCTAAACGAAACGGAAGCTGCACTACGCCTCAGTGGCGGTGCACATGCTCACACTCACAGGCCCTGAGTTCCACCTCCAGCACAAAATGCGATACACAGAGAGCACGTGAGTCTAACATATTACAGCAATACCTGCACCCCCAGTGAAGTCCCTACTATGGTCTGCTGATTGGACCACAATCAACTGCTAATCTGGATATTTGTTTTTGTTTTTGTTTTTGAGACAGGGTCTCACTATGTAGTTGAGACTGACCTGGAACTCACTATGTAGCCCAGGCTGGTCTCGAACTCACAGCGATCCTCCTGCCTCAGCCTCCCAAGTGCTGGGATTACAAGCGTGCCCACCACACCGGCTGGATATGGTTTTGAAAAGAATCTTCCTCCTAACCAGCATTAAATAGGCCAAGTTTAGCACACTAGCAAGTAAAACTCAAAATATTTCATGTTGCTACTGCTGTGCTAAACAAAATATTGATTTTTAACAGTTCCAGGTGCAAAACCCAATCCCAGGCTGCAATAAACTGGGAAGTTTTCAATTAGCAATAACCGCGCCTCAGATAAACCTCAGTGGCTATGACACTGCCACTGTGCAAAGCTTCAGGTTGCAGTAAAGTGCAGAGCAGCAGGGACAGGTCATCAAGGGTGAGATCAACACCAGTACAGCTGCAGCTGGAGGGGTCAAGGCTGTGAGAAGTAGCGACAATGTGAACAACTATAAAGTGTGGACCTGCGCCTTCTAGAGTTACACGGCACTTCCACAGCTTTGGCCCGAGCCGGCAGAGGCTACACACTTCCCTGGCACGAGATCTACACTGGCACTCCCATGCAATTAGAGCAGCACTTAGCACTCTGTAAGACAAGATTACTGGACAAGTTCCTTCTAGCTTCTGGTACAACTGCTCCCCTATCTGTCCCTTTTCCATGCCTCCTCTCCCCTCCGTTTGTAGTAATAATCCTCCCCTTGGAGTAAGTCTGAAATCTCAGGGTCCAGCCTCAACTGGCTCTTCAGAAACGTTTGTAAAATGAATTATTGTCAAGAAACTACGTGGGGGGGGGATCTCTTGAGACATAAAAAAGCTTACCAAGCATGCATCCTGCCACAGCTGTAAGGGGGGGCATGCTGTCATGAGCTCCTTGAGAGAGGTCTGGGGTGAGGAAAGGGGGCGCTCAGGAGCACAGGCACATTCTGCTGCCGCACCAGGCCATGGCTCCACACCATAGCACTGCACAGGCCTCACCTTTGGGACAGACAAGCTTCTTGCCATCTCCCTAGAATCTTGAGCTGGCCCAAAGGTGGAATTAACACAGAGGAGGAGCTGGGGAGTGGGAGGGACAAGCAACATTCACACTTCTGATAGTTCTGAGTCGCATTCACTGGTGCCGGGCTCTGTGCAAGAAGGGCGATATTATACCCATTTCACAGATGGAGCAGCTCAGAGTATCCTAGCAGTGTCCTCACTGCGCACTGCAGACCACTCCCTGTCTACACTTCCAGTCACCATAATTTAAAGTGACGATGCCTGCAAGATCCAATGTAGAGCAGCATCCTTGCTTCACCTCCAAGGCACAGGCTCACCTTGCTCTCTCCAAAACAAATCCACCTTCTCAAAAAGGCCTCTAAGGGCTAGGGATTTAGCTCAGTGGTTCTGCCACCTGCCTTGCAAGCAGAGGGACCTGAGTTCAATCCCTGGTACCAAAAAAAAAAAAAAAAAAAAAAAAAAAAAAAAGGAAATCTAAAAAGGCTGCCCAGACCAACCCAGCTGATCCCCCGCGCCCCTGCTCTCCCACGACGCAGCCATTCCGGTCTCCTGGGGGACTGCACCTCTGACTCCCCTCGGGCGCAGCGGGGATCAGGAGCTGACTGACCTGCTGCGACTCCTGGCCACTGCCCGGCACTCGGGCTCCACAAGCTTCTCCTCTTCCACTCTAAAGTACTGCACATTCTCAGTCTATAAACTAACTCATAAAAATACTTGCCCTCAATGGGTAACTGTGAGATGCTGTAAGTGTGAGCTCTTGGCATGGTGGCCAGTGATGTTTCCCAAATACCAGAGGCTTCTCCCTTAAAAACTCTAAGCAGCAGCTATTTATAGCCATCTTGAAAGACTGCAGGGAAGGCATTTACACACATAACCTACAAGGTGTCTTCACAAGTTAAAGATGTTTACAATATGAAGGTACATCTTTAAAACTATAAATGGCTATTTTTACTTTTGCCCACACAATTTTATAATGGTAAAAGATTTTTTTTAAAAAAAGCACATTTAGGCCAGGGATTTAGCTCAGCGGTTCGGTGGCCTGCCTTGCAAGCACAAGGACCCCAGTTCAATCCCCGGGATCCCCCCTCAAAAAAAAAGTACATTTACCCACCATCATTTTATCATCATAACATCCAATCTTCACTCATTTTCTCTTTTTCATTCCAGTCCATGGCCATACATTTCCATATGTAGTAATATATTCACAATTTAGATACCAAGTGATGTTGGTCTTTTTATTTTTTATTTATTTATTTATTTATTTTTTGGTACCAGGGATTGAAGTCAGGGCCTTGTGCTTGCAAGGCAGGCAGCAGAACCACTGAGCTACATCCCCAGCCCCTGGTCTTTTTATTAATAAATATTTTATGTCACTATAGCCTTCATAATCATTTAGCCATCACATCATAGCCTATGAAACTAAGATCCTAACTTAACCACTTTCCTACTGGATAACTGGTGAGATTTTTTTTTTTAATGTTTATATTAAAATGATACTATCTAAAGCCAGGTGTGGTGCTGCACACCTATAATCCCAGCACTCGGGAGGCTGAGGCAAGAGGATCACTGTGAGTTTGAGACCAGCTTGCGCTACATAGTGAGTTCCGGGTCAGTCTCAACAACTACATAGTGAGACCCTGCCCCCAAAAACAAAACAAACAAAAAAGATAATATCTATACACACAAAGTTTTTTAATCTTTACATCCTTTTTCTTTTAAATTACTGAGTCAAGTGCTCGCTTCGGCAGCACATACACTAAATTACTGAGTCAAACCTGAGCATTCTTATGTCTAGATTGCACCACCAGCGTGAACTACAGAAGAGCTTAACAATCTACACAGACACTGCACTGGACACACAACTCTCACCTACTGAGGGGACGTAGGCCAAGTATTTCAGGAAGGCGCCCCAACAGGGACCGAGTTCAGGTCCTCACACCTGCCAGGCATGGCCACTGAGCTGAATCTGAAGCCACCTCATCTCTACATGGCTCAAATCCTACACTGCCGCTGTAGGGGTCTGATGAGATGCAACGTCTCTGAGGGCAGCCTGCCTGGCAGAAACGATCCTGGAAGCAGCTTGCACTTATACAGACAGACCTTCTGACCAGGAAGTGTGTCATCTCCAAGGATAAAGCCTTTCAACAACCTAAATAACCCACCAATAAGAGACTAGTTAAGGGCTGGGGATGTGGCTCAGTGGCGCCATGCCCACCCCCCCCAGTGCAA
>NW_022900950.1:79239219-79249045 GCF_012274545.1 Fukomys damarensis | reverse complement strand
GGGAGACGGGGGGGGGCCTAGTTAAAATGCCTGGCCACTCCTAGCAACGACCCACTCTCTGGGACCCGGTGACCCCTTCACGAGGTAGGGCCCATGATCCTGTTAACACCTGACAGGTCCATCACCTCTGAGAACCGCTACAGGGGGGAATTAAACTTCCAGCGCGTGAACCTCTGGAGAACACACAACACCCATGCCGCACTGCTGGGCAGGGCGATACTACCACACAGCTGGACCATCCCAGGACCGCCCTGTGTCTCCTCCACTCGCCTGCCTCTCACGGGAACTCAACCTGTCCTCCACCACATGCCACTGACCAGAAGGAACCGTGGGGACTTAGCCTCCTGGTGGCTGGGCTCACCCTCAACCAGCTCAGCCCCGTTCCCCACCATCCATCTCCTGGAGTGCTTTCCTCTGCTGAAACCCCTGGATTAGGAAGGGTGCCTAGACATAATTTTCTGTACAGTAGCACCTTGATTCCTGACTTTAACTCTCTACTCATGATCTGCAAGCATTTCAGTTGTAACCAGAATCACGGAACAAATTCTGTGGCCAGCATTGTGGAACAAACTGAGTTCATGAACTGAGGTACCACTGAGCTTGCAGTTGGGAAAAGAAAAAATGGCTGTTAAGTAAGCAATCTCTAGGAGAGCTGGACTTCCTATTGGATGGGTTTTAAAAAAACAATGGAGCTCTTTATGTATGTTTTATAGCCTTTTCCATACAGAAGACCCTGGCCTTCTCCCAGAACTACAAGACAAAGAATAAAAATATCAGAAACATTTGAAGGCTTCCAGCTCCTGTGAGGTTGCTGCTCAGGAAAAAATAATTTTAAACCTTTAAACACCCCAACTACTTCCCACCTGCATTCACATTGGCACATAATAGGAAGTCAGTATATTTTCCTAACAGTTGTTTCTGCCTCCGATCCTTGTGCAATGAGATGAGTAGTATACGAATGTGAACAAGCACACATGCTGTCCACTCCCGCACAGGACATGCCTGCCTTTCTCCCTTTCTCTCAGTAACTAAGTACTGCACGCCCAGCCTGTCAGCTACTTCTCCAGACAGACACAGTGTCTACTCTGGGGAGCAGACAGTGAAGCCACAAATGAATATATGAGAGGAAATACAAAACATAAGAGCCACTGCCTTAGCTGGGGAGGCAGAGAGCAGACAGACCCCTGAGGTGTGGATGTATGAGCAGGAGCCTGCGGGCGGCCACCCTAAGACAGGGGAAACAAAGGGCGCACACTGTCCCGTAGAAGGGAGACGTGAGACTGGCGCAGAGGCACTGCCCCTTGCCCAAGCCGTCCTGTGGACCTGATGAGTGCCCTGCATCCTCATAGGTCAGCAGATGGATGGCTCCAGCTCCTGGGCTGCTCAGCTGGGAGGCCAGCGCTCTGTCCCATGGGGAACCTCCGTGCCAGGGCACCTCTGTGGGCCTCTCCCTTAACTCACCACAACCCAGAGGGCCACTGCTCTCAGGATGAGCAACTGAAAGGCTCAGGTCTTCACTAAAGCACTGTATGCACTCTGGGAGGCTGAGGCAAGAGGATCGCAAGTTTGAGGCTTGCCTGGGCATCCTACTGCCTTAGTGATAGCCTGTCTCAAAATAAAAAAATAGCCTGTAATCCCAGCACTCAGGAGGCTGAGGCAAGTTCAAGACCAGCCCAGGCCATACAGTGAGTTCCAGGCCAGACTGACTACATAGTGAGACACTGTCTCAAAAATAAATAAATAAATAAATAAGGGGAAAAAAATGCCTGGCTGCATACTAAAATCACGTGGGAACTGCTGAGTGAAGACAGGTACAAAAAGGGGCAGGGATTTAGCTCAGTGGCACCGTGCCCGCCTCACAAGCTCAAGGTCCTGATTTCAAGCCCCAGTAACAAAAATAAATAAATAAATAAATAAAGAGGCAGGTACAGAACGCCCCAGCCAGGCCAGTTCAATGGGGACCTCTCTCAGTGACTGGCCTTAGGAACTGCTGGTTAAGTGTTGTAGGGTGTATTTACTCAAACAGCCAAGGTAATTTAGCAAAATCCAATGCACATAGCAACTGCCATTTTGTGTAAGGGAAAGACTTTTTTTTTCTCGTATTTACTTAAAAGATTTTTGGAAAGAAATAAAAGAAAATAAAAGAAAGTGGTGCGGTAATGGTGGCCTTTGAGAAGAGGAAATAGAAATGTGAATGATTATACTTCAACGTATTTTATACAGACTATTTGATTTTTTAACCAGATGCATTTGCAAATTAACAAGAACAACTCATAATTTCACGGGTGTGTGAACTCGTGGCCCTGAGTACATACACCACCCCATGTAGGCGGGCTACCGATGTTCACACGTCCTGCCAGGGCCTCACACTCCGCAGGGACAAGGAGGACCCAGAGTCCATCTGGGCCTTCTGGACAGGGCCAGTATTTCGGTCGCTGCCTGCCCTGCCCTAGCAACTAACTCATTCACGGTTCCATTCTAAAGCAAACAGGCACCACCTGACAAGCTCAGGGAGAATGTTTACGCACAGCTCATTTCCTCACGCAGTGTGGGCCACCTCTAATGATACCTTAGTCCAGTGTGCACTCTTCTTAAGGAACAAGTCAGTTATGAATCCACTTTGAAGTTAGTTTCCAAACAGAAAAACCTTATAAAGGAGACAGGAATGATTTCATCTTTTCTTCCAAAGCACTTCCAAAATAATCTCTGTTGGGTTGAGCCCACCTAGACTGTTTTCACAATTAAGTGTACTTGGGCCAGGGATTTAGCTCAGTGGTTCCAGCACCTGCCTCGAAAGCGCAAGGACCAGAGTTCAATCCCTGGTACCAAAAAAGAAAAAGTACACAATTAAGTGTGCTGTTATCTTAAATTTGAGAAACAATTTGCTCATTTCAATCTATATTTCTTTTACCAAGCCACACAAAAATTCTAGTAGATCTAAAAAGTATAGGGCTGGGGATTTAGCTCAGTGGTTCAGCCACCTGCAAGTTCAATCCCCAGAACTGAAATAAAACAAAAAGTATATAAAACAGAGTTTTACATTATCAGCACACAATTAGAATTTCGGAGCTTCACGGATACAGTATTAGTTAAGCTAAATCAATTTTCAATGGGTCACTTCCAACAACCCTGGGATTTTATTACTAGGTCTCAGTGACGTCAGAAACATCAGGAAAGAAAGGTAATTCCTTACCAGAAAAACTAACATTATAAGAAATCAAATTCTGGAACACTAGAGACTCTCTAAGGGCCATCGTTTTCAAAACTCTTCCGCTCATTCACCCACCCCACAGTGTGTATGAAAGGCAAGCTCCTGCCAGCCCCACAGTGAGCACTACAGACAGTGGCAGGGCTGGGATGTAGGAGAACACACATCCAGGCTCCGGCGTTTTATGCATATTTTCTCGTTTCATGCAAGCTCCAAATTTAAAAGGTATGTGATTTCAAACTGAAAAGATACCCTTCTTACTATCTCTCAATCTTATTTTACAAAAGAACTTGAGTGAATAGTTAAGAGATAAATAATAACAAAAATACTTCTTTTCCCCCATGACCTCAAAGGTTTGACCGTAAGATGAAAAAAGAAAATGTCCAACTTTCTGGGCACATCAGAAAGCCAGAGTTGGCAGTCTGAAGTAGTCACAAGGTGTTGAAGGCAGAACTGACTAGATTAGTGATTTAGTTGCTCCTTCCTAACACATCTTAACGCAACACCTGTTTCATCTCTTGAGGAATATGCAGGTTGACATCTAACTTGTCTTAAAGTTGTGAGAAATGGAGTTGTCATGACAATGAGTGACTCTCCTTCCTGGGAATCAGACCAAAGTCCCCACCGATGTGCTGGTTCCGTCCGGGCCCCTCGGCTCCGGGGCATGGATTCCCCTGCTCCACTGCCCATTCTCACTTAGCCTGTGTGGACTCATTTTCATTTTCAATGAGCTATCAGTAGATAGCTGAACAGTGATGATCATATATCTTAAGATATATCAGAAAAATGCTCTTATTTACAACTAAAAGGCTCATGTATGATGACAAAATCATAGCCATAAAGAAATATACACTTCTCTGTTGCACTTTGCTAGGCACAAATTGTAATCTGTATAACCTACAAGTTAAGCAAGCTCATAGGAACAAATAACTAGACAAGCACTCTAAATATACAGAGAAGTGAAAGGAGTACAGTGCAGGAGAGAAGAGCGTTGATAATCAGGGATCCAGATTCACACTGATACTAAAATCTTATGTATTGGAAAGAGTGCTCCAGCATACTTATCTACAACATTATAGTATTAACAGCTACATTTTGTTGCACTTAATACATTGCATTATTTTGGTACAAAGTGCAGCAAGAAAAAAACCTGTAGCCTGATGTCTGAGAAGGCACACTGTCCTTTCCAGAAGTCCATTACGAGGCAGCTGGACAGATCCTGCTGAGCACAAGAGGAGGCCAACCCATCTCCTCTGTGCCCAGCCCGGCCTCCCATTCAAACAGCGCTCACAAAAGTGCCTGTGTAGCCAGTGGTGAGTCATGCGTGTTCCATGTACAGATGGGGCGGGTGGAGGGAAATCTCTGTGACGTGCCCAGTTGGCTGGAAACGTCCATCCTGTTTCTCCTCTTTCACATGATAATCATTTTTCACAATCCTGAGATAAAAAACGCTGGGAAACAGCAACTCACCAACACTGCAGTGTTCTCAGGCTCAAGGCAGAGCTTACTTTTGCAGCCAAGCACATGATCTCATGGCCCAGGCCTAACACCAGCCAAAGAACTTGTACAATCAGCGTAAAACATGTGTTCCTTTTGCACCCACTAAGAAAAACAGTGGCTGGACAAGAAAAGCACATTACCAGTTCCCAAACCAGATTCACCCACCCAGAGTTCACTGCAGCCAGAGCCTTTCCTGAGGGCCAAGGCCAGTCCTCTACAACTTCCTCTGCCAAAGAAACACAAAACAAAGTGGCTTCCTCAGGCAACCTCAGAGGCAAACCAGGAGAAACGCAGTTTAAGCAACAGCACCGAACCATGCTCTCCTTGGAGCAGCCACCACACGCTGCACACTTCACAAACAAGTGTGAAACACGGCAAATGCACTCAAAGTTAGGACGGGAGCGATAGCTCTGGAACACCTCACCCAGATCTCTCATTCGAGACCCCTCAGAATCTGGACAGTGGCAGTCTTCTCTAACGTATTCCACACAGCCAGCCCTGACTCAGGAAGACAGCGCCTGGTCTGACGGGTCAGAGTGCTGCTGCGAGCATTCCTGTAATTATTAGCACCGACAACCAACCTGGCCTCCTAAGATCCGCAGTCAACTTAGATTCTTTAAACTTCACAATACTCTACTTTCAATAACTCGAACTACCAGTTATGTTAGCAAAGAGGAAAAATTCTATGAGGATCTGTTACTCAAACCAAGCTTCTCCAACAAACATCATTCGTACCCTACTCTCTCACAGTGTAAAACTCTCTAAAGACTATCAGGTAAATATCATAAAAGCAACACAAATTCATTAGGAAAAAATCCAAAAATAGGAACAAATACAATTTATCAAATACAATATTAAAAAACACCAAACATAAAATAGCCGGCTATGAGGGCACAGGCCACCAGCTGCCACTGCCGCCGCCCCTCCTCCCCACTTCCCTCCCCCTCCTTCCCCTTCTTGTACTTGGGACTGAGCGAAGGACCTTGTGCTTGTGAGGCAGGCAGCAGCACCACTGCGCTGAATCCCTGAACCATTTTTTTTGGTCTTTTGCAACAGGGTCTCGCTTTGCGTAGTTCAGGCTACCCCTGAACTCACTGTGTAGCCCAGGCTGGCCTCAAACTCACAGCGATCCTCCTGCATCTGCCTTCCGAGTGCTGGGATTACAGGTGTGTACTACCACCCCTGTGGTGGCACTATGTACCACACGCCTCATGTGGCGGACACTGATAAAAGTGGATGTCCTGGCCCTGTCCAGCTTCATGAAAGACTGAGGAAGGAACACTACAAATGTGAGGCCAGGCCTGAGCAATTTAGAGAGATCTTGTCTCAAAATGGAAATAAAGCAGGTGTAGTTTAGCAATCTCTGAGTTCAATCCCTAGTACCAACAAATGAATAAAGAAACCAACCAACCCACTCAACTAAAGGAACAAAATCTCCACCACCCTCTTGGTCAGGACTGGTAATACTCTGATGTACAGCTTCCCTGGCCCTCTTCTGCACATGCATAATCTCATATTCCTTTTTTAAACTGCTACGCAAATTTACATCTTTTTTTTTTTTTTTTTTGGTACCGGGGATCGAACTCAGGCCCTTGCACTTGCAAGGCAGGTGGTGGAACCACTGAGGTACATCCTTGGCCCAAGATTTTATTCTTGACAATAAAGACTTCCAAATAATTCTGAAAAAACAAATATACTGTACTCCTAAAATATTTCTGAATGTCTAATCATTTCCACCCAGGTCTGCATGATTGCCTGATGTGTCTTTGACAACCCACTGAAACTTCAAGGTTCCCTATTCAGGATCGACTGCATCAAGGTTAAAAGAGCAAACAAAAACAGCTCCATCTCTCACATCTGCGATCTACAGGAAGAAAACACTCTGAAAGCAGCTGGAATGCTTCATTTCCTCCCCATATCTAAGCAGCAATAAAAGCTTCAGTTACACCTGCCTCTTAGGGCTGACCCCGCACTCCAGAACCTAAGAGAAGGTGCTAACACTTACCATCATTTTGTATGTATTTTACTCTTTTGAAAGCATTCACTCATCCAACTCCCTTCTCCCCCCAGCTCCTTCACACCCGCCTGCTGCTCTCACGTTATGCAGGATAGAACTTGAGGACCGGAGAAAGTGGCATCTTGTTCCGGCCCACGGCTCACGAGCAGCAGCCGCCTTGCTGTCTGTGAACAGAAGCCGCTGCCTCTCGGAGCGGTGCCTCTGGGACACAGTCACCCACAGTCCCGCAGGGCATGGTCGACTGGAGGCCCAGGAGACGTAAGGCAAGAAGTGCACCACTAGGGCCACACAGCAGGCACAGGCGTCTCCAGAAATACGCCAGGAAGTTGGAGCTGCTGCTCAGGGCCACACGCCTCACGTGGCGGGCAATGATAAAAGTGGATGTCCTGGAACAGACTGTTTTCCTGAACATTCTCCATCCTACTGCAGAACCTCTCAGAAGCACGGTGGGAGCCGGCAGTGGCAGCGTTTGCTCCCCTGCCCTCGGCCACACGCGGCACGCGAGGCGGGAGTCCGTCCACTGCCATACTGCCGACTCCCTCAGGTGCACCTTCCATGCCTTACACTGACCCGGCATCCCACAGGGGCCTGCACAGGTGCGCGGCAGCTGCTGTCTGCCAACGATGACAAATGGACTGGATTGCACTTATGTGAACCTGGAGCAGATGAAACGTGTTCTCGCAGAGTGACAGGGATTAGCACTAACTAGGCCATTTGGCCTAAGGTATTGGACAGGGGAAGAAGAGTGGCGCTCACGCTCCGTGACATTTACACAGCTAACTACCAGCAGCTGGAATGCTTCATTTCCCCCCATACCCAAGCAGCAATAAAATATTGGACAGCCCAGGATCTTTTTCACCTCCCTGGTACATACACATTTTAGGTGGAAATTGATTCACTAATTTACCAGAGACATTTAAAAAATAAAAGCAAGCAAACAAGTCACCCAGCATATCCTGGCTTTTTAAAAGTCCCGTGTAAACACACTGGCCTTAAGTCCAAGGTAAGCAAGAACTCAACTCTATTTCTGACTTGAGACACTGTATGAATCATTTTTGTCCTACCTTATCCTCCTGAAACAAAGGGTGGTTCAAATATAAATTTATGTACCACCTCATTAAAAGCAAAAAGCAGTATGAAGACCAGCAGAAAACACTCTCAAACCTCAAAGACGACAACACTTTTGCGGGGGTACTGAGGATCAAACTCAGGACCTTGTGCTTGTGAGGCCACAATGCAATTTTATGAGATTTCAAACAGGGTTTAAACTTCACAAATACCATAACCGTGCTGTGTTCCTAGCTACTTCGAGGAGAGATATAAATTCAATCTCCTCTCATTCCTTCTGTTTGCCTAACAACCATTCTTCTCAAAGCTAGGAAAAGGGGATTTCACTAGATTGTAGACAAATACATAAGGAAACTTGACTGTAACAGTTTTCTTTGGAGATGAAATACCAGGAAGCAGGAAGATCTCAAAATGACTTACGGTGTAAGCCATTTATACTGGACAAATAATTAGTTTCCTCTCTAATATAGTACATGAAAACTGGAGGAAGCAGAGAACAGTAAAAACCTGAGCAAAGAAGAGACTTTGAAGCCATGAGAGAAAAGGAGACAGCAAGGGAAACAATTCTGAGAAGAGGAGAAAAGTTTAAAATAATGACTGAAAGTCTATCATGGACCCAAAAAATATAAAAGGCTTCCATAGGCCAGGCATTGGGAGGCTGAGGCAGGAGGATAGCCAGGAGTTTGAATTGAAGCCAGCCTGGGCTACATGGTGAGATCCTGTCTCAAAAAAACAACAACAAAAAAGGCTTTTATAAACTGTAAACAAACAGAAACGTAAAAAGGTGGCTTACTTTCAAATTTTCCCCCCAAATCTGTCTGAATCCTCAGGGGCCCTTTCATTCGCCGATCTATAGTTGCATCCCGTATTCAAATGCAGTAAATACAAGTTTATGTTTCAATATTTGATTTTTAACTTAAGGGTTTTTACCTTAACATCTAGATATCTACTCAGCTACAAAGCAGGCTCCCAAGGCCAGCTAATCAACGCTGTGTACAGGAAGCACCTACCAGCTCCTATCTAGTACTCTATGGATAAAATGAAACACAGGGTCATTATTTTTGGCATGAAAAGAAGGAAATTTTCCAGTAGGTTGTACCCAGGAGGGCTATACAGCATCCGACGGGCAGGCAGGCCAGGAGAAGGCAGCACTGGGAAAGTCCAGCCGCTGTTAGCTGCTTAGCACTTTCTCCTCCAGTGACCCCAGTGAGGACCTGCTGAGGGGTCCCTCATCAGTGGGGCATTCACCTGAGATCTCCAAGGACATCGCCCGGAAAACGTACAGAAAATCCTAATGGGGTCAAGAGGAGGGAAGAGGAAAAAAGTACATGGCACAATTTTTGTTCAGTACACACCAATGAGATGTCAGAGCGCTGCACTGAAAATGTTCCCACCAAGTGGGAATCGATTTCGGTAAATGGCCAAACCCTAATTATAGCCACAACCTTTTTGTGTTGTTCAAAATCGACCCAATTAAACGGATGGACGGAGGAAATGGTAGCGAGCGCCGGGTAGGGGACCCAGGAAGCAGCCGAGAACCCCTCTCCCCGAAGGGGCACGGCACGGGCGGCCAGGGCGAAGTCCCCGTAACACACCGCGCCCGGCTATCCACACTTGCTACCCTGGAGCCAGGCGGGGTCCCTGAGGGGCAGGGAAGTAATTCCACCGCTCTGGGAAGGTGGCAACACCAGGACTGAGAGCAGGGAAAGGCATAGAATTTCCGATTCAAATTAGAAGGATTCAGTCGGCCTGCGGGAAACGAGGCCAACTACGGTGGACGAAACCCGCACACGGCCGCCCGCGCGTACATAGAAAATGCCGGTCATTTCATCCCCGCAGAAATGCGCCGAGGGGCCATGCACGTTGAAAGGAAAGGAAGCCAAGTAAAGGGAAATATAAAACAACCCCAAATCACCCCAAAGTTTCGCTTGAAACTTGGGGCTGGGTGCGCGGGCGCAGGACTCTCCACGGCGTTATGAAGGCGGGCAGCGCGGCCCGAGCACCTGCGCTGGAGCTGGAGGGTCCGGCCGCTA
>NW_022900950.1:79215450-79238639 GCF_012274545.1 Fukomys damarensis | reverse complement strand
GGGCGGATTGAGGATGGGGCGGAGCCCGAGGGGTCAGGCGCCCAGGGGTCCAGGTCCGAGCGGCGCGGAGCATTTGGCTTTGTTCTCGAGTCAGCTCAGAAGCCGGTTCTCCTACCGGCCGGGTGCCTACGGGCCCTGGGGTTCGGATCCCACGGCTTCCTCGCGGCTCCGTGCAAAGATGCGTGTGGCGCACTCCTGTGACCCTCCGCTGCTCTGGAGGCCGAGGCAGGAGGATCCCAGGTTCTAGACCAGCCTGGGCATTTAGTGAGAGCCTGTCTCAAAACACAGATCTTTAAAGGAGGAGTATCTTCATTGAGCGCCTGCCTCGAGTGTGTGAGCCCCAGGGTTCAGTTCCCAGCACTGAGAAAACATTGCATGTGAAGTGTTAAGCCCTTAAATACAATAATAATAATAATAATAAACATTAATCCCCTGCACAAGTTTAGAAATGTATTTTACAAGGGATCGCGTTCCTAATTCGCTTTTGACAACCCAGGACATAACAGCGGCAGATAGCATTTGGTTCGGAGAAAGGCTGAGCTGCATCTGAGTTCACTCTGCCGCCCAGCCCCACCCCAGCTCCCTGAGACTTTAGCGTTTTGTGGTGCTGCAATACAAACAGCCTGCTTAGTGAAAGGCATCGTCAGATTTGAAGTAGCTTTTTTTTTTCTTTCTTCCAAGTCCCAGAGATTAAACCCAGGACCTTCTCCAGCGCTTTTCTTTTTTTTAGATGGGGTCTCCAAGTTTCCCAGCTGGACTAGAACTTGCAATCTTCCTGCCTCAGTCTCCCAGCCAGACACAAAGTATCTTCTCAGTCTGCTTTATTACACTGGGCTCCAGTTTTGTGGATGGTAGGTAACAGAGCTAAAGTTAGATCTCAGCACCATCTCTCCTGGCTTCTTCAGGAGCTCTGACTCACCTGGGTCCCTCGGATTTGTTCCAAGAAGGACTCAAAAAGGCAAGTATAGGACCATAAATATCAAAAATATGGAGTGAGCCACGCATGGTGGTGCACACCTGTAATCCCGGCACTCGGGAGGCTGAGGCAGGAGGATCGCTGTGAGTTTGAGACCAGCCTGGGTTACGTAGTGAATTCCAGGTCAGTCTCAGCTACATAGTGAGACCCTGTCTCAAAAAACCAAAATAAATAAATAAATAAATAACCCCCCAAAAAATAATGGGGGGGCTGGAGGTATAGCTCCGTGGGAGTGCACTCACCCACCATGGGGGCCATGTATTCAGCCTCAGTGAGAAATTGGGCTCATTTTAATTTGCATTTCTAGTTTTTAGTGTGTAGGTTTCTGGCTGGCTGGAAACTAGCTGTAAATAATTACATGCTGAAAGATAAAGAAAAGATGGTAGAGGCTGAAATGCAGTGTTTTCTTTACCTTTAAGAGGTTGGTTTTTCTTTCTTTCTTTCTTTCTTTCTTTCTTTCTTTCTTTCTTTCTTTCTTTCTTTTTCTTTTTTCATACCAGGGATCAAACTCGAGACTTTGTGCTTGCAAGGCAGGCGGCACCTTTGTTTTATTTTCAGACAAGAACTCACATAGTGGCTTAGGCTGGTCTTGAATTTGTGATCCTCTTGCCTCAGCCTGCACAATAGCTAGGATTACAGGTGTGCACAGCCAACACCTGGCTTAGCCAAGGACACTGACAGTCCCAGGTCCTACTATGGCTGGTGACCCACCATCTTCCCTTAACCCATCAAGCCAGGAAACACCGCTTATTCTCCAAACTAAAACCTAGATATTCCTTATTAGCCTCCCAGCTTTTGTAATTGAATGTTGAAGAAGAATTTGACATGGTCTCTCTGTTCGTTAACTCCAGACACTCTCAGTTCCAGCCCTGTCCCGGTGAACAGGGTCATCCAAAAATCATAGTCTGCCACTGGTGATGATTCATTCCCTGTATTCCAGCACCTGGGAGGCTGAGGCTGGAGGATCAGAGTTTGAGGTCAGCCTGGGACTATGTAGTGATTTCAGGAAGAGCCTGGACTATAGAGAGAGGCCGTTTCTCCAGCAGTGGTGGCCTGTCTCCAAAAAGCCGAGAACAAAGTTAATTTCTCTGTAGCTAAGGTAAACTAGGCAATACCAATAACTTGAAGGTGGAAAGGTTTACTTTGGCTCGGGTCTCAGGCCTTCACCAGCTGCTCCAAAGCAAAAACAGGATGGCAGCAGAGCCTGGTGGAGAAAAAGCTGCTCAATCCACGGTGTCCAGGAAGCAGAGAGAGAGAAAGAGTGGAAGGAACAGAATGCACCCTTCCAGGTCAAGGTCACAGCCGAGTGACCGCTCCAGCCAGGCCTCGCCTTCTAAGCAGCACATTCTGCTACTGAATTCATCAGTGGATGAATCCAATGACAAGGAAGGAGCCTCGGTGATCTAATCAGCCTCCAGGCACTGGAGGCTGGGTGGGGGGTGTTTTACATTTAAAACACAACAACCTATAATTCCAGTACTCTGGGAGGCTGAGGCAGGAGCCCAATCTGGGCAATTAGCAAGAACCTGTGTTCAAAAAATGTGTGTAAAGAGCTGGGGGGCCGGGGATTTAGCTCAGCAGTGCTGCCGCCCGCCTTGCAAGCACAAGCACCCACGTTTGACCCCCAGTACCAATAAATAAATAAAGAGCCGGGGATGTAGCTGCTCAGTGTGAAGACCCTGAATTTAACTCTCACCACTGCAAACACAAGCGTGGGCACACACGTGCGCACACACACACCCAGCACCCCCCAGCCACACCTTCCATACTGGTCTGGACTGAACAACTACACAGGGACAACTCTGAAGAACTGGACTTCACTTAGGGGACAGAAAGAACCCGGAGTGTCCCCCTCCCTGCGCTCCCCCCAGGATCACATCCCCCTCACTCCTGTTCCCCCACAGACCACAGCCAACACAGTTCTGCACACTCTAGCTGGCCCTGCATCGTTTCTCTTGCAGGCTGTCTGCGACCACGATTGGCCAGTGTCTTCCACCTGTCACCCTTGGGTCTCTGCCTGGCCCTGAGGCGTATCACGGGCCGTGTGGCTCTGTGTGCCCCGTCAGACAAGCAGAGAACCAAATCCCCAAGCGCTCGAGGGGACAGAATGACACGAAATGGGAGCAGAGCTGGCTGCTGGTGACCGTTCTGAGCTACTGAGCCCCTGTGGGCCGCCTTCGTCTGACCCTGCCATGAGGCTGTCACGGATACTGGTCCACGCCAACATCTCACAGCCCCTCCTAACAGAGGAGGCCAGAGGGAAAGGAGCTGGAAGAGTAGGAGCAACTCTAGGAAAAGTTTCCTTGCTGCTTTTTTTCTTTACCCTGAGCTACACCTCCACCCCGTTTTAGTTTTTGTTTTTCTTACTTTGTGCCAGTCACTGTTCTTTGTTTTGGGTTTTTTTTTGGTACCAGGGATTGAATTTGGGACCTTGGGCTTATGAGGAAGGCGGCGGCACCACTGAGCTAAATCTCTAGCCCCTTAGTTTTCATTTTTATTTTGACACAGAGTCTTGCTAAATTGCCAGGATGAGCTGGCATTTGCGATTGTCCTGCCTCAGCCTCCCAGAGTGCCCTGCCACACCCAGCTGTCCCCATTCCTAGGGTTTTTTTTTGTCTTGTGTCTTGGCTGTGGTATGTCTGGCTTCCTGTGAGATGGGACAGGAGAGGGCGAGCAGAGGCAGCAGGGAGCACGGGGTCCTGCTGGCTCCTGCTTGGCCAGCCCTGAGCTGGTGCCCCCAGAAGCTGAAACAAGATTGCTACCTTCTAAGCCAGGAGAGGCTGTGGTCTGGCCCCTCTCGGCTACTTCCTCCGCTTGACCCTCGGTGCTTGAGAAGCGCCCCTCCCCTCACCCGCGCTCTCCTGCTTTGCTTGACTCTCTCCTCTCTTTCTGGGGTACTGGGGATCCAACCCAGCTAACCTGAGTGTGGACCAAAAACTCCGCAACTGAGCTGTGTCCTCAGCCCTGTTTACTGTGTTTATGTCATTTTGCAAGTCATTTATAGAAGCAAACATCAAAAATACTGAAAAATTATTTTAATGTTTCAAATGAAACCCGGTTTGTTATTCTGTGTTTTCCTACATTTGAAGGAACAGGCGACCACAAGCAAGGCCCTTGGAACTTATCAATAGAGAGAGCCAGGAATACAGATACCTTTCGACTGTTGGTTACAGCTTTCAAATATTTCTAATGTTTGTAACTAATTGTTTTTGCTCTTTCTTGCACTTGAACAAGCAGAAAGTAAAGCTGTTGAAAACTTTGATGGCTCATTATTTTGGCCAAGAGATGATAGCCCAAACATTTCTGTTTAGCTGCAAAACATACTAGAAAATCATTGAATTTTTCATCTCTACCTCAAGCATTTCCTTCCACTCACCTTTGTATATTCACCTGCTTTAATCAGTTGTTGCTTTGTGAGCTAAATGAAGTATATTTGATGCACAACATCATAAGAGATGGTCAATTAGCCAGTGCATGCTGTCATCCCAGCACAGGAGGCTGAGGCAGGAGGAGAGTCCCCGCAAGTTCAAGGTCAGCCTGAACTATGCAGGGAGACCCTGTCTCAAAAAAACAAAGATGGTAGACTAATCACACATCGTTTCAGATTCTTGTTGCAAAATATTCAACAAGGAAGTTATTCCATTAAATGACTAACTGGATGAAAAGATCATCATTCCCTTTTATCCTTAAATATGTATTATCGAGTCTTCAATTTTTGCGGGGCATTGCAATGTTCGTTTCCTTTATTGGTACTTCAGAATAGTGAGGGTTATAGCGTATGCCATCAATTTTTAAGTTCAGAAAAATCATTTAGGACACCCTCCTCTAAAAACTCACAATTCAGATTTCACGTATGGGAGCCAGGGATTTAGCTCAGTGGTTCCGCTGCCTGCCTCACAAGAATAAGGACCCGAGTTTGATCCCCGGTACCAAAAAAAAAGACACAGATTTCACCTATGTAAGAAACTTCACTGTCACCATTAAAATCCAGCATTCTGTCTGACTGCATTTATCTTCTGATTGTTCTCATATATGAACATGTTTCACTTTATCAGTTTCTACTTGATCAGTTTTCCTCTCACTGCCATTATGGGATAACAGTGAAAAGTTCTGAATCTTCACCAGTGATTAATAATATGACAAACAATACACGTTCCCTGCAAAGTAAGACCTACCCACAAAACCCTCAGCCTTGGGAACTAGAGGTCAGAACTGCAGGCCTCAAGCAGCCCATCCCAGCCTCACCCGCCTTCCAGGAGCACCCACCAAGCAGGGAACAGTGAAGTTTCATCTGCAAGACCCTGGCCGTCACCATGGTGACAACCAGACACCTGGACTTGTTTTCCAGGTAGGTCCTATTTTCAGGGAAATGTGGGATGTTTCCAGATTTTTTATATCCTCTTACAAGATGATGCAGTATTTTGGGCATTACAAAAAGGTAAGGATGAACTAATAGTGATGATTTATTTCATTGTCTCAATCTTTTAGATTTTAAATTCTACATCTTACTATTTTTGTCCTTTCCAACATAGGAATAGTTGTTGAGTAATGTCAAAACAATTGCTAGGATAATAGTATTGCAAAATGTTTGACGCTAAAGGAAGTCAAGATCACTAAGACAAATATAATTAATTTACAAGCTATGACAGGGTCCATATGTGGTAATTACAAGATAGAATGAACTTCACTGTATTTTTTAAAAAGGAAATTTAATGTCCTTTTTTAAAAATATAAGAATCTAAGAAAGGACAAAAGTCATGAAATAGCTGTTCATATAAATGGAAATTTTCAGGGAAAAAAATAACCTGCAAAATCTAAAACTGGACCTGTATCGTACCACTTACTCAAAGGACATTTCCCTGTTTTCTCTGCTGTCCCTGAACTTGGCCACACCTTCTCTTTTGAAACCTGCATTTTTAGATGCTACAGACTTCCTCTAGTTTTAACCAGCCTCATTGGCTACTGCCTCTGTCACCTCCAAAGATTTCTCTTCTCCCCATTTTTTTTTTTTTTTTTTTTTTTTTTTTTGGTACTGGGGATCCAACTCGGGACCTTGCACTTGCAAGGCAGGTGGCAGCACCACTGAGCTAAATCCCAGGCCCTCTACCTATCATTGCTAAATGCACTTCCAAGCACTTTTATTTTTTATGTCTAACAATTACAAATTTAACCAGGCACGGCAGCCCACAACCATAATTCCATCACTCTGAGAAGTTGAGGCCAGGAGGATCACAATTTCAAGTCCATCCTGGGCAACCTAGTGAGGCTGTCTGAAAATTAAAAGGGCTGGAGATGTAGCTCATTGTGAAGTGGAGTGTCCACACAAGGGTTGGGGAGGAGAGGAAGGACTAGAGATTTATTAAATTGGTTTATACGAGCAGAGGCCTGCTGATCGCAATGGCTTTCTGTACACCAGAGAGCCACAGAAAGCAGGAGCTGCTCAGTCCAAGACGTAGGAAGCCTGAGCGATGATACAGCCCTAGTCAGAGGCTAACACCTGGAAGCTCCCTGGCAAGCTGTGCTAGGATTTAGATAAGGCAGGGCTTTTGGAAGATGATTTGATCAAGGGGGGGCGCTCTACTTGTCAGTGGATCCACCTATTCATGAGTTTGGAGCTGAATGTGTTGGTAGAAGATGGGGCCGGTTTGAAGCCTGAGGGCTCGACCTAGAAGGGTGTATTCCTGTCCCCAGCGCCTCTCTGCTCTTCCTGCCTTCTGGCTGCTGGGAGTTAAGCATCATTCTTACCCCTGGCCTGTCCTGCTATTTCTGCCTTGGAGCCAGCTAGGCATGGATGGAACCCTCTGAAACCGTGAGCCAAGTAAACCTCTTCTCACATCAGGAATTTTGACCTAGCAGGAGAGCTGACACATACATGATACATATTCAAAGGCTAAAACTCCAGAGCCTGACATTCACAGTGATGGTGGTGGCAGCAAAAACCACGTCTGGTCAAGGAAAGTTGGTGTGAGTGTGTGTGTGTGATTGTAGGAATTGAATCCACAGCCTACATCCTGAGCCATATTCTCAGCCCAATTTTAATTTTTTTTTTTTTCTATCTTGAGACAGTTTGACTAAGTTGCTAATTTGCTGAGGCTGGCCTTGAACTTGTGATCCTCTTGTGTCAGCCTCCTAGAGTGTTGAGATTACAGGGGTGTGTCACCACATCCACTCTTTCTTTTACTTTTGGTTCTGTCTGGTCCCCTGGGCTATTGGACAATGCCACCCAGGTTCAGAGTGTGTCTTCCTCCGCAGTTTATGGACCTAAGCATTTGTCTCTGGAAGCACCCTCCCTCTAAGACATACGTAAAAGCGTGTTTTAATAACTTTCTAGGTGCCTCCCAATCCAGTCACGCTGACATCACAGAGGGTATTTGACTATCTGTCAGGGCAAGTCCTTCACTTGCTCTTTTTTTTAGTGTAAATTTTTACTTTCAATTGACATTAATTTATGTTTTGTAGTACAATGTAATATTAAGAAATATGTATATGTTGTTCAATAATTATATAACCTTATTTATTATTTCACTTACTTTTTTTGTAATGAGAACATTTAAAATCTATTCTACACCACTTATAGGAGGTATGTACCCATAATCCTAGCACTTGGGAGGCTGAGGCAGAAGGATCCCTGGGTCAAATATATATGCAACAATTACCATACTGTGTGATACATTTAGAAAATTTATTCTTCTCAAGCGATATTTTGTACCCTTTCAGTCAACATGGGACTACAGGTATCTTTTCAACAACCTGACTGCAATTTTATACTTTATATGTATTTACCTAGAAGTGGGAATGCTGCTTACTGTCCTTCAAAAAATTTTTTTCTTTGGCTCATATGTGCATTCTCCAGGAGATTTTGTTTTTTTTAATGGTCAGTTTATCAAATTTAGACTTTGAGTTGGGATGTTTGTTAAAGTACAGGAATTTTAGATTAATTTCTCCCTCTCTGAGACAGTCTCACTATATAGCTTAGGCTGGCCTTGAACACATGGGGATCCTCCTGCCTCAGCCTCTGAAGTGCTGGGGTCACAGATGTGTGGCCCATGCCTGGCTCTTCTCTGCATATTTGCTATCATTGCAGTGCTGAGTCTTCTGCTCTGGAACCCCGTAAGTCTCTTCACTTTCGCAAGCCTGGTTTCATGCCCTACAATAAAGTTTCATAGTTTTCTTCCCATGGGTTTCCCACGTATTTTTTGGAACTTAAGATGACATACATTTCTGCTACTTTAAAAGTCTCATGCTCTACGGACCATCCAGCCATGCTCTTTGTCTTGGCTACAGCACAATACTTTAAACATCTTCCTCCCTCTCCCAGCCGCATTCACCTTCTTTTTTCTTTGTCTCTTATCACCCAAATCAATCGTAAACCCCGCGGGACTGGACACAGAAGTCCTGACAATCTCTGGGTGCCTAACCCTGCCAGCCTGCGCAGGGTGACAACCGTCTGGAGGTGCGGAGAGAATTCCTCCTCCTGGGCTGATCTCAAACCTGTGGTCCCCCTGCTTCAGCCTCCCAGTGTGCAGGCAACAGGCCTGCGCCCCATGCCTGGGCCTCTTCCTTTCCTGATCCGTCCAGGGCTGCGAGCGCAAGAGGCACTGACTTCACGCCCAGGACCCCAGAAAACTGCTCTGAGACGTCCCTGCCACCACCCCGCATCATCCAGTGTCTCTTTCTAAAATGTACAAATATGCTGTCACTGAAAGGGGGGTCGCGTGCCCCTTCCCAATTAGTCCACTCACGCACCGAGAGGTCCGGCAGGAGATCTTTATTGTAGTGAGGCAAGCAGGAGGCAGGAAGGCAGAGAGAGAGAGGCAGAGAGAGAGAGAGAGAGGAGGAGGAAGAAGAAGCAGAAGGAGAGTGAGAATAAAGAAAGGAAGGTCCTTTTATCAGTTTTGGGTGGGCTATTGCCTATTTATGAGGAGTGAGCTACTTTTAACCTATCACAGGCCAGATTGATTTTGTGGGCCCAGTCCTGCAGACACAGGTTTCAACTTCTCTGGATGGCTGTGGCCTTGGGGGCGGGAACCAGAGATAAGGGCAAGAGGTCCTTTTAGGAGCCAAGATGTACCAGGAGAATGCAGCCTGTGAGGCGGCGTCACAGCGTACTTTAACATGATCAGTTCCCTAACAGTCACTCCTCCCACATCCGAGATGCAACAAAGCAAACAACGAAAGAAGTCCTCAAACACCTGTCCACCATCACCTCCTCTCTCCTGTCCAACCTAAAGGACTGGAAAGAGAGAACTGTCTTGCTTGAATGTAGCTTGTCTTATTTTCCCTCTCTTTCTCTCTGTCTCTCTCTTTCTCATTATTATTTTTTTGGTACAGGGGATCAAACTCAGTCTCTCTCTCTTTTTAAATACATATTTTGCAAAATATCAAGTGTATGCAAAGGTGGAGAGCCCTATACACGTTTGTGGCCCTGGGACCCTGGTCATTCTGTTACTGAGCTACACACTCAGCCCCGTGGAGAGGGAGGGAATAAAGGAGCTACATTACTGGCCCTACAGTCTGAACAATTACAAAAATGTAAATGTAATGCATCTGTTCGTTCAGCAGTCCCTGAGCTGCTGGGGTTTTGGACCGCCCTGGCACATGCTGAGCAAGCCCTCTACCCCTCAGCTGTATCCTGGCCTCTTGCTTTTGCAGTTTTATTTTGAGACAGGGTCTAAATTGCCCAGGTTGGCCTCGAACTTACGATCCTCCGGCCTCCACCTTCTGAGTAGCTGGGATTGTGGATGTACATGCTCCAAACTTCTTTTGCTCAAGATTTGCTAAAGCAGGCTCTGAGCACATTGTACTTAGCTGATTTATTTCAATCTCTAACTTTCCCTCCCTTCATGCCATTTTTATGTTTGTTTTTTTAAAAAGGACCATTTTTTAGCTGGGTGTGGTGGCACATGCCTGTAACCCTAGCATTCTGGGAAGCTGAGGCAGGAGAATCTCAAGTTCTAGCCCAGCCTGGGTGACTTAGTGAGACCCTGTCTCAAAAATACAAGGGCTGGGGATGTAGTTCACTGTGAAGGCCCTGGTCTCCGAGGGGTCTATAAGCCGAGAAAGAATAAAATAAGGACCTCATTAGGCTTTATTAAAAAAATTCATAGAACATCTTACTAAAAGAGGCTTTTGCCTCTGCAGTTGGATTCCAGCAATTAAAAGGATAAAGGCAGAGAAAGGGAAATCGGACCTAGAAAGCACTAGATAGCATGATTAGCATAAGAATTTACAGCCCAGGAAGGAATGCTCTCTGGTAAAGAGATTCACAGAGGAAGAGCCTATAGGGGAAGCAGGAAGGAAGCACCACCCCTGGAATAAAATGTAAGGGAGACAAGGGGTGGCCACCTAATTTAAAAGAACACTTGTTTAGCATACAAAAATACGCTATAGGGTCATTATATTACTGCATTAGATACACACACACACACACACACACACACACACCCCTCTACTTAATCGCTAACCTTAGAAGTCTCCCCACCAACCAATTTACACGTCACAACAGGGCAGGAAATCAAAGGAAGCCCATCAAAAGGATTGTGCACACAGTCAAGGTGCTGGGCTAGGGTCTTGGGGCCCGAGGTCCATGCATAGACAGCCTGGGCACCTATCAGGGTATGATGAGTCCCAGGAAGGAAGGGTCCCTAGGCCTAATAAAAGAAGCCCTGGGACAAGGGCTCGGGGTAGCCAGCTGCAGCCATTGATGTGAAATGCCTCCTACAAGGTTCGTGGGCAGAATTCAGGGGTGGGGAGCTGAAGCTGAGGCTTTTCCTTTGTGAAACCTGTCTCCCAGAGCCCTCACGCAGGCCACTGGAGCGGCAAACTAGTCAGACCTCTAACAGACTGACTGCTCACATCCAGTCAATGCCTGTAGGCAGCTGGGGATGCTGTGAGCACAGGACTCTTGTAGAGGGTTCTTCTGCCCCTCATACATTCTCTCTAATGCCCGAGGGCTTCTGGTCGGTTGTTCTGCAAAATGACCAGCCACAGTCCAGAAAGACCAGACCTTCACACGGAATTTGCAAATCACTTTGAGCTGGAGATAACAAAACACAAGACTTCAAGCATTCTAATAATTCTGATGTCTGCATTCTAGTCTTACTAAAGTTTTATTTAAGCTTGTATGAAGTATCTATGTTCAGCGTTATCTGGGAGGCTGGACTCCTTGGGTGTGGACGGTGAGGGTCAAACGTTAGGAGACAAAGGAATACTCCGAATCTGGGATACCTGGAGCCAACTGAAGGCCCATCACCTGGCGTCTGTCTGCTAAGATGTTTGTGGTTTACACTAGGCTCAATTTGAAATCTGCTGCTCTGTGATAATTCTATGGATAATGATGCTAGATGCTACTAAGACACTGAAGCTCCAACCGAGCTCTTGAAATAAGTTCTGAATCAGAAATAGTTACAGGCTGGGGATGTAGCTCAGTGGTGCTGTTTCCTGCCTCACAAGCGTAAGTTCCTGAGTTCAATCCCTGGTATGGTACTGAAAATAACAGTAATAATTATTATTATTGTGAGAAATAGAATTTAGCCGCCTAACAGGTTACTCTGAGCATCACTTGAGCAGTGGGTTTCTTTAAGTACTGACTGTCCTGAGTGTCCCACGGGTATGTGTCAATGACATTTCAACCAGTCCATTCTTGCATCGAACAAATGTGATAAAATGGTAATTTTTATATTTCCAGTTACACTGTCTTATAAAATTTAACCAAAAAATCCACAATCTTTGGTTATCCTGTATCTAAATAATTGGACTGGTAAGTGGATAAGTGTTATGGCCTTTTTCTGGCTGGATTCCTTAACAGGAATACTTACAGGTTAGAGGTTTTGTTCAAGACATGGACAGAGTAAATTTAAACCTGATTTTTTCATTTTTTTTTCTTTTTATCTGAATGACTTTGAGTAAGCTACCTAACCTCTGCTAGCCCTAGTTTTCTCATTTGTAAAATGATAACACCATGATCGTGATTTGTGAAAAAAAGAAAAAAAAAAACAAAACACTGAGAGCTGGGGATTTAGCTCAGTGGTGCTGTTGCCTGCCTCAAAAGTGCAAAGTCCTGAGTTTGATCCCCGGTACCAAAAAAATAAAACAAAATAAAATAAAATAAAATAAATTGAAAGAATGAGTGCTAATACATTTTCCTATTCAGTTGGCAGGGATAAAAAAGTTTAGAAATGTATGCATGCATGGGTGAGAACTCAGCAGAGACAAGAACCCTCACGCACTGCTGTGGGCTGCACACTGGTATGACCGCCACACAACTGTTTGGCAGTACCTACCAAAGCACATTGAAAAGCCCTACACATACTTTTGACCAGCAATGCCTTTTGTTGGAATTCATCAACCAGATGTACTTGTAAATGAGTGAATGGGTATCTATATGAGAATATTTACTGCACGGTTTATAGCAGGGAAAGAATGGAAACAAAGTCTCATAACTGGGCTCTTTTGATTGATTGATTCATAATTAAAAACCATGCTTATGAAAGAAAGAGGGAACATTTATGTTATGGCATGGGATGCTATAAAGTGACACTGTTAATAAGAAGAAGCAAGTATGTAAGAGTATAAAAACAGGGTAGGGTATCAGAGGCTGATCAATCCTCCGCGAAGGGATAAAGAGAGGCATGACTTCAGAATACATGGCGGGCAGGGGGCAGTGCCTCGGAGTTGGGCAAACACAAAGACTCCCAGCTGGCCGCCACTTCGTGGGGGCTCACAGTGATCAGGTGGCATCGGGGGTAACCCTGTGTTCATGAAGCTCTTAGGTTGATGAGGATTGCGAGACTGGCAGAGCATTCTCACGACAGAGGGTGGCACGAGATAGCAGGCCAATAAGGAATCTGTCTTGCCCCCAGGTGAAGACTCTTTTTTTCTTACTACTCAGTTCTCAAAGACCCAGGGTGTCTTCAGCTGATGTACTCTTGCCCCTGAGCGTCACAGCATCATGGGACCATTGAGGCCTCAATTTGCGACTGGAGGCAAAACAGAGTTGTGTTTCCTCGTGTCACAGCGGCCGTGGGCAAGAAGACATCGGCCTTACACAGCCCCAATCACAACTTAATTATGAAATGAATTTTCCCAAAAATCACATAGGATGGCTCTTGACAGTAGGGAGGAGATAAGACATATATATCTTTAAAAGTGCTTTGCAGGGCCAGGGATTCAGCTCAGTGGTGCCACTGCCTGCCTCACAAGTTCAAGGACTTGGTACATTAAAAAAAAAAAAAAAAAATTCCTTGCAAAAAACCAAACCTGGCCCTAAAGAAAAACCCAACTCAGGGCCTTGGGCATGCTGAGGAAGCACTCTTCCCTCACATTGAGGCCCCAGCCCTGTATATATATCTCTATTTCCTTGTAGAATAATTTCAGAAGTGCTTAAGACAAAGAAAATGGTAGCACTGATTTCCTCCAGACCGGGAATTTGGTGGCTGGTTGGCCAGAAACTTTTTTACTATGTATTATTTTTCATCATTTGACTATACTTTGTATAGCTAATTTTATAAGGCAGAATGCACATAAAGTATATAGAACACTCATGACAGAGTAAGGAGTAAGCATGCAACAAATATTAACACACTTAAAATTTTAACTTTATGGTGATGATTCTCTTCTACCAAAATAAAGATATATAGAGAATTTTTTTTTTTAGAGAATTTGTAATTAGCTGTTTAAAAATGTAAATACTGCCAGGCATGATAGTACACACCTATAATCCCAACACAAAGAGGCTGAGGCAGGGCAATGACCAAAAGTGTGAGGCCAGCCTGGGCCATAGAGTGAGATCCTGTCTCAAAATAAAACAAAACAAAAAAATTTAAGCACTAAAATTTTTATCTTATATATTATGCTAATAATAAAATTGGTTTAGGGCCGGAAGATTTAGTTCAGTGGCACCACATTTGCCTCAAAAGTGCAAGGTCCCGAATTTGATCCCCAGTACCAAAAAACAACCAAAAATTGGTTTAATGTAAATCATGATGACATTACGTTTGGCCCACTGTTCCACAGTCTGGCCCTTTATCACTTGTATTTCTAATAAAGGTGTTAAACTAGTAATGTTTTAAATCTCATGCAAAGAGCATGATTGGAATGAAAAATGTTCTAGTACAAAGGGAATTTTATGTTTGAAAGCACCGTTACCGATACGTCTGTGGTGTGTGGGGAACTGTGCCTGTGCACATCCTGTCTCATCCTACTTCCTCCTCTGCCCTCCCAGCTCTCCCCTCTGCCTAAGTCCCCAGATTACAGAGGAAAACTTCTGATGAGCAGGTGAAAATTTGGCAGGTAATAGTTGTCTTTTTTTATGTTTTAAATTCTGGGGTTTGAATCCAGGGACTGCTGAGCGACATGCTCGACCCTTTTTATTTTTATTTTATTTTGAGACAGGTTGTAGCTAAATTGCCCAGGCTGGGCTTAAATTTGCAGTTCTCCAACTTAGCCTCTGGAATAGCTGGGTGTCTGCCCTTGCGTCTGGTAATTAGTGTCATTTAAACTTGTAACGGGGGGTTGGGGATTTAGCTCAGTGGTTCCGCTGCCTGTCTTGCATGCACAAGTTCCTGACTTCAATCCCTGGTACCAAAACAAAAATAAACTTCTCATAGGCCTGGACATGGTGGCACCACCTGTAATCCCAGGACTCAGGAGGCTGAGGCAGGAGGATGGCTGTGAATTGGAGGCCAGCCTGGGTTACAGAGTGAGTTCAAGATCAGCCTGAACTGCACAGAGAGAACCTGTGTCAAAAAAACAAAAATAACATCAAGAAAATGCACAGATTTTGAAGAATAAATGAAAATACTAAACATCCATTATATCTGCTTACTTATGGTTGAGGAGTTGTTTATAATTCTGAATTTTGAGACATTTTAAATTGAGAATAAATGGAGAATTCTTTTTCCTAGACAGATAGATATAGATATAGATTATATATGTAATTAGTTTTTGTGTCAATCAGCTTCCTGTCTCCGTTTCTCCCTCTTATCATGTATTGCACTTGTAACATCCTATGTTATTCTCCCCTATAATTTGGTAAAAACGGGCTGTCTTTTCTCTGTGGGCTTTCATTTCTTAGACAAGAACAACTTATAGGCACACATGTTTTCCAGAATTGAAGACTTCTATCAGACGGTGCGCTGCCCGTGAGATTGTCTGAACCCGCAGTGGGAGGGAGGTCCCACGTTCCTTCCGTACCCTCTCAACTGCTGCCAGCCCGCTGCACCTGCTCAGTGCTCCATCTCCGTGAATAGTGGTCTCAAGGGCACAGACTCTGCTCTTCATCCTTACGACTGTGTGCAGGCCTCACTTCTTCCCATTGGGTAAGCTGTATGCTAATGAAATTACGTGAGCAATATGATCACTGCGACACTTGGGCATTTTAGTAAATAAAATGCAAATCAGATGAATCGAGTCCTTATCCACATACCTCAAGAATTGGTATGTGGGGCCAGGGATTTAGCTCAGTGGTGTTGTCAACCGCCTTGCAAGTGCAAGGTCCCGAGTTCGATCCCTGATACCAGAAAAAAAAAAATCACAGAAGAATCAGTATGTGGGTTGGGGGTGTAGTTCAGGGTAGAATGTTTGCCCAGCGCTGCAAAGACATAGATAAATACAAATTGAAATTGCAAATCCTTTCCTTGTCCACTCTGCTGAAAATCCCAATCCTCAACACCTGTCTTAAGGCCTAACTGACCCTTTCTCTTTGAACTCTTCAATTAGGTGTAACCTTGTGTGGCGACTCCAGGCTGTCTTTACTGACATCTGCACTTCTTTCATCTTCAGTCTCTGCCAGAGGTAGGAAGCCCATGGGATACCAACGGCCCCGCGTCTCTGGCCTCTTGCAAAATGATTAGGAGGAAATTTTATTATTGTTTTCATTTTCTATGTAAAAACATTATTTGCTTCTGTTTATATCCTAGAGTTATAAAATATAGAAACCTAATCCATTTTATCACATCTGACCAAAACCCAAATATAAGGAGAGGGGCCGGGACATAGCTCAGTGGCACTGTGCCTGCCTTGCAAATGCAAGGTCCTGAGTTCGATCCCAGTACTGAGGTGGAACAAGAAAAAAAAAAAAAGCATATAGATAGATAGAAAGATAGATAGATCATCCATATATATATGGATAAACAAGTCTAATGTTCATGCCGGAAGAAGCTCCAGGGTCCTTCATATATCATGATGTTTAAAAAATGTTTTTAAAAATGTGCATGGTACTAGTGAATGCATTTGAGCCCAGGGCCTTCGCACTGAGCTATACCCCAGCTCTTTTTTATTTTTTGAGTAGGGTCTCACTGGCTTCATCTGGGGTCTTATTGGGCTGGGCCTGATTTTGCCGCTCTCCTGCCTCTAAAACATTTCAGTGTACACAGACTGAGCTGTGGGGATGCTCAGTGATAGAAGCCTGCCCAGTATGTTGTAAGGCCCTGGGTTCCACCCCATCACTGAAAAAAAATACATTATATTTTTCTATTGCGTGGATAAATAGCTTTATAATCATACTGAGCAACTTTCCTAACTTCTCTAACACTTACTGGTGTTTTAAGTACTATAATAACATTATTCACTTTACAGAGTCATTTGATTATTCAATGTTATTTTATTTTTAATTTTTAAATGTTATTGGTATATTTAATTTATAGAATATAATGACATTCATTGTTGGAAATAATCAACATAATCAATCTTGCTTCTTATGTTTTCCCTGTTCCCCTGCCCTCCCTTTAACCCCTCTATAATTCACTTTGAAAACATTTGTACAGGGCTATGGATTTAGCTTAGTGGTTCTGCTGCCTGCCTCGCAAGTGCAAGGTCCCAAGTTCAAACCCCAGTACCAAAAAAAGAGAAAGGACATGTTCAGTTGCATCTTGAACAAAGCCTGGCATGCAGCAATAAGGCCCAATCACAGGAGGAAGATTTTTCTTTTCAGTACTCGGGTAGGTGCTTGTCTTGTTTGTGAAAGTCCCCAAATCCTTTTTTTTTTTTTGAGACAGGGTCTCACTATGTAGCTGAGACTGACCCGGAACTATGTAGCCCAGGCTGATCTTGAACTCACAGCAATCCTCCTGCCTCAGCTTCCCTAGTGCTGGGATTACAGGTGTGTGCCACTATGCTTGGCTCCCAAATAATTTTTAAGGAAGGCTTTCTGGGTTAATGTAACATTTTTCCTTTGGAAATAAGAAACATTGAGAATTTAAACAAATCTATCATTGGATAAGGATGAATATACATTTTGCAACTGAAAAGAGTTACACTTAATCTTAGCTATTCTGTGCCAAGAAAATGATCTGCTTCTACTGTAAACTAATCATTAATTTCCCTTTTTCTGTCAGGTCACTCCCAGCTGCTTGAAGAAAATTCTTGTCATACTGGGGAACACCGGGCGCAGAACCCAGGGCACCAGTTCTGACTGTGGGATAACTTCTGCTGGTGCCAGACGCTCTGCTGCCCCCTGGTGGCATGAGCTGTCTCAGACCATCCACAAGAGTCCTTGAACACAGCATCACTCTGCCATCCCGACCCTGAGGGGCACTCTCCTAGTGGTGGTGAAACTCCACCAGGTTCAGAGCTGGGGCCAGAATGAGGAACTTCACCCTCTCACAGGTAACTACCTCAGCACCAGGCTTCATCTAGGCACAGAGTCATTTTGTGTCCTTAGAGTTGAGACCTGGGCCAGGGTTTTAGATCAGTGACTCTGTACCTGCCTTGTGAGCACAAGGTCCAGAGTTCGATCCTGGGCACCCAAAAAAAAAAAGAGTTCAGGCCTGTAATCCTAGCCCTCAGGAAGGCTGCTGAGGCAGGAGGATCACAAGGGTTTTAGATCAGTGACTCTGTAACCTGCCTTGTGAGCACAAGGTCCAGAGTTCGATCCTGGGCACCAAAAAAAAAAAGAGTTCAGGCCTGTAATCCTAGACCTCAGGAAGGCTGCTGAGGCAGGAGGATCACAAGGGTTTTAGATCAGTGACTCTGTAACCTGCCTTGTGAGCACAAGGTCCAGAGTTCGATCCTGGGCCCAAAAAAAAAAAGAGTTCAGGCCTGTAATCCTAGCCCTCAGGAAGGCTGCTGAGGCAGGAGGATCACAAGGGTTTTAGATCAGTGACTCTGTAACCTGCCTTGTGAGCACAAGGTCCAGAGTTCGATCCTGGGCACCAAAAAAAAAAAGAGTTCAGGCCTGTAATCCTAGACCTCAGGAAGGCTGCTGAGGCAGGAGGATCACAAGGGTTTTAGATCAGTGACTCTGTAACCTGCCTTGTGAGCACAAGGTCCAGAGTTCGATCCTGGGCACCAAAAAAAAAAGAGTTCAGGCCTGTAATCCTAGCCCTCAGGAAGGCTGATGAGGCAGGAGGATCACAAGTTCCGTCTCACCTAGGCAATTTAGCAAAAGTTTGTCTCAAAAGTAAACATTTTATTATTATTATTGTTGTTGTTGGTACTGGAGACTGAACTCAGGGCCTTGGGTATGCTAGCAAATGCTCTATCACTGAGCTACATCCCCAATTTTAAAAAGGCTGGGGAGATAGCTCAGTGGTAGAGCACCTCTGCGTTCAATAGCCCAAAACCAGAAAAAAGAAGATAAAGGAGTTTCGAGTCAGCCTCCTTTTGGAGTTCTCCGTTTCCCAGCAAAGCTTGCCTGTAAGGACGCGATTCTGGGACTTCTCTGCCTGCTTGTGACCAAGTAGCAGGGTGTCCCTTTGGGCTCCTCCTGGTTGAGGTCCTAGGCTTAGGAGAGGTGTGAACTCAGGGTGGGAGTGAGCTCTGCAGGAGAGCCCCGCGCAGCACGCACAAGGTCCTGAGGCTTCTTTACGGTTCTCTGATTTGCCCGACCGGAAGGACCGGTACTATAACTGCAAGCCCAGGAGAGCTGCGGTGATGGCGGGGCCCTGGTTCCAGAGGTCACTGTTATCAGCGCCGTCCCCCACTGAGCTCAGGACTTCTGCAAGCTCCCTGAGGCCTGGCGGTTTCCTTTCCTTCTCCGTGCACAGGTGGCTGCGCAGGGACACGGGGGGGGGGAAGGGGAGCCCTACGGGTGCTGCCTGGACTCCAGCCATGAGCTCGCATCCTCTCCTCCTCTCCAGCTGGGACTTCAGGAATCGGTCAGCGTCCCCTCTGCTCCCTCCCGGCCCTGACCGCGGCCCGTAAGTCTGTGTCTCTGGGATGCGGCCACCTGCCTGGTCCTTGCCTCTCTCCTCTCCTCTCTCCCTCATCTACAAACCTTTGTTCTCCAGTTTAGGACATTAGTTTGCTTTGCTTTCGTTTAGTTTTCTTCTGAGACGTGAAAGTTGTGGTCTTATAAAAGATCTCCTGCCACACCAAGGGACTCTTGTGCTCCTTTTACACCAAGCTAGGAAGAGATTCCTTCTTGTCCCTGTGCTTTCTTTGCTATAAGATCTTTCGTTCTTAAAATGAAAAAAAGGGTCTGGGATTTAGTTCAGCGGCTTTGGCACCTGTCTTGCAAGAGCAAGGACCCGAGTTCGATCCCTGGTATCAGAAGAGTGGTGAAAGTAAAAAGCAATGCTTGGTCGCTCTTCTCGCGATTCAGCGCTGCACAGAAGGAAAGACCAGCACCACTGCTGAGGCTCCCAGGTGGGGGATTTCAGGCGCTTCGCCTCCGTGCAGCAGCGCATGCGCCCTGGCAGTAGGGCGGGCCGCTGGAGAGACACTTCTGAGTGTGACTATTTGGTTTGGTTCTAGCAATACGAGTTTATATGAAGCTGTTACTTTACTGTGAAAAAAATCTAGACACAGAGAGAGTAACATTTGGATTATTTTTTTACATTCAGAAACCTGTATGACAGGAAGACACATTACTTTTTTCTTCCAAGAAAAGAGGCACGCTAAAAGCACCTTTGTAGTTTTAACTTTCATCTTGGAATATGTTGACATTAGTATGTATAATGAATTATGTATTAATCATTATAATAAACTACTATTTGTCTAGTAATAGTTGCTTACGCTTGTTAAGTGCCTACTATGTGTCAGATACTAAGACACCTTTATTAATCTATTTTTGGTACTGGGGATTGAACCTGGGACCTTGCACTTGCAAGGCAGGCAGCAGAACCACCGAGCTAAATCCCTGGCCCAAGACAGGGATTATTTATTTAATCATCATTAAAACTCTCACTTATTTCCATACTGTGGATTGAACTCAAGAACTCGCACTTGCTAGGCAGGTGGCAGAACCACTGAGCTAAATCCCTGGCCCTCAGACATATATTTTTACACTGACTTCCAGGTAAGGAAAGTGAGGCAGAGGCAAAGTAATTTGTCCTTGTCCAAACTCCAGGAGTCTGACAGCAGGGTAGACATGCTAGACCTTCCTCCTAGTTAGGAGGAATGTTCCATGGTAATAAGAGGAGCTTATGGCAGAAGAGGGGTGATTCTTGCCATGATACGCTACAGGCCGACTGTAAGTTAGACCAGAAGGGACATTTTAATGTGAATTTCCCATTGTGACGCATCAGTGTACAGCTGGGACATGAGACCAGGCCAGAGATTTTGGCTCTTTCACTTATCAAGGGACCCATGAGCTTTGCCCTGAGTTGACCCAAGTCTTCAAGGAACCACAGCAAATATAAACACAATTGAAGGACGTAAGAAATTAACTTTTGCTTGTTTTTTGAGACAGGGTCTCACTATGTAGTCGAGACTGCTCTGTAACTATGTAGCCCAGACTGGTCTGGAACTCACAGCGATCCTCCTGCCTCAGCTTCCCGAGTGCCTGGATTAGAAATTAACTTTTTACTTTAATTTTAACGTGCTGAAATTAAGTACATGGAGACATGATGCAGAATCTTCTTAAAGACACCTGTAAATGAAATCTCTCATTAACACTACCTTACAAACTTCCCAACACCATTAGTATTCCATATAACTCATGCAAAACTATCGAGCACCTACGAGGTGGCAAGAAATGCTAGATGTGCTGGGGATAAAGTTAATGAAAACAAGAGATGGGCCGGGGATTTGGCTCAGTGGTTCCGCCGCCTGCCTTGTAAGCGCAAGGACCAGAGTTCAATCCCCGGTACAAAAACAAAACAAACAAAAAGCACAGGGTCCTGAGTTTGATGCAAAAAAAAAGATTCTTGTCTGCATGGAGCTTAATTTTAGAGAGGAGATAGATGAAAGAAAGACTGAATAATTAGAGTATTACAAAATGAACACTCTGAGCTGGGCGTGGTGGCGCACGCCTGTAATCCTAGCACTTGGGAGGCTGAGGCAGGAGGATCACTGTGAGTCCAAGACCCGCCTGGGCTCCAGTGAGCTCAAGGCCAGCCTGGACTACATAGGGAGATCCTGTCTCCAAAAGAAAAACAAAGTGAACACTCCAGAAAAGTAACTTAGGGCCTCACTACAGGAATAGCACCCAAGTTATTTCTTCTCACTGTTCTTTTTCCTACTGCACAAAAAATGTGGGCTAAGTTAAAACCCAGTCTGAAGAAAAGCTGGACAGAAACCCAGAAGCTTCTGATTCAAGCTGGAAGCAGCGCTTCACTCTTCTGCAGCTGAAGCACCGGCTTCTCGCGTTTTTACCCCATTTTACTGTGCACCTATCCCTCCCTTAAACACCCTTTGACCTCTCCCTCACCATTTTTGTCACACTGACTCAACTCTGTTCTTTTACGCTCTTAAGAAGGGTCCCTGCCTTCAGTACGGCCACCGTGTGCTAAATGCAACTGTACCTTTCCTACAAAGCAGTAGTTACGTCACAGTTCTCCCGCTCGTTTGTAACATCCGGGCAGGGAAGGTTAAGCTCCTCCTGTCCTCAGCATTTGGAACTATGCTTGGCCTTTAGTAATTCAGGAAGCGACAGGGTCATAAAAAGAGTAAAGATTGGTTTTATGCACTTGGAACGACCCCCCATGATGAATGTACTACAAACATGTACTAATGAAAATTTGAAAAAATGAATCAAAAAATTTCCAGGTGTCCATGTGGACATACCTGTGTATGTACGTACCTTATGTATGCACTTTGGTAACCCTGGAACTCTGGGATTGGATGGAAGAATTAATCATATACTGTCATTGATTTATCCTGAAGTTTCCCTTTTTTTCCTGCTAATGGTGTCGCTAGTTATTGATGAGACAACAAGCATGTGGCAATTCACATAAAACTGGACAAGTTCTTTCACTATTATTTTACTGGGGATTTAACCCAGGGCCTTCATACTGAGCTACATCCCCAGCCCTTTATTATTTTTCCCCCAGAAACAGGGATGGAAATTAGGACTTTGTACTTGGCAGGGAGGTCTGGGGCCACTGAGGTAAATCCCAGGCCCTCGACTCAAGGTTATTTTATTGGTACCAGGGATCAAACTAGGATCCTTGTGCTTGCAAGGCAGGCGACGGAACTACTGAGCTACATCTGCTGGCCTTACTTTCAAATCAAATTTTGTTACCCCACTCCCTACCTCAAGCCCCTCCCCTCCCTACATACAAAAGCTGGTTCCATTCTTTCTGTTTTCTTTTCTTGTCCCTGCCGTCCTTTCCCCTGCCCCCTTGTTCCCCTTCCCATTTGAACACACTCTTCCTATTTTCCAATATCTATTGTACATTTCAGTCCTTATTTCCGCTTTAGGTTTCTCAGCCCAGAGAAACAATGCAGTATTTACATGTGCGTCTGATTTACTCCACTTAGTGTATGGTCTCAAGGTCCACCCATTTAGCTAGAAATGTCTGAAGCTCATCCTTATGACCCCAGCTTATTTTAAACCTGACAGACAGCATTTCTACGATTTTGCAGTGCTGGGGATTGAACCCAGGGCTTCAGGCATATTAGTGAAGAGCTCTCCCAGGGAGCTACACCCACAGCCAGTGGGTGACTCTAAAAGGGAATTTTTTGCATAACAAGAAGTTCACACTGTAAATGTATATACATTATTTCTTTCCAGTCTCATACCATGTTCCACATTACTGAAAAAAAGTTCAGAGAAATTGAGGGTCCTTCCCTCACAGCTTAGTATACGCTGTAGTCAGAACCTGAATCCATTGCTTTATTATTATTTTTAACAGTAACTTTACTGCTCATAAAAATCACAGGTCATTTAAAATTTAGAGTCGATGCAGGGGTCCCAGCACTAGGGAGGCTGAGACAGGAGCATCTCTGTGAGTTCGAGACCAGCCTGGGCTACATAGTGAGTCCCAGATCAGTCTCAACTACACAGTAAGTCCCTGTCTCAACCCCCACCAAAAAATTTACAGTAGAAACC
>NW_022900950.1:79214687-79215373 GCF_012274545.1 Fukomys damarensis | reverse complement strand
TTTTTTGAGACAGGGTCTCACTACGTAGTTGAGCCTGCCCTGGAACTCACTATGTAGCCCAGGCTGGTCTTGAACTCACAGCGATCCTCATGCCTCAGCCTCCCGAGTGCTGGGATTACAGGCATGCGCCACCATGCCCGGCTCTGTACATGTTTACTTTCTGCTAAGAAAAAAGGGGAGGGGCGGTTAGGGGTACCTTACTGTTAAGGTTACTTACTGATATGCCTCACTTGGAATCCAAATTCTTTGGCTCTAAGAGAGCTAGAGGTCAATCAACGCAGCTAACCTACCCGTTCGGTCACTTGGGCTTTATCAAAGGCGAGGCAGCCAGACGAGGCAGTGGGGCACTCCCAGCACCCCGGGAGGCTGAATCAGGAGAATTTTAAGGAGCCCTGCCTGCGAGTCTGTCTCCAATAAAAGGGACCCCGCGCGACTGCGCTCCAGTGTGCGCCAGCAACGCCTCGGAGATGCACGCAAGGCAGGCGGGGCGCGGCGCGGGCTCTCCGAGGGGTGACACCGTGCTCTCCGGCGGTTCCAGAGCGGCGGTCGACCGAGGACAGCCGCCCCAGACGGCAGGGCCTGCGGCGCCCGGACACTCTAGTCTCGTGCCCCGTAAGCGTTTCCACTCCACGCTCCCGACAAGCACCGTGACTCAGCTCGCTGCAGAGCGGAGGCTGGAAGGGGGG
>NW_022900950.1:79196467-79214311 GCF_012274545.1 Fukomys damarensis | reverse complement strand
AAGGTTCCAGAAAGCCGGCCGCGTGCGCGAGGCAGTGGGCCCGAGCCTTCCCGCTCTTGCCCTGAGGTCCTCCGAAATCCGGGGCCTTGATTGGGCGCAGCGGCTGCGTGGGGCCTGGGTTCCTGCGGCCCGCGCTCCCCTGTGCCTTAGGCCAGGCGCGTCTCTCAGGGAATCGCGCTTGTTCTCCCGCAGGTTCAGTCTGCGGCCGGCGTTGTGTTCAGATGCACGCGCTGGCTTGCATTTTATTTTGGAGCTAAGGCTACTTTTGTTTTCACCTGGCGTAGGAATTGGATAGAAGAACTTTTTGTCGTTTTTTTTTTTCCAAAGTTGTTTTCACAAAACAGGCTACAGATGTATATAAAATTTGGCCAACTTGACTCCCCCAAGAGTATTTAATAGTCTTCTCTTGGTACTTGGTGACTGGAAATTCTGAGTGCTGCACTTGTGATGCTGTTCAGGATTTAAAACCGTTTGTACTCAATGGTGTTCTGACATAGTGCTTATCTGCGCTGTAATTGCAATCTTTCCTGTGATGTTTCAAATTCATCAATGTACCTAACACTTAGACTACAGTTGACAGAAAATGACAGAAAAAAGTGACCATAACATCCAGAAGTCCCAGTGCTAGGTTTGTATCCAAGGGAGATGAAATTTGTGTGTTGAAGAGATTCCTGCACTAGCACATTCATTGCATCATCATTCACCATAGCAAAGGTAATGCCTCTCAGTGTATGAATAGGTGACTGGTGTGTACACAGAATTTCAAAAAATCTTGAAATCTTGTTATTTGTGACAACGCAAATGAAGCTAGGGGACACTATGTGAAATAATCCGGACATGGCAAGGCGTATACCACATCATCTCACTAAGTCAAGTCTGAAGATGTTGAATGGTATGAGAGAGTAGAAGGATACAGATCCTGACTGTACCAGGCGCTGAGGAGATGTTAGTGTAAAGATACACTTCAGAGGCTGGGTGGTGGCGGCCATAAGTTAAGAAGTCTGTTGTTGAACGTTGTGATTAAAATTGCCAAGAAAAGGTAAATAGAATTTAGTAATTTGTGAGTGATCTGTTAGCATAATTTTACCAACTATCTTTTTGTCATTTGCGTATTTGCTGGTTTGTTTTGCATACTGACAAGATTTTCTTTTCTTTTAGTTGGTCGAATTGTTTTAGAATTATTTGCAGATATTGTACCCAAAACTGCAGAAAACTTTCGTGCATTATGTACAGGAGAAAAAGGCATTGGACTCACGACTGGGAAACCTCTTCATTTCAAAGGATGTCCTTTCCATCGAAGTATGTGTAAAAATTTCTGAATTTGGTTGTCTTCATACAGATAGTAAAATCCTGTTCTTTAGGTGTTAAGGAAGAAAATACTAAGTAGGGGTAAAGTTTAAATAGTACTGTTGAGCTAAGTGTGGTGGTACATACCAGTAATCCCAGCATTCTGAGAAGCTGAGGTTGAGGTTAAGGATCCTAATTTTGAGCCCATCCTGGGCAATTTAGTGACTTAGTGAGACCCTGTCTCAAAATGAAAACAAAAAAAAGGTCTGGTGATGTAGCACAGTGTAACAGCCTTGGGTCTAGTCCTCAATACCAGTACCAAAAGACAAAAGAAAAATACCATTACTGTCCAAGAAAATGCTTTGACATCTGAGATAGTAGCTTCATGTCATAAAGGTTGGTTTGTGAGAGCTGGAATTAATTATGAGCTCGTATTAAGGTTTATCTATGGAGATATAGCCGACACTAGCTTCCCTGGCTTCTTAACTTCCTTCATTTCAAATAGATTTGATTGAGAAAGGCACAGTGAAGCCACGAGCTGATCTTAGGTAGTTTGATGGTGAGCAAAGTTATGTCTAGGGCCAGGGATTTAGTTCATTGGTTCTGCTGCCTCCCTTGCAAGCGCAAGGTCCTGAGTTCAATCCCTGGTACCAAAAAAAAAAAAAAAAAAAAAATTACAAAAAAAAAAAAAAAAAGAAAATGTTTTTAAAAAAATTGTTTCTTAGGCAAGATTGCTCAAGGAGGTACCAGATTGGATAATTCAGTGACTTGGATCTTAATATATGATTAAAATCTGTTATTTCTCATTTTGTAATCACATTTTTGTTTAGTGATTACTTTATGATTCTCTGTAAATTCAGGAGCTGTATGTTCTTTTGTTGTTGTTGTTGTTTGGTACCAGAAATCAAACTCCGCTCCTTGCTCATTCGAGGCAGGTGGTGGAACTACTGAGCTAAATCCCTGGCCCCAGGAGCTATATGTTCTTATCATTTTGTTTTCAGTATCTAGTATAGTTATTAAACACTCAGTAATTTTATGAATAGACAGACTGATGTGGAACTTACTATGTAGACCAGGCTGGTCTCGAACTCACAGCAATCCTGCCTCAGCCTCCCAGGTGCTGGGATTACAGGCATGCGCTACCATGCCCAGCCACTTTTTAAAAAACTTGACTCATTAAGAAAATCATTGATACTTAAAAATGTCTTAAACTATTGATTTACCTAATGTTTAAGAAAATATCAAAATATGCTAAAAAAAAAATGTATGTGAAGGGCTGGGGATTTAGCTCAATGGTGCCACTGCCTGCCTCACAAGTGCAAGGTCCTGAGTTTGATCCCTGGTACCAAAAAAAAAAAAAAGTATGTGGAAAATAGCATAGCAGGCCTGAGACTGCTATCCTTCTAAAGGTTTCCTTCCAAGTTGGCAGGAGTTTGGAAACTTGGTACTTGCACCTCTCCTAAATCATAGGGGTGATTTACTGTGTCTAGACTTTCGTACAAACATGTCATTTATGCTGAACATCTTGCTTTCTTCTTGAGAGTCTGGAATTTAGAACATCCTAGCAGAAGATGCCTAAGTGATAAGGTTCCAATAAATACTGTGTTTGGGTGCTGTTCTGTAATTGGCTGTTGTGGGAATCATGCATTTCTACATCTTGTGGCTGGGAGGAAAGTGTGTTCTGTGAGTTTGCATGGGAGCGAGAAAGCATAACTTCTCCACGTTGATTCCTCTAAGGACAGCCTGTGTCTTTTCCCTTTCTCTGTCTGTGTGTCCTTATTACAGCCAAATCCAGAGTCTCAAGAGTGCCAGGGATCTCTGATTTTGGTAACCCTTATATTTCCGTTAGAATTGTAAGGATCTGGGAATAGGTGGTCTTTTTTCACTGGACATTGTTGAGTGACTGTATACTTTGTTTTTGTTTGTTGAAGGAAACAAGTCATTGTATGTTGTAAAATGAAGGCAGAGTCAGGATAACTGTGGGAGAAAACTTAAGAGATGCATCTTTCAGATTCAGTGATAGTTTTATCTGAGTGATGCCATATAAACTAATTCTTTGAGTGCTAGTGAGAGACCAGGCAGCAAAAAGTAGGTTGGACTCAGATTGTGGAAAACCTTTCAAAGTATAAGAATTGCTGAGGTGGATCGAGAGAGGGAAGAGAGCCAGGACCAAAGCCGTGCTCTATGGAAGTTGTCTTACATGTTTACATGTTCACTAGTCAATGTTGCCAAAAGTTGCCCATGTCTTAGTTACTAACGGTCATTTTCCTTCTTTGCAGTTATTAAGAAATTTATGATTCAGGGTGGAGACTTCTCAAATCAGAATGGAACTGGTGGAGAAAGTATTTATGGTGAAAAATTTGAAGATGAAAACTTTTATTATAAGGTAAATAAAATGCATGCTTTTATTAATGTAAGCTTATGTGCTTGCAAAGTACTCGTTGGAGGAAGACACTCAAATGTGCCTCCGGTATTTGAATTCTTTCTTTACAGAAAGAAGCATATTTGTAAATATGTATTGTGTGTGTGCGCGTGTGTGTATTAGCTACTTGTGCATTGTAGGCAAGTGCTCCACCACCAAGCTACTTTCTCAGTCCAGTATGTGTCTTTAGTATAGAAAGTTTTCATCCAGTAATGATTTATATTCAGCAAAAATACCATAGTTATTTCATTTTGCTCCTGTTTTTATATGTTTCATGCATGTGAGTTCACTATAAGCCAGTGAGGTTTTTAAGTGTGGCAACCATCTGGCAAAATTACGTCCAGAAAAATTGTTTTCATTGTCATAAAAGATAGTAACTTGTGCATCTATATCCTTGAATTTGAAGAGCAACAAAACATTGCTAATAGCCAAGGATGTCAGGGTGTTTGCCAACTAGCAGTTATGTTAATGTCTAAGCTGCAGAGGACATTAGTAGTACCTGTGCCTTCTTACCTTCATTGTCCCAAAATCTAATCAGGCTATACTGCACCATTGAAGTTTGGAAATGGACACCTAAGTACAAAAGGAAAGTGTTATCTTTGAGATGAGGAATGTGAACAAAGTAATGATGATAATTTGAAAGAAAATGCCATCAGACTTTAATTTGTATTTGTTACCTGCAGCTGTATTTCCAGTTCTGTCCCTGGCCCAGTAAGGCTTATAAAAATGATACATCTTTCATGAAATGAAAGATGTCAAAGAATTTATAATCTCACCTCCAAGACAAGGTTAAAGTACTTGGGACAGCTGGAGAATAACAGCATGCAAATAAATGCTAAAGTGATGAGAATACTTGCTTGTATAACTTGATACAGGTTGAGTATCACTTATATGAAATGCCTGGGGCACAAAATGTTTCAGATCATTATTTGGATTTGTAATATTTGTATGGACTCCTGGTTGAGCATCCCTAACCTGAAAATCTGAAATATGAAAAGTTTTGGGTGCCGTTCCTCTGAAGTTCCACACTTTGCAGCCTATAAGGTTTTAGATTTTCTGATTAGGAATAGTCAACCTGTGATACATACTTTTTATGTATACTGCACTGTAGGAGAAAGAAGTTGTTTCTATAGACCTGATTACAAAGGGAGCCTGAGGCATAATGGGTACTTAGGTTGAGCAGGCTGGGCCTTGGAAGGTAGCAGTAATTTGGAGAGGCAAAACTAAAATACTGATTCAAAATTGGAGAAGTGAGCTGGGTGTGGTGGTACGTGCCTATAATCCCAGCACTTGGGATGTTGAGGCAGGAGGATCACTGAGAGTTTGAGGCCAGCCTGAGCTACATAGTTCAGGGCCAGCCTGAATTACACAGGAAGTCTCTACCTCAAAAAACAAAACAAACAGACAAAACAAAACAGAAACACAATTGAAGAAGTGATATGGATGAGGAAAGAAAGATAAAGGCAATAAGAAGCTGAGGAGAGAAAGTTGATATCCATTTACTATTTGGGAAAGCAACAGGGAAGGCTACTGCAAGAACGAAAGCTGCAATTACCTGATAATCAAATTGGTGAGAAGACAGCAGGCCTATAGAATCGAGACATGGTTCTTGGGTGGCACGAACCCAGTGGGCCCGACAGTTGAATTTCCTGTAGATTAGTGGCTAAGAGGCACTTTAGGTGGGAAAGTTAGAGTGTGTGCACCCACATGGAGAAGACCTGAGTGATCTGGTGGGAGGCTGAAGAGACCAGGTCTCCTGGAATCTTCGAGCAGGGTGACACCAAGCTAGTTTTCTTATTTCAGCGCTGTTTCTTTCGCACTTTCTCAGAGCTAATTGATCTGGATAACAGCCCTAGGATTTTGATTCATTTGTGATTAGGAATGCACTACCTGAATGACTTGTCTAAATGCACTGTCCCCTGGCTGTTAGCAGTTTACTGACGTGTAAAGGCAGAATCAGACGCCTGTTTCTGGTTTTGGGAAGGCTATGGTCTTCCTAGAAAAGACTGTTTCACCATAGAAAGAGCAAAGCACATTACTAGATTTCCTTAATATAGCTTCTGCATCTGAAAGATGGGAACAGAAACATAAGATGGCCAGTTTAGAAATAAATCCCCTTACTACTATTTTTTGTTATCGGTCTTAATTTTTATGCCTGTCTTAAAGTTTAAAAAGTGGTTAAGTATTCTGTTTCATTTATTAAAGGTTACAGTTCATGCCAGGTATGGTGGCACATGCCTGTAATCACAGCATTTGGAAGGCTGAGGCAGGAGGATTGCTGCAAGTTTGAGGCCAGCCTGGGCTACGTAATGAGTTCATGATTAGCTTGGACTATACATTGAGAACCTGTCTCAAAAAAACAAAACAAAGATTACAATTCCTATAAAATAAAATAAAGTAAATGGTAATGTGTAAATTTTTATTTATTTATTTATTTCTTTTCTTTTCTTTTTCTTTTTTTGGTACCGGGGATTGAACTCAGGTCCTTGGGCTTGCAAGGCAGGCCACCGAACCGCTGAGCTAAATCCCTGTCCCCCCTTTTTTAATTTTGATTTTTTTGAGACGGTCTCACTATGTAGTTGAGACTGACCTGGAACTCACTATGTAGCCCAGGCTGGTCTTGAACTCACAGCGATCATCCTGCGTCATCCTCCCTAGTGCTGGGATTACGGGCATGCGCCACCATGCCCAGCTCTGTAAATTTTTAAATAGAGTAAAATTTGATGTAGAGGGTAGTATAGGTGATCCTAGTTTTACATGAATAAAAGAACAACTCAGAGTAAACCTCTGACCTCAGTGCTCACGTGGTTTTTATTCCTACAGCATGATCGCGAGGGTTTATTGAGCATGGCAAATGCAGGCCACAACACGAATGGTTCCCAGTTCTTCATCACCACAGTTCCAACCCCCCATCTGGATGGCAAACATGTGGTGTTTGGCCAAGTAATTAAAGGAATAGGTGTGGTGAGGATACTGGAAAATGTAGAAGTAAATGGTGAAAAACCTGCCAAAGTAAGTAAAAAGTGAAATTTTCTCATTTTATTTATTGTCTCAAAGAAACGTAGATAAAAAGGATGAGACGGTCATTCTCAGGCAGAGCTGGAAGATGTTAGGGTGGTGTGTTGTCAGCATTCTCCTGCTACTTGAGAAAGTTGTCTTACAGCAGGAAAGGCTGCAGTTCACAGTTTCAGGCTTCAGTCTTTGGTCAGCTGGCTGTATGGGTTCTAAGCCCAGCCCACACCCCAGTGGCCTGCCTCATCTGTTTAGGCCCCATCTTCTAGCCCCATCCAGCTGATGACTTTATCTTCAAATTAATCCTTTCGATGGAAGTTAGAGTCCTTATTACAGTCACTTCCTAGAGGCCTATCAGCTGGCAACCAAACCTTTAGTGAACTATGCTTTTTTATTTTGTTTTTTTGCGATGGGTTTTCTGGCCATTCTCCTGTTTCAGCCTCCCAAGTGCTGGGGTTACAAGTGTGCACCACCACGCCCAGCTAAAATATGCCTTTTAGAAAATTAGTGCAGTTTTAAAGATTTTACACCTACGTCAACTTCATTGTTGATGATCTTTACTAGATTGCTTAAATTTTTCTATACCTGCTCTTGGGAGGCTGAGGCAGGAGGACGACCGAGAGTTCAAGGCTAGCTTGGGGTATGTTGTGAGTTCAAGACCAACCATAGTGAATTCAAGACAAAACAAGACCCGGTCTCAAAAAACAAAACAAAATTTTCCTATTCCTGCAAAACCGTTGAGTCAGTATGTAGCGACACAGTGGAAAGAGGACAGCGAACCTGGTCACTTGTTCACACTGTGCTGTTGAACTGGAGCTTCGTCCCTGTTACTTAACTTTTCTTGGCCTGTTTCCTCAGCCTGTATAAATTGCTGACAGGTGAGGGCTTGGTTATGTCCAAGGATTCGTGTTTTCTAATGTCTGTGATCAGAATGGCCGTAGTGCTGCCCACCCTGCATTGCATCTCTTACCTGTGGATGTAGGCGGGCACTTTGTTTATGAAAGGAATGGTGGTAAATGAAGACTGATGCCCCAGCTAGAGGCGAGGAAGTGTCTTTGAGCTCCCGGGTAGCAGGGAGATACTTGTGAGCCGTGCCCTGGCATGGAGGCTGGATGTGCACCGCGGGCACAGATAGCTGAGCCTCAGAGGGGAGTGTGGCGTGCGTAGTGTGTTTGCAGCTGGTCAGCTTTTTAACTCAGTGTCGCGAGCAGGAGTGTGCACTAACGAGGTCGAGACAGTAGTAGTTGCCAACTAGATTTTATATATTTTTATATGTGTGTCACACATCAAACATGTTCATTCACACCCGCCAGCTGCCACTCCCTGTACCTGCACACGTCCGAGGAGCGCGACTTTGTTTCTCCTTTCCTGGTGATTGCGATGTTCGATCCGGTTGCCTCCATGTTGATCCAGGGGTCCGCTCCGGGCAGGCGTCCGATGTCTCGTCCGGCAGTGTCGGGCTGTCTCGGTCACCGAGTGGGACGAGCTGGTCTTCTGCGCTCTGTCTTTTATGCCATTGTAACTGGGGGTTTGCGGCACTGGTTCAGGTTTTATCACTTCGCACATATCGGGCTGTTTGAGTAGATACCGGGGTTGCACACAGCTTTCACATTAAGTCACTCTTGGGGGTTAGATTGGGTCCGTCCTGGGAGGTGTCATTCTTCCTCCTGGGGAACACACTGACACATTGCTCTTCACAGTGACATGCGCTCTCTACACTCAGCCTTTAAATCTCGTTAACCTGGTAGCGCCCTTCTCCAATATTGTATTATTTTTACAGTTGTGCGTTATTGCAGAATGTGGAGAACTGAAAGAAGGTGATGACTGGGGAATATTCCCGAAAGATGGCTCTGGAGACAGCCATCCGGATTTCCCTGAGGACGCAGACGTGGATTTCAAAGATGTGAGTACTTGCAGGTCAGGCAGGCTCCCAGGAAAGAAGCTGTTTGCCTCGTACCAGTCTGTCACAAAGATGGGATCTAGCATCGTCACATTGCTCACCAACGTCCAGCTTATTTGTATTCTTTTGTACAGGTAGATAAAATTTTATTAATAGCAGAAGACTTGAAAAACATTGGAAATACTTTTTTCAAGTCTCACAACTGGGAGGTGGCCATTAAAAAATATACAAAGGTTTTAAGGTAAGAAGCATTTTATTTTTATTTTATTGTTGTGTGGGGCACGGGATTAAACCCAATGCTTTGTATGGTAGGCAAACTCTGCCACTGAGCTGTGCCTCTAGCCCCAGCTAATAAAGTTATTTTAAAAGAACTTGTAAGTTGAATTATAAACCGAAAGTGAGAATTGCTTTTTTTCTTTTTTAAACAAATTAATTATGGAGAGCTGGGGTATAGCTCAGTGGCACAGTACCTGCCTGGCAAGCAGGAAGTCCTGAGTTCAATCCCTAGTACCAAAAACAAAACAAATTATTTATGGAATAAGTAGGTCCGTTTCTTTCACTGTGCTGGCTTATTTGAAAAATTTAAAAATACAATGAAGTTCGAAGTATAGAACATTATCACTCGTATGTTTACCCGTGTTAACTAGTTTTAAACTTGCTATTTTTGTTGTTGCAAAGCTATTTGAAAGGAAATTTCCCATGTGTTTCCTAAGTAAATACAAGGTTCACCTCAGTACCACAACCCCCCCCCCATAACAGGTACAGTAATTCCTGATGTGTGGCATATTTTCACATCTCCCAGTTGTTTCAGTGTATTGTTCTGAAGTCCAGGGTCTAAACCTAGGTCGTGTACTGTCCTGGGTTGTGATGACTCGGATCATCAGTGGTTCCTGCCTTCTTGTGTCCGTTCTTTGCATTTTTGTGGAGTCCAAGTTAGGTGTCTTTACAGAACTGTTTTCTTCAGATTAGTGAGGGGTTAAATATTCTGACGGGGGGATTTGGGTGTGTGCTTTGTGCATAGTGTCTGCTGTGGTACATCATTCTGCAGGCCTGGCAGTCTGCTGGTTCTTGTGGGTTTTTTTTTGTTGTTGTTGTTGTTTATGGTTGGGGATCGAACTCCGGTCCTTACGCTTTCAAGGCAGGCGGTGGAACCACTGAGCTAAATCCCCAGCCCCGTTCTGGCGCCTGGTCACAGTGCTGTCGGCCTGACGTCTCTGTTACAGAAGTGCATTTTTCTCTTTGTACTCGTGAGTACTAGTGAGATGAAGCTGTGAGATTCAGAGACCTAGCTCCACAGCCTTTTTCTTTTTAAGTTTTTGGTAGTACTGGGGATTGAACTCTGGGCTTTCACAGGTACAACCCGTCTTTTTATTTCTGAGACATGGTCTTGCCTGAGTTACCCAGGTAGGGCCCAAACTTGGTATCCTTCTGTCCCAGCCTCCCAGAGTGCTGGTAGTACAGGTGTGTGTCACCACGTCCGGCACCCAGAAACCTTTTGTTTTGGCATCTTGGAAGATCCTTTTCTGAATCTTTCATTATATTGATTGTGGAAGAACTGTGTCTTTCTAATTTACATTCTACAGTTAGTAGCTAGCATTCTTCTGTTTATAGGAGCTCTTCTTCATTTTGAGTTTGGAAAAGGGAAGTGTGGTGCTACTGCCATATCATTAGATTTGGAAATTACTCTCATTGGCCATTTGAACACTTGAGGAAACTTTGAACATGAGAAAATATCTTCTTAAGAAGAACAGGGTGGGTGTAGCTCAGTGGTAGATTGTGTGCTTTGGACAGGGTCTTTCCTTGAGTCCCTGACTTTAGTTTTCAACACACAAAAAAAATAAAAAGTGTTTAATGGGTTGTGATATTGAGTATTAAATTAGCATTTGAACAGCTGGGCATGGTGGTGCACGCCTGTAATCCTGCACTCAGGAGGCTGAGGCAGGAGGATAGCTGTGAGTTTGAGACCAGCCTGGGCTACATAGTGAGTTCCAGGTCAGTCTCAACTACATAGTGAGACCCTGTTTTAAAAAAAGTAAAAAAAAAAAAAGGTTAGCATTTGAGGGCAGGCGAACTGGTGCATGTCTTAATCCCAGCACTCAGGCGGCTAAGGTAGGAGGATCACTGAGTTTGAGGCCAATCTGGGATATGTAGTGAGTTCAGGGCCAGCCTGAACTACAAAGGGAGACTATTGCCTCAAAAAAGGACGCCCCCAAAATTAGCATTTGATCCGCGTTTTCTATTAGAAATAATGACACTTTTTGACGTAATTGAAGGAGAATAATTTGTGTGGCATTGTATAGTGCTTTTGTTGCTTAACTGCTTGTATTCTCAGGTATGTGGCTGGCGCAAAGGCTGTTTTGGAAGAAGCAGACAATGCCAGGCTGCAGCCTGTGGCCTTGAGCTGCGTACTCAATATTGGTGCGTGTAAACTGAAGATGGCAGATTGGCAGGGAGCAGTCGACAGTTGTTTGGAGGTAATCCTGGTGGTGCTGAACTGTTTGGCGCTGTGGGATCTTGACTTGACGACTAAACAGAAGCATGTTTATAGACCTTAATGTATCTCACCACGTAGGACCTAATGAGACTTGACAAAACATGTTTTAAGTCATCTTGTCCCTATTTTGGATCTTCAGTTCTTCCCTGGCTCATTCATTTTGCCTTAAACACCATTTTATTGAATAACTATTAAGAGACCGGGCATGGTGGCGCACGCCTATAATCCAGAACTCAGGAGGCTGAGGCAGGAGGGTCACTGAGTTTGAGACAGCCTGGGCTACATAGTGAGTTCCAGGTCAGTCTCTACTACATAGTGAGACCCTGTCTCAAACAAAACAAAACAAACAAAAAACCATTAAGATACTTGTTCTTTCTCAAAGGAATATGTATAAATACACATCAGCTCATTTATACATTGGAGAGCACCTGCTGTGAGCTTCGCATTGGAACGCAAAGCTTCGAATGATTGAGAATGTGGGCTGTGGAAATGGATAGATATTCCTCTGATGCCTGTGCTTGCTAGGCCAGCACTCCACCACTGAGGCCTGCCCCTGGCTTTTTTTGTTTTTTTTTTTCAGTACCGGGGGTGGAACTCAGGACCTTGCTTGCCGGGCAGCACCACTGAGCTACATCCCTGGCCCTACCCCTGAATTTTTAAAATAAGACTTCGTGCTCCTGGGGAAATTTCTAATATAGAGTCCTAATTTCTTTTTTATGGTACCAGGGATTGAACTCAGGACCTTGTGCTTGCCAGGCAGGCACAGTGCCAGTGAGCTAAATCCCCAGCATGGAGTCCTAATTTCTTTATAAAATGGAAATAACCTATCTTGTAGTAGTTATAAAACATTATTATATAGCATGTATTTAAAGGATTTAGCACCGTACTAATATAAAACATGCCAAGCACAGTGCTAAATCCTCAGTGTTCTCAAGCTTAGCTTTGGCGTAGGAGGAGGGGGATAGTTTCTACTGAGGGTGTTCATACCCTTTCTAGAGAATGGGTACTGTTGCAGCACACAGGAAAGACTCTTTAGGAGGGTCATCCAGGTGTACTAATAAAGATAGAAAGCAATACCTTTCTCAGACCAAGTAGGACTCTTGCCTATTGTGTAGTTGGTTAAAAATATTTCCAAACCAAGTGCTGTATGTTTTCAGCACACTGTGTATATAGATTAGTTATGCTCAGAGCAAATAAAACTAAATGAGATTCTGGGCTGGGGCTGTAGCTGAAGGATAGAGTGCTTGCCTAGCATTCATGGGGCCCTGGGCTTGATCCTTAGCACTGAAAAAAATTCCAATTTGGTAGAATATAGGATTAAGGAAAAAAAAAAACAAGCAGTGTTGGTGGAGGCGGGACCCAAGGCCTCAGTGTGCTAAGGGAACCTATTGCCGAGTTACAGCTCCAGCCCGGTTAGGTTTTAGAAGGGGGCACAGAGCAGGAAGTAATAGTTAACCAGATGGAAAGATTAGCTTTCACTCTGGGTCTCTTTTTGGCCTTTGTGGAATGAATATTCCTTTTTTAGAAAAAATCTTGAATATTGACTTTAAAAGATGTTAGATAAGCCACATGTAGTATTTCAAAAATGTTTGAGGAGATACTGTTATTCCCTTTTTTAAAAGCTGGTGTGTCGTTTATTTCATACTGCTGTTATTCATAAGAAGCTAGATTTCAACTAAGTGTATATATATAGTCCGCTCTCTGTATCTACGGTTCCATTTCAGATGTATCCAGCCTTGAAGATTTCTTTCGTATTGAAATACTTTTTTTTTGTTCCCTAAACAATTTAGCTATAATTGAAGAGTTATTTACATAGTACTTATATTGTATTGGGCATTATGAGTAATCCAGAAATGATGCAGGGTATATGAGAGGGTATGTGCAGGTTATACGCAAATACTGTAGTGTTTTAGGAAGGGACTTGAGCATCCCCAGTGTGGTTGGCAGGGCCTGAGGCTCTCGAGGTCCAGCAGATGCCAGATGACTGCTGAGCACAGGCTGAAAAGAGCACTGGGGAAGCCTGCCCCAGAGACACCTTCCTCCTCCACATCCTCACACTGGGCCGTGGCAGCGAGGCAGGCAGGAAGAGAGGGTTGTTGATGCCCTCTGGCTGCACATTCATTGAGTAAAAGGTGGACTTGGCACTGACAGGCAGTGAAGTTGATAACCATCCTAATAGTTAATACAGATTTTATTATTTTTTTGTAGGCTCTCGAAATAGATCCATCAAATACCAAAGCACTGTATCGCAGAGCTCAAGGATGGCAAGGATTAAAAGAATATGAGCAAGCATTGGTAAATTTTATTCTGAATGTTTTAAAATAGTTATTTTTGTAAATCATGTCTAATTTTTCTTGAATTTTTTTTCCCCAATTAAAGACTGATCTTAAGAAAGCTCAAGAGATAGCACCAGAAGATAAAGGTAAGTTGGCTGTTTTGTATAAAGGTTTTTGATTCTATAAAAAATGTATCCTCGTAGGGACAGGATTAGCTCAGTGGCTCCATGCCTGCCTCCCAAGTGCAAGGTCCTGAGTTCGATCCCCAGTACTGAAGAAGGGGGGAAAAAAAAAATGTATCCTCACAAACCACTGTCAGTTAACTGCGAGATATTTAGTTTTTATATATTTTTTTGAGACAGGGTCTCACTATGTAGTTGAGACTGACCTGGAATTCACTATGTAGCCCATGCTGGTCTCGAACTCACCGTGATCCTTCTGCCTCAGCCTCCCAAATGCTGGGATTACAGGTGTGTGCCACCACGCCTGCCCTGCGATATATTTATTTATTCAACAGATATTATAGAATATGTTAATGGGCCAAAGGCATTGGTCAAAAAGCAGTGAACATGACAGTCAAGGTCCCTGCCCTCACAGTATACATTCTAGTTCTTCTCAAGAATGCAGTAATTTTCACTCAGTTTGTTCCACCATACCATTTGAGACCTAATTGCTATTATCGTAGAATTAGTGGAAAGCTCAGCACTAAGAGATAAAAGCATTCACTATAAATTTAAGTTCTGGGACCCTTCCTGTGTTCATCTTCCCACTGCTAAGACATATTACCAGACACCCACAATAAATTTAATTAGGCTTATGTTTCATGGAATTCAGTCCAAGGTCAGCAGGTTCTAAGACAAAACGTGATATTGAAAGGGTGTGGAAGAAGAACCAGTGAGGGACCATATATGGTACCCAAGGCCTCCATGGCACACCCAGGAGAGAGCTCTAGTAATTGACTAATCTTACTCCAGTGAGTTGAAATGTCAGGATTAATGGTCACAGACCCATATATTGATGTAGCTATCACCTCTAGTATTCTAGCAATTGGACATGTTAGAAAAGTTACGACAGAAATTGTTTTTGGGCTGGGGATTTAGCTCAGTGGTTCTGCTGCCTACCTCACAAGTACAAGGTCCTGAGTTCAATCCCTGTTACCAAAAAGAAAAAAAAAGAAATTGTTTTTACAAAAAATAAACCAAATGTGAATAGTGCTGTTACAGTTAAATATTTTAAAATACCTTTGGTAATCTCAGGTACCCAGAAAGTCGAAGCAGAATCTCAAGTTTGAGGCCACCCTGAGCAGTTGAGACCTGTCTCAAAATACAAAGGATGTATCCTAGTGGTAGAGCACTTACCTAGTATGTTTGAAGCCCTGGGGATCACGTAATCCCTAGTAGCACAAGGGGGGAAAAAAATCAAACAAGGGAGGCAACTAAGGCCCCATCTAAGGGAGAGGGTGATGGCAAGTCTTTGTGATTGGGTTTTATAGTCTTCTAAAATTATGCTGCATGGTTTTTGTGATTGTTCTAAGAGAACTTTGTCAATGGGACTCAGATTTTGGACAAGCAGTTTCATCAAGGGGGAATGAAGTGTTACAGCTGTCTAATGCTACTTGGAGAAATAACTCATTGCATTTTCTTCCCCTGCAGCTATCCAGGCAGAACTGCTGAAAGTCAAACAAAAGATAAAGGCACAGAAAGATAAAGAGAAGGCTGTATATGCAAAAATGTTCGCCTCATAAATATTCACTTTTGCCTGAGTATTATGCATAGGTTAAGGCAATAAGACAATGTAAGAGTTATGTCTATCTGATCTCTGCGTTTCCTTTGACACTTCAGTTCATTGTTTACAGCTTAGAAATACTGTCTCCCTCTTAATAAAAAATGTTACAAAATGCCAGTGAAGTTGATCTTTTGTAATTGTTTTCTGCAGTTTGGTGTCCAGCCTGGTTTTAAATTCCTAAGTCATAACTTGTTGAATGAGGTGTGAGCTTGAGTTTGTATTTATGTATTATTCTCTTAATGTGTAATGTATCTGTGCTAAGTCTGTGCTGGTGTTACATACTTGTACATAATACACAGACCACTCATCCAGGGGCTGACACTGCTGCAAAAGGACAGACAGTAAAATGTTCAGGTTTTGTGGACCATCTAGTCTGTCACAACTACTCAGCTCTGCAATTGTAACTCTAGTGTAACTTCTTAGTAACAATGTGTAAGCAGTGGAAGTGGCTGTGTGTCAATAAAACTTTATTCATAACAAGCGATGAGCCGGATGCCAATCCCTGGTCTAGAGTGTCTTAATTTTTATACTTGATTTAAATTTAGCAAGTTGGATGTAAAGGCCTGGAATCTCTGAAGAACTAAGTAGGTTTATAAAGCTTTACTTAACAGAAATATTTCATAATTTTCATGGGACCATGTTATATATTGTATAAAATTTTTATTTTACTGATACTTATTTTGTGATGGCTATGTGTTGTTTTGCCACACATCTGCATTTTAAAGAATCTGATTATGAAACATGCCTACAAATAGAATCAGTTACAGTTCACATTCCATTGTAAGCAGGTCCTCCTCCACCTTCGGGTACCACCCAGTTGATATTCTGACTTGGATCCTTAATATCACATGTTTTACAATGCACACAGTTCTGGGCATTTATCTGTAGTCGAAATCCATCACCTTGTTCCAAGGGTACGAATTCATAAACTCCTGTGAAGTAAAAGTAATAATACTTAACTTTAAATTTTAAAAAACTTGTTAGGAATTAACATCCTAGAATGAAGGGTTACAGAAACTTCACTGTTTTTGCTTTTTCAGATGGGGTCCTGTGGGACCCTGCTGTGTAGTAGTTCAGGCCAGCCTTGACTTGTGTTGATCCTCCTGCCTCAGCCTTCTCAGTACTGGGATTGCAGGGACGCACCAGCAAGCCTGGCTCAGAAGCCTTAATAAAGTTGTCTGCTGATGTTTTCCTATAGACTATGAAGACCTTGAGTGCTGCTGCTGCTGCTAGTGTAATATAAGTATATGTGTAAGGGGAAGTGCAGTGTATCCGAAGCTAAAGAAACGAAGAAAAAAAAAAAAACAAGATCCAGCTCTTACCCTCAAACACTGTGAAAACATGATTTTTTTTAAGTCAAAAGAGTCCAAGTCATTGCCCTTGGAGAGCTTACCTATATTCTACTCTCAAGAATGCACCGAGGGCCGGGGATTTAGCTCAGTGGTTTGGTGGCCTGCCTTGCAAGCGCAAAGACCTGAGTTCAATCCCCGGTACCAAAAAAAAAATAAAAAAAAAAAAAAAAAAAAAAAAAAAAAAGCTATTCACATAATGAGACCTAATTTCAGTTGCTATAATTTGAGTTGAAAGCTCAGCACTAAAAGATACTGTTTATGGTGAACATAAAAGTTTAGGGCTGTTCCTTGAACTCGGTGTAGCCATAACCTTTTCTAACATGTACACACCAAGCTGCTGGGACAGAAAAAGATCTACAAAAAGTCACAGGAACAGAGGCCTTCTGTATTCCGTAACTCTTGTCGTGGTCTGAGAGTGCACATGAAAAGCTGGAGAAATGTCACCTGAGCTAGTCTTAACCCAGATTTCCTTTTATCTCTTGCTGGTGAAGGTATGAGTTTCCTTGAAGCTGAATGTAGGAGTCACGATAATTAAACAATGGAGAAAGAATGAGTTTTGTTTTTTTTTGAGATAGGGTCTTGTTCAAGCTGGCCTAGAACTCAGCAATCCTCCTGCCTCAGCTTCCCAAGTGCTGGGATGACAGGCTTGCATCGCCACGCCCAGTGGTAAAGTTTCTTAAAATACCGTATTGTAGTATTTCTAAAACACTCGAAGCAAATATCTGTGTGAACAGTTAGGGTTGGAAGGAAGCCATCACCTGCGGGGCAGAAGCGCTGCTCAGGCCCATCATACACTGCCAGGTTCCTGTTTACCGGGATGCTGTCGTCCTTCAGGGTTAAGTGCGCTGGCTGGTCATGTTCATGGTTGGTACCGCTCAGAGCCACTGACGACAAGAGGTCAAAACTGATCTTGCCGTCGGGCTTGGGATACTCGATCGGTGTGCAATCCTTGGCTGGTCTGAGCTGATCAGAGTCAGAACCTTGCACGATTCCGAGGAAGACATGTAATAACAATTTTCAAGTACTTGTTCATGCTAGAGATTGAGCCCAGGCCTCATACATGCCAAATACACCTTCTACCAATGATCTTCACCCCCCTGAGTACTTTCATAAGCATATTATAAAAGCTTGAAAATATGTGCCAAAGAAATTTGACTTTAATCCTCTTATAGTAGTACACCGTTCTTTGAAACATACCGAGTTAATAACATCTCTTAAAAAGCAAGCTGTTGGGCCAGGGATTTAGCTCAGGTGGTACACGTACACACACACACACACACACACACACACACACACACACACACACACACACACAC
>NW_022900950.1:79189857-79196290 GCF_012274545.1 Fukomys damarensis | reverse complement strand
CGGCGCGCACACACACACACACACACACACACACACACACACACACACACACACACACACACACACACACACACACACACACACACACACACACACACACACACACACACACCAAGCTGAAAAGAACAAGGTCACTTTCCCCACTAATATTTTCCATTCATTAGTCTTTGAAAACTACGGTGGACATTCTTAAATATGTGTGAATTACCTTTATGTTTTAGAGTCCAAGGCTCCATTCCTCTGAATATCCAGTAGAATATTCCAGTGTAAATCATCCCTCCATATACACCCAGGATTCCGTGGCAGGATGGTCTTATATTTCTAACAGAATGCAGCTCCTTCCATACCCAAGATTTCTTTAAATTGTCTTCATACTCAGTTACATGGAGTCCTTTTATTTAAAAAAATGAAATGTTACATGGAAGATTGTGCAAGGTGCATAAAAACAGTATTGAGATATTTTGCTGTTGAAATAACTGATGAGTGTATCTTTACAATTTCCTATCAGGTGGTCACATCAGACTATGCTGAAGCATCACATGGAAATGTTGGGATCTTCCAAAAAGATAATGATCTGAAACAGTTTGTTGATAAGCATTTGATTTTTGGCTGTGCTAGGGATCAAACCCAGGGACTTGTGCATGCTAGGCCACTGCTCTACAACCAGTCTATCACATAGGTATGTTCTGAATACATATAACTGGTAGCATGAAAAATCAGTTTGAAAATTTAGTAAAACTGCAAGGGAAGCTTAGAGACTCTAGGTTCATTTATAAAAGTGAAAATGTTTATGCAATTCACTGAAACTACTACTATTAGGAGTTGATAATGTGTCCCTGCAAAAATACTGTATTTTAACCCCAGTACATCAGACTGTGAGGTTATAACAGGGTGAAGATGCCGATGTACTTAGAAAAATTAGAAAAAGTTTGACCCAAACGAAGCCACGTTGCCTACTCTCTTCTTCTTGAGTCCCCCGTCTCTTCTACGTTTCCCTGTATCCCCTCCTGCTCCTACAGGGACATATGCGTGTACAGCCAAGCTGAATACTTTTTTTGTAGTGCTGGGACTTGCCCATGCTACGCTGTTACTGTGCCACTGGGCTACATCCCCAGCGTCCAAGTTACTCAGTTCCAACCACAGAGGCACCCGCTATCCGTGTCTCGGGAGTAACATTCACCGAGTAGCTATGGAATTTCCAGGTACTCAGCATTCAGGATGGACACAATCCGTGCCTGCCTGACTCGTCATCCTGGTGCCAGGAAACAGCACGCAGGGTGAAAGGCGGGGGGGTGGGAGGGCTGTGTGTGCTGTCCGGCAGGGCCACCTGAGGGAGACACCTGAGCACAGGCCCAGGGAGAGTGGGGAGTTCTGAGCAGAGCCCACAGGAAGGTGGGGGTGAGTGCGGTGAGGCCGGGATGGAGGAGAGGAAGGGGCACAGCCAGGGCGGGGGAACACTGGCTCTGAGGGGAGCCGAGCCGCTCGGTCTCGCTGAGGGCTTTCCTGAGGTGTACGTGCTGGCTTCCGGCTCCATCAGGCAGAAGGGCCCTGTGCCTGGCCTGCCGCGCCTGCTAAAGATCAAGTTCTACCTTCTGCAAAGCCGCTCTGCTCTCCACCGAAAGATGCCTCGGCGTCTGTGGGGCCTCTTGGCGTGTACACCTCATGGACACGATGTAAGGCAGAGCTAGAGAATCCAGAATGGACTCTCGTCTACTCTTTGTGGGGCGGCAATACTAGGGAATCGAAACCAGGACCTTCACAGTGAGCTGCATCCCAAGCTCCCTCACCCCCTTTTAAAAAAAAAATCAAGGGCTGGGGATTTAGCTCAGTGGCACCACACCTGCCTTGCCAGTGCAAGGTCCTGAGTTTGATCCCTGTTACTGCAAAAAAATAAAAACAAAAAACCTACTGGTAAAAAAAAAAAAAAATCAAGACAGTATCTCCTTAAGTCAGTTGTCCGGGTGGGCCACACACTTACGACTCTCCTGCCTCAGCTTTGAGAGTGCTAGGATCACAGGCATGTGCCACCAAGCCCAGCTACCAGTCTATTTTTTGGGGGGGCATGGTTTCAGATAGGGTCTCACTATGTAGTTGAGACTGACCTGGAACTCACTATGTAGCCCAGGCTGGTCTCAAATGACAGAGATCCTCCTGCCTCAGCCTCCAGAGTGCTGGGATTACAGACGTGCACCACACGCCCAGTAAAACAGATCTTTTAAGGTCAAATGAAACAGATCTAACCTGACAATTTCATTTTCTGTAAGAACTTCTTACCTATTGTGTTTGACTGGAGATTTTCATTAGTTAGTTGATTAAAAACTGATTCTGCTGCCAAACTTCCACTTTTCATTGCTGTGTGGGTACCTTTGATCTTGGGAACATTCATAAAACCAGGGCTGCAACCAATTAGTAAACCACCAGGAAAGGTGAGTTTCGGTATGGACTGAGGAGAACAGAATATATCTGTTAGCTCAAATTAAGCAAAACTGAATATTCCAAATCAAGTTTCTAGAACTGCAGGGAAATGATGAACGGTAAGAATTTGTATGCAACAATGGGAAAACGAAAAGTCTTCCTTCCCTAGAGTGAAAATTACTACTATTAATTTTTTGTTAAAATTTTACCTTTTACTATTCCATGGACTGATCTACATGGGACATATTTAAGGTTGAAGCATATTTTACATTGTCTTTTGTGTGTGTGGTAACAGGGATTGAACTCAGGCCCTTCTGCTTGAAAGGCAGGCAGCAGAACCACTGAGCCAAATTCCTAGCCCTCGAAGCATATTTTAAATAAGATGATTTTTTTATTCTTTTTGTTTTGTTTTGTTGAGACAGGGTCTCACTATGTAGTTGAGACTGACCTGGAACTCACTATGTAGCCCAGGCTGGTCTCAAACTCACAGCGATCCTCCTGCCTCAGCCTCCCAAGTGCTGGAATTACAGGTGTGCACCACCACGCTCAGCTCTTATTCATTTATTTTTGATGATACTGGGGACTGAACCCAGGGCCTTCACACTGAGCTACATTCAATACCCTTTATGTTTTACTTTGAGACAGCGTCTTGCTAAAAGAAGGCAGTGCTTGAACTTGCAATCCTCTTGCCACAGCTTCCCAGAATACTAGGATTACAGGTGCACTCCACCACGCACAGCCATAAAATGTTTCAATTTATACCTGTGTCAGGGCTGGGGATTTAGCTCAGTGGTTCCCTGCCTGCCTCACAAGTGCAAGGTCCCGAGTTCAATCCCCGGTACCAAAAAAAAAAGAAAAAAAGAATGGTCTTATACCTGTGTCATAGTTGGAAATATTCTTTAACCCTGAATGACTGAAATCTAAATTGAGATTTTTTTCTATCTGCATTCCAGAAACGTACAAGGCTTACAAAGGCTTTGACACACCCTTTTCATTTAGTTTGGTACCTAGGGTTGGAATCTGTGATCCAATCACGGCACTACTGTAACCAAGTATTACTCTAAGCAATATGTTCTGATTAACTTAATAAACTGAATTTCCAAAACAGATTGTAAGGAGGTCACTAACAGCATACATTTCTGATATAAAACAACAGAAACAATGCAATAAAGGTGATTTTTGGAGGTTAGCCAGCAGAAGTCTATCTACAGCCCACAACGGAACAGACAGGAAAATGCACCCTAGTTTGGAAAGAGAAGCACCCAGTGTGGAGTTTCTTCATTCTGCTGGCAAAGTGGTGGGCTAGAAAAGCCTGGCTGACGGCACAGCCTTAGCGAGGGGCTAGAAGGGAAACGCAACACCATCAGGTGCAAGAGCGCCAGGACCACAGCTCACACAGAGAAAGGAGCAAGAACAGCACCCACAGCACACCAGGGCAGGAGGGGCGTGAGCCAGGCGGCCCTGCTCTGCACAGGACACAAGTGCAAGAGGGCCCGTTCTCAGGCCGAACCTAGCACGAGAAGGCACTAACTCAATATCACAAAGCAGGTAGCGGGAGAAAGCGTCCCAGTGACAGCAGGTAGGGACTGGCTGGAGACAGTGCTATTCTGATACAAGGCTGTCGCTTACTGACACTAAGTGACTCCAGACCAGAGGAGAGTGAAGTTTAATAAGAGAACACAGCCTGTAGGGTCAAGTTATTCCAAAACAGGTGCCTGCATCCTATAAAAGCCACACAGTCCAAGGAAAATGTGTTTCTAGACTGAGGGCCCTAGCCAAAGTGGGTGGCGTTCCTGGCAGGGGGCACCTTGTTAAAGAGCCAGGAACCCCAGAAAGCCATGCTGAGAACCACTGTCTTCAATAAACTAGGCCTGCAAATTATTAGAAACCCATCAGGAAAGGTCAGTTTGGGTATAGATGACATGAAAGTCAGACGATACTTATTAGATCAAAATAAACACAACTGAATACTTCAAATTACTGCCTCTTAAGTTTTCAAAGACTTAGCAGAAATAAGTGTCTGAATCTGGCTAATAAAGTAGGAAATTCTGGTAAAAAGTAGGAAATTCTGGTAAAAAGTTCTTGTGCACGTGTGTGTGTGTGTGTCATCTCTTCTGAAAGATCCGAAATCTGAAAATCTGAAAATGATCCGAATGCTGAAGTACGCAGGACAATGTTTTTAAGCAGATATATGTAGCAATGCATACACTGAGCCCTTTACACTAAAAGAATGAGACTGACAGTTCACGTTACGGACAGCATCCGGAGAAGTTCAACAAGACCTGAAAAGAGTTATGCCGTTCAGTAAATACATCTAGCAAGCTGAGCAGCTATTCCTGAAAGAAAAACAACCTGATGAGAATTCCGTAACGGAGGGACGGGGATGGAGCTCAGTGGCACCACACCTGCCTTGCAAGCACAAGGTCCTGAGTTCCATCCCTGGTAGTGGAAAAAAAGAGAATTCCATAACAGAACTTAGGGCATTGATATTTTAAGATTTCAATGATTTTTACAAGAGTATGATTTTACTTTACAAGTTGTTATAGAACTTCATTTTCATATTAAGAAATCACCGTATTTTCCTGTTGTCTGTTATTCTGGGGGGCAGTTGACACAGGGTCTTACTATGTAGTTCACTACGAATTTACTTTGTAGCCCAGGCTGGCCTCAAACTCAAAGCAATTATCCTGCCTCAGCCTCCTTCCACAACACCTGGCTTGTCTGTTACTTCTGTAAAGATTCTTTTAAAAATCAAATTTCTAAAACAGTCCTAGATTCCTAGAATATTAGACACAGAAGGGGTTATTCTTATTTTACAGATGACCTGTAAGGCCAGAAGTTACGTAACTTGCTCCAGATCATTTGGTATAACTTTTAAAGTTGGCTTTTAGATCAGCCTATCTGTTACTACTTTCCCAACAGTACATTTAAAAAGATTTATTTTGAACATATACTAAAATAGGACACTTAAGCGTAAAAACAGAGCCCATTTAAAAAATGGATAATAGGCCACGCTTGCTCCCGACCCAGCCGCCATCGCTCAAGCGCCGGGAGGGAGCCTGGGCCCCGATCCACCCCGGGAAGGAGAACCACGACTGTGCCCGACCCAGCAGCCATCGCTCAAGTGCCGGGAAGGTAGCCGCGTGGGCGCCCCTGAACCTCCATAATCCCCACCCCCCGCACTCTCAGACCTCCTGACTGTGCCAGTCTTTGGACCCACTCTGCAAAGACAGAGGTGGTCATCAAGGGTATTTTTCTGAGTTCCCAACTTTGAACATCTTTAAAGAAAGGGCGTGGGAAACCTGTAATAGAACGTTGCGGAGTTCAACCATTCAGAAGGATGGGGAACTCAATCTGGGCCTTGCAGCCCGAGGTCAGTCAGCGTCATGGGGTTCAGCCATCAGCTAACTGAGATCAGGGGTCTTGCATCCTCACTCTGTCTGAGCCATTAAATGGTAAATACACTATATTGAATTTTGTTCACTGCACACATGTTCTGGACTGCTTCTTGATTTCAATTTAATTCAAATGATTTAAGGGTGATAAACTAGTGACTACCACAGGTGGTCAGTGTCCAAGTTGTGCTTGATCTTAATGTGTTGCTGATTGTATCAGTTGCGATAAAGCATTGCGGTTGATTTGATGAACTGTTTTCTCTGATGTTATGAAGATGAGAATGTCTGTGGGTCGTTAGAGACACAGAAGCTAGGGTGCAACTATATCAGGAAGATTTGGGTGATAATCCAGAGATTAAACCAAGGACAGTCCGACAACAAAAATTAAAATGAGAAAACACTTAAGAAAGACACGAGGACAGACTTCCAGTTCACCAATGGCAAACAGTAGGGCAAATGAGGATGAAAAGGCCGATAGTGAACCACCAGCGCACCCTGAACTCAAAGCACAGGAAGTAACAAAACAGATCAATCAGGCTCTAGAAAAATTCAAAACAGAAATAATTTCCCAGATAACCATAGAGATAGTGAGCAATATGGAAGTCATGATTCGAGACTCTAGA
>NW_022900950.1:79188195-79188925 GCF_012274545.1 Fukomys damarensis | reverse complement strand
ACATATCAGTTATAACCAGCATTGTCAATGGCCTCAACTCACCAATCAAGAGAAATAGACTGGCAAAATGGAAGAAGCAAATCCCACAATATGTTGTATACAAGAAACAACCACCTAGTGCAAAAAGAAGCCCATAGACTGAAAGTGAAAAGATAGAAAACAATTCTCCATGTGACAGGAACCCAGAAGAAAACAGGGGTAGAAATCTTATTTGCAGACAAAGTAAATTTCAAACCAAAACTGAATCTAGTATTATTGATGTAGGACAGTACTGTATCATACCTCTATGAATGTAAAATATCTAGTACCTGCTCTATGATGCACAGTAGGGACCATGCTTTATCAGAGCTACATTTAAGGATATTACTCTAGAATGTTCTCTTTCCAGATGATGATTAAGAGGCTAAGAGAAAAAATGGTGCCAGGTACCACAACAGCAACAGAACTTTGCTGTTGTCTGGATATTATTCTTTTCTTTGTTTTTTTTTTAATGGAATGTGCTGAATGTCTATAATTTTGTTCAGATAACTGCAGAACCTGGAAAAGCTGTTGCTGCTATCGATGCATAACATACTATTAGTAGTCTTTTTATATATATAAAATTGAATTTTGGGAAACTTTAACGGTGCTGCCAACTTTGGAAAAAGTCATCCCAATTTACTGTGTTGACTTGGCATTGTACAGAAATGTACAAACATATTGGTCTAGAAATGTTAATTTATTTTTATTT
>NW_022900950.1:79167177-79188035 GCF_012274545.1 Fukomys damarensis | reverse complement strand
TAAATGGGGAGGGGAGGAGGGGGTAAAGGGAGGGCAGGGACAAGGGGAAAAAATGAGAATCAAGACCTATTATGTAAAGGTACAGAATCCCAATGATGAATGTATGTGTACTGTATACCTAGATTGTACCAATAAACTCAATAAAAAGAAAAAAAATTTTTGAAAAAAAACAAAAAAAGAATGGATAATATCGTCAGTTGGAATAAAATTTGCCTTTTAGTTTCTGAGCCATTAAGGCAAGGGGAAAAAATGAGAATCAAGACCTATTATGTAAAGGTACAGAATCCCAATGATGAATGTAATTGTACTGTATACCTAGATTGTACCAATAAACTCAATAAAAAGAAAAAAAATTTTTGAAAAAAAACAAAAAAAGAATGGATAATATCGTCAGTTGGAATAAAATTTGCCTTTTAGTTTCTGAGCCATTAAGGAGCAAGGGGAAATATGAACTCACTCATTAAACAAAGCTCACAAATTTTTCTTTTTTTTTTTTTTTTTTTTTTACTTTTTCTGGTACCAGGGATTGAACACAGGACCTTGAGCTTATGAGGCAGATCCTTGGCCTTAACAACTTTATCTCTGAGATCAAGTTTTTTTTAGGAAAAACTAAGCTTATGGTGTAATTCAGTTACTGTATATATACTTTTATAACTACTAGGCACTTTAATTCCACCAATTTTCTTCCTATGGGTAATTTCCTATTCTTTACTGAACTGGTTTTATTACATTTTCAATTCTGAATTTATCATTAAAAAAAGGACTTTTTTAAAAAGCTCAGTGACTTACCTGAAGGCCACCTTCATTGAGAGCTCTGGCTCCGTAGGCAATCCTTTTTCCACCTTCCAGGGTTGGCTGAATGCTGGGGTGGTGTTTCCACCTTTGGAACTCTCTAAAGGGACTCAGGTAGGGATTTTGGTAGTCCAGACCAACCTTAAAAGGTTTACATTTAAAATTGACATTTTTATACAATTAGGAATTTTTATTTCAAATTAAAGCTAAGCGACTTTATTAAGAAATGTGTACCTTAAATAGTATTTGTTGAAATATACACAGCAAGGGAAATTTAAATAAATAACCATATAAAATCTGCATGCAAAAGAAAGGGTAAACAAAGACACTATGTTTATAATCAACAGAAGTTTAAAAATTGAGACTTTTTTTTTGGTCTTTTTTTTTCTTTTTGGTACCAGGGATCAAACTCAGGACCTTGCACTTTCCAGGCAGGCGCGGGCTAAATCCCTGGCCCTTTCTTTTGGTCTTTTTGAGATGCTGTCTTGCTAATCCGGGCTGGCCTTTAACTCACTAGGTAGTCCAGGCTACATGTACAGCAGCCCTCCTGCCTCAGCCTCGCGGGTGCTGGGATTACAGGTGTGCGCCACCATGCCTAGCTCAAAAATTGAGAATATATTAACATATTATGCTATGAAAATCAAAATACAAATTAGAAAAGCAAGTGTAGGAGTCAGGTGTGGTGGTATAGCTCTATAATCCCAGCAGAGGGGCTGAGGCAGGAAGGTTCCATGAGTTCGAGGCCAACATGGACTACACAGTGAGTTCAAAGCCAGCCTGGATTATACAGCAAGACTTTACTTCAAAAAATTGAAAAAAAAAACTGTATGTGTCTCAGATTATGTTTTTACAAAAGGAGATGTATTATTCATTCATTAAAATCAACTACAGAAAAAAACTAAAAATCTATACTATAGTACCACTTATGACAAAATAAAATGAACGTAAAATCATATTCATGAAGAGGACATGAAACAGAAGGGTACATTTTACAAGACATTTCCACAGTATATAAATGAATTACCATGGCTTCTTCCTGGTTTTCCACTAAGACACCCTAAGGTTACGCACTGAACGCCGTTCTGGGGGCAAACACCGAGAGCGTGCCCACTCCATGCGCTGTGCAGAAAGCCGGCCGCAACACGGCCCCCGTTGCTCCAGAAACTCATCTTTCCACTCCCTGCAGTGCTCCACATGTAATTTACCACAGCCGAGAAAGAGCGGCTTGTTCCTAGGACGTCTGCCTGTGCTCGCGTCACTGGGACTGGGCTCTGCCCTGGGCCTAGTTCCTTCACTCAGTGTGCACTGGGACAGCTGTTTAACCTGTTTGGACTCCAGCTTCCTCATCAAGGTGACGGACGTGATGGGCTGGCATGGAACGCCCAGGACCAGGAGCAGCACAGGCACAATAGCGATGTGTTTTACGTCGGCCAAAGTCTCCAGTAGCCATAAGCACTTTACATACTGATATAATTAGGAAGTAAGCTTTCCACGAAAAGCTTTTTACACTCTCCAGATTCCAAAGTCCTTGTTTTACAGCCCCGGGGTCCCCCGCAGTGCTTCAGAATGGGGCTGTGACTTACCACGAAGCCCAGAGCCACGAGGGGCTCCCCTTCATTGAGGTGGTACAGGAAGGAGCCTCCGTATGTGTGTCTATCCAGGGGCCAGCCGACAGTGTGGTCCACCCGCCCAGGCTTCCACTTCTGTTCATCAATGATCCACAACTAGAAAGCAAAAGAGTTCTACAGCATTAATTACGAGTGAAAACTCTGATACGAACAACACACAAAAAAAATTCCTTCATGTATCAAATAAAAGTTTATTTCTTTTTTCTTTTTTGGTACCTGGGATAAATTCGGGCCCTTGTGCTTTCACAGCAGGCAGCAGAACCACTGAGCCAAATCCCGGGACAAAACTTTGATGTAACTTGAGGTTTGAACTTGCAATCCTCCTGCCTCAGCCTCACAGAGTGCTGGGATTACAAGAGTGTGTCACCATGCCTGGAGAAATATTTTATATATGGATGTACGTTTTGGTGATGGGGATTGAACCCCAGGCCTAACACATACCAGGCAAGTGCTTTACCACTGAGCCGTATCCTTAGTCCTTAACAATCATTTAAGAAAGGGGATATAATGAAAATTTAGCACTGTAATAAGCATAAGATTTAGGAAAATAGACTAAAGAATAGATAACTGAGAAAATATACAAAATTTATCCCAGTGACATTTTAGATTAAAGATCAATATACCATGTTGAGTATTCCATAAACTAAATGATCTTTATTACAATTTAATTTAGTTTTTTGGGTTTTTTTTTTGAGATAAGAGTCTCGCCATGTAGTTCAGGTTGGCCTTAAACTCACTGTGTAGCCCAGGCTGGCCTCAAACTTGTGGCCACCCTCCAGCTTCAGCCTCCTGAGTACTGGGATTACAAGGGGCACCACCATGACCAGCCACATTACAATTTTTATTGATTTATTTATTTATTTGGGCGACGGTGTACTGGGGATTGAACTTAGGACCTGGCACTTGTGGGGCAAGTGGTGTCACCACTGAGCTTAACCCCCGGCCCCCATATTACAATTTTAAATAAATACTTCTATGTGGGATGTGTGACCATCCACAGACAGCATACAGATAATAGGTCCAATACCACTAGGCAGAGAGCATTAGTCTGCTAAAAAAGGTCAAGACTCACAGCAAGCAACATTTGATAAAACAATTCCAAGATGTAGAAAAAAATGTAATAATTTGATCAATATTTCCTAGCCTTTTGGAAAAATATATCAAATATTTTTAGTTATAATGACCACTTCAAATCAGTCAGTGAAAAACATAATTGTAAAATTAAATTAAAATTATATGCTACATGACAATAAAAATTAGTTTAAGTCCTATCTTTCAAAATAAAAACTAACAAAGCCAGGTGTGGTGGCGCACACCTGTGATCCCAGCACTCGGGAGGCTGAGGCAGGAGGCGTTGTGAGTTTGCTACATGACAATAAAAATTAGTTTAAGTCCTATCTTTCAAAATAAAAACTAACAAAGCCAGGTGTGGTGGCGCACACCTGTGATCCCAGCACTCGGGAGGCTGAGGCAGGAGGATCGTTGTGAGTTTGAGACCAGCCTGGGCTACACAGTGAGTTCCAGGTCAGTCTCAACTACATAGTGAGACCCTGTCTCAAAAAACCAAAACAAAAAACCAAAACCAAAACCAAACAAACAAACAAACAAAACTTAACAAGTGAGGATACCTCCTTCAGTCCAATCCCATAGGTCTGGGTATCACAATTGGCCCTCAAGTCGAAAGTCTTGTAGAGCTGCTTGGCCAGGTGTCCGTGGCAACCCTCTGCAAAGATCGTGACTTTGGCATGGAGTTCCAATCCTCTCTCAAATGTCATCTAAAAAGCAAAAACCACGTTAAATGGCAACATCCGACAACTTAAAACGTACTCGCATTCTGGTCAGTTTTAAGTTGCTGAAGATCCTAAGTATACTGCTTCAAGTGGAATCTAATTTAAATTCTGTAATGTGTATAAAAGCAAATAAAGCATGCTCAAGATAAACAAAACAAAACAAACCTGTTCTACAATGAAAACGTTTGTTTTTGATTTTCTAGCCTTACCACTGGAAGCCAAAAACACTTTCTTGTGAATTATGCAAAATATTTCTACAGACACAAAACTGTATGCTGGCTGTTTACACCCTTTTAACACAAACAGGACCACCCCAAACACGCTCTCCAGCTACTCGCCTCTCTGCTGTCTTGTGGCATGCACTTGAGATGCACCCTAGTCATGTCTGTGAAGACGGGGCTCCGGACCCTTCCTACTCTACCCTGGCCGTCTCCTCACCCACCACCCACAAACCTGCCTTTCTGTTCCCACCATCTCTCTTCTATTTCACTTAATTCACTTGTATTTTAGGTTTTTTCAGAGAAACCATGTGACATTTACCTTTCTGTGTCTTATTTCACTTAACATTATGCTTTCTTCACTTTTTCCTATGTTTAACCTACAATATTGTAAAACTGAAATGTTTTTTCCTACTATAAAAGAGTGACAATGAGAAATTTGCTCTCTTTCCTTTGCAGTACTCAATAAGGGTACTGCAAGTGTGATGGCACATGACTATATTGTAGCACTCTGGGAGGCTGAGGCAGGAGGATCCAAGTTTCAATCCTAGTCTGGGCAACTTACTGAGACCTTGTCTTAAAATGAAAAATGCAAAAAAGGGCTAGGGGTATAGCTCAGTGTGAAGGCCCTGGGTTTAATCCTCAGACTGAAAAAAAAAAAGTTACTGAATAAAAGAATTGGGAATAATCAGAAGAATTTCTTATGAAATGTATGTTTTTCTTGATGTTTTTCTAGTCATGTTTCTATGTATCTACGTATAAGCAGGTATACATTCATACAATAACTTTACACAGATATACTGTTTTAAAATTGTTTTCATATAATAAAGTGATTTGCCTAAAGCAATATACACCAAATAAAGCATTCACTTTAAAGGCTTAAGCAGATTCCCATAATTTTTCAACCAAATTTGAACAGTCGAACAATAAGGTTGTTTCACTGTTTATTACATTGTTTGTATCTAATATCCTTGTCGCTAAGTATTTTCAGTGTACATGTAAGAATTGCTTCGTTATTAACTTAATGCCTTTGGTTGCTAGAGTTTGAGTGTCTTTCAGGTGTTTACTGGTAACTTCTGTTTTCCTTGTGAAACACGTATCCATAACCCACTTACGCATATGTGGATACGCGATGGGTTCCACGGGTTCAAGCCTGAGAAGATGGGACTGACTGCGGGTGGAGAGCTGGGGTCCTCTGGGGCTGATCGGAGCGGCACCAGGGGGCAGAACCCTAACCACAGCGAGGTAAACAGTCACGGAATGACACGGTCCATCCCAGGAGCCTTGCTTTTCTCCACTACATACACGTGCTCCTGAAAGAATTCTTTAAAAGCTCAGAATCGGCGCTGGGACAGTAAGACGTCCCTGATTCCTGTTGCTTAGAGGCAGTATCTCATGGAGCTGTCCCGGATGTGCTCCACTGCAGGGGCACAAGAGCTTCGCTTGCCTCAGCCTCCTAAGTAGCTGGGTCCACAAACCACAGAACACACAAAAAATCTGAACAAAATGAAACAACACAAAAATATCAAGATGGAAGAATGTGTGAATTTTGTTGTGATAGTAAATAAGCTATTTGTAAATTGTAACATTTATGAATTTCATAACTAATAATTGTCATAATAAAGAAACTACCATCATGTAGGAGAAACAATATTCCCTTATCATTATGTGACAATAGGCGAGGCCTCAGAATCCCTGGGGCTTGTAAGAAACAGCTTCCACTGCCTCCCACAGGACATGTGCACCTCTCCCTGAACCTGCAGTAGCTGACTACCAGGGGGGCCCCTGGAGCAGGTACGCCTCAGCGTGGCCCTGTTTCTGAGCAGGAAGTAGTAAGAAGCAGGGAGACACACAGGAGCAGCCTAGATTCTTAAGTTTGTCTGAGAGTTGCAGAGAAGAGGGAACACTACTACTGGGTACTTCCTGACGCCTAAGACTGTACCTGGCACTGTGCCAGGCCCTGGGGTGACCTTCCGTAAGACTCTCCTCATTAAGTTTATGATCTAGTTGGAAAATCAAATAAGCAAATAAACAGATAATTCATTATGATTTGTTTTATTTTTGTTATAGGAAAGCAAACTAGCTTTTGTGTCTTTTCCAAGAAACTCCAGAGGTGAGAGCTGTATATTCTCATGGCTTTTTTTTTTCAGATCCAAAAATACAAATTATGAAAACTATTCAGGCTTACATTTTGGTTTTTTTGGGGGGATACCGGGGATTAAACTCAGGTCCTTGCACTTGAAAGGCAGGCCACCGAACCGCTGAGCTAAATCCCCGGCCCTCAGGCTTACATTTTGAATGAGACAGAGGCAAGCAGTTTTATATCAACCTAAAGATCTGTTACAATCAGGTCACAGTCAACCAGCATTTACCTACTAGTAACAATCGGACTCGTGTCCACAGGAACAAAAACTGTGGAGGTGGCAGCGCAGTTCACCGATGAACAATACATGTCTGCAAGTTTTAGTAATAGCTTCTTGATTACCTCACTGAGTGAAATAAAAGTTTGACTGTTTATATGATTGTGTGGTACTAAGGATGGAATCCAGGGCCTTCACTCTGAGCTACAGCCCAGCCCTTTTTATTTTTAGACAAAGTTTGCTAAGTTGTCCCAGCAGAATTTGAACTTGTGATTCTCCTGCTTCAGCCTCCCAGAGTGCTGGGAATACAAGCATCTACCACCACACCTGGCTGAACAATTATTCTCAAACACGTTGTCTAAATCACGCTAAACTCAAAATTGCTTCTGTATTTTTAGCAACAGAAAAATTCCCTATTTATTCTAAAATCCACATAATTAACTCACAGTTTTGGAGCAAGACCTACATGAGTCTCAACTGGTTCTTTCTTTTTTTTGTCTGTCAGTTTACTAAACACACAACAAAAGATAATTACCTTCGGGGCACCATCCTTCTGTATTCCTACATCGTTGGTGGCAATTCCTTTTACACTACCATCTTCATGGAAAAGCACCTGAAAATGATAAAAACAACTTATCACTTCAAGATTCATACTAATCTGTTTGAAAAGAAACAGGTTTCTTACAAATGGAACACTTCTCTGGGAAACAGAAGTACAGGCTTTGAAATTAAGGTAAAATGAGATATGCTTTCAAGGTAGTCCCTTGTGGAGTATGAGACAAGTCAAACTGCTGGAAATTAAAACAATGCCACAACCCTGACAAGGACTGCAGGAGGGGTAGGAGAGGGTATCACAGAAACAAGTGCTCTTTTCAAAGAGCAAATCTTGTCTAACACATTTGAAAACAAAACTGTAACAAATGAAGAACACAAATGGAATTTAAGTGTCAAGAAAGTTTGTGTCTCGAATTAAGATCTCAAAATATAAAACAACAGAGACCGATAGTGCACTGGTGGATACAGTTTATTTCTGGAAGAAAAGAGAAAAGTAATTCTGATGATGAGAAGCAGCAATGCTTTTTAACCCATCTGATTCCTGACAGGAAGAAATGCTCTGGACAGAAAGCACATACGGTAACGGACACGAGCAGCATGTCAATGACAAGGGGCGCTGGCCACGAAAAGGTGGAACAAGATTAATAGCATGGGTGAAAAGGAAGAACCTCAACCATGTCCGTCTCAGCACCAGAGCAAAGAACAAGCAAACAGCCAATGATCTGGGGAGAGAAGAAAGTGCAAGAGACTTCCAGCGCAGATGTCTATACTCGAGTGAAAATCAGGGATTCTACAAACTACCTACCTGTGACTTTGACGCTGACCCCAGTCAAGAAAGTTTAACAAGGAGAAATACAAAATCCCACATGCTGGGAAAACATATTCAGAGCAGCACATAAACAGAAGACTTAGGGGTTTTCACTTACGTACAGTCAGGATAGAAACATCTTTAAATTTTTGAATATTTTCTGATGCCAAAGACAAAAGATCACTGTTCCCTCCTTCTAATTATGTCCGCCAGCCAGGTTCTGACCGCAAATCCTTTCTGTCTTTCTGGGACACATGGGACACTGTAAGAAAGCTCAGTTCTATGTCTCAGGAATGCCTTGAACAGCCATGGGGAACCCTCCACCATCCTGGCTTCCGTCGTATGGAGTCTGGGCTAGCTGCCTGGCTCCAATCTGTAACTTCTTGCTTACCAAAGAAAAAGCAATTATTGTTTTTCCTTTAGGCGAAGTTAATTCACAGTATGTAATAGACTCTGCCTGGTTATTTAAAAGACAGATTTCTTTCCTGGCCTGTGAAATTTCTTTATTGGTTTAATACTTATTCAATAATAAACTTGTTTTATTCTTCTTTACAATTTGTAGAGAGGATTTTACTGAGTTGGTAATTTTATTTTATTTTATTTTTTTTGGTACTGGGGATCGAACTTGGATCCTTGCGCTTGCAAGGCAGGCAGCAGAACCACTGAGCTAAATCCCCAGCCTGGTAATTTTATTTTTAATAATTTTCCCAAAGAAACATAATGACAAGTGTGATACGGTTGCCAAATGTTTACTAAGAGAACTGAAAAAACTTTGGAAGAAGTTTCTAGAACGAGGAAGGTGATAGGCTTGAAGTAATTTAATCATTTTGGTCATTACTTTATAAAGGAGATAAAAAGGAATGCATGTGGAAGAATGTAATAAGAATATTGAAGGAGCTCAAATTATAAAACACGATATTTGAAAGAAATGAGAATATTTAGCCAGGGAAAGAAAAAACTCCAGAGTGAAAATGGAGAAGGAAACAGCACAGGGTAATTTTAACTGGAGAAATGTCCTGAGAAGAAGCCATAGATTTGTTCTGTGTAGTATAAAACAGTAGGTAACTCCCACTCAGCATAAGGAAAAGACTGCCAATAGTCCTCCAAACAGCTCATCATAAGAGGATTTGTGATAGGCTTGAAGTAATTTAATCATTTTGGTCATTACTTTATAAAGGAGATAAAAAGGAATGCATGTGGAAGAATGTAATAAGAATATTGAAGGAGCTCAAATTATAAAACACGATATTTGAAAGAAATGAGAATATTTAGCCAGGGAAAGAAAAAACTCCAGAGTGAAAATGGAGAAGGAAACAGCACAGGGTAATTTTAACTGGAGAAATGTCCTGAGAAGAAGCCATAGATTTGTTCTGTGTAGTATAAAACAGTAGGTAACTCCCACTCAGCATAAGGAAAAGACTGCCAATAGTCCTCCAAACAGCTCATCAGGTAAGAGGATTCTGTGTGCCTTATAATCTGGAAAATCACCATGGGGTACAATGTAAGAAATTCAAGCACACCTTGGATGAGATCTTTTTTTTTTTTTTTTGAAAAAGTCAACATGTATTTATTTTTTTTTTCAGCTTTAATTGAGTTTATTGGTACATTTTAGGGATACAGTACAGTTACATTCATTGTTGGGATCTTGTACCTTTACATGACAAGTCTTGATTCTCATTTTTTCCCCTTACCTCTGCCCTCCCTTCAGCCCCTCCTCCCCTCCCCATCTACAAACACTTTATTTTCATCTTTTCATTCTCTCACATGTTTTTCTTTTCCCTTTTTACTCTTCCCCTACCCATCCCACCTTCCCTACACCTTTAGCTCATTTCTTCCCATTTCTAAATGTCAGTAATCTTATTAGGATCTTATGCACTGTTGCAGATTATTCACACCAGAGAAACTATTCGATATTTACACACGTGTGACTTATTTATTTCACTTAGGAGTATATCTTCAATATGTATCCATTTTCCTATGAATGAATCTATTTTCTCGTTCTTTATGGCTGAGTAATATTCCATTTTATAGAAAAACCACAACTTCTTTATCCAGTTTCCAACGGATGGGCAAATGGGCTGTTTCCAAGATTTAGCTATTACAAACTGTGCTGCTATAAACATGGGTGCACATACTTCTCTGTGATATGATTCTTTTAGTTCTCTTGGAAAGATACCCAGCAGAGGGATGGCTGGGTCAAATGGAACCTCCAGTCCAAGCTCTTTGAGGTATCTCCATATTGATTTCCATAGTGGTTGCACCAGTCTGCACTCCCAACAATGGAGATCTTTTTAAAGTTCCCTTTAATGTTGATTCTAAAATCATATGGCTTTTCTGAAATATTTTATTTCTGTAAAATTCTTACTCTACCTTCAAATGAAAGAGATTATGTGCCAAAAACATTAAGTGAACTATACACACCTCGGCAGCAGCATAACCAGGGTACACTTCAACACCGAGGGCTTCGGCTTGTTCTCCCATCCAGCTCACTAAATGTCCCAGCCGTACAATGTAGTTGCCATGATTGTTCATTGGAAGACCTACAAATACATGCTTCATTTGAAAATCTGACTTTATTGATAAAATCTCAATTAAAATTCTAAATCAGTGTGTATTTCTATATAAATGTACATGCTATCTTGATGGTCATAATTTCAACTTGTATTTTGTAAATGTGGCTTGGAGTTCTAATTTATTATTTTATTAGCACAAATTTGCCGTACATAATGATTAAGCTCGCTATGGGTGGCCGGTGTGTATATATAATGTTAACTCATTTTACTTCCCTCTCCCTCCCTCCCCTCCCCTCATCTCTTGGGCCTTTTCCCATTTGCAAAAGATCTATATCCTTACATGCTATTATGTATCTCCTATTTTGCGCTTTACATTATGTATACTCTGGGTTTCTCATACAAGAGAAAAACCATGTGTTAAGCTTGTGTGTATGACCTCTTTTTCTTTTTTTTTTGTTTTACAAGCCAAATGTATTTGGCCATTTGCAAATATCCTTCCATCTTTGACATATATCATCAATGTTAACACACTTTAACTTGTTTTGTTTTTTTTTTCCAGCCCAACATAGTTTAACTTGTAATTACAGTATTCTGCAGTATGCAAGACACAAGTATCATCCTGGATAGAGACTGACTTATTCTTCATATGAATGGAGGACACTGTGAGATTTGATTAAATAATTTACCACAGTATTACATTGTGAGAGTTCTTTGCAGCAGGAAATCTTTGGTGAATCCCGAGGACATGTCTTTTAGGAATGAACATTTTGCGTTTATCTTGTGACATGGTCAGTTCATGCTGGCCTGTATGTAACCCAGGCCAGCCTCAAACTTGTGGCTATCCTCCTGCCTTAGCCTAACAAGTGTTGGAGTTACAGCAATGCACCACCCTGCCTGGCAAAAATGACCTTTTTAAATTCACTGTATCTGTCTGGTTTTACTCCAGAATAAACCCTGTTATGACAACAAATTTAACATTTGATGAAAGACTCTGACTCATTTTTCTTAACATTATGATTTCAAGGTGGGGCCGGGATTTAGCTCAGTGGCACCACACCTGCCTGGAAAGTGCAAGGTCCTGAGTACCAAAACAAAAACAAACAAAATGATTTCAAGGTGTATCCATTTTCCTACATATGGCTGAAATTTATGGCTTAGTACTCCATTGTGTATAAATACATTTTCTTTATCCATTCAACTGTGTTGATGGACACAGCCAACTTCCAAGATTTAGCTATTATATGAGTTGTGCTGCTATAAATATGGGCATGCCTATTAATATAATGGATTAACTCTTCAAAAGATATCGAGAAGGGGACTAACTGGGTCAAATGGAATTTCTATTTTTAGTTTTTATTTTCCCCCGGTACTGGGGATTGAACTCAGGACCTTGCACTTGCAAGGCAGGTGTGGCACCACTGAGCTAAATCTCTGGCCCCCTATTTTTAGTTGAGTTTAATTTCCAGACTGATTTTACTAGTTTACATTCCTACCAACAGTGTAGACCAGATCCTTTTACCCTGCAGCCTATGTTATTTGATTTCTTTTTATTTTGTTATTTGATTTCTTGATGACAGCCACTCTTTCTGGAATAAGATAGATTCTCAGTGTTGTTTTGATTTGCATTTCTCTGATGGCCAGAGATGTCGAACATTTTTTCATGTATTTATTGGCCATTTGCAATTCTTTCAAGAACTGTCTATTCTATACAAGTGCTCCTTTTTTCAATGAGTCTTTTATTTTGGGGAGTCTAATTTTTTTGTTATTTATACATTTTAGATATTACTCCTCTGAGCAGTAGCTGGCAAAATTTCCCTATTTTGTAGTTATCTTTTCTTCATGCTGCTTGTTTCCTTTGCTGTGCACTAATTTATTAAATTAAAAATTCCCAGTTGGCTTATAAGGCTACTGCTAAGAACGGACTTCTAGTTCTGCTTTCCCACAGTTAGGTGTATAACTCTGGATAAATCCTCCAAATCTGTGGGCTCTTCTTTCTCATTTGTAAAGAAGGGGATTTCTCCATTTGAAATGAAGTTCCCTCAAGCTGCAGCATTCCATAGCTCTATGACTAGTCATCATATTCTACCTGGAAGAATTGGCACAGGAATTCTGTATTTCTCTGTTAAAATTCCGAATCTGTCTTCTGTTACTGGAGTATTAAGTGGAGCCTAGAACAGAAACAAATAAAAGGTTTTAACTCATATTGGTAAATATAAATTTTTAAAAAACCTTAAATTTACTTTGGAGACAAAAAGGAAAAGTGAGGGCCGGAGATTTGGCTTAGTGGTTCTGCTGCCTGCCTTGCAAGAGCAAGGGCCCAAGTTTGATCCCCAATACCAATAAATAAATAAATAAATAAACAAATAAGTAGATAAGGGGCAAAACATTATCCTATAGATGTATAACCTCTATCTTGTATTTTTTTTCTCATTGCGTTTATTGGTGCTTTTTAGGTATACAGTAGTTACATTCATCACTGGATCTATTTTGTATCTTATTTTGTTATTTATTTATTTTTTCCTGGTACAGGGGATTGAACTTGGGTCCTTGCGCTCACAAGGCGGGTGGGTGGCAGAACCACTGAGCAAAATCCCAAGCCCTTTTGCTCTTTTTAAATAAATAAAAATAAATATATATAATTACCCCTAAAAGTCAGAATTCCATGAGAAGGGTTCCTTCTACTCCAGTACTTTGGGAAGAGAGTTACAGCAAAGGTTAGAATTTGTATAAGAAGAAATGTTTCATACCCCCTTCTCCTTCCAGTCTGGAAAGAGCTCTTTAAAAGCCCCTGGGTCAAGGCAAGCTCCTGAGAGTGTGTGAGCTCCTATCTGAGCAGCTTTCTCCACCAGACACACGCGGATGTCCTTTCCGTGCTCTGCAGCTAACTGCTTCAGGCGGATGGCAGCAGAGAGCCCTGCGGGGCCCGCACCAACGATCACCACATCTGCCTCTTCTGCAAATCTCTCCATGCTCACTCCTTCGAGGGAACGGTGTCACAAAAAAATAAAAGTCAGGAACTAATACGACATGAATCACATGGTGATGAAGAAATTCTCCACTGTGCTTTAGAGTGCTATTTCTAGAAATTCTCCTAATGTTTTACATAATTATACTAGTATTTTATTATATTAGTTTGATATATTCTTATGTCTGTTTGAGGGCAAATCTTCTTAAACCAACTTTTGGTTATGAGATTATTATAAATTTAGTAAATATTTGCTTATCTAATTAGTAATATGTAATATATTTGTGAAAGTCATATTAGATGTTTTTAAAATATAAAAAACAAAATATCCCCTTCCACAAAAGAAAACAAGTATTGAGAAAATTCTCCAACTTTTACACAAATTATTTACCTTCCCATCGCTTGTCCTTATCCCGGGGATAAACAGTATAGTGGGTTGTAATCCGAGGTACAATAGAAGTTGAAGACCATCTTGCAGCACACAGAGGTAGAATATTAAATTTTAAGGTTTGAAGGCAACGATATGCTGCAAAAAATTATGAACATATTTTAAAAATCAATTTTCTTAAACCAAACAAAGCATGTATACTGATTATTCTTAATGAGTGATATATAGGAAATGGAAGTAGGTCATACTGTTTCTTAGATGAACATTCAGTAACACTTTTCATAAACTTTACTCAATCTTAATTTTTTTGTTCTTGTTTTTATGAGACAGGGTTTCACTATGTAGTCCAGGCAGGCCTTGAACTTGAGATGATCCTACTGCTTCAGCCTCCCAAGTGCTGGGATTATAACTGTGAGCAACCACGGCTGGCATTAATCTTAGCTATTTTATTTTTTTAATTAAAAAATTTTTTTTGGTACTGGGGATCAAACTCAGGACCTTATGCTGGCCAGGCAGGCACTATGACACTGAGCTATGTCCCTGGCCCCTAACTTAAAAAAAATTTTTTTTTTTTTTTTTGGTATTGGGGATCAAACTCTGGTCCTTGCACTTGCAAGGCAGGTGGCAGAACCACTGAGCCAAATCCCCAGCCCTTCTATTATTTAAAACAAACAAACAAAAGAACTACTTAGCTCAGTGGTTCTGCCACCTGCCTCACAAGCACAATGACCTGAGTTCAATCCCTGGTACCACAAAACAAACAAACAAACAAAAAAAACCTGTTAGCTTTATGGTGAGAATATGGTGGATAATACTTCATCAAGTGATCAGGTTGACACACCACCACCAAGACAATGGGTACACAGACCCTTAATCCAATGTGGGAAGATGCATCACCTCCATGGTTTACTCCCTCCACCTAAACATGGCAGATCACAAGCTCAGATTTAGAGACCTTCCGCAAAATGCCAGAAAAGTGCGAATCACAGGTGTCCAGGTGATGTCAGACAAGAAGAGAAAACATGATGAGGCCGCACTGAAGAAGAGTACGATGTGCTCTGGAGCTGATGCTGGAAACGTAAGAAATTGGAATAAAGTCTGTAGTTTAAATAGCAGTGGTTCATCAAGGCTAGTTTCTTTATTTTTTATTTTATTTTATTTTTTTGAGACAGCGTCTCTCTATGTAGTTGGGACTGACCTGGAACTCACTATGTAGCCCAGGCTGGTCTGGAACTCACAGGGATCCTCCTGCCTCAGCCTCCCTAGTGCTGGGATTACAGGTGTGCGCCACCATGCCTGGCAAATGCTACTTTCTTAGTTTTGATAATCATCCTATGGTTATGTGAAAAAAGGTAGACTAGAACTCTTCACTATCTTTCCAATTTATCTGTAAGTTTAAAATTATTTCCAAAGGGAAGGAGGAGGAAGGGGAAGTAAAAAGAACTGAGATGCGCTATGTACGTGCACTAACTCCTCACAATGAATGCAGTCGTTATGCACTGCAAACAGGTACTAATAAAAACACTTTAAAAAAGAAAAAAATATTTCAGAATAAAGTTAAGAGATTATGGTATAAATACTGAAAAATGAGCTAAAACCATGAAATCTTAGGAAAAACATAGGTAGAAGTCTTTGTGACCTCCTGCTAAGCAATGCTATTTATTTTTTTCCAAGACAGTATGTTGCTATTTCTGCAAAAGAAAAAAAAAAAGGACTGGGTTTTACATTAATTTTTGCTCCAAAAGATGCAATAGGGTTTATTTTCAGGGGATGTGTTATTTTCTCTTGTACATCAATCTTTCATGTATAGTATCTACATTTATTCGTACATTAATGCACAAAAATCTATATTCAAATAGTCATCTGATCTTGCAGAATATCATCATAACTCTCTAAACCCCAAGTTCTAGCCTGAATTTCTTTGGATTCCATTTCCTGAAGAACTACTGGCCCCAATCTCTCACGTCCAGCAACAGAGTTCTCCTTAAATGAGCACTTCTTGTCCACGTAGCCTGTTCACAGTGCATTGGCAACTTTGTTAGTTACCTTTCTTTCCTTGCTTAGACAAAATACCCAACACCCAAACTTAAAAGAGAAAAGGTTTATTTATCTCACAGCTTGAACAGGTTTTAGTCCATAAATTGGCTCTGTGGCAAGGCAGCTTGGCAGATGGGCAACAGTTCATGGTGGCAGAAGACAACAAAAGCAAGAGAGACCTTAACAAGTATCTTTCTCCCCTTTAACCCCATCTAGACTATGGGGATTAGGGTGGCGCCACACCAACCACACACGTGTACTGGTTTGATAATCACATACCCTTATCCCAGCATCACACATTCCAGCTTCAGCCACCTCTGAAAAAGAAAGCCCCACCTCATCCACATGAGATTTTAGGGGGACATCGAAACATAACACAGCCATCAGTGATTTTATCCATGAATCTTCCCCTAAGTCATGGCCTCTTGAAGGTTGGTTTCACAGTTTCCATTAAATCAAGTGTTAGTTGAAGGCTTATGAGACAAGAGTGGCAACAAAAATGATGACAGTTAATAATGATGGTCCCAGCTCGGAAGGTAGCTCAGTGGTGCCATGCCTGCCTGGCAAGTGCAAGGTTCTGAGTTTGATCCCTGGTATCACACACACACACACACACACACACACACACACACACAGACGGTCCCCACAAAAGAGATGAAAGATTGCAGGCACCAAGATTCAGAAAATGTTTATTTTACATGAATATATTAAATAAATTTATTACAACTCAGATATGCTGAATTATGTGTATTCATATCAGACACAACCACATCCCTTCATTATCAAGTGTGCTTGGAGGGATTTACTTGTACTGATTGGTCATTCAGCAATAAGTCTCCAACTTATCTGTTTAAACAGCCATTAACCTCTCATCCAAAGGTACTCACTTAGAGCCGGGCATGGTGGCACAGGCCTGTAATCCCAGCACTCGGGAGGCTGAGGCAGGAAGATTGCTGCAAGTTTGAGACCAGCCTGGGCTACATTGTGAGTTCCAGGTCAGTCTCAACTACATAGTGAGACCCTGTCTCAAAACATACAAACAACAACAACAACAAAAAACAAAGGTACCCACTTGGGTATTTATAAGTAGTTATATTGTAATTTATATTATCTCAAACATAACTACATTACATTTCTCAGGCTAAGAAGCAGAAACAGAAAATAAACATATGAAAATGTTCAATATCACTGGGCATTCAAGAGATGCAAAAAATAAGAATAGCTGCTATCAAGAAATCAACCAATAACAAATGCTGGCGGGGTTGTGGGGAGAAAAGGGACCCTTCTCTATTGTTGGTGGGAGTGCAGACTGGTGCAACCACTATGGAAACCAGTGGAGATACCTCAAAAAACTAGCATTTGACCCAGCTATTCCCCTTCTGGATATATTCCTGAAAGAATTAAAAGCATCATACCACAGTGATATATGCACACCCATGTTTACAGTGGCACCGTTTGTAATAGCTAAATCTTGGAAACAGCCCAAATGCCCATCAACTGGTGAATGGATAAAGATGTGTTTTTCTTTTGTTTTGTTTTTATAAAATGGAGTACTGTTTGGTCATAAACTCCAGACTTTATAGCTAAACGTATGCACCTTGAGGCCATACTTTTAACTGAAATAAATAGGACATACGTGTAAATACCAAATAGTTTCTCTGGTGTCAGAAACTGAAACTGTAGGACCAAAATGTATGGGGAAACTAGGGAAGGGAAGTGGGCCAAAGGAAAGAAGGGAAAGAAAAAAAATGGAAAAAGGAAAAAACAGAAACAAAGCTTTTGTAAATAGGGAGGGGTGGAGGGGTAGAAGGGAAGAGGAATGGGAAAAAATAAGAACCAAGATATGACCTGTCCAAGTACATAGTCCCAATTATGAATGTGATCATAATTTTTACCTAAAATGTACCAATAAACTTAATGAATTAAAAAAAAAGGCATCAGGCTGGTGTAATTTAGCTCAGTGGCATTGTACCTGCCTCAGAAGTGCATGGCCCTGAGTTCTATCCTCAGGAAAAAAAAACCAGATACTAACTTGGGTATTTACAAATACTTAATTACACTGTAATTTATATTATCACTTAGTTTAAGTATTGTCAATTTTATTTCTATTTAATTATAGTAATATTATATTATTACTCAGTAACTTCGGTCATGTATTCAACGGATGTACTAAATGCATCCATCTGGCTGACAATCTGAACTGGGGCTTATTTTCAGGGTAGAGCTTATATTATGAGCATACTGAAAAATCATGCTAGGGTTTATTTTTCCAGTTAGATCTTATTTTCAGGGAAAAACATTATGTTGGTCAGGCTCGCCCTGAATTCATAATCCTCCTGTCTCAGTCTTCCCAGTAGTTAGGATTACAGGTATGTGCTACCACACTAGTAATAGTCTTTTTGATATAACAACCAAAAGCAAAAGTAACAAAGGTTGAGAGTGTAGCTCAGTTATGGAGCATCTGTCTAGCATGTATGAGGGCCTGGTCCAATCCCTAGCACTGCCCCCTCAGCCCAGCAACGAAATGAAAGTAATTAAAGTAAGCATTTCAACAAAATTAAAATCCAGATGTGTATAGTAGCACACCCCTGTAATTCCAGCACTTAGAAGTCTGAGACAGATTTCAAATTCCAAGTCAGCTTGAACTACACAGCAAGACACTGTCTGAAAAAGCAAAAAAGGAAGCAAAAAAATTCAAATAAATAAAAAAAGGGGCCGGGGATTTAGCTGAGTGGTTCCGCTGCCTGCTTCCCAAGCACAAGGTCTCAAATTCTATCCCTGGTATCAAAAAAAAAAAAAAGTGTAAGAATACCACATATGAGAAAATATTTGCAAATGATATATAGATGATACGGGAATTATATCTAGAATATATTTAGAGAGAAATCATACCCAAAAATAAAATGACATATAACATATAGAGGGCAAATGATGGGAAGATTTTTCCAAATAAGCACATGAAAATATGCACAATATCATTAGCTACAGGGATATGCAAATCACAGCCACAATGACATATTACTTTATACCCACTAGGAAGGCTGTGATCACGGAGGCAGATAATAAATAACAAGTGTTGGCAAGAATGTGAAAAAACTCGGGACCCCATTCACTGTTGCTGGGAATGTTAAAATACTGTAGCCAGGGCTGGGGATGTGGCTCAGTGGCACTGTGCCTGCCTAGCAAGTCCAAGGTCCTGAGTTTGATTCCTGGTACCACAGAAACAAAACAAAAAACAAAACAACAACAACAAAAGATAGTGCAGCCATTTTGGGGGAAAGTGTGGCAGTTCTTTAAAGTTTTCAAAGAATGTAAATGAAAACAGGTCCACACAAAACTAATAATGAATGTTTGTAGTTAAATTACTCTTTGACACTCAAAGTAGAAACAAATGGAAATTAATGGATAGTGATATGTGCACACAATGGAATATTACTCAGCCATAAAAGGAAATTAAAAATTGACACACACTGTGACATGAACCTTGAAAACAATATGTATTACTGTAGGAGTTGGGTGTGGTGGTGCATGCCTCCCATAATATCAGGATGACTGCAAATTTTAGTCAAGCCTGGACAACTTAACAAGACCCTGTATCAAAAAATGAAAGGGTCTGGACCGGGGATTTAGCTCAGTGGTTCACCGCCTGCCTCATAAGCACAAGGTCCGGAGTTCCATCCCTGGTACCAGAAAAAAACAAAAAAAAAGTTAAAAAAAAAAAAAAAAAGGCTGGAAGTATAGCTCAGTATGAATACCCTGGGTTCAATTCCCAGTACAAAAAGTTATATATATTATATACATGTATATTTATATATATTTTCAGATTGCTATATGAAAGAAACCAGACACAGAGACAAAAGTAGTCTACTCAGTGTTTTTATATATGAAGAGCAATGAAATCTTCAGCAAGTTACTTAATTCTCCCTACCCCTCAGCTGTAAAGTTAATAGTGCATCTTTGTCTTATAAATAATGAAGGGCCTTCTGTTACAAATCAAGTTTCAAATACATGTTTGTTAATTTGATAGGTGCCTTCCTCATTACAATTTAAGTTGTCATATAGGAATCTGAAAATCTGTTTAATTTCTGGTATAACTATGAGGCTGTTCCTAACTTTTACATTGTCTCTTTACGAAGCATCTATTTGAAAATAAACTATCTTTTAAAAATGAACTGTAAAAACAAAAGTAGAAAAAATGAATAAATAATTTCACACAGGCTGGGCATAATTTAGTACTCCAGGAGGTGGGAGCAGAAAAATTTTAAGTTCAAACTCTGCCAGGGCAATTTAGCAACTCAAGGAGACCTTGTTTAAAAAATGAAAAAGGGGTGTGGTATAGCATAAAGCCCCTGGGTTCCCTCTCCAGTAGTCCTTCTCCCCTCAAAAGAATTTCACTGGATTCAGACGGTATAATTTACACTTTTGTGGACATACTGAAAAGGTTAAGGATCTTCCATTTTAGCATCACATTTTAACCTTCGAAATGCTTTATGCTGGGTAGCTATAATCCCCAATTATAGCAGCTAAATATTCCTAGCCAAACTTGGTCTCAATTCCTTCTGACATTTTCAAGCTTTGAAATTGCTAAATGATTTGAAATTAATTCTTAAGTCATGAACCCTGAGGCCGTGGTAAAATTAAGTTTTTTTACTCCATTAAATGGAGACATATTTCAATAAAAATCATCATAGGCGGGCTGGGGATTTAGCTCAGTGGTGCTGCTGCCTGCCTCGCAAGCACAAGATCCCGAGTTCGATCCCTCATACCAAAAAAAAAAAAAAAAAAAAAACAAGAATTTATTTGT
>NW_022900950.1:79163811-79167057 GCF_012274545.1 Fukomys damarensis | reverse complement strand
AAAAAAAAAAAAAAAAAAAAATCATAGGCATTTATTTGTTTTGTCGTTTTGTTTGGTATTGGGGATTGACCCAAGGGCCTTCTCATTGAGGTACATCCCAAATTACTTAAAAATTTTTTTTTTCACTTTGAGACAAGATTACACTAAGTAATCCAAGCTGGGCTTAAAATTATGCTCTTCCTGCCTCAGCCTTCCAGAGTGCTGGGATTACAGGTGTATGCCATGAAGTCTGGCTTAATTATTAGTCTTTAGCACTTAACTGCATGATCAATCCTTGTTACTTTATTCTTTGCAATAGTTTGCTTTTTGGGGGGGGTATGGGGATTGAACTCAGGCCCTCGCACTTGTGAGGCAGGCGAATAAAATTATATTTTAAAAAGCCAAAACCTGGCATCGGACAATTAATAAGGAATATGATGAAGGGGGCACATCTGGAGTAACTGAGCTCTAAAATCTTTTAAGTAGTATAAACCTATTTTGGTTAATCTTTTAAAAAGTTGCAAGGAAACTAATTTTATCTATGTGTAAATGCATACTAAGAACCAACACTGGAAATACTTTATTAAGCTTTAGATAATTATTTACCAATCCTAAATATTGAAAAAGAAGTTTATAACAATGTATAGATATTACAGGTGAACCCAGGCCAGCGTTGACAACACCATTTAAAAGAACATTTGTCACATGCTACATTGTGCTACTCTGGGAGGCTGACGCAGGAAGTTTAACATGTAAAAATGATTATTTACTTCTGAATACTGATGGATGGATCACAATTCATTTTAATAGTTACCTGTATGACTACTAATATGATTGAAAATATTAATAACTATAGAGCCTGAGTTCCCCCAGTGGATTTTTTTTTAAAAAGTCACAATATTTATAAGCTGGGCGTGGTGGTGCACGCCTGTAATCCCAGCACTCGGGAGGCTGAGGCAGGAGGACTGCTGAGTTTGAGACCAGCCTGGGCTATATAGTGAGTTCCAGGTCTCAACTACATAGTGAGACCCTGTCTCAAAAAACAAAAACAAAATAAATAAATAAAAAAGTCACAATCTTTACTCCTTTTCTGAAAACAAGTCTGCTCTCTCACTTTGGAGATCTAAACATTTAGGCACTGTGACTGAATTCCGGTAGAGAGGCGAAGTTGCAAAGTCTAGTGACCTCCTAACACCAGGTATCAGTCACACTGCTGGCATATTTGTGTCCATTTCTTGATTGTCAGCAGTGCTAACACTAGGCTCTGAAAATGGCAATGAATTAGCATCCAAGGAAAGAAGAAACATTCACTGTGTCCAAGACCGACTGCATTTATAACAGATGTAGACAGTATCTGATTATACTGGTGACCCAAAAAACATAAAGCATATCTACACAGGTGTATAACAGACACATGAGTAACAAAAACTTGAGACCAAATTCTAAATACTAGGGGGGCAAATTTACCAAACTCCACTTTTATGAAATTCACATATGTACAGTATTGAATTTGCAATTCATATACCTGTTTAAGGATTCCACAAACTAAAGTTAACTTCAGTAAACTAAAGATTTATAACATTATGACAGTGTGCAAGGGATTTGGCTCACAAGCGCAGGGTCCTGAGTTCAATCCCTGGTACTAAAAAAACAAAAACAAACAAACAAAAAAACCCAAAAAATGGCCAGGTGTGGTGGCGCACGCCTGTGATCCCAGCACTTGGGAGGCAGAGGCAGGAGGATCACTGTGAGTTCGAGACCAGCCTGGGCTAAACAGTGAGTTCTAGGTCAGTCTCAACTATATAGTGAGACCCTTTCTCAAAAAAACAAAATAATAATAATAATAATAATAATAATAATAATAATATGCCAGTTATGACAGAATTCAAGCTCCTCTAAACTTGTTTGAATTTTTTAAACGTTTTAAAGTTAAAATTTTAAAATGACATCCAACTGTCTCAGAGGGCATCCATAAGTTTCCAGAGTTAATTTTAGCTAATGCACAAAAATTCCTAGCTCTTCTTGTGAGCTGGTGACTTGGGCAGCATATGAATTGTAATCCTGATGTGACAGATCGGGCTTTCATATTCCTAAGACTTGACTAGGATGGCTGCAAAGACAAAACTCGAGTCAAGACTAAAAACAACTGCGGATACTATTTTTTTTTTTTTTCCTATTCCCCATAAGGCAACAGATAGCAGCTAAGTTCTTAGAGGAGTTAGGATTCCCAGGATTTGGGAAGACTCAATTCAGGAGGTTAACTAGGTGACGGTACTGACAAATTTCCTGCGTGTGACCTTTAGCCTAGATGCTAACTCTGCCAACTGGGGCAACCTCCAGGGGTGGAAGCCAGGTCCAGCAGTGGGCGACAGCACTGACCTTGCTTTAGTTCAGCCTGAGACACGGAGCAGAGGAGAGGCAGCGGGAGGGGAGAGGAGCCCGCAGCCCCCAGGTGTAACCCAGCCTGTCTCGCCCCAACGCCTCCACCTGTCTGCACTTGTCCCCGTCCAGCGTTCCCTCTCACCCGGGCAGGACAGCTTGGCTAGAGGCACCGACATGGTCAAAGTGTCCAGAACTCTCTCAGTCGGACACCGCGGAAGGACGACAGCCTGGGGCTCGCCGGAGCAGCTGGGTCTCTATGCCGCGGGGGCAGCCATCGCGCGTCAGGAAACTCCGACGGCCTCGCCGAAGTTTGCCTCAGTCCAGCTGGCCGCCCTTGCCTCGCAGCGTTCCCGCCTCTCTCCTTCTCTGCGCCGGCGCCCCACATGACGCGAGAGCCAGAGAAGGTTTCCGGGTCAGGCACTAGCCGGGGAGGAAAAAAAAAGAACTCCAAGTCCCAGAGTGACCCGCGGCTTCGGGTTGCAGGTTCAGCCTTCACTTCCGCCTCTTTAGGCCGTGGGAGGGACCCACAAGGCTCTGCGAGCACGCAGGCGCATGCGTACTGATAGCATAGGCGGTGGGACTCGCACACAACCCCGAGAGATGTTGTCGGTCTGTAAATTTACGCAGGCGCAGTGAGCCTCCCAAGGTGCCTTGACTGACGTTTGATGGGCTGTCAATTGAAGTCTTCGCGGTCCCAGGCTGAGACAGACCAGTCGATGGGGCGGGGCTGCCGGAGCTGGGCCAGCGGCTGAGGTCTCTCTCCGCTCCTCTCCGCTCCTCTCCGCTCGGCAGCGGTGCCCGAGTCCTTGTGTAGGGCCTGCGGGCCTACGCGATTCCCCACCGGCCAGGCCCGGACGCCTCCTCAGCGCCTTCCCCAGGCGGCCC
>NW_022900950.1:79146994-79163601 GCF_012274545.1 Fukomys damarensis | reverse complement strand
GTCTGCGGCCCTGCCGACCGGCTGTGCCCTCTGTTCCGGGACTCGGAATCCTAGCGCGCTTTGCGCGTGGGCCCCAGCAGAGCCTGCCGGTCCTGCCCCGTTAGCCCGGGGCGGAGGGCGCTGCTCAGCCCGTGGGTCATCTTCATCCTAACGGGTCTGAGCTAGGCTCTGCCCCGTCCTGGGCGCCAGGGCGCCGTCCACGCGAGTTCGCTGGAGCCAAGGCCCTGCCGCTTTCAGTAGGGCGGGGCGCGCGTGTGCGCGTGTTACACTCCCAGTGTGCCCAGGCTCGTGGGTCGTGCTCGTGCCGTTCCTGAAGAGTTGTGGAACCGACCTTATTGTGCAAAGTGGAAGCCGGCACTGGACACACTCTTTTCCTCGCTCGACACGTGTTTCTGGTGCTTAAAACGTGAGTAATGAGTGGATCCGGGGTTCGTTTTGCAGAATAAGACCGGTTTCAAGGAAATATGTAGAAACAAGTACAGTACTGAGTGTAACCTATAGTTACAGCTTATGTGAAGAAAATATTTGATAAAAAAGCTAGTTTGATGCTAAGAAGTGGGTATGTTCAGTATTTGTGTATGATTTTGTTGAGATTATTTGTCAGAACTTGTAATATATATATATATATATATTAAAGCAAAACATTTATTGCTACATTTTAGATATATAACGTGGTAACATCATGCAGAATGTGTGTATCTTTAAATGATATATCTTGGTTCTTTTTTTCCATTCCCCCTTCCCTTCTATCCTTCCCCTTTATAAACAAAAACTTTGTTTCCATTCTTTCCTTCTGTTTTCTTTTTCTTGTTTCTTTTTTCGTTTCCCCCTCCCTTGTTCTCCTTCTTGTTTGAACATTTTCTTTCCATTTCCCAGTATCTCATACATTTTATATAGCTATTTATTTTTTGTTTTATTTGACAGGTTCTTGCTATATAGTTCAGGCTGGCCTCAAACTCACTGTTTAGCCCAAGATGGCCTCGAACTCAACAATCCTCCTCCCTCAGCCTCCTGAGTAGGGGGATCATAGGTGTGCACCGCCACACCCAGCTGTCTTATACATTTTAGTCCTTATTTCCACTTTCAGTTTCTCACACCAAAAAACAAAGCAGTATTTAAATATGTCTGTCAGGTTTATTTCACTTCAAAGTATGTTCTCAAGACGCATCCATTTAGCTATACATGTCTGAAGCTCATCCTTCTTTATGTCAAAGTAGTATTCCATCGTATAAAAAACCCCACATCTTTATCTAAGCACCAGTTGATGGGTATTTGGGCTGTTTTCAAGATTTAGCTATTACAGAATGAGCCACTATAAACATGTGCATATATTGCTGTGTTGTGATGCTTTTAATTCTTTAGAGAAGAGATCAAGAAGAGGAGCAGCTGGGTGAAATGGAACCTCTAATACTAGTTTCTTGAGGAATCTCCACCCTGGTTTCCACAGTGGTTGCACCCCCACCAACAATACAGAAGGTTTCCTTTTTCCCCTTAACCCCACCAGCATTTGTTATGGGTTTGTTTCTTTTTCTTTTTTATTATTTCTTTTTATTTTTTGGTTTATTTCTTCACAGCAGTCTTTCTTCCTGGAGTGAAGTGGACTCAACATTGTTTTTTTTGTGTGTGTCTCTTGGATGATCAGTGATGTTGAACATTTTTTCATGTATTTGCTGTTTCTACTTCATCTGAGAAGTATTTTTTAATTTCAGATACCCATTTTTTAATTGGGTCTTGAAATTTTGGGTGTTTTTCTTTTTTTTTTTTTAGTTCTTTATATATTCTACATAGTAGTCCTTTGTCTGAGGAATACCTCATACATTCACTTAAGGAGAAAGTCTTAGGTTCCTCTGAGGAAGGATGGGAGAAAGATTCCATAAAAATTTTTGCTGTACCAGGTTCCTTTCCCAAGGGGACCTGGCCTCCCCTGTGTTCACTGAGTTCTGGGTCTGTCAACTTGCTCAAATCTCAGAACTGGCTGAGGGACCATGATTTCCTGTAACTACAATTTGAAGTAGGGTACTGTTCATTTGCCTTTAAATATTTTCATTTATATAAAATCAGTAAAACTTTTTTAGTTTTCCTGTATTTCAGTTTTGGGAACACCGTGGTTAATCAGCAAATGCCATAGGTCTACACGTGTCAGGACATTCTTACATTGTTCTGCTTCTGCTGTCTATTATGGTAAGTATATGCACTTTGCTTTTGGTGATCAAGTACTGCCCCTTGACCCCTGCCAACCCATTGCTCTTAAGTTTCCCAGTTGAGTAACCATGGTCCCCACTGTATGTTTTCTCTGGCATACAGAGAAGAACGATGGCAGGTCTCTTTAGAAATGCCAGTGCTCCCCTCACAAATCTGTTTCTTAAATTGTTGATGAAAGGAACATTTTCTGGGTCATCCCAGGGTGTCAAATTGGATCTGACGTGACAAATCCCCACCAGTATTCCCATTTCCATAAGCCTCTGAATCCCCCCCTCAACAGTAAGCTATGGAATATCAGACATTTCTAACTTATTCATAGTGGGCCATCTTTTGATCCATACTGTGCCAACGACCCAAATAAACTATTAACACCTTTTTTTACTCCATGATCTGTAACATTAAATTCAGAATCTATGCTTAACAGGCTCATATTGACGAATTTAGCCTGATCCAGGTGTATAATTTTGCCACTACTATATCATACCCATTAAATACATTCCAATATATTTTCAACAGGTTTCTCTTTATAAGAATTAGAATACTCTCAAGACCAGCCTGGGCTACATAGTGAGTTCTGGATGAGTCTCAACTACATAGTGAGACCCTGTCTCAAAAAAAAAAGAATTAGAATACTGAAGAAGTTCTTTGGTAAAGTAGTAGACCGCCTCATGGGTTACACTATGTGCCTCACCCTTAGGAGCCTTCTGTGATTTCAGCCTGGTTATAGGGCTAGAAACAAAAGTAAGTGGTGAGGGTGGGTCCTGAGGACTGTCCGCATTATCATACTTGGTCAATGCAGAATCAGTTTCCTCAGGAATTCTAGGAGAGGCCAACACCATGGGTGGGGGTGGGGATGCCTCCACCACTGTGGCTCAGGAAATCTCTTCCTTGGGCAAAATAATCTCAGTAGAGCTAGAAGCTCAAAATTCTCAGCCTTATCAGGATCCTGCCAAATATCTCCATCCCTGTTTATGAGTTCCTATTCTTTTCTGACCACTGCCCTCATCTTACCTTAGATACCTATCAAGGCTGAACATTATATATATGCTGTATTTCAGCTAATCACATTATGAGCTCTTGTGTTTGGGTTTCTGCAGTCTTGGTACTTGTAGCTAAAAGAGGAGATTTTCTTTCAGGACACACGTAGAAACTTTTATGTTCTTTATGTGTGTCTGGAGCTGGGAATTTGAATATTTGTGCCCTTATTTTCCTTTACTAATTTGTCCTGACAGAAGACTTTTAGATTTCCTATGGATGTTTTGACCCCATTGTTTTCCTTCACTAGTTTGTCCAGCGATTTGAAAAGAACCAGCAACAATCATTGTATTTCCCTCTCTGCCAAAATATTCAAAAGTTCCATATATAGAATTGCTAAATTCCTTATATCTCACAAGTGGTGAATTAGGATAACCAAATGAATGTGCAGTGAGTATTTAAACAGTTCTCACCAAGGGCTATCAGTATTCCCCACAGTATTAGGAGAGACTGTGGCATCTTTAGTTCTCGTCAATTTAGAGGATCAACTCCAGGAATCCCTAAACCATTAAAGAATTTCATCTTTACAACTGTGTTTCTCTAGAGCCATACCTTGTACCAAAATCTGTATCAGTCAGTACTTACTAGAGAAACCAATTTAATGTAGATATACAAATATATACAAATTAACAAGATTGGCTTACAGAGGCCACCCACAGAGTCAAGTATGGAAGAATGCAAAAGGTCTGTCTGCACGCTGGAAATCTGAAGGAAAGCATGGAGCTCAGTGTAGTGTTTCATGTGAGTCCCTGTCAGGAGGCTGAAGGGTCTGCAATGGAAAGTGAAGGATCTATGCTGAGGCTAAAAAGTCTGTGTTGGAAGCCAGGAGGTGACATCCAAGGTGCAGGCAAAGACTGGAGCTCCTGTGAAGAAACAGAGGCAAGCCTTCATTTCCCTTTCATACCATTTTGGTGACAATCTTCCCTAGGGTGAGTCTTTCACACCCAGAATTATGCTAAGCCAATATACTTGGTCACTTTTTACTCAAATGGACACAGTCAATTAGTTATCACATAGAGCTATTTAATCTTTGACAAAGGAACCAAGAACATACACTGAAAGAATGCTTCTTTAATAAATGGTGCTGGGATAATTAGATATTCACATGTTAAAGATTGAGTCTAGATCAATGTATCTCAGCATGTACTAAACTAAAAATTGATCAAAGGTCTAAATGTTAAAACAGGAACACTTAATCTACTGGAAAGTAAAACAGGTACAATCCTGAAAAGACATAGGTGTATGCAAATACTTTCTGAATTGAACCCCAGTGGCACAAGAAGTAATACTGAAATTTAAAAAAATGGAATCACACCAAATAAAAGAGATTCTGTGCAGCACAGGAAACAACCTGAATGAAGAGACAACCTACAGAATGGGAAATGTTTTTTTAGTATATGTGCTGCCGAAGTGAGCACAGGGAAATATTTTTTGATAGTTATTCCTTGAACAGAGAACTAACATCTGGTATAAAGCACTAATTAAAAAAATGAACTCTGCAAAATAAAAGACCCAATAAAAAAGTGAGGAAATAAATGTTTCTCAGAAGTGTGGATGTCCAATACGTATGTAAAAAGACATTCAACTTCACTGGTCATTAAGGAAATGCAAATTAAAACTATTTTGAGATTCCATCTTACCCCAAAAAGAATGGTTATCATTGAGGACTTCTGTGAAGATGGCAGAGTGCTGAGGTGCAGAAAAAGAGCCTCTACGATTTGGTGTCCTGACACTGGACTATAGTGACATGGGGAGTAGAAGAAGGAAAGTGGGTCCCAGAACCCAGGAAGGATCTGGGGCAAAAGTTGAAGTCCACAGGAAGAGTGAAGAGGGAGATAACAAGCGGTGCTGTCTCCCAGAGCCCTGATTCATGGCATGGGAAGGGCAGGTGTAGCCTGCAGATGAACAATGACTACTGGTGATCCCAGAGGCTCTAATGAGCACAGATACAAAAATCCTCAATAAGATACTAGCAAACAATGCATCAAATCATCAAGAATGTTATATAGAATGACCAAGTAAGATTTATTCCAGGGATACAGGGATAGTTTAACATACGCAAATCAATAAGTGTAATACTATTAACAGAGCCAAGAACAAAATCCATATGTTCATTACAATAGATGTAGAAAAAGCATTTGAAAAGATCCATTTATAAAAACCCTACCAAAAATTGATATAGATGGTCTTTATCTCAATCTGATAAAAGCAAATATGACAAGCCCACAAGCCAATATCACACTAAATGGTCAAAAGGTTAAAACTTTCACTCTAAAATCAGAAACAAGGGGCTGAAGATTTAGCTCAGTGGTTGTGCTACTTGCTTTGAAAATACAAGCTCCTGAGTTCGATCTTAAAAAATCAGGAACAAGACAAGATAAGAATTTCCACTCTCACCACTCTTAATCAATATATTTCTGCAAACATTAGCCAGGGCAATTAGACAGGAGAAAGAAAAGGAATAAGGTTAAGAAAGGAAGAAGTTAAATCATCAAATTATTATTTGCAGATGATGTGTTACTCTGCATACACCCCCAAAATACCAAAAGACTTTTGGAAAATCAGGAACAAGACAAGATAAGAATTTCCACTCTCACCACTCTTAATCAATATATTTCTGCAAACATTAGCCAGGGCAATTAGACAGGAGAAAGAAAAGGAATAAGGTTAAGAAAGGAAGAAGTTAAATCATCAAATTATTATTTGCAGATGATGTGTTACTCTGCATACACCCCCAAAATACCAAAAGACTTTTGGATTTGAATACCAAATTCAGTGACATAGCTGGATACACTTAAAAATCAGTAGCCTTCCTGTACACAGGAGACTCTCAGAGAATTAGACAAATAATCCTTTTTACAATATCATAAAAAAATGAAATACCCAGGAATCAATGTAATGAAAGACCTCTATATTGAAAACTAGAGTGTGTGTGGTGGCTCACGCCTGTAATCCCAGCACTTGGGAGGCTGAGGTAGTAGGATCACTATGAGTTCAAGACCAGCTTGGGCTACATAGTGAGTTCCAGGTCAGTCTCAACTACATAGTGAGACCCTGTCTAAAAACAAAAAAAACAAAAAACAAAAAAAAACACAATACTTTGAAAAAGATCACCCCCAAATATAAATGGACCTGATTAAAAAATGGGCATCTGGGCTGGGCATGGTGGTGCACGCCTATAATCCCAGCACTCAGGAGGCTGAGGCAGGAGGATTGCTGCAAGTTTGAAACCAGCCTGGGCTACACTGTGAGTTCCAGGTCAGTCTCAACTACATAGTGAGACCCTGTCTCAAAAAACAAAAAAAAGGTTGGGGGGCATCTGAAATGAACAGACATTTCTCAGATAAAGAAGTAAAAGCAGCAAATAAATATATGAAAAAATGTTCCACATCACTGGTCATTTGAGAGATGCAGATGAAAACAACACTGAGATTCCACCTCACCCCACAAAGAATGGCTGCTATCAAGAAATCACACAATAACAAATGATGGTGGGGTTGTGGGGAGAAAGGAATCCTTCATTGTTGGTGGAAGTGTAGACTGGTGCAACCACTATGGAAATTAACGTGGAGATACCTCAAAGAGGTGGGACTAGAGGTTCCATTTGACCCAGCCATCCCTCTGCTGGGTATCTTTCCAAAAGAATTAAAGGAATCATATCACAGTGATGTATGTGCACCTGTGTTTATAGTGGCACAGTTTGTAATAGCTAAAACTTGGAAACAGCCCATTTGCCCATCAATTGGAGACTGGATAAAGAAGATGTGGTTTTTCTATAAAATGGAGTAGTAGCCATAAATAATGAGAAATTAGATTCATTCATAGGAAAATGGATACATATTGAGGATATACTCCTAAGTGAAATAAGTCACACATGTGTAAATACCGAATAGTTTCTCTCGTGTGAATAAACTATAATAGTATATAAGACCCTGATGGTATAACTGACAATGTGAAATAGGAAGAAAAGGGCTAAAAGTGTAGGGAAAGTGGAAAGGGTAGAGGAAAGGTAATAAAGGTAAGGAAAACATAGGAGAAAATGAAAAAGATCAAAAGCATATCAGAAAATGGAAAGACATCCCTTGCACATGGATAGGAAGAACCAACATAATGAAAATGGTCATATTTCCAAAATTGTTATACCTATTTTATGCAATTCCAATCAAAATACCAATAGCATTTATCACAGAATTAGAGAAAACAATCATTTTGAACCAAGAGGCCTAGAATAGCAAAGGCAATTCTGGGCAGCTAATGCAAGGTAAGGGGTATCATGATCCCTGACTTTAAGTGTATCACAATGCTGCTGATAAGAACAGGGCTGGGGATTTAGCTCAGTGGTTCCGGCACCTTCCTCACAAGCACAAGGACCCAAGTTCAATCCCTGGTACCAAAAACAAAATAAAAACAAAAACAGCATGGTACTGCTGAAAGAACAGACCTGAGGGTCAATGGAACAGACTACAGGATGCAGAAACAACTCTAGACATAATCATCTTTGACAAAGGGGTCAAACACCTTCCCTGGAAGAAAGACAGCCTCTTTAATAAATGGAGCTGGAAAAATTAGCTTTCCACATGCTAAAAGATTGAAACTAGATCTTTATCTTTCACCACACACTAACCTAAAATTGAAATGGATCAAAGATCTAAATATTAAAACAGAAACACTAAGTCTGCTGGAAGAGAGGATATAGGAGTAGGCAAAGACTTCATGAAGAAAACCCAGACATTTTTCGCTGAATGGATGGACCTTAAGACCATACTCCTAAATGAAGTACATCAGACACATGTTTAAATACTGCATTGTTTTTCTGGTATGAGAAACCAAAAGTGGAAATAAGGGCTAAAATATATAATGGATGTTGGGATATGGGAAGAAAATGTTTAAATGGGAAGAGCAAGGGAGGAGGAAGGGAGAAAAGAAGGACAAGAAAAAGTGAAAATAGGAAGAAAGGGAAACAAAGCTTTTGTATGCAGGGAAGGGAGGGGCTTGGGGGAATGGGATAAAATAAAAAGAAAAAAAATATGATTATGTCAAAAATGGAGAAGAAAAGGTAGGAAAGAATTTTTTTTTTTTTTTTGATACTAGGTATTGAACTCAGGTCCTCCTTGCATTTGCGAGGCAGGTGGCAGAACCACTGAGGTAAATACCCAGGCCTAAAAGTTGTTCTTTGTAAAAAGACTGCAACTTTCAGAACCTAGCCAGAGTCACCCAAGACAGCCCTAGAAGGAAGAAGCCCCTCTCCTCTGATCACAGGTAATATGTAGATCAAACCAAGAAACAGGAGAGCACAGGAGAAATGAGATTTTATTTCTCTATCTTGCAACAGTAGATGCTGGCCTACCAGGCTGACACATCCAGGGTGGTTACAGCAAGCAATTAACCCCTAGCACACACACTCCTCATCCCTGCAGGCAGTTCCTTTTGCCCTTTTCCTCATTGAGTACTACTAGAAGAGAAAATCTTTTCTTCGTTCCTATACCCTTGGCCTCCTCCATCTGTCAAGATTTGATGGGTTTTGAAGGGGGTGAAGGGAGGGCAAGAGAAGGGGGAAAAAATAAGCACCAAGATACATCATGTAAAGGTACAGGATCCTAATGATGAATGTAACTATTGTTCACCTTAAATGTACCAGTGGGCCAGGGATTTAGCTCAGCGGTTCGGTGGCCTGCCTTGCAAGTGCAAGGACCTGAGTTCAATCCGCGGTACCACCAAATAAATAAATAAAAATGCCAATAAACTTAATGGAAAAAAATAACACCTTTGATAGGTTTAAAGGCAAATGATTAAGCTACAGGGGGTGACTAACTGCCAGCCCTTTACCAGTCAGGGTTAGCACAGTGAATAACAAGCTTTATTAATGATGGACCCCTTCACCGTTTGCGTAGGGACCCTTTTAGATGCATGGCCTCAGTCACATCTGCAAGCAAGTAGTAGTTTTCCACTCTGAGTGAAAGACTTCAGCTTTCAAACAGACCACTTTAGGCTACTATTTCTTGCAATCCCTTACCAGTGTCCTTTGGCTAGATTTATACCTCTTCCCTAAATGGCCATAAATTGGCTTGGCCAATTAAGAGAATAAGAAATAGGAGTTGGCCCTGAGATAAGGACAGCTGCACTGTCAACAGTCCTTGGCCTGATTTACACTAACAGTACATGAATTGGCCAAATTAAGAAAGTCAGTGTGACTGATTAGTACCCTTTCAAGGGAGAAGAGTCTGAAACTGAAATAGGTCTCATTTCTTTGAGTGCTCTCACTCTTCTCTTGAGCATCCTATACTATCTCTGCCTAATAAACCCAACATATGCCTCTTTCTTAAGGCTCCTGAAAGTTCTTTTTCTGCAGTGGGAGTTAGTGATCTACAGTGGGGTGGGTGACATTTGGAAAACTCAAAGCCAGCTCAGTGACACCCTATGTACACTTTATAAAATTAGCTGTGTTCCAATTTTTAAAAAAATTTTTGGTACTGGGGATTGAACTTGGGTCCTTGTGCTTGCAAGGCAGGCGGCAGAACCACCGAGCTAAATTCCAGCCCTGTGTTGCAATATTTTAAAACTGATTATACTGTTCTTCAGTATGGGCGATTTGCAGAGAAAATAAGCATTTTATTTATTTATTTATTTTTTTTTTTTGAGACAGGGTCTCACTATGTAGTTGAGACTGACCTGGAACTCACTATGTAACCCAGGCTGGTCTCGAACTCATAGCGATCCTCCTGCCTCAGCCTCCCGAGTGCTGGAATTACAGGTGTGTGCCACCACGCCCGGCCTTTATTTATTTTTTGTTTGTTTTTTGGTACCAAGGATTGAACTCAGGTCCTTGTGCTTTGCAAGGTAGGCAATGGCACCACTGAGTTAAATTCTAGGCCTAAGAATAAGCATTTTAAAATGCAGTGTGAAGGGAAGATGAGATGGCCCTCATTAGCATTTTCTTACATTTTGGTGAGTGGAAGTTGTGGATGTGGGTGTGGAAGGCCCCACACTGGGACATGGTGTGTGTGTGTGTTTGGTACCAGGGATCGAACTCGGGTCCTTGTGCTTGCAAGACAGGTGCTGGAACCACTGAGCCAAATCCCTGGCCCATGTGGTGTGAATGTTCAGTCATCGGGTGAGTGGGTCAGGGAGACAGGTAATAGATCGGGTTGGGAAGACGGCTCAGTGCTAAGGAGACCAGCAGGAGTTTACCTGTCTCCACATTTGCAGTGGGATAGAACGAAAAAGCTTCATTCTTATGGGATTCATGGACTTGTAATCCTTGTTGTCTCTAGAAAGTCCTTCAGAACACTTCAGAGTGCTGGTTTGATGGCCATGAATTTCTCCAGATGTTCTTTTTCATGGAAGTATCTTACTCATCAAAAAAAAATTTTTTTTTTTGGTATGGGGGGTAGAACTCAGGAACTTGCATTTTCAAGGCAGCCGCTGTGCCACTAAGCTAAATCCCCAGACCTTTCATTTCTTATTGTGCGACTTCCTTTTTTCTATCAGATATTCCAGAGCTACATGCTTAATTTGAAAAATGTCTCCCCTTTTTAGAAAAATCAATGTTGTTATGCAAATCTGTTTCCTACTGAATTGATCTCTTTTCATTAATATCAATTGAAATTTTCTGTTTTTCCTGTTGAACTATCAAGTGATTAGAAAAGTTCTCTTGCTTTTTGGATTCAGTGTTAAAACATTAGTAATAGCTAGAAAGTATTTTCTACCTGGATGAAATTCTGAAATTTAATGGAATGAATTAAAGTTAGAAAATCATTGGGAAGAGAATATTTTAATAATTTATATTAACAAATTAAAATACCTATTCAATATTTTGAATATGTAAGTGTATAAATTTCCCTCCTTATTTTCTCATGTCTCAAAAGCCAACTTTATTATTTCTCTAACAGCTTTGTTGAGATATAATTTACACACCATATGGATCAGTTTTTTAGAGTGTGTGATTCAGTGGGTTTTCTTCTCACGGTTGAAGATGAATTTCCACATATCATCGAGCTTACACCCTCACCATGTTCAGGAGTGTGGTTCGGTAGTATTGGACGCATCGGTAGTAACCTTCGGACTGACTTGAGCATACCTGTTTCACAGGGTGCCTAGCAGCCTTTGTGGTCATGAAAATTGTGTATGGGCTAAAAAATAACTTTGAACGTATTTTGGAAGACATAATTTCGAATATGTTGGAGAAAGCCTTTAATGAATAATTGTTTGTATTGGACCCGTTTCTTAGGGACACAGTATGGGCTCAGATAGCCTTTTTCTCCCTCAAATCTTGCCCCCTCTGTCAGATGGCAGACCAGGGGGAGGGTGTGGTATCAAATTGGGAATGGCTGCTTAAGGGAGAGACGATGAGGCATCAGACGGAACAGAGTCTGTGATACGAATTGCTGACTGGGTGACTGCTGGAGTAGTTCAGTGGGAAAGATTTGAGAATGAGAGAGAAATGCTCAGGTTGTCTTGCACCTTACCCGTGTCTGTGAGGATAGCAAGGGTCCCCAGTACCCTGTGGGTTTGCTGTAACCCAGAATGCATTTGGGAGTGTAAGAAAATACAGTCAAAACCCCAGACTGTAGCATTTCACTAATGATCAATACACTTTTACTTTCTGTCCGTTTCTTTGTAAATGGTTTTAAACTGAACCTTCAAGAAACTGTGTGAATCATGAGAATTTTGAATCTGAGGAAAGTGTTTAGAAATAGGATATTTCTCCGGGTGTTAACTTAGGAAATAAGCACGTCCCCCAAACCTGGGATGGGAACAGATCTGTCATCCTCGATACCCTTGGTGCTGCTGGTGCCCTTGACGATGGGCCCTGTTGATGAGCACTTGATTTGGGTTCTTGTTTTTCTCTTTGGTGTGAGCTTTTGCCTGCCGTGTGGCACACGCTAACGTGGTGAGACAGGAGCACAGCTGACCTTTGTGCGGGTGGATTACGCCGTCATTCACCGTGGGCTTTGAGAGGCGAGAGGCGAGAGGCGGCAGCGGTTCTCAAAGGATTTCAGCTCAGGACTCCTTTACACCGCTAAAACATGTTGAGGGCTCCAGTGAGCTTCTGCTTAGGTGCAGTTATCTGTGTCATTATTTACCACGTTAGAAATTTAAACTGATAAAATTTAAGATGTATGTTCATTATTTAAAAAGAGTAGTAAGTCCACTACATATTATCATGAAAATTCTTTTAAGGGAAATATAGCTATTTTATAAAACAAAAAATTGTAAGAAGCGTGATATCATTTTATACTTTGGCCAATATGTTTAATACGCGGCCTAAGAAATAACAGCTGGATTTTAATACTCATCTCTGTTTTCAGTTTATTATGCTATGCTCTTGTGGTTGAAGTGTATAAAGTAAATGAAGAAAACCTAGTCTCTCACAGAGTTGTTGAAAAAAGGAAGAGTGTCTTAATAGTTGTTTAAAAACAAAGTTGTAGGGGGGAATGGGATACAATAAAATTTATTTTAAAAAAACAAAGTTGTGGGTGTTCTTTGGTGTATGATACCAAAATTTGACAAATGGTGGTTTCATAAAGATTAATTGCAATGAAGCCGGGCGTGGTGGCGCACGCCTGTAATCCCAGCACTCAGGAGGCTGAGAGGCAGGAAGATTACTGTGAGTTCCAGACCAACCTGGGCTACATAGTGAGTTCCAGGTCAGTTTCAACTACATAGTGAGACCCTGTCTCAAAAACCAAACCAAACCAAACCAAACAAAAAAACAAATAAAAAAAAAGTTTAATTGCAATGAGAAATATAAGACCATGTTACTGAATTTTAATTATACTCTTATTAAAACCCATTAGTCTTTTTTTTTTTTGTACTGGGATCGAACTGGGGACCTTGTGCTTGGTGAGGCAGGCTGCAGAACCACTGAGCCTCTGAATTCAGGGACACAGTTGCCTGCCTGGGAATACAGCACTGACCTTCTGTGTATGTCTAAATTGTTGCTTTTCTCACTTCCCTTTCTTTCTGACTGTTTATTTCCTTTACAGCTCCCTGGAGGAAATGAGAAGATGTCACGCTAAATTTGGACCAGATTACAATTTCAAAATGATTTACATTAAATAAATACACCTTAGGGCTGGGGATTTAGCTCAGTGTTACCACCACCTGCCTAGCAAATGCAAAGTCCTGAATTTGATCCTCAGTAAAAAAAACAAAACAAAACATCTTAATGTATTAATTCTCTTATAAGTCACCAGTAATTATTTCATAGATGCTATATAGTTATTCCTAATTAATTTATTTAGCATTTCTTATTAGGGCATTTTTTTCTTTAGGAATTTTTTTAAATCCTTTTTTTCTCAAAAATGTCTTTATCTATTAAGGTAATTGTGTACTCTTGTGTGGACCTGTAAAATATTACATGTTTTATATGCAAAAAATGTGTGGAGAAATATATATATATTGGGTAATCTTTTTTTTTTTTTTTTTTTTTATAGGGTCTCACTATGTAGTTGAGACTGACCTGGAGCTCATTATGTAGCCCAGGCTGGTCTCGAACTCGCAGTGACTCTCCTGTCTCAGTCTCCTGAATGCTGGGATTACAGGCGTGCACCACCACGCTGGATAGTAATCTTACAATTTTATTTCGGTGTTCTGCCAATGCAGTAAGGCTAATTTTAGTTCCCTGCTCTTCGGTCCCCCCCAAAATGACCACTGTTAAGTCATCTTAATAGCATTCTTTAACAGTGTGTGTTCAAGTTAATCTAATCTGTCACAGATTGTTTTAATTTGAAAATACAAACACCAATCAAAATAAATAAATAATCCCAGGAATGGATTTAAAGTTTCTTCTCCCAAAACTTCTCAGTACATTTCTAGATTTCTTTTCTATATTTGACTACCTCATTTTATTTTTCCCCCTCATTGGCTCCTTTGGTGTCCAAATAAAGATGCTGCCATCAGTGTTTTTCTGTCCACTTGCTCTGTGCTAAGACAGTGGTTCTAATCTCCTTTGTCTTCATGAAGACTGACTGCTCACTTCTACCTGCCCTGTACTTCAGCTGGACGAGCGGCATGTGGAGGGAGATGCACATGTTGTCTCTATCCCTGACCATGACCCTAACACACTTTAATACTTGTTTAAGTGACCTCCTTGGTGTTCAACAACTGGGCCTCTAAATTATTATTTATTTATTATTATTATTATTTTTTGGTACTAGGGATTGAACTCAGGTCCTGTGCTTGTGAGGCAGGCACAGAACCACTGAGCTAAATCCTCGGCCTAGGTGTTCAACAACTGGGATTTAGAGACCAAAGCTAAAATTGATAATTGGGCTAAGAGAACAGTCAGTATTTTAGCTCTTGTCCTCCAAGGTTAAAAAGAACCCAGGACTGAGGGGAGCACTTCATACAGTGTGGGGAGTGGTGCTCGGTTTAGGAAAAGAGGGAACCTCACCGACTATCCTTTAGACAGGGTCTCACTATGTAGTTGAGACTGACCTGGAACTCACTATGTAGCCCAGGCTGGTCTCAAACTCACAGCAATTCTCCTGCCTCAGCCTCCCGAGTGGTGGGATTAAAGGCGTGGGCCACCACACCCTGCTCTCCGAGGATCCCTTTTGTTGCATTGCCTTGATTGGTTTAGTGTATTTAGGAAGAAATTTAAATGACTTTTTTTTGAGACAGGATCTTGCTAACTTGTTCTGAGGTTCTCAACTTGTGGTTTTCCTGCTTCAGCCTCCCTCAGCAGTGGCATTACAGGCATGTGCCAACGTGCCCACCTTAAATGTCATTTCATTTCGGAAAAATAAAACATGAGGGTTCAGATTTGTAAAAATTTTTGTTTCTAGGTATCAGAATAATTTCTTCCTATCTCACATACATGTTTTCCTCAAATTCTATAATTTTTCCCCTGGGTTGGGGGGAGAAGAAAGAAGTCAGTATGTAATTATTAAGGGCAATTATGTAATTATTAAGGGCAATTATGTAATTATTAAGTGCAGTAAAGCACGGTTAGAAACTGCAGTTCCATCTTGTATTCTTCTACCTAACTCTACAATCTCACATCCTATCTTGTGCTGAAACGTACACACGTTATTTGTCATGCTTCCCTTGGGTTCTGATGAACCTGTTTGTAAAGCACATTGGGATCTATGGATAAGCACCATGTAAGTTCTAAAGATGATTAATAATCACTGGGAGGAAACGGACCATTTTTCTCAATTTCACAGTAATTAGGAAACAACTGCTGTCGGTGGAATAAGTATGAAGGAATACCGTAGTATTCCATTTAGCACGGAGAGCCGTTACGTTAGATCGCGTCCCGAGCTGTGCGTCTCCATCCGGAACACTGGTACTGGTACAGACTGGACATGGACCCAGGGCGTAACGCTGCTACATAGTTTTAGCTGATGTTAATGCCGTCTGCTAAATCCACTTGTTAAGGATGACCAAATGTAGGGCTACAAGGAGCCCTAAATCTTGAGTTTAGTTTTGTTTCGCGAGCGGTGTTTGGCTTATTGTACCTGGTAAGACTGCACCTCGTGTGCCCGACAGTGCGGACCCTGGCCCTGCAGTGTCTCAGTCCTGAGTCTGGATGCGGCCGGTGGCGCAGAGATCGCCGAGCCCAGCGCGGAAGGCTTCGGTGCCTGCAGACGAGAGTTTCTCTCTTCATCTCGTGGGTCCCCTGATGAGGTTAGTTTACTGCTCTAGAGAAGTGACACATTTTTCCAGAGAGAGGCAAGCGGCGGGAAACCGTCACATACGAGTTCGGACACCATCAGCCTGGACTGACTTTGGCTTTAGCTGGGACAGGACTTTTTGGGACATGGGTGTGTTGGGGCCTGGGCTGGGTGGGAAATGTGGAGCTCGACTGTGCAGTCGCGGAGTTGCCATCTCCTTTTCTTCTTGTGATGAAATGGTACGTTACAGCTTCCCAGTCTAACCATTTAGGTGCACGGTTCCGTGGCATTCCGTTTCCTCCCGTGGTACACAGCCATTGCCATCGTCCATCTCCAGAAGCTTCTCCTCTCCTCGAGCTCACACTCTGCCCACAGTTGGAACTCTGCAGTCACAACATGTTGATGCCATTTGCTTTCAGATTCTTATGTCTGTTATAGAAAAGCGTCAGGCATTTGACAGGAACCTTCTCAGAGATCAGTGGCTTTGCCAATGTCCGTTCACATCGGTGGGGATTTCATTCATCCCACAAAAATGCGAGTGGCCGCAAGTGTGCACCATGGGGGTGCCGGCGGTGCCGTGACACACGCAGGCCAGCCTGGTGCCGGCCACCACGGACGGAAGAGAGGGCCTGCCGGAGGGACTCGCCGTTCACACGTCCGGGCCCAGGTGGCACATCACAGCCGCGGAGCGTTGGTTCTTCAGTGGAGAGGTGGACACGACTGTGAGAACCAGCGGGCGTGGTCCGGGGG
>NW_022900950.1:79137741-79138884 GCF_012274545.1 Fukomys damarensis | reverse complement strand
CGCGTGTGCAGCCAGCCTGGCCGTCCGAGGGGCCCTGCCGGCCTGCTCAGCCCCAGCCCCTAGTCGGTCGTTCCGGCCGGGCGGGGCTGTCTTTCCGCCTTCTCTGCAGACGCGACGTTCGACTGGAAAAAGGGGGGAAATCGCCGAGGCTCTGGAAATGTGTCCGTGGTAGGCCACGGATTTCAACTGCTTCGATGACTTCGGTTTGTGAGTTGAGCAGACTGACGCGGCCGAGGCAGCCCCTGACCCGTGAGGGGACTGTGGGGGATTCCCGGACTTGTTATGAAACAGCACAGAAGGTGTTTACATTTTAATGCGCGAGGCTCTCAGGCTGCTTTGACGACAGCCTGAGGCAATAGATAATTAGTGCTATTATTTGTTAACAGTTCTAGTGGAGAAAAAATGTGTATTTTAATTTTTGATGCTTGAGGAAAAGATCCATCCCAGGGCATGCTCATCTTTTGGTACTTAACATCTCTCCCCTTTAGTGGCAATATGCACATACAATTATTTGTTTAATTGTTACATATAATTTAGAAGAAATAGCATCTTAACTTTGTGCTTAAGGGGGGCAAAGGATATGTAGCCAACTTGCCTAGATTTAAAACAGTTTCTCTCTAAATGGCCTATTTTTCTGACACAAAAGCGAAGCGTCACTTGGGGCAGTCAAGACGTCACGCCTTACAGGGAAGGCCGCAGTTTAGTGAAGAGCAGTTTAAGCCCAGTTTAGGCGTTCTAAAATCTAGAAGAGCTGGCAGGACCCCCGCCCTCTGACCAAGACTCAGAGGCACAGGACGCGGAGCCGTTAGCAACGACGTAACACCCGGCATCACGTCACGCCTAGCAGCGACGCACAACCTGCGTCCCTGAGAGCTCCCTCGAGGCCCTGCCCACCCCGCTAGGAGCCCGGGAGCACTCTGGGGAGGCGTGGTCCACAGTGTGAGCAGAGTGCGCATGCGCTCGGGGTTCTGGCCTGCCAACCACTGGGAATCTCGCGAGGGTTGAAGGCGGGAGGCGTAGGTAGTCGTTCCGGACCCTGCGAGATAGATGATCTCGCCGGCGGAAGAGGAGGTGGAAGCGCAGCCAGCTCATCGCCTGTCTCGGTGTCGCTTTCCTTTCGCTTCCCGCTGCCCTGAGAGTCAG
>NW_022900950.1:79126268-79136793 GCF_012274545.1 Fukomys damarensis | reverse complement strand
TGCCACGCGCTGCTGATCCTCTGGGGCTTAGGTTGGCCAGGGGGCGGTGACAGGACTGGAGAGCGCGGGGGGAGCCGCCAAGCGGTCTCCGGAGTGTTCCCCACCCTGGCGGTGCTTGGGAACAGTGATTGCTTCCAGTCTTTAGTCTTGGCCTTCGACTGGTTTTGAGATACAGTATGGTGTAGTCCAGCTGGAAGATATCTGTAAGTCTTCAGTCCTTAGTAGTGTGAAAGTAATACTGCTCGGAAAGTGAGCCATCCTGTAGGGAAATGGTAGTTTTATCTTGGCACCCGAGATGGGATAACATCCTAATAGTCTTCGAAGGCACTTCTAATGGCCGGGGTAGGTTTTTTTTTTTTTAAATTAAAAAAATTTTTTTTTCCTCATTGAGTTTATAGGTACATTTTAGGTATACAGTACAGTTAACAATTGGGATCTTGTTACCTTTACATGACAGGTCTTGGTTCTCATTTTTTCCCCTTGTCCCTGCCCTCCCTTCACCTCTCTCCCTATTTACAAAAACTTTATTTCCACTTTTTCATTTTCTCATATTTTTTTCTTTTCCCTTATTACGTTTCCCCTACCCTTCCCACTTTCCCTTCACCTTTAGCCCCTTTCTTCCTATTTCACATTGTCAGTTATCCCATTAGGATCTTATAAATTAAGATACAATTAAGATACAATTAAAGTTTATTCACACCAGAGAAACTATTCGGTATTTACATGTGACATTTATTTCACTTAGGAGTACATCCTCAATATGTATCCATTTTCCTATGAATGAATCTAATTTCTCATTTTTTATGGCTGTGTAGTAACTTTGACATTCTGCAGTTTTCAGGGATCGAATTTTGCTTCCAGCCAAAATGCATTCGTTGGTACCTTTCAAAAATTTTTTTGCTTTGAGTTGTTGTATTTAAATTTGAAATAAATGAAAGTGTAAATAGAATTCTGTGTGTAGAGCCAGGCATAGTTGTGCACGCCTGTGATCCCAGCACTTGGGAGCATCTCTGTGAGACCCTGTCTGAGAAAACAAACAAAAACAGTATAAAGCCGAAAATAATTACCATGTAAACTCAGTGATGTGTGATTTTGTTTTGCTGGGAATTGAACCCCGAACCCTGGGCCTGAAGCATACTAGGCAAGTTCTTAGCGACTGAGCGATGTGACCCTGTGATCTGTTAGGTGAGGAGAAGAGTCTTCAGATAAGTAGACCTTGTGATAGAATTCAGGTCTGGCTCCAGAACGTAGCCTTTTCTCACGCATCTTGCTGGGTCCTGTGCTTCAAAACGTTTCACAATTTCATTTAGAAGAATGAGACTTAGTTTCACCTTTCAATACAGGGATGTCAGTAATTTTACTTTTTTACATTTATCTTTTTCTCTTCACTTTCCACAGCAACTTTTAAAATGTATTCTCATTTTCTTGATTGAATTCAGGATCACAAAGGTTCAGAATTAAAAATGAGGTTTGGGTGCACATGTAGAAAAGATCAGATGGTCCTAATGTGTTTTGTGTGGGTGTGGGGAAAGATTTTTAAATGCCTCTGTCATGTTTGAATTTAAGGTCAGTTTTCCCCAATTCAAGAGTTAATCCACCATTCATAAACTTTTTTCTGACGCTTGATTTTCCCAGAAATAATGGCCTTCCTAAGTATTCATTTAACTCTTTACTGTGGGAGAATTAAAAGAATCATACCACAGCGATATATGTGCACCCATGTTTATAGTGGCACAGTTTGTAATAGCTAATTTTGGAAACAGCCCAATTGCCAATCAGCTGGTGACTGGATAAAGATTTTTGTTTTTAATAAAATGGAGTACTACTCAGCCACAAAGAACGAGAAACTAAAGACATTTATTGCTAAATAGATGCACATTGAGACCATACTCTGAAGTGAAATAAATAGGGCACGTGTAAATACCGAAGTTTCTTTGGTGTGAGAAACAGTGTAAATGAGGATCAAAATGTATAATAATGTGAAATAGGAAGAAAAAGGCTAAAGGAGTAGTAAGTGGGAAAGTTAAGGGAAAAGAAAAAATGTGAGAAAAGAAGGAAAAAAAATGGGAACAAATTTTTTGTAAATAGGGGTGCAGGGGAAGAAGAGGAATGGAGAAAAAACAAGAACCAGGATATACCACGTACAGGTACAAATTCGCGATGATGAATGATTTTAATGTATACTTAACATGCACCAGTGAACTTAATGAAAAGAAAAAAACTGGGAGAAATAATGACTGCTTCTGGAAATCACATTGTTTTTGTAGGGTTTATTTGCCTTTTAGTAGAATTTCAGTAGGAATTTTGTGAACTGGATGAGGCTGGTTGGTGGCTATGTCATTTTTAGGTGTGGAGACCAGAGAGACTAGCTGAGCTGAAGGGCCCACAGGTACTTAAAGAGTTTAGTAGTGAAGTTCGTCTTGACTGTAGGCCTTTGGATGGCTTCTTGTAGTAATAGCGATGACCATATCCTCCACATTTTTGTATCACAGTGTGTAAGCACAGATTTGCATATTAATGAAAAATATACTTGTACCAACTTTTGTTTTTAGACAAGTTCTTGTTGTGTAGTTCATCCTGGCCTTGAACTCACTATTTAGCCCAGGCTGGCCTTGGACTCAAGGACCCTCCTGCCTCAGCCTCCTGAGAGCTGGGATTACAGGCATGCCCCACCATGCCCAACAGCTTTTTTTTTTTTTTTTAATGAGCTACAGTCTCCTTATGTTATCCAGGCTGATCTCAGACTCCTGGGCTCAAGTGATCTTCCTGCCTCAGCCTGCAGAGTAGCTGGCACTACAAGTGCACGCAGCTGTGCCTGGTTCTAGCCTTTTTAAAAACAATGGATGATGACTGGAACTTGGCAGCATAAAAATCATTGCTTCTGGCATTTGAATGTCAAAATACCTGTGTAAGAATGGCCTGTTACTAATTAAGGAATTGCACGGTATTAGAGTATTCAATTTACGCTGTATGTTACCCTTTTTGTAATAGTCCACATGATGCTGCCTTTCATATGAACCTTTTTTTGAGGGGGAGCAGGTACTGTATCAACTCAGGACCTTGTGTTTGCCAGGCAGGTGCAGTGCCACCAAGCTAAATCCCTGGCCCCCTTGTGAACATTTGTGTAGTATACTGTAGTTACATGCTAAAAAGGATCTTTCACATTTCCTAGTTTTGGTTTCATAACTTTTGGGGGTGTACTAGAGATCGAACTCGGGACCTTGCACTTGCAAGGCAGGCGGTGGAACCACTGAGCTAAATCCCCGGCCTGGTTTCATAACTTTTTAGAGAAATGGTATAGATTTGGTCATACGAGTAGTATAGGAAGTAATTTTAGAGTGATACTGATATTGTTTTGTTTTAACCTTGGCCGCTGCCACACCATTTACACACTTAGCTTGAATGGGTTAGTGTTCTCATTGTATTTCATCCATGCTCAGATTTCCTGTCAGGTTAGAAGACAGTCATTTAAATATCTAGGGAGTTTGGGATAGGAATATATTGTTAGGATGTGTTCCGGTCAGGAAACAGTGTATAGCGGGGAGTTGATTGTTCTTGAATAATTTCGTGGTTTTTTTCCTTCCTATTAGGAAGTATTTGATGATGCATCACCCGGGAAGCAAAAAGAAATCCAAGAACCAGATCCTACCTATGAAGAAAAAATGGTATGTTTAGATGGCGAGGACAGTCTATAATGAAGCTTTTTGATAATTGTTTTAAGGTGTGTTTGAAATATTTATGATATGGGATAGTGTAATTTTTGTATCTTACTTACCTATATAAAGCAGTAGAAGTAGTTGATGAATCTACAAATATGATATAATTCTGTTGACACTTTTAAGATTTTAGCATTAAGGTGAAAACCAGAGTAGGTATTCTGTCTGTGTGTTCTTCATATGTTTAGAATCACATTCTGCAAAGAATGATCCATTCTCCTTGCTCACATTATTCTTACAGGGCTGGGTGTCCTGTAATCCCAGCACTTGGGAGGCTGAGGCAGGAGGATCGCTGTGAGTTCGAGACGAGCCTGGGCTACATAGTGAGTTCTGGGCCAGTATCAACAACATAGTGAGACTCTGTCTCAACCCCCCCCCAAAAAAATTCACATTCTTATTTATTATAAGTCAGACAGTGACAGGAACAGTGTCCTCCTGATCTCCCCGTGATTAGCTCCCGGTGATATATGGTGCTTTGATCTTTACACTTTTACATGGTTTTTTTTTTTTTTTTTGGTACTGGGGATTGAACTCAGGACCTCGAGCTTCCCAGGCAGGCGCTGTACAGCTGAGCTAACCTAGCCCTATACAGATATATTTTTTTATGTTTTGGGGTACTAGGGATCAAACTCAGGACCTTTTGCTTGAGATGCAGGCGATGGCATCACTGAGGTAAATCCCCAGCTTACAGATTTTTTTTTTTTTTTTTTGAGACAGGGTCTCATGTAGTTCAGATTGCCCTGGAACTCACTGTGTAGCCTGGAACTCACTTGCAGCAATCCTCCTGCCTCAGCCTCCTGAGTGCTGGGATTACAGGCGTGGACTACCACGCCCGGTTTTACAGATCCTTTTTGAAAGGTACTTTTCCTCCTCCTTTCAAATTCCTCAAATACTTTCTATCTCTTGAATAGATTAAAAATCCTAACATGATAGGTGCACACAAATATGTAATTTACGTATAATGTTGCCATATAGGTAACACATGATTTTAGATACCATGTATTTTTCTATATATAAATGCCTGTTTTGTTGTCAAACTGTTTAAAGAGAATATACTTGGAGGTTAACCTTTTTAAAAAGAGTACTACTTTAAAGTGAATACAGTTTTTTTCCCTCCTGCATACTGGGGATTGAACCCAGGGCCATCACACTGAGCTGTGTCCACAGCCCATTTTATTTTTCATTTTCGGGAGTGTGTCACTGAGTGGCCCAGCGTGGGCTGAACTTTGCATCCTTTTACCTCAGCCTTCCAAGTGCTGGGATCATAGGCGTGTGCCACCGCAGTAAGGCACCTAACGCAGTATTTATTGCTCAGCAGTTTCATTCAGCTATTCCAAAACTGAACCACTCTGACCATCTTTTTATTCCATTTCTGTTATACCCTTTTTGTGTGTCTTTTTCCACAGAAAAATTACAGGCCCATCTCTGTGTAGCTTCTGCTGTCCTGTGTCATTTCCTTCTGTCCCAAGGAGGGTAGTCCAAAATTATTCATTGTCATTTCCATTGGATTGTGATTGATTTCTTAGAGTCTGTTAACAGTTTTTTCTCCTTCACATTCTTTTTAACCTTTTAGTATCTCAGATGATTTTTATTTAAATCTTACTCCCTCAAGCAACAAAGTACCTGTTTTTACCTCTGATAAAAGCAATGACAATGATTTAAAATTTTGAATGCTCTAGAAAAGCATTTACTTGAGTATCTTGATGTCAAAACATAATTATGACAATTGAGTAGACTGTTTTTTTTTTCCTTCTTGGTACCAGGGATGGAACTCTGGACCTTGTGCTTGCGAGGCAGATGTGGTACTGTTGAGCATTGAGTAGTCTTATTTTCCAGCCCTAACAACTAGTTGTATAGGCTTTTATTATTTTGTATTAAATTTGTACTTATATGTAATATATCTCAGTTCAGTACTTTTAAAACAATTTACAATTTTTGAAAAAAAACTGCTATGGCTTAGGGTCCTACTAGGGAGGAGAATGTCAACAGCTTTGCAGAACTGGTTGCTTTGTGTGTGGGGTAGTACCGGAGGGTAAGCACAGGGCCTTTGCACCGAGCTACATCCCTACTTCCTTTAAAAAAAAAAAAAAAGAATAGTCTTGCTGAATTACTTAGGCTGTGGCTCTAACTTGTGATTTTCTTGCCTCTGGCCCCCAGAATGCTGGGAATACAAGCATGTATCATTTTGCCTGGATTTATGATAGCAAGCTGGGCTTCAGTTTTTGCAGTAGTGTGATTTAAAAAAAAAAAAAATTAGAAAAATATAGCTCTTAAAGAGCAAGGCTTGGTGGCGCACACCTGTAATCCCAGCATTCAGGCAGCTGAGGCAGGATGATCACCATGAGTTAGAGGCCAACCTGAGCTACATAACAATACCCTGTCTCAAAAAACTCAAATAAACAAATTTAAAAAAATGCATACACACACACACATTATAGATATGTATATCTCCTATAATCTACAGTGTTGACTTTGGTAAAATGTCTTTTTGTAATTTTCTAGGACTTAACATTTAAACATTTATTGGCAGCAGTGTTGACTGGTTTCTCTGTTTCTCGAGGTTTTTTAGTCTTGTCATCTGTTTAACTGAGCTATCATTGTGTCTGTAAAAGTCTGTTGCCTAAAGGCTTGAATGCCAAACATTTTTGTTTGGTACCAGAGGTTGAACTCAGGCCCTTGTGCTTGGGAGGCAGGCAGCAGAACCACTGAGCTAAATCCCCATACCGAGATGTCATTACTTTTGATTGTTTGATACTTTTTTGGTACCAGGGATTGAACTCAAGACCTTGTGGAAGGTGGCGGAACCAATGAGCCAATTCCCCGCCTTAGATGTCATTACTTTTTGAAAACTTGTTTTCAAGGACCTTTTTTATTCAGATTCCTCTATTTTCTTGGTGGGATAATTGGGAAAATTCACAACATTGTTTAGGGGCAGATGGCAGATATGAGAGGAAGGAAGTGTTAAATTACGTTGGGCTATTGAATATTTCATGAACTTAAAAATAGTTTCTAAGCCTGATCCCCTTTTAAAATTTGGTATTAGTCTGATGAATGACTAGTCCATTTTTTCCTGTATTTCACTTTAATTACATAATTTCTTTGTTTAAATATTTTTTGGTCATTTTTATTGTAAAAAATTTATATTATTTTAAGCTTGGAATTTATTGAGTTTAGTGTGCATGCGTGTGTGTGTGTGTTTGTGTGTGTGAATGTGTATATATATATATACACACATACAGTCTTTTAAACACCACTACAATAGTTTCCATCACCTGAAAAGTCTGCTTCTGCCCTTTGTAGTTATTCCCCCCATCCCGCCACTTCTGATTTGCTTTCTGTGTAGCTTTTTGTACACAACTGCTAGCCGTGTACCTTCCAGTTTGGAGTCTTAGTTGGCAAAGTGCTTTTGAGACTCATCTGTTTTGTTACAAGTTTCAATATTTTGTTCCTTTTTATTGCTGAATTCATATGGAAGCATGTTGAAGCTGATTGCTGAAGTTTTGATGATTGTGTTTTCAACTTTTTGCAGCAAACCGATCGAGCAAATAGATTTGAGTATTTATTAAAGCAGACAGAGCTGTTTGCACATTTCATTCAGCCTGCTGCTCAAAAGACTCCAACCTCACCTTTGAAGATGAAACCTGGGCGCCCACGAATAAAAAAGGATGAGAAACAGAACTTGCTCTCAGTTGGCGAGTGAGTAATAATTTATACTTCATTCAGCCAAACTTACTTTTGGTAGTCTTCAAAAGAGACAAAATCACTTCATCTTTAAAAACATTGATATTATCTCAAGGGCCGCAGTGGGTTTGCAGGGTGTAGTTGTAGGTATGAATTTAGTATTATGTACAGTGCTATAAAGTGTCAAGGTGTATGCCATCCTTGGGTGGTTTTTGAAAATAACTTGGGTTGGATTTATAAGTTCTTGAGAATTGTCCTGCTGGTTGGGTAATTAAGGTATTTAATTGATAGATTTAGGGCAGTTTCAGCTCCCTGGAAAGGCTATAATTCCTAATGTGAAAATGAAGTCAGTAACACCTGAGATTGTGTAAAATGTGACATTATGAGCTGACCAATGTTATAGTCACTGCAAGGTTTCAAGGGTGTAACCAGCTGTTTTCCAAAGCAGATGAAAATATTTGTTGCATATGCACAATGGGAAGCTTCAGAATTGGGAAATAAGTGGTTTTACTCATCTCATCCCCTAAGCTACACATTTGGCAATACTATTTAGTGTTTTTTTGTTTTTTGGGGGGACCAGGGATTGAATTACTGTTTAGTTTTTTAGGGGATCATTCTGAATCCGGACATGGGTATGTGTGTATTTATTTATTTATTGGCACTGAGGATTGAACCCAGTACCACACTAAAATAAATCCCCTGCTATTTTTTAGTTTTTAATTTTGAGCCTGGATCTCACTAAATTTCTAAAATGCCTAGACTGGGCTCAGACTTTATTATTCTGTCTCATCTTCCTAAAGTGCTAAAGTGTGGGGCTTTATCAACTTGTAGTTAGTACACAGTTATTACTGTATTTTAACAATAATTTTACATATATTGTAGATTAACTATGTAAAATATTTCATATTAATATTTTATTAGTGATTGCGGCTATTTACTTTTTTGGCTGTAGATTAACCATGTAAAATATTTCAGATTAAAGTTTATTAGTGATTCCTGATGTTTACTTTTTTGGCTACAAATGTAGCCTGTTAGAAAAATTATTATAGAATCTTGGTCAGAATCTTGGTCAGCCGCTTGAATGTTACATTGAAATAGTAGCTGGTAGTGTTAAACTCGATCATTTAAATCAGTTAATTTTCATTTTGACAGTTACCGACACCGTAGAACAGAGCAAGAGGAGGACGAAGAACTGTTAACAGAAAGCTCCAAAGCAACCAATATTTGCACTCGATTTGAAGACTCTCCATCATGTATGTTAAACACACCTAATTACTTGATTTGTAAAACATCCCCTTTGAAATATCTTCTGTTAGAGTTTTGGACTTGTGTTTGTTACAATTTGATGGAGATGATACTGTTACCTGATGGCGGTGCTGTATTTCAAAGATGTGTAAAATGCCAAGGGATTTATTAGCACATATAAAACTGAGACTCATTTTGTCTTACACTGTATTTGTCCCAGATAAGGAAACTGGTGTTTAAAAACAAAACAAACTTTGGAAAGAATTTTGCTTACTCATCTGATGTTTTTGTACGTTTTAAGATTTTATGAAATTTATTTAGCATATTTAGCAGGGTTTAAGTTTTACTTATGTAATGTCTGATGGCATAGAGATTTTCCTAAGCTCCCTTTTATCCCTGGATGGTTGATTTGTGAGAACTCTTAGCTAATTGAACCTGACCTGGGCTTACATATGATTAGACATTTGGCCATCGGTTTAAGGCATACACCTTCAGGGTCCTTCCCCTGACCCCCAGGGCCCAATTTCCATCTCTTCAAATGAGGCAGGAGTCCAGAGCCACGTATGTGGTATAGTGCAAGGGGAAATTTGAGTTCTTTCTTACATTCTTACATTGTAACTAGTTTCCCTGCATTAGTTGGCTTTTCATCCTTAAGCACTGATTTTGTGGGGCAAGGGGATAAGTACTATGTGTATGAGACGTTCCTATTTATATCTCTGTTTTTATCAGGAAAAACCTCTGGAGAGTCTGTCTCATTCTTTTTTTTTTGGATACTGGAGATTGAACTCGGGACCTTGCGTTTGTGAAGCAGGTGGTGATACCACTGAGCTAAATCCCCAGCCCTTCTGTTTTATTCTTTAGAAAAGATGAAAATGCTGCATTAGGAACATTGGTGGCAATACTAAAAATTGAAGAAGACTGAGTTTCCAGGACCAGGGTGTAACAGGAAGTGAGTGATTTGGATGAATACTCCAATGTATATTGTCATATTTGCTGCAGTTGGTTATCTTCCGTAACTACTCCTATTCCATTCCAAACATTAACAGCTACCTCTGGTGACTTAGAACTTGTAGAATTCCCACAGGAAAGAATTTCCTGAAAAAGAAAGCAAAATCAGTAGACACAGGGAGGTCCCACTTAAATATGGAGTATCAGATAAAAGGGGAGTGCCTTCTCTCATCTGAAAATGTGTGCTGTGTTTTCTTTTGCTCTTAGGTATGAAATGGGTAAATAGAAAATCAGGCCCTTGGTTATTAGGTTGAAGAAGTGCTGTCTTTAAAATGTTTACTGTGAGCCAGGGATTTAGCTCAGTGTTTCTGCCACCTGCCTCGCAAGGTCCCAAGTTCGATCCCTGGTACCAAAACAAAAGGCAAAAAAATTGTACATTATTAAAATGTTCACTGTGTATTCTCTTTTGTTCTTAGATGTGAAATGGGGTAAACTGAGGGATTATCAGGTCCGAGGATTGAATTGGCTCATTTCTTTGTATGAGAATGGTATCAATGGTATCCTTGCAGATGAAATGGTATGTATTTGGTAGTTTTTTTGAGGATCATATTTTGTAGCTAAAGATATACATTAAATTTGTAGAAGTTAAGATAGTTAACATAGTTTTATTGACTATAAATACAATCTAGAACTGTTTCCAGCTAATTTTCCTTCTTACTGCTAGATGCTATTTTAGTTGTATAAATGAGCACTTCTCTTATGGAATTTTCATCTGTGAAAGTAGAATAAATTTCAAAGCAGTATCTTTTGAAAAACTTTAAATTTCTGTAGTGTAGAAGTAGTTTGAAGTGGGCGTGGTGGTACACGCCTGTAATCCTAGTGCACTTGAGGCCGAGGCAGAGTATCTGTCAGTTCCAGGCCAGCCTGAGCTACAT
>NW_022900950.1:79113191-79126046 GCF_012274545.1 Fukomys damarensis | reverse complement strand
CCTTATTTTAAAAAAAAAAAAAAAAAAAAAAAAGTAGTTTGAGCATTTTCCTCAAATGAAATTGTTCAGTGTTTATCATCTGTAAATATCAGTCTTGTCTTTTCTTTTCTTTTTTTTTTTGGTTTTTTGAGACAGGGTCTCACTATGTAGTTCAGACTGACCTGAAACTCACTGTTGTAGCCCAGGCCGATCTCGAACTCACAGCGATCCTCCTGCCTCAGCAGTGCTGGGATCACAGGCGTGCGCCACCACACCCGGCTAAATATCAGTGTTTTCTGGGGTGGCAGTTTAGATAGATCTTCATGAAACATTTACCTTGTGCCTACTAATTATTAGTTATATAATGGTTTTACAAATTATCCTTGTCACTACAGAACTAAAACATTTGATGGGGAAAGTATGGAGTTGAAAGAAATGTGTTTCACTTATAGATAGGCTAGGTAATTTTGGGACTGTCACACTTACTGGGCCTCATGGGGTGATAAAATACCTCTCTTGTAGACTTGTGAAGATTATTTAACGTAGTAGTAATTGTAAGCTTTCCATACATACTAAATTCTGGTTATATGTTAGGTATCATAAACACATAGCATTGTCTTTTAAATTCTCCTGAATATATTGGGAGGTATAAAAATGGTACACTTTGTTTTAATTGCTTATGGTTATTTTGAACTCTTTCAGGGCTTGGGCAAGACTCTTCAAACAATTTCTCTTCTTGGGTACATGAAGCACTATAGAAACATTCCTGGTCCTCATATGGTTTTGGTTCCTAAGTCTACATTACACAACTGGATGAGTGAATTCAAGAGATGGGTTCCAACTCTTAGATCTGTTTGTTTGATAGGAGATAAGGAACAAAGAGTAAGTTTGTAGTATTTCATTGTATTTTTGCCATTGAAGGAGTATGAATTCAGCATTGTGTTTGGGAGTAGCTAAAGGAAGGATAAAAGGGAAAGGCCTACATCAGCGATGTAACTTTTAGATACAGGTGCCCAAATTGTAATGCCAAACCTGCTTATTTATGACAGAGTGCCTACACTGTGATTAAAGCTGAATACTGAGGTTTTAGTTTAGAAAAAACAACCCATGCATCAACATCTTTTGTCTTAAAAATGGCACTGCCATGTTTGCCACCACTGGTCTATGTAAATACTAGTAATTTACAAATGTAGTGTAGTCTTGGAGGCATTAGAGACTATAGAAAGCTGTAAGAACAGTTTTCCCATTTGATAGGTGAGTGTGTGAAGTCACAGGCTGTGTTCTTGTAAGTTTTTTGTTTTTTTTTTTAAGAGAACTTGAATATATGAGGTGGTTGGAAATTTAAGGAGCCAGATTTTTAAGGTTAGTGTAGAGTGGTGATAGTCATAGAAGTTTGTGGACTGTTAATGACACTATCAAAGTAAGTTAAAATGTTGATTAACATCTTTTTGGGAAGAAGACATGAAAGTAATGACTATAAAAAGTACAGACTTTCAGCCAGGGGATTTACCTCAGTGGTACAGCTTCCTGCCTTGCAAGCACAAGGTTCTGAGTTCAATCCCTGGTACATACCCCCCAGCACCCCCCTTTAGATTTGCAAATCTAAAGAGTATAGACTTTAGATTTGGAAATCAGTTCATACATATTAAATGATTTTGTACTTTTTTCTCTTTATGTATTAGAGCTGAGCCTATATGTCTCTTTATTTACAGATGCTTTGAATATTTTAAATCATCAAATTGCCTTTTGTTTGGGGGCTCAATTATTTACCCAGTCTTTGTTTCAGTTCCCTTACCTGTAAAATGAGAATAACAGCAATTATTATTATTATTATTATTTTTTTTTTTTTGGTGCTGGGCATGGAATGGGTTCTTGTGCTTGCAAGGCAGGCAGCGGAACCACTGAGCTAAATCCCCGGCACAACAGCAATTGCTAATGCCTTTATGAACCTGAAAGGAATGAAATTGCTTATTGAAAACTGTTCTTCAGTCTTTTTATTTTATGCATTAGGTTACTTGTCATTAATAAATAGATTATACGATTGATTTCTGAATGATGTGCTTTTTTCTCTTGCCATATAGGCTGCTTTTGTCAGAGATGTTCTGTTACCAGGAGAATGGGATGTATGTGTAACGTCCTATGAAATGCTTATTAAAGAGAAGTCTGTGTTCAAAAAATTTAACTGGAGATACTTAGTTATAGATGAAGCGCACAGAATCAAAAATGAAAAATCTAAGGTAATATGATAGTTGGATGTGAAAATCATTTTGCCCTTATTTGAAAATGTGATCCATTTCAGAGCATTCTCATGGTAGAATTTGGTTCTTTGTTTCAGTTGTCAGAAATAGTAAGGGAATTCAAGACTACAAATCGACTATTACTAACTGGAACACCTCTTCAGAACAATTTGCACGAGCTCTGGTCACTTCTTAATTTTTTGTTGCCAGATGTGTTCAATTCAGCTGACGTAAGTTTTCTGATTTTTCCCCAATTAATGTTTAATGCTATACTTTTCTCTCTCTTTTTTTTGATACCAGAGATTGAACTCAGGACCTTGCACTTATAAGGCAGGTGTGGTGCCATTGAGCTAAATCCCTGCCCCGATGCTATACGTTTTTATAGGAGAATTGCCTTGCCTTTGTGCACAGCTTTTAATGATCATGGATTTTTATGCTATTGTAGGGTTAGCCTGATACTGCCTATTAAGTTGTTTGCATTCTGAGAATTTCTTTTGAGACTTTCAAGTTTCAGTCTCATTTCAAATCATTGTTTTCTCCATCTGGAATGGCACACATTCTCACGTCTATTTCGGCCTCATCCTGGTCTGACTTTGTTTGAGGAGTTGTAGTTGAGTGGTTATGTTTTCAGGACACTAAAAGCATTCCTGAATATATTTTTATAGACCTAACGTTACCTGTGTTTTGAGTTTTAGAGATGGCGTTCGCATGTGGTGAAATATGCCTAATCTCTTATATTATGGTCAAAAACTATGAGAATCTATAAAATCTTTTATAAGAGCTCCATATTAGTACACTTAGCAAATAGTTACAAAATGCTGTGCGTCCTGGTTGTGTTAATGATCATTCTAAAATAATAGAGAAAGTTATAAAATGATATTTAAACTCAAGGCAATTTAGTTCTGTTTTTATGTACTTTGATGTTTTAGAGATCATTTATTTTCCTACTACATTGACATTGTTTATTGATATGTATTAAAATTTTGTTTTTGTTACATCAACGAATTGTAAAATTACAGTCACTTAAAAACAAAGCAGTTATATTTATACCTTCAAGTTTCAATTTTGGTGAGTTACTTGATACTCCTCTGGAAACCTTGTATTTGAATATTCAAATTATTGCTGTAAAACTTGTTTTCTGAGCTGGGTGTGGTAGCTCATGCCTGTAATCCCTGCACACGGGAAACTGAGGCAGGAGACTTGCTGTGAGTTTAAGTCCAGCCTGGGCTACACAGCAATAACTGTCTCAAAAAGAAAAAAGACCACACTCTTGCTTTCTGGTTTTTTAAATTCTGTTATGAAACTGTTTTTGAGAAAAATGACATCATAGGGTATTGTTAATGTATTTTGTTTGTTAATCTAGGACTTTGATTCCTGGTTTGATACGAACAACTGCCTTGGGGATCAAAAGCTAGTGGAGAGGCTTCATATGGTAGGTATCATGCAGTAGTATTAAAGCCTGTCTTCAGTGGGAAAAGGGGATACTTTCCCGTTAAAAGCAAGCACAGTGGCTTTAGAATCAGGTCTGTTTTATCCTATAGTGGGGTGGTGAATGATGCGTGGTGGTGGCAGGATAGAGCCTAGGGTGGAATTTTACCTTACTGAAGGGCAAGAGTGATCTCTCAGCTCCCAGAAGGTACAGTGGGGGGAGACTCAACTCATGACTAACAAAACTGTTAAGCTTAGTTCAGTTTAAATTTCCTTGGAGAATCTAACATGTTTACTTCCTGAAATTTTTAGCAATCTACTTATTTTAAGCATAGTGATAGTGTATAGTGCTGTTTGTGAGCAGAGTTGGTATTATGGGTTCTTTCAATGTACACTTTTGTTCCTTGCTGTGAAAGTTGACCAGTAAAAGTAGTTAGAGAAATTTCTCTAATAGACCTTGCAGTGTGGATACTCCAGTAAGCAGGATAAAGTGAGACCTCATAATCCATGTCACAGAAAGCCCTTCATAACCTGTTGTGGGGACTTTCTACCTCTTAGCAATTTGGTCTGGATTGTGGTAGAGGTTTGGGGACAGAGTGAAGGTTCGAGGAGGTGAAGAGATGGTTACTCTGTGTCTTACAGTGTATTTAGTAGCACTCCTACTCACAGATGCTGCTCATAATGTGCCTCCAGGTGTGATGATAGAAATGTCCCCGAACATTACAAGTGTTCCTGGGAGGCATAATCGTGTCCTGCCCCCTATTGTAGGACCTAACCTTTCAAACATAGCCCATCTTCTATTTCCTTTCCTCATACAGAGAATTTAATACTGCTGACCCCACTGTCGGTTTTCTGTAAGCATTCTAATTCTAGTCTGTTTATTGTTTTTTGCTACATCTAGAATTTCCTTTCCTGAGTTCTTAAGTAATACGTGGCCCATGACTTGGTGATACCGCATTGTTCATTGAACATTCAGGCAGAGACTGGCCTAGGTACTTTCTGTGTTCCATTTTTTAATAATCTGAGTATTTTGGTACTTTAGAACATTGTGTAGGGTATTGAAATGATCCACAGGTGTTCTTGCTGGATTTTAAACACAAAGGTAGGGAAACATTTTATATTTATATATACCTTATACAGTACCTGACTTTAATGGATGTTTTCTTTCTATATACATTAATCATATGATGGTTTAAAATTCTATATATTGAGCTGCGGATTTAGCTCAGTGCTTCCACCGCCTGCCTTGCAAGTACAAGGTCCCAAGTTCGATCCCTGGTACAATACAAAAAAACCCCCCAAAATTCTGTATATTTAGATTTTTGTTAAATATTTGAAGGTGATCATTGAGGAACCTTTATTTCAATTTACTTTTATTTAGATTTACTTATTTCAGGGATTGTAGTGTTGAATGCAATCTTGGGGATGTGGGAAAGAGCAGAGGAACTTGATTACCATTCACCTTTTTCCTTCTTTGCTCTTGCTTTTCCTTTAATAAACAGTGAAGTACATGTAGATAAAACAGACTAAAACAACTCCCCACACAGCAGACTCAGCCGGTTCTGGCAAATAAGTTTATTTTGTTCAGAGTAGTTTGAAATCTTTTTATCAAGTGAGGGAGGTTCTGGTAGCTACTTCTATATTGTCCTGACCTTTGCTCTGAAATTCCCACTCTGTTGCCTATGGTTCTGCAATGAAAGGGAGATTTAGAAGTAAGTGGGGATATGCTTAGGAATAAGGTAACTTTTAAATCTCTCAGTTGTCTAATGCTTAAAATCCCCTCCCTAAATCCCACCTTAATAGCTGTCTATATTTAACAGTATACAATGTGTGAATTGGCTGGGTGATTTCTCTACCAATCCCCTTGGGTTCACATGACTGCATTTAGCTGGGCAGTTCTAGAAGACAGCTGGGGAGCTCAGAGTCTTCACCCTCTGCTGGTGGTCAGCTGCTGGCCACTGACCAGGGATGTACCTAAGATTGTGTACACAGTTAGGAGATACATGCATTCTTATCAGTTTTAAATTTGTTTTGTGATATAGTCGGGGCTTTCATAAAACAGGGAAAGTAGAACAAATGAAGGTACAGATAAAGTCTTTAGTTTTACAGGTATTTAAAACTGTTATATACAACAGCTGATGTTGTACAAACACGGTGAATAAAAGGAATGAGTTATAAGTGAGCATATGTTGAATAGTCCATGCGTACAAAATTAAAAATAACAGACAAAACTAATATGTGGTGTTTAAAAGTAAGAGTATTGCTTACCTTTGGGGAGGAATATGTAGAGACTGCTGGGAAGGGGGGCGTAATATGAGTTAAAGGGTGCTGTTTATCCAGGTGAGACTATGTGTAGGATGGCATGGGTACATGTATGTTAGGAAAATTGAGTTGTACAGTCATGATTTGTGTATGTTGTTATATCTTACATGTGTGGTCTGCTTCCACAAATTAAGATGATAGTAAATTTAAAGACTAACCCTTAAAAAGCTGTTAGTATGGACCAGACATTTCTTAAACAGTCTATGTGCAAGTGATTAGTTTTAAACCTGAAAGGTAGTGGATGTTGAAATAGTACATCTTTAAATATACCATTGGATTTTTTGTTGTTGTTGTTTGTTTCATATGAGTGTTGCAAATACATACCATGTATTGGATAAATAATGAATTTTTATGATTAGCCAGCTTTCAGGAACACAGAGGTAATAAGTTATATACTTGGAATGGAGAATCCTGAAATTCACTTGATGTTTTTAAGCAGAGAAATTTCTGTGTATTTAATAGATGATTTTAAGATTTGGTGATAACGTCAATATTATATGTAAGGCCATCTCTGTTTTTGTTCTTTCTAAGGTTTTGCGTCCATTTTTGCTTCGTCGAATTAAGGCTGATGTTGAAAAGAGTTTGCCTCCAAAGAAAGAAGTAAAAATCTATGTGGGTCTCAGCAAAATGCAAAGGGAATGGTATGTGTTTTGAGATTTTTTTTTAAAAAAAATGTATGTATATATGTGTGTGTGTGTGTGTGTGTATAAAATCACTATTCCCTCAATTTTGAAAGCATACTAAGTTCATGGTTTATAAATCCAAAGACTAATCTTGGGTTTAATTGAACAAGAATGTATATAAAAGCATGGGTTTTTAAAAAAGAAAACTAATGGTATAGGTGAATTAGTGGTTTATAAATAGTGGGTCATGGATTTGTGTGAGCCTCTGAAGGAGTTGTAGATTATAGAGATAAAACTTAGCTTCTTCCTTTTACGATACCTCGTGAAAACATTTAGATTTTCCCATTCTGAGCTGAAGTTTTATTTTAAGCTGATTAAATGTCCTTTGTTGAAGCAGTGGTGATAATATCTATAGTACATATTTTTAAGCATTTTTATAGGACAAAAAAATTGAAAACGTAAGTTGTTTTAGAAGTTTTATAGGTATTTTTTGGTTTTTTTTTTTTTTTTTTTTTGTGCAGGGGATCAGACTTGGGACCTTGTGATTGTGAGGCAGGTGGTGGTACTATTTTTTGGTAGCTACAAAGCATAACATGAATAAGTGTAAAATGTCTGTTGAAAAAGATTGTGGCCTCAGCGTAGATTGGTTGTGAGAGTTGTGAGAGTAGTGTTTTCAAAGGAAGGAAATGAACTAGAGCCCAGCTAATTCTTCACTGCTCTGCCAGCATATCTGAAGAACATTGAATTCCATGCTTCTGACACAGTATTTACAAGGAGTTGGAATGGTAGAAGAATTGAAAGTTTATTGGACATCATGTAGAAAACTGGGCATGTTGTCTAGGAAAGAGAAAGTCCATTGTGGAAGGTGGGCCATTTTCAGTGTGCTCCAAACTTCAGAAAGCTTTCATGGGGTAGCAGAGATTACAGGCTTGTCGGTGTCTCATTTACATATATGCATACATGTATGTATACTGTCTAAAATACACACCTACGACATGAGTCACTGCTAAAGAAAGACAGGTCCTAATATGAGTCAGAACTTTGATGTGGTCTGCCTTGAGGAGTATTTTGTGCCCACAGTTGAAGTGTTGAGGATAGAAGGCTCTAAGTTATTTTGTTCAAAGATTTAAAGTCTCACTGAAACTAGTATTTAAACAGATGACTTATTTTTGAAGGAAAATGTCCAAAATTTTTATATATATTTGTGGCTTTTTACTGTTTGGCCTAAGCCTATGGCTATAGCCTCACAGACCTCATATCTCCCCCCATATGTATTTATACTTCACATTTGTATCAGATTGTACTGTATTCATCTTTTTTTTGGTACTGGGGATCAAACTGGGGACCTTTTGAGGGAGGTGGCAGCACCACTGACCTAAATCCCCGGCCCTGTACTATATTCATCTTAATCTCACCATAATGCCTGTCTCTTAGGATTCTCTTTCCTTCTCAAGTGTTAACGGTACTTACCAAATGCTGCAGCAGCTACATGGCATGTGGCACGGTCACACATCACTTAATGAAGGAATAAGTTCTGAGAAAGGCATCTTAGATGACTTTGTAGTCATGCAGACAGAGTGTTCTTAACAAAACTAAGACAGCTAATAAAGCTCTCAGTGGGCTGACTTCATAGGACTGTTGTTTATATGTGACCTGTTGATCCAGATTGTCATGTGGAGCCTGACAGCAAATGAGCAGAGCACTTCTTTGGTTGTGAAATACTACAAACTAAAATTATATTTAAAAACTTACGTTTTAAGTTTCATATAATTGCTTCAAAATGTTTTATTATACCACTTTAATTCCACCAAAGGAAACTATTTTGTACTTTTAAAGTAATCATGTCCTCAGGGTCCAAGGCATATAAGTATGAACACTAGAACACTATGGGCGATTTTAAGCTCTAGGAAATAGGGATTATAGGTAGTAAATTCATGGTAACATGTTAGAAGTTGATGAGTTATTTCTTACAGGTATTTTGTGGTTGAAGCAGGCGAGGGGATTAAAATGTGATGAGACATGGCTTTGTCCAGGAACATTTGAGACCTCTTAAAATGTTTCTCTTTTCAATAGGTATACCCGGATATTAATGAAGGACATAGATATACTGAACTCTGCAGGGAAAATGGACAAGATGAGGTTACTGAACATCCTGATGCAGTTGAGGAAATGCTGTAATCATCCATACCTCTTTGATGGAGCTGAACCTGGTCCACCTTACACAACAGATATGCATCTAGTTACCAACAGTGGCAAAATGGTGGTGTTAGACAAGTTGCTCCCTAAATTGAAAGAACAAGGTATCTGTGTTACTGGTGTCAAGTCAAGAAGTAATGAAAAAATTCTAGTTTGTAAATGAACAGAGCATTACATTTTGAAGTGACTGGATTTGTTCTAAAGTTGAAGTGTTAAACACTAAAATAAGCATATATTCTTCATCCGATTTAAGGTTCCTCCTACCCCCTTATTTCAGGCCTTCAATCTCCTAGAAGGTGACAGTAAAAGTAGTCTAGAGCTGGGGGTTCAGCTTGGTGGCGCTGCACCCACCTTGCAAGTGCGAGGTCCTGAGTTCTATCCCTGGTACAAAAAAAAAAAAAAAAAATTGTGCAAGAGTGGGTAGGGGTGCAGAACAGTGCTTACCTAGCATGTAGGAGGCCCTCAATTCAATCCCAGCACCACACATAAAATGTAACAAACCATGTTGTAAGAATTGTCTGTAAGTTTAGTTTTTCTTTTTCCTTTTGTACCTTAAAAAAAAAATGTTTATATATACACACATGCATATATATTAAACTACAGGAAAATGGAAAAATCTTAGGCAGTTGAAGTATAAAATGCGTCTCAGGTTCTGAGACAGTCATTTCATAATCATCATTTTTCAGAGAGATTTCTTTGCTACAGTATATTCTGCAGAAGGCAGTCAGATAATTTGAATCATAGGTAGATAGATGAAAGACTTTCCAGTGCAGATTTGAGGCATATATTTAAGGTCCTTTTGCATTGTAATAGGCCTTTAGAACATTCTAGATAAACATTCTAGATAAGATTATTATGTTGTGTTGGGTGATGTACAAGAGGCGTTCTGGGATAGTGAAGGTTATTTTTTTTTAATTGAGGTGGTTGTTTTGTTTTGTTATGTTTTGTTGAGATGGTTCTCACTGTAGCCCAGGCTGGCCTCGAACTCTCAGCGATCCTCCTGCCTTGTTAGCCTTTGAGTGCTGGGATTATAGGCGTGTGCCACCATGCCCAGCCATGAAAATTATTTTTAAATGTATGTGCGGTAACAAGTTAATGATTGTCTTAGTTTTGGATTGGCAAGACTTCCCAAATCAGAGACAGATGGTCTATTTTGTTTACCTTAATGTACTACCCAAATGTTACCCTGTCTTTCTGTATTTCCTCTTCCCTCTTTTTCCTTTCTCTTCCACTATTATCTTTTCTTATTTGTGCTGTGAAAAGAAATGGAGAATGGCTGATTGGAATAATTAATGATACCGTTCCTTTTTTGTACCCAGATATGTATGTAACTTGGAGTTAAGGACTAATTTGTTAATGTTAAGTTTTAAAGCAAAACAGATTTCTCTACTTGTGAACCTTCTGGTAATGGACTGCTCTGTTCACCTACAGGTTCACGAGTACTTATCTTCAGTCAGATGACAAGAGTATTGGACATTTTAGAAGATTATTGCATGTGGAGAAATTATGAGTACTGCAGGTTGGATGGGCAGACACCCCATGATGAGAGACAAGTGAGTAAAATTCTGGGGAGGTATTTTAAAAAATCAGATAAAATTTTCTGACATATCTTCTTTAATCCACAGGATTCTATCAATGCATACAATGAACCAAACAGCACAAAGTTTGTTTTCATGTTAAGCACACGTGCTGGTGGTCTTGGCATCAATCTTGCTACTGCTGATGTAGTAATTTTATATGATTCAGATTGGAATCCCCAAGTAGACCTTCAGGCTATGGTAAGTGATAACATACATTCTGTGCCTAATAACACTTTTTAGTTAGGGGAAGCTAATTCTACATGTGTCAGTGACTTCTATATCATTTAAGTTTTCCTGAACTAATGGTGCAGTGAGGGCGTTTTGAAGGCCTCTTTCATATGAGGCTCAGGGTGTCCATCGCATGGCTCAGCACTGTGTAGTGCTCTGCTCTGTCTTCTGCATCCTGGTGGTAGGACAGGGAAGAGAGGTGAAAGTTTTGATAGGTCAGACCTGAAATGCTCTCACACTGCTGGGCCAGGACTGAAGTCTTGCCAGGCAATTGATAAAGGCAGGTGTAGTTGTGTCCTAGGAAGGAGAAATGGATTTGTTGAGCATCTAACCTCTCTGCACTTTATTTAATTCTGTTTGTTTGTTTGTTTCTGGTTTTTTGAGACAGGGTCTCACTATGTAGTTGAGACTGACCTGGAACTCACTATGTAGCCCAGGCTGGTCTCATACTCAACAGCGATCCTCCTGCCTCAGCCTCCTGAGTGCCAGGATTACAGGCATGCACCACCACACCTGGCCTCTCTCTGCACTTTAGATGCTTAAATTTTGTACCTGTATGTGGGGGGCTATCTGGTCAGATTGGAAGGATTATTATGTTGAAAAAATTAAGTCTGTGGATTCATGTGAAAACTTAATAGATTCCTAAGTTTGGTCCTGCTGATGGCTTGATCCGTGATGTTGGTGGCCATAAATCCAACTGTTAAGTCTTTGGCATTGGTCATTTTCATCCTGTACTCTTTAAGGGTAGCTGGGGAAAACTGAAGACTATTAGTAGTAAGGAGTGTGTTGAACTGGGCATGGTGGTACTCATCTGTAATCCTAGGACTCTAGGAGGCTGAGGCGGGAGGATTCTTGAGTACCAGGCTGAGCAACTTTTAGTGACTTAGCAAGATTCTGTCTCAAAATAAGGGGGAGGTGGGCTGGGAATGTAGTTCAGCATGAAGACCTTGGGTTCAGTTGACCATACTACACACACACACACACACACACACACACACACACACACAGGAGTCAAACAAAATGGCACGCAAATTAATTATACTCTTACTGTTTAGTAAATTGGTAATATTGAAGAATTTTTTTTTATATTGTGAAATTCTCTTTTTTGGTTTTTTTTAAATGTCACTTCTTTACCCAGCAATAGTGGAAATTAAAGTAGAATAAACATGAATTAAAGGTTAAGAAAGAAAGATATATTCAGTACTTTGAGTTGAACCCAGAGTCAGTGGCACTGAGCTGCATCCTCAGCATTTGTTTTTTTTTTCTACTTTGAGAAAAGGTCTTGCTAAATTGCCTGGGCTGGGTTTGTGTTAGGGTTTCTGCTTTAATCTTGCAGTGTGCTAGAATTACAGGGGTAATTAATTCACCATGTCTGGCTAAGAGAAAAGAGTTTTAAAAATACTTTTTAAAAAAATCATCAGTGTTTTGTTTGTGAGAGGACCAGTAAATTCAAACAGAAGTTAAATACCAGTGTAATGTGAGTTTATTCAATTACAGGTTTTTAATTACTTTTTAGTGTTTTGAGATAGGGTTTGCTATGTAGTCCAGCCTGTTCCTGAATTTACTGTGCAGTCCTGGTTGACCTTGAAATCTTGGTGATTCTTGGGCCTCAGCCTCCCAGGGGCTAGGGGGTGGGATTACAGGCAAGTGCTCCCATGTATGGTTCCGGTTGTATATTAGGAAAGCATTCTGTGCATTATTTGTATGATTTTTTTTTAATGTTTATTGGTACAATCTAGGTATACAATACAATTACTTTCATCATTGGGATTCTGTACCTTTACATAATAGGTCTTCATTCTCATTTTTTCCGCTTGTCCCTGCCCTCCCTTCACCCCCTCCTCCCCTCCCCATTTATAAACACTTTATTTCCATTTTTTCAGTTTCTCATATTTTTTTCCTCTCCCTTATTACCTTTCCCCCACCCTTCCCACTTTCCCTACACCTTTAGCCCTTTACTTCCTATTTCACATTATTAATTGTCTCATTAGGATCCTGTGTACTATTATAGTTTTTCACACCAAAGAAACTATTTGGTATTTCAGTTAAAGAAATCTCTGGATGAACATTAAAAATAGGGAATCCTAAAATAAAACTAAAGAGGAAAGTAAGAGAAAAGGCAATGATGCAACATTAAAATAATCCTTAATTCTGGAGATGAAAATGGTCCCTGAACATATTTAAATTGTTTCTTGCTCTTATAGTCTTATCTTATTCTTTTTTTCATTATTTAGAGAATACTTTATTAGTTTCTGTAATCAA
>NW_022900950.1:79087602-79112954 GCF_012274545.1 Fukomys damarensis | reverse complement strand
ATATACATATACATATATATATTTATATAAAGAGATTAATAATAGTATGTTATGCATTGATAGCAGCAACAGCTTTTCCAGGTTCTGCAGTCATCTGAACATAATTATAGACATTCAACACATTCCATTGAAAACAAAACAAAAGAAAACAAAAAGAAAGAATAATATCCAGAAAACAGCAAAGTTTTGTTGCTGTCGTGGTACCTGGGACTATTTTTTTTTATTAGCATCTTAATCATCATCTGGAAAGAGAAAATTCTAGAGTAATATCCTTAAATGTAGCTCTGATAAAGCATGGTCCCTACTATGTATCATAAAGCAGGTACTAGATATTTTACATTCATAGAGGTATGATACAGTACCGTCCTACATCAATAATACTAGATTCAGTTTTGGTTTGAAATTTACTTTGTGTGCAAATAAGATTGCTACCCCTGTTTTTCTCTGGGTTCCTGTCACATGGAGAATTGTTTTCTATCTTTTCACTTTCAGTCTGTGGGCTTCTTTTTGCACTAGGTGTGTTTCTTATATACAACATATTGTTGGATTTTGCTTCTTATTCCATTTTGCCAGTCTATTTCTCTTGATTGGTGAGTTGAGGCCATTGACATTGCTGGTTATGACTGATATGTACTGACTTATTATTGACATGTTATTGGCCTTTTGTTGACTCTTTTTACTTTTTCACCTTCTCCTTTTAATTTCTTGCCTTGCCTATTTGATTTGCTCTGTTGGGCCTCATGGTGTTGTTGCCTTCATTGTCTTTTTCTAGGATCTTGTTTAGAATTGCTTGTAGTGCTGGTTTGGTATTCATGTAGTTTCTCAGGTGTTCTTTGTCGTGGAAGTGTCTTATTTCCCCATCCATTTTGAAAGAGAGTTTTGCTGGATACATCAGTCTAGGTTGGAGGTTGTTCTCTTTTAGTACTTGAAATATCTCATTCCAGGCTCTCCTTGCCCCAAGGGTTTGTGTTGAAAAGTCTGCTGTGATTCTGATGGGCTTTCCTTTGTATGTGATTTGTTTCTTTTCTCTTACTGCTTGTAGTATTTTGTTCTTCTGTTGGGTTTCTGGGATCTTGATTATTATATGTCTAGGTGTAGATTTTTTTTTATTGTAGCTAGTTGGGGTCCTATATGCCTCAGTTATCTGAATGTCAAATTCTTCCCCTCTGTTTGGGAAGTTTTCTGTCATTAATTCTGCAAACAGCTTTTTTAAGTCATTTGTATTTTCTCCTGCTACTTCATGTATTCCTATCAGTCTTATGTTATTCTTCTTTGCATCATCTAGGAGTTGTTGGATCGATTTCTCATGATCTCTTACTGTTTTTAAGAGACCTCTCTTTTCATGGTCACTGACTGCAATCTTATCTTCTATATCTGAGAGCCTATCTTCGCATTCTTTTATTCTGTTGCGTACACTTTCAATAGAGTGTTTAATCTCCTGGATATCTGTTTGAATCTGTTTTATGGATTCCATTTCTTTCCTATGTTGGGCGTTTATTTTTTCCATTTCTTTCTTATGCTGGGCCTTCATGGCTTCTATCATGGTCCTGAGCTCATCTATTTTTTTGTCAGTTTCTGCTCTAGAGTCTCGAATCACGACTTCCATTTTGCTCACTATCTCTATGGTTATCTGGGAAATTATTTCTGTTTTGAATTTTTCTAGAGCCTGATTGATCTGTTTTGTTACTTCCTGTGCTTTGAGTTCAGGGTGTCCTGGTGGTTCACTATCGGCCTTTTCATCCTCATTTGCCCTACTGTTTGCCATTGGTGAACTGGAAGTCTGTCCTCGTGTCTTTCTTAAGTGTTTTCTCATTTTAATTTTTGTTGTTGGACTGTCCTTGGTTTAATCTCTGGATTATCACCCAAATCTTCCTGATATAGTTGCACCCTAGCTTCTGTGTCTCTAACGACCCACAGACATTCTCATCTTCATAACATCAGAGAAAACAGTTCATCAAATCAACCGCAATGCTTTATTCCAACTGATACAATCAGCAACACATTAAGATCAAGCACAACTTGGACACTGACCACCTGTGGTAGTCACTAGTCTATCACCCTTAAATCATTTGAATTAAATTGAAATCAAGAAGCAGTCCAGAACATGTGTGCAGTGAACAAAATTTCAATATAGTGTATTTACCATTTAATGGCTCAGACAGAGCGAGCATCGAGGATGCAAGACCCCTGATCTCAGTTAGCTGATGGCTGAACCCCATGACGCTGACTGACCTCGGGCTGCAAGGCCCAGATTGAGTTCCCCATCCTTCTGAATGGTTGAACTCCGCAACGTTCTATTACAGGTTTCCCACGCCCTTTCTTTAAAGATGTTCAAAGTTGGGAACTCAGAAAAATACCCTTGATGACCACCTCTGTCTTTGCAGAGTGGGTCCAAAGACTTGCACAGTCAGGAGGTCTGAGAGTGCGGGGGTGGGGGTCATGGGGGTTCAAGGGCGCCCACGCGGCTGCCTTCCCGGTGCTTGAGCGATGGCGGCTGGGTCGGGAGCAGGTGTGGCTCTCCTTCCCGGGGTGGATCGGGGCCCAGCCTACCTCCCGGTGCTTGAGCGATGGTGACTGGGTTGGGAGCAGGCGCAGTCCTCCTTCCCGCGGTGAATCGGGGCCCAGCCTCTATTTGTATGATTTTTAAAGTATGTTCAAAATAACATGATTCCCTTAGGACCGCGCACATAGAATAGGACAGACCAAGACAGTCCGAGTGTTCCGCTTTATAACTGACAACACCGTAGAAGAAAGAATAGTGGAACGTGCCGAGATGAAGCTCAGGCTAGATTCAATTGTCATCCAGCAAGGTGAGCCCAGAACTTCAAAAATTTACTAAGTTTCATTGAAACCACCTTTGTTTTGACCTTGTTGCTTTAAATTTTCTATTGTGTCAAGGTAGCAGCTAACAGATTACCTGTGTTTTGGAAACTAAATGGTAGTTTTATAAGTGAGTTTTGGGCTCTGAAAAGCTGAGGATTGAGGTTAATTCTGACAGCTAGCTGTTGTCTTCCACCACCTGAGCATATTACACCAACTGCCAAGTGCAAGAAAAGTAACCTCTGTTTGGGATTTTTAAAGATTACATGGGATAATATGTATAAAAAGCCTAATGTCCAGCGTGATGCGCATTAAATAGAGCTGTGATGATTAGTCTGGGGGATGTTAAAGAAATACAAATAAAGATCCAGATCTCCTTTTACTTTTTTTTTTCCCAAGTACAACTGTTTATTGTGCAGCTAGCAGATGCCAGCCACTGCTTTTGATCCTTAGAATTACAGTGGTGACTGGAACTGAAAAGTGTTCCTGCTTCAAGGCAGTGTTTATGCTTGTTGGGTGGGGGTGCTCGTGGACTAGAGCATGAGAACAGGAGTTTATTTTTGATTCATTAAAGCAGACATCACATTCTCAGTCCACATCAGCTTTGTAGGAAAGACATAATTTTGACTCCTCTATTTTTGAAAACAAATTATTAGGTTGTCCCCATTATTGCCAATCAAAGATCATCTGTACTTTGTAAATGTGGAGTTTCTAATATGATGAAAGTCTCAAGAGTTTCAATTTTTCAGATCAATACAGTTTCAGAAACTTAGTTTGCAGACAGAGTTTGAGTATATAAAGGTTAGAATATGCTTAGGTGTATTTCACCTGAGAAAAAGCTGCTTTTGGAGGATAAACATCTTTCTGCTTACCATAAACTTCTGTGTTTAGAGTGCTCACATGTTGAAATTTGTGTTTACGCGTGCGCACGCACACACACATATATTTTTTTTTGGTAACAGGGATTGAAATAGGGTCCTTGTGCTTGCAAGGCAGGTGGCGGAACCACTGACCTAAACCCCTGACCCTCCCACCCATAAATTTGATTTTTAAATACCAAGTGTTCCACAAACAAATGCATTTCACTGAGACAATATACAGTTGGTGACATCCCATAAAACAGCCTTAAAAGCATTTCAAAGCTAACTGAACGTTTGGCAATAAATATAATGTAAAAATAAAAAATGACCAGAGGTGATTTTGCTGTACACAGATCATAGAGATGTAAGACAAGGTTACAAAGTACTGCATCTTAACATTTAAGATTGCGTATTTCCATCAAAGTCTGTCTCATTGTGTCTCAAAGAAACACAATTTCTTTTTTAGGGAGGCTTGTAGATCAGAATCTGAACAAAATTGGGAAGGACGAGATGCTTCAAATGATTCGACACGGGGCAACACATGTGTTTGCCTCAAAGGAGAGTGAGATCACTGATGAGGATATTGATGGCATTTTGGAAAGAGGCGCAAAGAAGGTGAGATTAAATGAAAGTGCTTTTAATATGAAATTTTTTAGACCAGAAATCCTTGTTTTATGAATAACACTCCTGTAAACAGCTTTTGTGTGCTATGAATTCTAATTCATTTTCACTGCAGGTCTCCTGCTTTTTGTTATTGTTGTTCTCACTTTAATGATTTCTTTTCTTACACTGTATAGACTGCTGAGATGAATGAAAAGCTCTCCAAAATGGGTGAAAGCTCACTTCGGAATTTTACAATGGATACAGAGTCAAGTGTGTACAACTTTGAAGGAGAAGACTATAGAGAAAAACAAAAGGTATTTTAGAAAGAGGTTTTGATTTTGTGGAAGCTGTGTTTTACTGGAAACTTTTAAACATTCATTGTCACGTCTTACAATTTTATCTCAAATAGCAGTCATTTTTGTTTTTTTGCATCTAAATCTTTTCATTATGTAAAATTAAATGTTGCTTTTTCATTTGGTAAAATCTGAAGTGTTACTACGGTTTATATTATGAAGTTTATTTTTTTTTTTTTTCTTTTTGGTAACGGGGATCGAACTCAGGTCCTTCCGTTTGTGAGCCAGGCGGTGGAACCACTGAACTAAATCCCCGGCACAGAGTGAAGCATTCTTGTATAGGTTGAATATAATAGTTTGGCATATTTGAAAATGAAAATAATTGGCAAAAAAGTTGCCATAAGCTGCTGTATGGTAATAATTAAAAGGAAGATTTCTTAAATTTCATTATACTTAACAATAGAGAGATTGGAACCAGAGTAGTTATGACTTAGACATATGTTTTTTCAGGAGTTTTTCTGGGTTAGGTATATCTGTATTTCCCTCCTTTGGGTGACAACATACGCTGTCTGCAACATTTCAACAGAATTATTCATTTGGACAAGATGGGTTAGAAATGTTATGCTTGTTGGTAGATGCTGTTTTAGGTGTTAATTACATAGTATTGCACAAAATATCAGTCTTACTCTTGTAGAGTGCACAGTCCAGGATTCTGTCAATATATTTCATTTGCTAACATCATTCTTACTTATGATTTGTTACTCTGTGGAATAAAAGTTGGTGATTTTAATTGTTTCCCACGTTAGATTGCATTCACTGAGTGGATTGAGCCACCCAAACGAGAGAGAAAAGCTAACTACGCTGTGGATGCATATTTCAGAGAAGCGCTTCGTGTTAGTGAACCTAAAGCACCCAAAGTGAGTTGAAGTAGTACAGAAATGTCTAAAGCTTCTAAAAATGTAACTGTTAGAAGCGTTTTTATAACAATATAAAATTGTGTTACTGTATTTTGCATGTTGGTACCTATATCTTCAGTTTAAAGATTTACATTTAAAATCTGATTAGACAATTCACTTCTGTTGAAAGATGCATTCAGTTGCTTTGAGAATTGGCTGTTACGGGCTCATCAGATGAGAGCTAGAAAGAGATTTTTATTTTATTTTAATTAAATATTGTTACCATATTTTTAAAAAATAGATGACCTTTTAAAATTTATCTTTAGGCTCCTCGGCCTCCAAAACAACCCAATGTTCAGGATTTTCAGTTTTTCCCCCCGCGCTTATTTGAATTACTGGAAAAGGAAATTCTGTATTACAGAAAAACTATTGGGTACAAGGTAATTGAAATTATCTACTTTCTGTCCTTTTCTAGTCAGAAACTGTAACAGGAAGATGTTATTAATTATTTTATTTCAGTCTAGTAGAAAAGAATACTTACCATACCTAGTGGTGTATTGTTTAGTATATAAACTTTTGACTTCATCTTCAGTACAATGAAAGAAAAAAACTTCATGACTACCTTTTTTAAAATGTACTAAAATGCAGGTGTCAGTATATGTTCTTTCATGGTGGATTGAAACTTGAGCAATATAGTATAGTACCAGTTAGTTGGTTAGGAATGTAACTTATCTCGTGCCGTTTCAATGTACTGATTAATGGCATAGGAAAATATCTCTTAGGTACCTCGAAGTCCTGATCTTCCTAATGCAGCACAGGCACAGAAAGAAGAACAGCTTAAAATTGATGAAGCGGAACCCCTTAATGATGAGGAACTAGAGGAAAAAGAGAAGCTTCTAACACAGGTATAGTCTCAGCACCAAATTCAGTCCGTTCTTTTGTCAGCAGTGTGCTGTGTTGTGCTGGGGTATACAGAATACAGTTTCCCACACGGAGTGACAGACTGGTTGGAGATGGTAGAGCGTGGATAAATCGTACATTTGGGTTATCACCAGTTGAGAAGGTTATAGGTCTACCTTTGCTTGTGTGCACCTTATGTCAGCGTTCCCATCTTTCCTAAGTTACCATTCTCCATTATAAATCTCTGCTTGGTATATTTTGTTTTTTGTCTTTATGAGACAGGGTCTGTGTAGTTCAGGGTGGCCATGAAAGACTCACTGGCACAGACTGGTCTCAGATATGCAGGGGTCCTTCTGCCTCAGCCTCCCAAGTGCTGAGATTATAGATGTGCACCCCCATACCCAGCTCTCTGGGGTACTTTGAAAGCATTCTCTTATATTCATTCAAGGTCTTTAGAATCTGTCCTTTAACCTGCCTTTAGAGCTTTGCCTTTTTATTTTCTCACTTGTTCATCGTTGTTCTCTCTTCACTCTTCATAACTAATTCCTGTTAATCCTTCAAAGATTAGCAAAAGCTTTTCATGCAGCATTCTTCCCCATCAGAGCTGCTTGCTTGGTTGTTGAAGCAGAGTATATTATTTTATTCAGTTTGTACATGGGAGGTAACCACTCTAAAGTGCTGCAGCCAGATACTCAGAAACCTGTGTAAAATGTAATGACAGTTTTTCCCCAAAATTTTCTGTTTCTTCATAGGGATTTACCAATTGGAATAAGAGAGACTTTAACCAGTTTATTAAAGCTAATGAGAAGTGGGGTCGTGATGATATTGAAAATATAGCAAGGGAAGTGGAAGGAAAAACTCCAGAAGAAGTCATTGAATATTCAGGTAATCCTTTTATCATTTAATACGTAAGTTGTCAGGCTTTCACAGAGCTATGGAAGCTTCTTGTTTTCTTAGTCTGTATTTTGGTTAGCTAAATTTTTGCACGACATCGTGTCTTGTTATATGCTTTTAAAAACAGATTAGAAGGTCTGAGGATGTAGCTCAGAGGTGCAAGCACAAGGTTCTGAGTCCGATCCCCAGTACCGAGGGAAGAAAAAAGAAAATTAAAAACAAGTTAGAACACATCCGTAAAATTACATAATTTGAAATATTTTTATTGAGTTTATTGGTACATTTTAGGTATACAGTACAGTTACATTAATTATTGGGATCTTGTACCTTTGAAAAATTTCTTTTCTTTTTTCTTTTTTTTTTTTTGGTGAGGCAATGTCTTGGTTAAGTTTCCCAGGCTGTTTTCAAACTTGATCTTCTTGTCTGTAATTCCAGCAAGACAGGAGGCTGAGACAGGAAGATGCTAAGGCCTGGCTTTCTTTTTTTTTTTTTTAATGCTAGCTATAAGAGGTCCTGGAATAATTGTTTTGATTTTTATTTCATTTCTCTCCATCAGTTCTCAACTGTTGGTGTGTTTGTATTTCCTTTTTAGTTGAATATGTATATTTATTTTGTGGTTGAGTCTGCCTGGAATTTCATAACAAATTTTAAGAGTTGGTAGATAAATTATTCAGTACATCTTAGATTCTTATATTTTAGGCAATTGGAAAATTAAAAGTGACTTATTACTTTCTAGTATTAAATGTAGGTTAAATGGGAATGTTTCTTAATCCTCAGCAAGTAAACTACAGCACACACATTCAGAATTACTTGTATTTACACCCTTCCTCCTCTCATCCCACCTGTCCACCTTTCACTGTTTCCTAGCTGTGTTCTGGGAGAGATGCAATGAGCTCCAGGACATAGAGAAGATAATGGCACAGATTGAAAGGGGAGAGGCCAGAATTCAAAGAAGGATAAGCATCAAAAAAGCACTTGATACGAAGGTACTTTGTGTATTAATAAATGTTAGTTAACATATCTCCTGTCATTAGAGAGTTTTTTTAAAGGAAAGGAAATGGGGTTTAAAATTCAAAGTTTCTTCAAAGAAAAACATTGAAGAGTTGTGAATGTTGTCAGGATGGTTCACTTGTGTCTGGCTTACCACGACCAGGTGCTGGGGTTAGCTTGTGACTGGACCTTTGAGTCTGCTCTTGTGATAATCACGAAGAATGTAAAGATCTCATAGGACAGGGTTATAGAATGCAGTTGAGGTTATCTGGATAAAACATTCTCTCTTACAGTACAACTTTAATACCATAATTACAGTAAAACTGAGTTTGAAGCAGCTTATGTAGAATTTGTATTTCATACAATATCTGACTTACAGATTGGACGGTACAAAGCACCTTTTCATCAACTTCGAATATCATATGGTACTAACAAGGGCAAAAACTACACCGAGGAGGAGGATCGTTTTCTGATTTGCATGCTTCACAAGCTTGGATTTGACAAGGAGAATGTCTACGATGAACTGCGGCAGTGCATCCGCAACTCCCCTCAGTTCAGGTTTGACTGGTTTCTGAAGTCCAGAACTGCAATGGTGAGTGTGCTGGGTCTTCTGCGTGACGTAGCAGAGTTCAGACTGAGACATTTGGGATTTGTTTTGTTTTGAGCGTCGAATTCAGGGCATCATGCTAGACACTCTGATAATAATGTTAATCAGGTTCTGAAAGAAAAGGTCAACATACTTCCGACTTTTGAACATGATGACTCTTGGGTTTGCAAATGAACAAGTAGAGAAAACTACTTTACATTCAGACACATGTACATCAGAATGCTGAATCTGAGTTATGTTTAAATGGCTAAAGGTATGAAAATAATACTTTTTGTACCAATTTAATGTTAGGCCTTGTTTTTGTTCTTCGTATCTGGTTGTTTCAGACCAAAGATCTTCATTTTTGACAACCTAAAATTAGAATTCAGAAAAGCATATAGATTTGCTCCATATTTCCTTACCTTTGAAGTTGTAGTTTCAGCTTATGCTCTGCATGATGATGAGATGTGAAAAACTTCTCTAGTTTGTTCTCTGCTGGGTTAAGCATAGTTTTAATACCTCAGGTTTCAAAGTAAGATCTTGGGTGCACTTGGAGTATAATCTTACAGTGCATAACAGTGGGTAGAGTGTTTCCATAGTTGCTCACTGAGAAAAATTTTTCAGAAGGGAAAACATCATATGAATATATAGGTAGATGAATGATAGATTGAGTTGTTGTGAGTTCTATATCTCTTTAAAAAGAATCAGTTTATTTAGTTCCTAAGGAGTATTAATTTTTTAGAGACTGTATAACAAAGTTATACAGGTGGGCGAGGTGGCATATACCTGTAATCCTAGCACTTGGATGGCTGAGGATCACTGCGAGATTGAGGCCAAGCCTGGGCTACTTAATGAGGGCCTGTCTCAAATCCCACCCCCCCCAAAAAAAAGAGAGAGATGGTGTCACTTACTGTACACAATACAAGTATAAAATTGGGTTACTTCCTAATGTGTTAAGACACACAAAAACATCTTAATACACATGTTGCTGTGGTGATACTGGGGGCATAGTACTCATCCAGGAGCCAGCAGGATTCAAACCTTCTGTTGATGGTATCCACGCCACTGTACAGTTGAGAAGGGAGAGGGAACTTTGATGTTCTTACCTTCTGTCTGTGTGTTGCTATCAATATTTGTGTTGTGTATTCTCTAAAGGATTTTTAAATGACTGTGGGATGTGTGTCTGTAGGGATTTTACTTATTTTAAAGTGAAAGAAACACTTTTGCCTTGTAAGGATCAGAGCTGCCAGCCAAAAGTGCTGAGGGTGGATTTCTGTTTCGTATGGAAGTTCTAGATGATTGTGATCCTCAGATGTACGTCTTACTAATTTAAAAGAATGTTTTGGTTACAAATTGTAGGGAGTTCTCAGGCACAGACAGTGACTGTCATTCCTAAAAGAAGGGTAAGTATTTATGAAGAGTGTGCAACAGTATGGTTTTAATGAATGAAGTCGAAATGTGAAATAACTTTTTAAAAAATCCTAATGCCATGGATTGTATATAAGTAAGTTATTTTGTTTGTCTTAAAGGGGATATATGAGTGATTTTATGTTCTCTCCTGAAACACAGCTTTGTTTAAAAGTTGAACCTGCAGGCTTAAGGTCCTGATTTCGATCCCTGGTACCAAAACAAAAAATCAAACAAACAGCTGGGCGTGGTGGCGCACGCCTGTAATCCCAGCACTTGGGAGGCTGAGGCAGGAGGATCACTGTGAGTTTGAGACCAACCTGGGCTACATAGTGAGTTCCAGGTCAGTCTCAACTATGTAGTGAGACCTTGTCTCAAAAAAACAAAAAATACAAAAAACCAAAAACACAACAAAAAATTAAACAAAAGTTGAAACCATGACAACTTATGGATGGAAAATACAAGTTTATTATGTCCATTTATGTTTACGTTTGTGACTCAGGAGCTCCAGAGGCGATGTAATACCTTAATTACATTGATTGAAAGAGAAAACATGGAACTAGAAGAGAAGGAGAAGGCAGAGAAAAAGAAACGAGGACCAAAGCCTTCAGTACGTATTGTGAACATGCACATGGGCAGATCCTGTCACTTTCACTTTTTTGCTTTAAGGACATGACTTGGCTATTGGTATGCGTGGTGGGTTTGTTTTGTTTTTGTAAATAATATACTTGAGTTGCTGAAAGTCCTCTAAAAATGTAACTTGATTGCATTAGGAAGCCATGTTTTAGTAAGGGTTTCTAAAAATCTGGGGAGGTACGTATCATGAATACCAAGAGTGCACAGTTTTGTGAGTGTAAGTCATTTTAGACTAACTTAAGGAATATTGGAAAAGCAGTGGTGCTACCACCTTAACTATTAGCTTCTAAGCTTTGGTTTATTGTGCTAATGATGTCTTAGCTATGGAAAGGGAAGCATTTAAAGGAGAATAAAGTTAGCTTGTTATTTCGTGGTACACATTATTTGGGTTTGTTTTGAAATAATTATGTATTCTGGGAGAAAAATACTACTGTATTATGAAGCAGTTATTGCTAAAATGCTATGCTGTGTTTGTGAGTTTGTCATGTTTGCATTAGTTTTATCATGAAAAGAAATCTTTCTGCTTGATTTGTAGACACAGAAGCGTAAAATGGATGGAGCACCTGATGGTAGAGGAAGAAAAAAGAAGCTGAAACTATGAATGCGTATTTGTTTCATTATCACTAACTTTAAAGCAGTAGTTCTTTAATTTACGGGTCTTCATAAGATGTACTGTACAATGCTCAATTGTTATGTCATTCAAAGACATCAGGTTCATCTGTTTATTGAGCTAGAAATATAGTATGTACTTTCACTTTTTTAAATGGAACAGCTGTGCTGAAATTTTTTTTATCATTAACACTTGAAGTAATAAAATAGGCTTCATTTATTAATAAATGTTTCATTTGATTTATTTTTCTATTACAGTTCCGTTTGTGAACATTGTGACTTTTTATCAGCCACCATTTTTAACACTCGTAAGGCTTAAAAACAAGTAAATTGCAAATAACAGTTGTCCTTTCAGTCTTCATTAGTTGTGTAATTGTTTCAATCCATTTTGCCTTTGCAGGAATTTGGATATTTTCTTTGTAGTACTGTTGAGTCTCATCTGGAAAGATTATGTAAATTAAATTCTTCTTTACTAATAGAATGGGGAAAAGGCAGACAAATTATCATTAATTTCTATGCACATTTCTGTTTTGCTTTCTATTTCTTTGGTTCTTTTTGAAATGAATATGCCCTATTATGTTGGAAGAATGGCCTTTTAGTTGTGATAGTCAAAGACATGTATTTTCTGGTTCTTTAAGGTGTTAAACCATTTGTAAAAGGAATTTTTAAAAGATGTGGTAAATATTTTGACAGTGACCTTAAGCAGCCACAATTTGGAAGGATGACAGAACTAAAGGGATTTTTTTTTTCCTATAGGAAGACCCAGCCAAAAATAAGGTTTGAATTTGTCATACTATTAAAATTGATAACTTATATCCCTTCCTGGTTTACAGTATTTTTGAGTTAATAGAATAAAGGAAACTTTTATTTTATTATATTTTAAAATAATTTCTAAATATTAGCTAGATGAGTATAATTCCAGTTTTTTATTTTCTATGGAACAGATAAGATAAACTGGAGACCCAGAAGCAGGAATACCCAAATTGTAGTGTCAGGATTTTAGCTGTACCGGAAGCCTTTCATGTGCTACACATAATTTGTATAGAGTTTTATATGTGCAAATTGGGTCCGCAAACAGTTCTCCATTTTTCTAAGGGAATGCGATAAATGTAGCTTCGTGAATGAATATCTTTTATAATGCTTAAAGTGGTCTTTTGCATTTCTCTAATTTTTTTTCTCACTTAGAATTCTTCAGTTTTTCCCTTTGGACATTATCTGTTAGATTTCTTACTCTTCAATTTCTGCTTTAGTCTGCATACATGTAATTGAAAATTCAGACTTGGTAGTATTAACATTGCAATTTTCTGAAGGGTGGGATTGCTGTGGTTAATGTGAAACAAAATGCAGTCTTTATGGTACGCTGTAGACTAGTTTGAATTTTCTCCATACTCCTCTCAAAATCGACTTCTGTGCAATGCTGGGTTCTTTAATACCATTGTGACTTCATTTTAGAAAAAGTAATTGAAAAATAATCAAAACTTCATGGAAGTTGTTTAAAGTGATGTTTTTTCAGAATAGAAATTGGGAGGAGGTACACAGTAGAGATGCGAACTGAATCGAGTACACTGCTAGTTCTTGAGAGTTTGAAGACTTCCATAAATATAAAAGAAATGTACAGAGAGAGAGTGACTTGAGGAAAATGTGAGTAATACCCCGCTAGACTTTGCACGTTAGCTAGTGCTGCACTGTGTTTGTCGGGGTCAGTTTGCACAATGTACTGCATGTTCATCTAGAATGAAGTAAAGCCCCGCTTTTGTTTACTACTAATTAAGGGAAAGAAAAATAGTCAGCTCAAACTGTCAGCTGTCTTCAAAGAGATCGGTGGTAAGGATAGCCACAGAATTGGACCCTGTTCCAAGCTGATACTGTCTGAAGCCAGCCAACAGCAGTTCTTACATGGGTGATCAGGGTCCCTGTAGCCTTTTACCCGGAATGTCCCATGTACTCCCTGAGGAAAGTTTATTTATGTTAGGAAGGTAAAGCCTGCCCATATATGAACTGGAAGTTAATTTAAATGTTAAAACCTAACCTGTGCCTCCATCCCCCAAGATAAAGGAAAAACTTCTAATTACTCTTAAGGCACTTCACATAGTGGGTTTAAAATGTGCTGCTTATAAGCAGTGCTTAAGTACACTTAAAGTGGTACATGGTGTAGGTATAGATAGCAGAAATGCTCGTCATTATATGCATATGACAAAACCAATTACCCGTTTGTTGCTGTGTTACAGTAACCAAGTAGAATCCCATGGATCTGTATTCCTTAGTTCACATGTAATATTTTAAGGAATATTAATAATTGACATCCTGAGAAGCATGGTCCGCTTAATACTTTACAACTTTTTTCTAGTTCATTATTTGGGAATGAATTGAATACACAAACTCAAGTGTAGTAGTAGTTGAAAGACTGTGAAAAGGTTGAATTGAGTACAAAATAATGCCCTTGATAGGGAAAACTTATACATAGCAAAAATGTATAAAGTGCTACAATGTAAAATGGCTTCTGCTGTCTCTAACAGCAGTTTGTTTTACTCTGAACTAATAGGCACCACAGGCACTAATTGCTGAATGGGTCGCATTTGGTCTTACCCTGAAATAACTGGGCACATCAAGACCTTGAGCTCCAATGAGACTGGAGCCACATGATCGTAAGAGTGTCTAAATGAAAGAACCCATTGCTAACATTTACTCCCCTGACCCTGAACACCCCCTTCCTATGGGCTAGAATAGATAACTAGGTGAATCTTAAAGGTAAACTCCCCAACTGCAAAGAACTGTTACATCTGGGTTGAGAAGATTAACTATTCTGTGACCGTGATTTGAACTGTGAGAATGAAATGTAACCACCCAAGTGAAGTCAAGGCTGTGAAACCCTGTAAAGGGAGGAGTTGTAACCCATTGTGGCATCGATCCAGGCACGGATTATGTGTGATTGACCCTTATCGATAAGTAAATTTGTTATTTTACTTCCATTCTGCTGCCTCTGTGTGTCACTTACTGATTCTTTCTGTAACACCCTCATTTCTGGCACAGAACACAGTTGTTCTTACTGTTCGTATTCTAAAGGAAGGAGCAGTCCAGTTTATCTGTACCTAGAGCACGGGGCGCTGCACACATTGGTACAAAATCAGTGTTCCTCTAGCAAAGGAAATGAAAGACTACTTTGAAGACTACAGCACTGAAAAAGGAATGAGTTTTGGAGTGTTGCTTTCCTTTTGATATCATAAGAGTTTGAGGAGTTATGGCATTAAATCTCTAAATTTCTCGAATTTAGCAGTGAATCCATCAGGACCTGGGCTTTTCTTTGTTGGTAGATTTTTTCCTTCAGAATTTAGTTGTATATATTTAAATTTACATGCATACATCCACATGCACACGCATCCATCCATCCATCCATACACAGGTGTTCAAATTCTTGATACTTCCGTACAATTTGAATACCTATGTGTATTCTAGTTGTAACCATGTACATAATACAAAACATGAGCAGACATACACATGTAGACAAATAGTTCTGTAGCTTGAATATGGTGGTTTCATAAATCTACAAGTGATAAGATGGCTCAGAACTATACCCGTGTATTGAACTGCAGTTAGTTTCCTTTTGGTTGTATTAACACTGCAGGCAATGAAACATTACAGTATTGGTGGTGGAAATTGGGTAAAGGATCTTTATTGGTAGGTTTTTTTTTTTTGGTACCAGGTATTGAACTCAGGACCTTGTGTTTTCGAGGCAGGTGGCGGAACCACTGAGCTAAATCCCTAGTCCCTTTATTGATAGTTTTAATTCAAAGTCATTGGCTGATAGTGGGTTAGAAATTTTATATTGATTCAGCTTTGGTTAATTCATATGTGTCCATTTCGGTGTTTTTCATCTCATTAGAGCACAGGTTCTTGAAGTAGGTATCGGTGATCTGGATTTCTGCAAGTTCTCTTGTGATTTTTCATTTCTAATCCCATGGATTTGTCTTTTTTGTTGTTAAGGTTGTGTCTTGCTGCTGAGACAAAGTACCCTACATTCAAAGTTAAAGGAGGAAGGCTTTTGTAAGGCTCACAGTTTGTGGAAGTTTCAGTCTAAAATCACCTGGCTCCAAGTCCAGAATCACAGAGGAGAAATGGTTCATGGTGAACAGAAGGTAGCAAAAGAAACAAGGGAATTTAACGGCATCTTTCTTCCTCTTTTATCTTATGCTGGGCAGCACTCACACCCTTAATCCTAGTGCCTTTGAACCTAGCATTGCACCATGAATCAATTCCAGCATCACACACTCCAGATCCAGCCACCACTTGAAATGCCCCATCTATGACTTCATGAATCTTTGGGGGAGATATCTAGAGCTTGCATAAGGGGTTGTCCTTTCAAAGGATCAATTCTTTGATTCATTGATTCCTTGTATTGTTTCCTTAGTCTCAATTGCTTAATTTCGGATCTGACCTTTTTTATAATTTTCTCCCTCATTCGAGGTTTGGGATTGACTTGCTCTTTTTCTAGAAGCTTGCGGTTCAACATTAGGCTATTTGAGCTTGCTGTTTTTCTCATATGGGAATTCACTGCTATACATTTCTTTTGTATGACTGCATTGTGTCTCACAAATTCTGGTATGTCAAATATAGTATTATTGTTTAATTGTAGAAACTTAATTTTGTCTGAGACCCATTGGTTGTTCAGGAGGGTGTTATTTAATTTCCATGTGTTTATGGAATTTTTGTGGTTTCTTTTGCCATTGATTTGCAGTTTCATTGCACTATGATCTGGTAATATGCATGGCATAATTTTAGTTCCTTTGCATTTACTTAAGCATGTTCTATGGGCTAATATGTGATCTCTTTTGGAGAATGTGTATTCTGATGTTGTGGGCTAGATATGTGCTAAGTCCATTTGGTCAAACATTTATTTTAGCCCTGATACTTCTTTGTTGAATTTTTATCTAGTTGATGTATTTCTGACAGTGGGGTATTCGGTCCTCCATTACAATTGCAATAGTGCTTATTTGATTTTTTATATCTATAATATTTGTTTTATGTAGTTGGGGTGCTAGTATTTGGTGCATATATATTTAGGATTCTTATCTCTTCCTGTTGAATTATTCCCTTAAGTGTGTAGTGACCTCCTTTGTCTCTTTTCATCAGTCTTGGCTTGAAATCCTTTTTGTCTGTAAATAGACTAGCTGCCTTTGCATTTGTATGGGTTCCTGTGGATGGAGTATTGTTTTCCGTCCTTTTACTTTCAGTCTATTAATTTCATGGATTATTTTGAATTTCACTTTAAAATAGTAGGTGGGATGAGATAGCAGGCTAATAAGGAATCTGTTCTACTCCCAGGTGAAACCTTTCTTTTTTTAATTACTACTTGGTTCTGAAAGAACCAGGATGTCTTCAGCTGATATAATCTTGCCCTTGAGTGTCACAGTATCATGGGAACCTTGAGGCCTCAACTTGTGAGCAGAGTCAAAATGGAGTTGTTTCTACAGGCCATACCCGGCTCTCAGGCAAGAAGACTTAGGCCTTAGCTCTAATGATAATTTAATTATGAAATGATTTTTCCCCCCAAATCATAGAATGGCTCTCTACAGATATCCCTTTCTATTTGCTTGTTGAAGTTGAATCATTGTGACTTATGATTCCAGTGTCTCAGATATTGTTTGATTTCAGCTCCTCTGTAGCAGAGTAAGAACAGAGCAAGGAGACACAATCAAATTACCAGCATAGTAATATAAAACCAGAAATGAGCCTTGAGATAATTAATGTGATTAAGCTGATCGAGTATATAAAAATTTATCCCAGCTTTGAATCTGGTCATCAAAATGAGTCTGTTGGGACATAGATAAAACTAATTTCATTTTGGAGGGCTTCAAGCTCCATAATTATATATATAATTTTTTTGGGGGGGTACTGGGGATCAAACTTGGGCCCTTGTGCTTGTGAGGCAGGCAGTGGAACCACTGAGCTAAATCCCCGCCCTTGTAGTTATATTTTTGTGCATTGCTCCTTGTACATGCTTTTTAACACGTTCTCGTGTGGCTAGACCAATTGATTAAAAGAGTAATGCAAAATCGAGAAATGTTAAAATGACATTTGAGGCCTTGTTGTGGCTGTAAACTTTCAGTCTGGTCGCCTATCCAGAGAACAGTAGTATTCTCAAGCTAGAATGTTGTAGGCCTCATCAGCAGTCTTGGTCCGTTTATCTATGAAATGAGCTGTTTGAACGGAGTAGGCCAAGACCACAGAGGAAACAGCTACACTTGAAATCAGTAATACCAGAGACTATGCCAGTAAGGATCAGTTCTAGCATCCTCTTTGTTCTATGTATGAGACAAACAAGCAGGACTTGAAACAGATGAGCAGCAGGCGTATATGACTGTGGTTCAGTTAGATTAACAGGTACACATACTCCCAGCATGCACCCTAGGACCATTAATGTCTTATTTTGTACAGATGCAAAGGGAATACAGTGGCTCAAGTTGCATTTTTGATGAGTAAAACTATTAGTGACCCATGGTGTATTCTCATACCTGAAAACATGGGTTGTAGATACACGTGGAGGCTCATAAACAGGCCAGTAGTACTCTTTAGTAGTTATCAATACAGTATTGCCAGAGTCTAATTTTATTTGTTTTGCTTTTTTTTTTTGGTACCGGGGATTGAACTCGGGTCCTTGCGCTTGCAAGGCAGGCCACCAAACCACTGAGCTGAATCCCGGCCCCAGAGTCTAATTTTAAATCATTACCAGTCCATAAGCTTCCTTCAGTATAGAGAAGAGCCAATTTCCAGTGTTTTTGGGGCAGGCTCAAGTTTTTCCATAATGTAGAAACTGGGGAGAAGGTATATTAAAACCTTCTATCCAACTTACATCCTCAGTGAGGACAGAATTTTTGTCACATTATCAAGATTAGTCCAGTTTAATTTATACCATTTTGAATTATGTCCTTCCCATAAAATTTCCCCATGGTCCGCAGTCAAAAAATCTGTATGGGCCTGGGGATTTAGCTCAGCGGATTGGTGGCCTGCCTTGCAAGCGCAAGGACCCGAGTTCAATTCCTGGTACCAAAAAAAAAAAATTTAAAAATTTATATGGTCCTAATTTTCCATATCTTCCTGCTTGGAATCTACATATATTCTATGTGCTGAGGTCAAATCTCTAGTGATCCATACTTTACACTCGTCTAACAGCGATCCAAGCTTCCTGGATGGCAGCCACAGAGTTTCTCCATTATCTGTTAAAACATAAGCAAAACCTTTCCCCTACATTATTTATTGTGTTGAGCCATTTTGCCTTTTAGTCAGGACATCCTTTTACAACACATACGTCTAGATTGTGTCTGTAGATTTGTCCTTGTGCCAGTGGAGTTCTGATGGCTTATATTTACTTTCCACAAGTGGATTTTTAAAATTTAAAGTGAAAGTAACAGGATCTAATTGAGCTTGTGGAGGTAGCTGTACCCCCCCACCCTTTTTAGATGTGCTTCAAAGTTTGATAGGCACATTTGGCAGTTGTTTGTCTCAGGGGGTTATATGGAAGAAAACTAATGTTTTAGTCATTAAAGGCATATTTAGGTGAAAGAAGAACCACTAGCAACCAAATTGATTTTGAGCTTGGAAGTTATTGGGTCTCAGTGTGGCTGCTGGTACCTTTGGAGTATCTCTTATTCTGAGCCATCTGTGCGTGTGCCTGAACCCCTTGGATTTTGAAACATCTTTTGTGTGTGTGTGTGTGTGTGTGTGTGTGTGTGTGTGTGTGTGTGTGAGCGACATCAGTCACTCTCTGAAGCACTTTTGCTTTAGGAACAATCTGAGCTCTATCAGGTTAAGAATCATGTATTTTTTGAGCAACAGGGAGCTTTTGGAAGGAACAGTATCGGCTTTTACCAAATTAACAATCACACACACACACACACACACACACACACACACACACACACACACACACACAGAGCTAGCACAGACTCCCTCTAAGTTTTTGAGCTGATACTTGATGTAACTGTTGTGCCATGGGTACAAAGGGCCCATTTCCTAGGAGCGCTTCCTCAGTTAAATTGGCTATGTTTCTGTCTCTGGTGGTTTGGTTTAAGGGACAAATAAGCAAAATGTCTAACATCATGTGGGGTTAGATGGTAAGTCCCCAGCACAGAATCCAAAATACCCAAAGTAAATGGTCCTCAGCTCCATTATTAACGACCTTTAATTCATTAAGCAATTTGAAGTCAAACAGCTGATGTTCAGGAATAAACTGATTTTGGTTGTTTGGATCGGCCCAAATTGTTACTGGGAAGAAACAAGACCCAAGAACGCCCCTGTGTTAGCTGCTTCCTTGACTAGCTGTTGATATTTAAACACAGAAGAATGTTTCATATTTAAGTAGCTTAGTGGTGTTGGCCTAGGAATCTCTCTATAAGCTCCATCTGATTCTGGGTCTTTCCCAGGAGCTGGAGGTGACTTTCCTCCTTTGTGTGTTTCTCTTCCTTACCCTGATAGGATAGGAGCTTCCGGTGGCATAGCGTTGAAAGGACTCAAAACTGTTTTTACTAGTCTACAAGCTGAAAAGGCCTTAGGAGAGATAGAGATAGTATGTTCTCTTTTTAAATTTTCACCAATCCTGTTCCAGTTTTTGAAACCTAAGATTTCTATCTGTGGAGACTGAGATTTGAATTTAATAATCTCATGAACCATTTATTTAAGGTGCCAGTAACAACTTGAGCTCCAGCCTGTTTAAGCAGCTTACACAAGAGTCAGATGTAGTTTTGCTGCTGTATAGATTGATTCTTCCCCCTTATCCCAGCTGCAGAAACTTTCTGTGGTGCCGAGTCCTTTACCTTTCATTTTCTCTCTGATGCCTTCCAGACTCAGTAATTCCAGAGTCCTCTTGCCACCTTACACACCACATATCCTTTCTTCCTCCCAACTGGAATGTTCCCTGTCAGGCCTTTGTGCTCCCATGTGTGGGTGCCAAATATCAGAGGCCGATCAGTGCTCTGGTCTACCTAGAAAGGCGGATGGCGAGGCTGAAGAAAGAAAGATAATAGAGACATAATTTCATAGTAAGTAGGGGCTTGGGAGGTCAGTGCCTCCGAGTGGGCCAAGACCAAATGGGTTTGATGTATGCAGCATATTCTTGGGTCTTGTTTCTTGATCCATTCTGCCAATCTGTTTCTTTTGATTGATGAGACCTTTCAAATTGACAGTTAAAACTGATATGAAATTCTTAATCTAATGAAAAAAGTGCATTGAAAACTAGTACTCTGATAAAGGATATCAAAGAGGGTATCAGAAAATGGAAAGATACTGTTACACCAATTTAATGTAATCCTGACCAAAATTCCAATAGTGTATCTCACAAAATTAGAAAAAAAAAAAAAATCCTGAAATTCATTTGAACCAGAAGAGACCTAGAATAGCAAAGACAGTTCTGGGCAACAAAGGCAAAGCAGTGGGCATCACAATCCCTGACTTATAATTATACTGCAAAGCTACCATGATAAAAATACCATGGTATTGGGAAAAAAAGGATCCAAGGATCAGTGGAACAGAACAGAAGATGCAGAAACAACTCCAAACACACTCAGCTGTCTTATCTTTGACAAACAGGCCAAACACCCTGACTGGAAGAAAGACAGCCTGTTTAATAAGCGGTGCTGGAAAAACTGGCTTTTCACATGCTAAAGACTGCACCTAGACCTGTATCTCTCACCAGGTACTAACCTAAAATCAAAGTGGAACAAAGATCTAAATATTAAACACTAAATCTGCTGGATGATAGAATAGGCAGAACTCTTGAAGACATAGGTGTAGGCAAAGATTTTATGAACAAAACTCTGATCACACAGGAAGTGTCACACGTAACAGCTGGGATCTTACTAAAAAGTGTTTGCACAGCAAAAGGGACCACCAAGAGTGAAAAGATAACCCACAGTGGGAGAATTTTGCCAGCTGTTCCTCAGACAAAGGACTAATATCTAGAATATATAAAAAACTCAACCAGATCCCCAAATTTAAAAGCCCAATCCAAAAACGGGATCTGAAATGAGACACTTCTCAAATGAAGTACAGACTGCAAATAAATATATGAAAATTGTTCAACATCATTATCATTCAAGAAATGCATATTAACACGGAAGGGCCGGGGATTTAGCTCAATGGCACCACACCTTCCTGAGTTCAATCCCCTATACCCAAAAATAAACCAATACTGAAAGTGAGATTCCATCTCACTCTAGAAAGAATAGCTGTTATCAAAAAATCAACCAATAACAAATGCTGGTGGAACTGGGGGGAAAAAGGAACCCTGCTTCACTGTTGCAGTGTATACTGGTGCAAATCACTGTGGAAATCAAGTGTGGAGATTCCTCAACTAGGACTAGAGGTTCCATTTGACCAAACTATTCCCTTTCTTGGTGTCTTCCTGAAGGAGTTAAAAGCATCAGACCACTGTGATATATGTACAGCCATGTTTATAGTGGCATAGTTTGTAATAACTATTGGAAACATCCCAGATGGCCATCAATCAATGAATGGATAAAAATGTGGTTTTTATATATAGTGGAGCACTCGGCCATAAAGAAGGATAAACTTGAGACATTTCTAACTAAATGAATGCACCCTGAGACCATATTATTGTGAAATAAATTGGACATATGTTTATTTTGTGTGATAAACCAAAAGAGTAAATAAGGACGAAAATTGCTAATAGATACTGGAAATAAGAAGAACATGTTCAAATGGCAGGGGGAACGGGTGGGGGAGAATAGAAGGAAAAATTGGAAAAGCTTTTGTAAATGAGGGGAAGAAGGGTTGAAGGGAGGAGCAGAACGGGGGAAAAAAATCCATATTATGCACAGGTACAAGTTCCTTATGATGAACGTGATGGTTATGTATATCAAAAGTGTACCAGTAAAGTTAATTTAAAAAATAAACATGACCTCTTCATCTGAATAATGAATATATTTGGTACTGTGTAGAGTTGGCAGGTGAACTTGCACAGTGAGAAAAATAAACCATGAAAATAAAAAGTTTGAGAGGAAATAATCCTTTCTGATACCAGCTTATGATTAATGCAATACATAGTGTGTTTAGGTGTCAAGTCAAAATGGCAGTTTTGTTTTAAAGCCATAGTGAAACAATTTTGTCAGTCTTATTGCTGGAAGAAATGTTGATTGCATAAATTCGTATGTCAGTGGTTATACACTTTTTAAGATACTCTAATACCGTAATATTTTTATTTTTATACTTGTGTATTCTTAGGTTCATTGTTTCCAGATTATTCACTAACGAAAGCAAGGTTTAAAAATCTTTTAGTAAAGAAAAGTGCTGCTAGATGATGGTACCTCTGCATTGCGTCCAGGCAATTCAGCCACCTTCCCTTGAACTTCACATTTGCGCCTCTTCCGGCAGCAGAAGTCCGTGTTGATCACTACAGGTGCTGGCGAGGAGCCGGGGCCTCTGCCCTCTAAGCCTGTGCTCTACCACTGAGCCACCCTGGCCCTCTGATGCCGGGTTCCCCGCCGCCCTCACCAGCGCCCCTAGTCTAGGAACTGTTAGGCACATTTACCTGCGTGTCAAAAATCCATTAGGGCCGTGTGTGTGTGTTCCAAACTTAAACAAAAAGCAAACAGGCAACAAAAAAACTTCCATCTGATCTTTTTCCTCCTTCCCTTCCTGCAGAGCTGAAAGAATCATCTCTGTTCTGTGCCTTGCCCTTTCTCTGTCTCTCACGCCTTCACTCTCTGGTGTGAGGCTCTCAGGAAATGACTGTGGCACTTCGGGGCCTGACCCAGTGGTCCCCTGTCCCCCTTGCTGTTTCCTGCAATTCTCCACACTAACCGTGCCCTTCACGGTAGCACTTTCTTCAGCCTGGCCGTGTCCTGCTCTTTCCCCGAGCACCTCGGCCAGCTCTGCACAGCGCTGTCCGGGCCGCCTTCCCACCGCATCCTGTGTGCCGGCTCTCGGGGGTCTCACCCTGTGAAGACCCTGCGGACTCCCACACTGCCTCGCAGCGAGGCTTCTCTCCAGAATGCTTGCGCCGTGTGTTACCTCTCCGTCTGGTGAGAAGTTCCGAGTCCCCAAGATCAGACTCGGGTTCTGCTCCTCCTTCCCTCATGTTGGCGAATGGTTTCACTCTGTGTTCAGCTGCTCTAGCGAGAAGATTCAAAGCACCCTGGTCTGGCTGTCTCCCTCTTTGCGCTCCTTCCATTCTGCCAAGGTTGCTGGTCAGTCAGGGCTCTGTCACTGTAGCTATGTCCTGGAACCTGACACCTGCAGCAGTGACCTGAGGAAATCCAGCACTATCACAGGAAGACTTGCTCTGCCCAGACAGAATCCCCTTCTGCCTCTTCTCTGTGACACCAAGCTCCCCACTGTACCCCACAAGTGAAGGAAGCAATGGGGTCACCAGATGCACAGCCCCAGGACCTGGGTCCTCACAGCACGCAGCTCTCCCCCATTTGAGTCCAGCAGGCGTTGCCACAGGAGCCCCCACCTGACTGGCCGAGGACACACCCTGCCCAGGTGAGACTGTCCTCCCCGGGCCGCCCTGCTGGAGAGCCACAGGATCTCCTTAGGCCTGGTCCCCCAGGGAAGAGGAAACTGCTTTGTCAGATAAAGAGTAGAAGGGAGAGTATTATGAGAAGAGGAAGGGAGGAAGAGTCAAGGGGAGTGATACAAGGGTGGGCAGTGGAGAGCAGGCAGGTAAGCACAATATATTGTGCACACCGAGGCCCTCCCAAGTAATGGAAGGCCGGGAGGAAGGGAGGACAAGAGAGGGTTGGGGTTGTGTGTGAAAACTGTCCAAGTATGAGATGCACAAAGTGAGCTCCATCAGCCCATCAACTGGTACTCAATAAAAGCATAACAAAGTCTTGACAGCTTTCTCTGCCTCTGTCTGTCTATCTGTGTTTGTCAAGTACTAATAGATATTTCCTTACCGCACTTCTGAGAACTTCCAAGTTGGTGCTATTTTAATGGAACCTGCTGTGTAAGGACAGGACGTGGGGCAAGACGGGCTGGGCTCTAACTTTTGATCCTCCTGCATTATCTTCCCAGAATCATAGGTGTGCACAACCACACCTGGCTGCGTTAGCTTTCATACTTCCCACTTCTGGAACCAGTCTAAAATGATAGATGGGCATGGCAGCACATGCCTCTAGCCCCAGCACTTGGGAGGCTGAGGCAGGAGGCTTCCCATGAGTTCAAGGCCAGCCTGGACTACACAGTGAGCTCCAGAGCAGTCTGAACTACATAGTGAGACCCTGTCTCAAAAAAAGAAATTTTTACTCCTTTTAACATGTCACTATGAAGTTTAAAAACGAATCTCTAATTGTCCCACTGTGTCCTACTCCCTTGTTAGGAAGTGATTTACTACCAAAATTGGTGGCAGTTGTCAAGTTCCAGCTAAGGCTGAAATGGGTTTACTATAGGATCCAAGGAGGTAGGAAAGATGTGTGTATATGTGTGTGTGTGTGTGTGTGTGTGTGTGTGTATGTAATATGTACACACACACACACACATACATGTAGCCGCCATGCCTGTCTGAGTAAAGAATTTTTGACTAGGAGAGAGAAGGAAATTAAAATAGAATGAGCTGCTCCTGTATCAATAAGCAGTTGAACTGGCTCACCTTGGAGGGTCCCTTGGAGGAGATACTGATGTCCGTGGATAGGGGTACTTCAGGTTCCTCTGGACCTCTTCAAAGAAGGAAATGAGGGTTTTGGCTGGCCCAGCTCCTCTCTAGGAGTGGGGACAGTCCAACCTAATGTCATAAATCAGGTGCATTACCTGTTTTACATACAGAGCAGGGCCCAAGCAGAGGCTTGGTGCGATCTCATGCCCCGTCTCCAGTCCTTTTTCACTTGAAACAGGAACCTCCCCCCCC
>NW_022900950.1:79081646-79087043 GCF_012274545.1 Fukomys damarensis | reverse complement strand
CCCCCCCCCCCCGGTTGGTCCTGGGTTTTTCCCTAGATGATCTGGGTGTCTTCAAAGCATCACCAATTGCAACAGCCATAATCCTAAACTTTCTCTCTTGTCTCTCCTCTGGCTCCTGATTGTTGAATTCAGAAGTGGCCGTGTCCAGCAAATCGGCCATAGGTGTCTTGGACCCATCTGAAGTTTTTGTAGTTTATGTTGAATATCCGGGGCTGGTGGACAGATGAAATAATTTCCTACCAGCTGGAAGATTGATCTTTGTTAGTGTATTTGTGATTGTCTCAATACACTTCTTTTTTTTTAAATTGAGTTTATTGGTACATTTTAGGTATACAGTACCGTTCCATTCATTGTTGGGATCTTGTACCTCTACATGACAGGTCTTGTTTCTCATGTTTTCCCCTTGTCCCTGCCCTCCCTTCGCCCCCTCCTCCCCTCCCCATTTACAAACACTTTATTTCCATCTTTTCATTTTCTCACATTTTTTCCTTTCCCTTATTACCCTTCCCCTACCCATCCCACCTTCCCTACACCTTTAGCCCCTTTCTTCCCATTTCACAGTATACTTCTTTATCTCCCTAGTAAGACCAGTTAGCATATCAGACATCATTCTTAGGCCTCCACTAGTATTAGCTCTCTGTTGAAGGAGGAATAACTTTTCATGGGTAGTTTATTTCCCTTTTAAAAATATATTGTTCGTTGGCATACTTCCTAGCCTTTTGTACATCTCTAACTGAAAAAGGGGCCTGATTTATTGGCATAAGGACTATAAGGAGGTGAAAGAGACCTCCCGGTATCATCAAACAGGTCCCAGAGACCCACATTGCCCTGAAAGTCAAGTGGGTGTTCCAAGACAGGGCTGTCCTCTTAGTTTTTTAACTTTTCCTGTGTTAGAGTCCTAAAAGCCTGTAGATAAGGCATTTAATTCCCCTTTTATGTTTCAAGCAGAAATTCCATAACTAGAGAATAGTCTCGTGATTTATAGTACCATTCTGTACCCATCTCTCGCCACCTCCCACTTTGTACTGAACCCAAACCATTTTGCAATTTTAGATAAGCTGTTCCTGTTTTAAGTTGCCAGAATCAAACCTTACCCACTCATCAATAATATGTCCTAGTGTTGTAGTCAGTGAAATCCACACGGTAATGAGGTCCAACAGGTTTCCCACTTACTTGGCTTGGGACCTACAGAGAGGAGACAACTAGGTCTGTGCACCTTCAGATGGTGTCCCATGCAGAAAGAGGAGACCCAAGGGCCACAAGGTATCCTCTGTGAGACCCTAATACAGAATAGACATCTTTGAGTGATGCCAGTGTCCTTAAGTGCAGAAGAAAGCCCCCCAGAAGGTTTTTGTTCCCATGTTTGGACCCATTAACTCATTAGGGAGAAGGGGGCAAAACCACTTGTTGGCCTTACCTAGTCCTTTAACTCTCATGAAATATGGGCAGAATGTCCTCAAGAAAAATTCCTGTACTTGTATTCTGAGCCCCTTAATGGCTCAGCTGATATTTTGAGTCCCTTGATGATTCTACTTAACCAGAATGGAGCCAACTAGGAAAATTGTCTTTTGCATTTACTCCAATAGGAAAAAAAAAACAAAAACAAAACAACCTAAGAATGGGACTGGTACTGCTTTTGTATATATACTGTTTCCTTAATTAAATTCAAATGTTTTTATTTTAATGTACAAGTAGATATTAATTATAAAAGCTATCCTATGAAAAAATTTTTCATAACAAAAATGGTTAGAGAATAACAATGGTAAATAGACTGTGTATCATGATCTAAAAAGAATATATTTTTATTTGATAATCCCTCCATTCATTTTTAAATAATACTATACCTTTATTTTGCTTAAAATATTTTAAGTATGTGCAAAGTATATCATATTCTGTATAATTTTGAACAATTTCCTATTTCACAATATTTTTTATTCTTTTTGGTCTTTATTTTTACTTTGTTTCTCACACCAGACAATGCAATACTTACCAGCGTTCAATTTATTTCACTTAAGAATATGTTCTCAAGGTGCATGCATATACCTAGAAATATCTCGTTTATCCTTCTTTACTCATTATATAAAATAAAACCACATCTTTTTAAAATCTATTTATCAGTTGATATGCATTTGTGTTGCTTCCAAGATTTAGCTATTACAAACTGTGCTGCTATATACAGGGTATGGATATATTGCTGTGGTATGATGCCTTTAATTCTTTTGGCAAGATACCCTGAAGATGGGTAGCAGTAACATCAGTCTACACTCCCACCAACAGTGGACAAGAGTTCCTTTCTCCCCAAAACCATTTGTTGTTAGTTGATTTCTTGATGAGAGCCATTCTTTTTGGAGTGCGATGGAATCTCAGCATTGTTTTCATTTGCATCTCTCGATGTTGAAATACATGATTTTTCATGTATTTATTTGCTGTTTCTACTCCTGCATCTGAGAAGTGTGTATTCATCTCAGATGCTCATTTTTGAATTGGGTCTTTAAATTTGGGTAGATTGACTTTTTAAATTCTTTATATGTTCTAGATTTTAGTCCTTTTTTTCCACTCTGTGTGTTGTCTTTTCACTCTGTTGGTGATGTCTTTTGTTGTGCAAAAGCTTTTCAGTAAGATGAGGTCCCAGATGTTGATTCCTCATAGTACTTCCCATGTAGTCTGGATTTTGTTCATGAAGTCTTTGCCTACATCTATGTCTTCAAGATCGCTCAAGCGCCGGGAGGTAGGCTGGGCCCGATCCACCGCGGGAAGGAGAACCACACCTGCTCCTGACCCAGCAGCCATAACCCCCATAAGCCCCCCCCGTCAGACCTCCTGACTGTGCAAGTCTTTGGACCCACTCTGCAAAGACAGAGGTGGTCATCAAGGGTATTTTTCTGAGTTCCCAACTTTGAACATCTTTAAAAAAGGGCGGGGGAAACCTGTAATAGAACGTTGTGGAGTTCAACCATTCAGAAGGATGGGGAACTCAATCTGGGCCTTGCAGCCCGAGGTCATTCAGCATCAGGGGGTTCAGCAATCAGCTAACTGAGATCAGGGATCTTGCATCCTCACTCTGTCTGAGCCATTAAATGGTTAATATACTATGTTGAAAAGTTTGTTCACTGCAGACATGTTCTGGACTGCTTCTTGATTTCAATTTAATTCAAATGATTTAAGGGTGATAGACTAGTGACTACCACAGGTGGTCAGTGTCCAAGTTGTGCTTGATCTTAATGTGTCGCTGATTGTATCAGTTGGGGTAAAGCATTGCCGTTGATTTGATGAGCTGTTTTCTCTGATGTTATGAAGATGAGAATGTCTGTGGGTCGTTAGAGACACAGAAGCTAGGATACAACTATATCAGGAAGATCTGGGTGATAATCCAGAGATTAAACCAAGGACAGTCCAACAACAAAAATTAAAATGAGAAAACACTTAAGCAAGACACAAGGACAGATTTCCAGTTCACCAATGGCAAACAGTAGGGCAAATGAGGATGATAAGGCCGATAGTGAACCACCAGGACACCCTGAACTCAAAGCACAGGAAGTAACAAAACAGATCAATCAGGCTCTAGAAAAATTCAAAACAGAAATAATTTCCCAGATAGATAACCATAGAGATAGTGAGCAAAATTGAGGTTGTGATTCGAGACTCTAGAGCAGAAACTGACAGAAAAATAGATGAGCTCAGGACCATGATAGAAGCCATGAAGGCCCAGCATAAGAAAGAAATGGAAAAAATAAACGCCCAACATAGGAAAGAAATGGAATCCATAAAACAGATTCAAACAGATATCCAGGAGATTAAACACTCTATTGAAAGTGTACGCAACAGAATAAAAGAATGCGAAGATAGGCTCTCAGATATAGAAGATAAGATTGCAGTCAGTGACCAGGAAAAGAGAGGTCTCTTAAAAACAGTAAGAGATCATGAGAAATCGATCCAACAACTCCTAGATGATGCAAAGAAGAATAACATAAGACTGAGAGGAATCCATGAAGTAGCAGGAGAAAATACAAAGGACTTTAAAAAGCTGTTCGCAGAATTAATGACAGGAAACTTCCCAAACAGAGGGGAAGAATTGGACATTCAGATAACTGAGGCATATAGGACCCCAACTAGCTACAATCAAAAAAAATCTACACCTAGACATATAATAATCAAGATCCCAGAAACCCAACAGAAGAACAAAATACTACAAGTAGTAAGAGAAAAGAAACAAATCACATACAAAGGAAAGCCCATCAGAATCAAAGCAGACTTTTCAACATAAACCCTTGGGGCAAGGAGAGCCTGGAATGAGATATTTCAAGTTCTAAAAGAGAACAACCTCCAACCTAGACTGATGTATCCAGCAAAACTCTTTCAGAATGGATGGGGAAATAAGACACTTCCATGACATCTATGTCTTCAAGAGTTCTGCCTATTCTCTCTTCTGGCATGGTTAGTGTTTCTGTTTTAACACTTAGATCTTTGATCCACTTTGATTTTAGTTTTGTGCACGGTGAGAGACATGGGTCTAGTTTTAGTCTTTGCCATCTAGAAAGCTAGTTTTTCCAGTACTATTTATTAAAGAGGCTTTCTTCCAGTGAACATGTTTGGCCCCTTTGGTAAAGATTTTTATTTAAGGACCCAATAAAAAAATGAGCATCTGAAATGAGCAGATGACACTGAAACATATAAACATATGAAAGAATGTTCAACATGACTGGTTATCTGAGAGATGCAAATGAAAACAATGCTGAGAATTCCATCTCACTCCAAAAAGAATGACTGCTATCAAGAAATCAACCAATAACAAATGCTGGCAGAGTTGTGGGGAAAAAAGGAACCCCTCTCTATTGTTGGTGGGAGTGCAGACTGGTGCAACAACTGTGGAAATCAGTATGGAGATACCTCAAAAAACTAGTATTAGGCCTGGGATTTGGCTCAGTGGTGCCACTGCCTGCCTTGAAAGCAAAAAGTCCCAAGTTCAATCCCTGGTACCAAAACAAAAATGAAAACAAAGTAGGATTCGAGGTCCCATTTGACCTATTCCCTTGCTGGGTATCTTTCCCAAAAGAATGAAAAGCATCACACCATGGCAATATATGCTCATTTGTACTCATAGCAGCACCGTCTGTAATAGCTAAATCTTGGGAAAAGCCCAAATGCCCATCAACTCATGACTGAATAAAGTTTTAAAAAAAAACATAAAGATAGACTAGAGACATTTACAGCTAAATGGATGCACCCTGAAGCCATATTTTTAAAGTGAAATAAATAGGACACTTCTCTGGTGTGAGAAACTGAAAGTGTAAAGTGTAAATGAGGATCAAAATGTACAATAGAGGGGCCAGGACTTAGCTCAGTGGTTCCACTGCCTGCCTTGCAAGAGCAGGGTCCTGAGTTTGATCCCTGGTACAA
>NW_022900950.1:79072633-79081575 GCF_012274545.1 Fukomys damarensis | reverse complement strand
AGAAAAAAAAAAAAAAAAAAAAAAAAAAAAAAAAAAAAAGCATAATAGTTAATATGAAATAGGAAGAAAAAAAGGTCCAAAGGGGAAGTAGGGGAGGGTACAGAAAGGAAAGAAGGGAAAGAAAACATGAGAAAAGAAGGAAAAAATGGAAACAAAGCTTTTTGTAAATAAGGAGGGGTTGAGGGGTGGAAGGGAGGGATGAGGAGTGGGGAAAAAACAAGAACCAAGATACATCGTGTACAGGTGCAAATCTCCAATGATGAGTGTGATCATAATGTGTATCTAGAATGTACCAATAAACAACAACAATAATAAAGAACTTTTTTATCCAAGCAGAGAGCTCCACTGAATGGCTGTTTGTTTGTTTTTTTGAGACAGAGTCTCACTGTGTAGTTCAGACTGACCTGGAGCTCACTATGTAGCCCAAGCTGGTCTCAAACTCATAGTGATCCTCCTGCCTCAGCCTCCCAAGTACTGGGATTACAGGTGTGCACCACCACACCTGGCCCACCTAATGGCTTTTGAAAGCTGGTACAACAGAGACCAGTGAGGACTGCCCAGCTGTGTCGGTAACTTGCTGCTTCCCACCCCCCAGTGCCCCAGCCTGGCTTTCTTTGGAGCAGATCAGTGAGGACTGCCCAGCCATGTGGGCATTGCTGCAGGATTCCCCCCACTCTGAGAGCACCCTGTGCTCTCAGGCCTCCTGGTTGTGACAGTACCTGGATCCCCACTGCAGAGGCACAGGTGGTCATAAAGGCCAGTGTACTGAGATCCAGAAGATAGATTGGACATGAACAATTGCAATAAAGGCACATCAGACTTCCGTAGTTGGTAAGTTGGAGGGGTCACCATCTTCCATCACAACTTGTACTATCTTCAGGAGAAGGGCAGCTGGAACCTGCCATAGAAGCTTGCAGAGTTCAACCCTGTAGGAATACTCAACTTGGGCCTTGTAGCCAGAATTCAGTCTGAATCTCAGGGGTCTGCCATTGGCTAGCTGAGACTAATTGGACGTAGTTCTGCACATTGATGCCCACATTGTGTATTGGGACAGCAGAAATATACCATGAAAGAAGCTCTTCAAATTTTTTTTCTTTTCCTTATTTTTAAAATTTTTATTTTCAAAAATTTTTCCATTTTTCAAATTCTTCCTATTTCTTCTTTTTCCCACTCAGTCTCTGCTCCCCCACATCATCTTTCACCTTCCCTTTTGTTCCTGCCCTAATTTGGATTTCCTTTCCTCTGTTTTTCTTTCATTCGATTGTCATTAGTTTCAAAGGAAAGTGAGCATGATTTATAGCTTCCCTATTAGTGTTTTTTTTTTTTTTTTTGTACCAGGGATCGAACTTGGGGCCTTGCGCTTGCAAGGCAGGCGGCAGAACCACTGAGCTAAATCCCTGCCCCCCCATTCTGTTAAGTTGTTCAATTCTTGTCTTTTTCTTTCACTGTTTTCCCCTCTTGTCTTCAACAGTTTCCTAGAGTTTGTGTGATCATCCTGTGTCCTCTGGCTTCACTTGAAACTTTCCCTACTCTTTTACCTATCTATTCTTCTCCTCCCAACTCCTCCTAAGTCCCCATCCTGAAGGGTAAAGTTGGCATTATTGAAGAATTAATTCAATATAAACACATTTTGGGCTGGCCCTCAATTTTGATTTAATTCACATGGTTAAAGGAGATAGATTAATAACTACCACAAATTGTCAATTTCTAAGTTGTGCTTGATGCTATTGTGTTGCTGACTGTATCAACTGGGCTAAAGGGTTGTGATTGATTTAGTGAGCTGTCCTTCCTGATATTATGAAAATGAGAGTTTCTCTGAGTCATTAAAGACTCAAAACCTAAAGAGCAGCTATTATCAGGAAGATAAAAGTATTAACCCAGGAATTAAATTAAGGACGGCACCAACAACAGAAATAAAAATGAGAAAACACATAAGCAAGGCAAAAATACAGACCTCCAGTTCATCAATGACAAATTCTATGGGAAATGAGGTGGAAAAGTCTGACAATCAACCCTATTAGTGTCCTGAACTCATAGCACAGGAAGTAACAAAACAGATTAATCAGGCTCTCGAAAAATAGAAAACAAATAATTTCCCAGATAACTACAGGGATGGTGAGAAGAATGAAAGACATGATTAGAAACCATAGAACAGAAACTGAAAAAAAAAAAAAAAAAAAAAAAAAAAAAGGCGAGTTCAGGACCATGACAGAAGCTATGAATGCCCAGCATAAGAAAGAAATGGAAACCATGAAACAGATATAGAAGATAGGATTGCAGTCAGTGACCATAAACAGATATAGAAGATAGGATTGCAGTCAGTGACCATGAAAAAAGAGATCTCTTAACAACAGTAAGAGATCATGAGAAATCGATCCCAAAACTCCTTGATGTTGTGAAGAAGAATATTATGACTGATAGGAATCCATGAAATAGCAGGAGAATGTACAAATGACTTAAAAAAACTATTTACAGAATTAATAACAGAAAATGTTCCTAACAGAGAGGAAGTTGACATACACATAAGTGAGGCATATAGGACTCCAACTAGCCATTATAAAAAAAATCTACACCTAGACATATAATAGTCAAAATCCCAGAAACCAAATACAAAAACAAAATTCTATAAGGAATTAGAGAAAACCAACAATTCACATGCAAAGGAAAGCCCATCAGAATCACAGCAGACTTTTCAACACAAATCTTCCAGTCAAGGAGAACCTGGAGTGAGGTATTTCAAATCCTAAAAGAAAACAACCTCCAACCTAGACTGATGTATCCTGCAAAACTCTTTTAAAATGGATGGGGAAATAAGATACTTCCATGACAAAGAGCACCTGAAAAACTTCATGAATAGCAAACCAGCACTCCAAATAATTATAAACAATATCCTAGAAAAAGACAATGAAGGTCAGAGCTCCATGAGGCCCAACAGAGCAAAGCAAGTAGGCAAGGCAAGAAACTAAAGGAAGTGGGGGAAAAATTAGAAAGAGCCAACAACAGGACAATAACATGATAATGATAAATCAATACATATCAGTTTTAACTATCAATTTTAATGGCCTCAATTCACCAATCAAAAGAAAGAGATTGGCAGGATGTATTAAGAAGCAAAATCCAACAGTATGTTGTATACAAGAAACACACCTAGTTCAAAAAGAAATTTATAGACTGAAAGTAAGAGGATGGAAAATAGTTTTCCATATGAAAGGAGCCCAGAAAAAAGCAGAGGTAGCTATCTTATTTGCAGACAAAGTGAATTTCAAACCAAAACTGATCAAGAGAGAAAAAGAAGGCCACTACATCCTTGTAAAGGGAACAGTCCAAGAGGAAGAGATGACAATCACAAATATATATACACCAAATATTAATGTCCCCAACTATACAAAACAAATATTAAAGGACATGAAAAAAACCAAATAAGCATTAATACAATTGTAGTGGGGGACCTAAACATCCCACTATCACAAATAGATAGATCATCTAGATAAAAAATCAACAACAAAATACTAGAACTGAACCAAGCTTTTGAATGCATGGACTTAATAGACATCTACAGAGTGTTCTACCCCACAAAATCAGAATATACATTCTTTTTGGCTGCACACGGGTCATTCTGCAAAATAGACCACATACTAGTTCATAGAAAATGTTTAAATAAATGCAAAGTTATTGAAGTTATTCCATATATATTATCAGACCATAATGCAACTAAACTGGAGATCAATAGCATAAGAATCTGTAAGAACTTCACAAACACATGGAAACTGAACAGTACTCTCCTGAATAATCAATGGGTCATAGAGGAAATTAAGGAAGAAATGAGTCAGTTTTTACAAATAAATGAAAATGCCAGTACAACATACAGGAATCTATGAAAGCAGTTCTATGTGGAAAATTCATAGCACTGAATCCCCACACTAGGAAAACAGAGTGAGCTCAAATAAATAACCTAATGATGAATCTTAAGCGCCTAGAAAAAGAACAGCAAGAAAAACCCAAAGCTCATACAAGGGAAGAAACTATGAAGATCAGAGCAGAAATCAATGCAATGGAAACTAAGAGAACAATATACACACACACACACACACACACACACACACACACACTCACACAAATCACCCCGGTGTGATGGCTCATGCCTGTAATCCCAGCACTGGGGTGGCTGAGGTAGGAGGATCGCTGTGAGTTTGAGACCAGCCTGGGATACATAGTGAGTTCCAGGTCAGTTTCAACTACATAGTGAGACCCTGTCTCAAAAAACAAAACAAAATAAAAAATTAATGAATCGAAGAGTTGTTTTTTTTTTGAAAAAATAAAATTGATAAACGCTGAGCTGACCTTGTCAAAAAAGGAAGGAAAATGCTCAGATCCATGCAATTAGGAATGAAAAAGGTGAAGTTACAACAGATCCAGCAGAAATCCAGAGGATCATTAGTACCTACTTTGAGAACCTGTACTGTAATAAAATGGAAAGCACAGAAGAAATGGACAGATTTCTAGATACTTATGAATTACCAAAGTTAAATGATTAAAAAAATTTTAAACACCAAATTACAATCAGTGAAATTAAAAACGTAATTAAAAATTTACCAACTGAGGAAAGCCCAGGTCCTGATGGTTTCACTGCTGAATTCTACAAGACATTTAGAGAAGAACAACTTGTCAGTGAAATTGAAAGGGAAGCAATACTTCCAAATTCATTCCTGGAAGCAAGTGTTACTTTGATTCCAAAACCAGGGAAAGGCCGGGAATTTAGCTCAGTGGTTCAGTGGCCTGCCTTGCAAGTGCAAGGACCCGAGTTCAATCCCTGGTACCAAAAAAAAAAAAAAAACAAAAAAAAACCAAAACCAGGGAAAGACCCAATGAAAAAAGAGTACTACAGGCCAGTCTCTCTAATGAACATAGATGCAAAAGTCCTCAGTAAGATAATGGCAAACAGAATACAGAGGGTCGTCAAGAAGACCATACACCCTGACCAAGTTGGATTTATTCCAGGGATGCAAGGATGGCTTGACATATATAAATCAATAAATGTAATGCAGTATATTAACAGAATCAAGGACCAAAACCATATGATCATCTCAGTAGATGCAGAAAAAGCTTTCGACAAAATTCAAGACACAGTCATGATCAAAACCCTGCAGAAAAATGGAATAGATGATCTTTATCTCAACTTTATAAAGGCTATGAAAAACCAACAGTTAACATCATATTAAATGTCCAACAACTGAAAACCTTCATGCTAAAATCAGGAATAAGACAAGGATGTTCATTATCACCACTCCTGTTCAATATAGTTCTAGAAACATTAGCCACAGCAACTAGACATGAGAAAGAAATTAAAGCAATAAAGATAGGAAATGAAGAAGTTAAACTGTCATTATTTGTAGATGATATGATACTCTACATAGAAGACCCAAAAAACTCTGCCAGAAGACTTCTAGACTTAACACTTTCAACAGAGTAGCTGGATACAAAGTCAACACTCAAAAATCAATAGCCTTTACAGCACCTGCCTTGCAAGTGCACTGTCCTGAGTTTGATCCCCAGTACCATAAATAAATAAATAAATCCAAAATGCTGTTTCAGAAAGAAGGCTTTAAAAAAATCAATAGCCTTCTTGTACACAAATAACAGACTCACTGAGAAATTAGGGAAATAATTCCTTTCACAATAGCATCCAAAAATATGAAGTATCTAGGAATCAATATAAAGAAGGATGCAAATGAACTCTACATTGAAAACTACAGCACTAATAAAAGAGATTGAAGAGGATATAAGACAATGGAAAGACATCCCCTGATCCTGGGTAGGAAGAATTAACATAGTGAAAATGGCCATACTACCAAAACTGCTATACAGATTCAATGCAATCCCAGTGGAAATCCCAACAGTATATTTCACAGAACTAGAGAAAATAATAAAAAATTCATTTGGAACCAGAAGAGACCTAGAATAGCAAAAGCAATTCTAGGCAACAGAGACATAAAAATAACAATAATAATAAAGTATTCCAGAATCAATCTGCAAACTACCCAAATGTCCAAGAAAATACAGCAAAAGTAGGAGTGGTAGATCAAAAGTTGTTTTAACCTATATAACTCTAGCCTTCACAGACAAATCTTTTTTATTGCACTTTCAACAAATCCTCTCTAGCTCAGTTTCAAAAAAGAAAATAAAATCCATTAAGCTATGAAAAAGCTAAGACAGCATAGCTAATCACAGAACATTAAAGTAGCAAGTTGAACAAATCATTAAACTGCTAACTCTGCAATCATTAATTTTAAGTATGCTCAGCTAACAAAAATAAATTTTCAAATTTGTACTGCTTTGGCCGGGTGTGGTGGCGCACACCCGTAATCCCAGCACTCAGGAGGCTGAGGCAGGAGGATCACTGTGAGTTCAAGACCAGCCTGGGCTACATAGTGAGTTCCAGGTCAGTCACAACTACATAGTGAGATCCTCTCTCAAAAAACCAAAAAACCAACAACAAAACAACAAAAAATATAGAATATATAAAGAACTAAAAAAAATCAGGACCCCCCCAAATATAAAGACCCAATTCAAAAATGGGCATCTGAAATGAACAGACATCTCTCAGACAAAGAAGTAAAAGCAGCAAATATATGAAAAAATGTTCTACATCACTGGTCATTCAAGAGATGCAGATGAAAACAACACTAAGATTCCACCTCACCCCAGAAAGAATGGCTGCTATCAAGAAATCACTCAATAACAAATGTTGGCGGAGTTGTGGGGAGAAAGGAACCCTTCTCCATTGTTGGTGGGAGTGCAGGCTGGTGCAACCACTATGGAAATCAATATGGAGATACCTCAAAGAGCTGGGACTAGCGGTTCCATTTGACCCAGCCATCCCTCTGCTGGCCATCTTTCCAAAAGAATTAAAAGAATCATATCACAGTGATATATGTGCACCCATGTTTATAGCGGCACAGTGTGTAATAGCTAAAAGTTGGAAACAGGCCATTTGCCCATCAATTGCAGACTGGATAAAGAAGATGTGGTTTTTCCTATAAAGTGGAATACTACTCAGCCAAAAAGAATGAGAAATTAGACTCATTCAAAGGAAAATGGATAAATATTGAGGATATACTCCTAAGTGAAATAAATAAGACACACATGTATAAATACCGCATAGTTTCTCTGGTGTGAAAAACTGAAAGTGTAAGTAAGATCCAAATTGTATAACTGATAATGTGAAATAGGAAGAAAAGGGCTCATGGTGTAGGGGAAGTGGGAAGGGTAGGGGAAAGGAAATAAGGGAAAAGAAAAAATATGAGAAAAGGAAAAAATGGAAACAGAGTCTTTGTAAATAGGGGAGGGTGAAGGGGGTGAAGAGAGGGCGGGGGCACTGGTAAGAAATGAGAACCAAGACCGTCATGTAAAGGTACAAGATACCAGTGATGAATGCAACTGTACTGTATACCTAAAATGTACCAATCAACTCAATGAGAAAAAAAGCTGGTACAACAACTCTTTGAAGTAGGTATACTATTTCAGCTAGCTTAACCTTATATACGCTAGTATTTACAATTAACTACTGGGAATTGAGAAGGCATCAACATGAAAAAAGAACGTGGAAAGTCCTTTTCCAGAGAAGAGAAAGAGCAGCAGCAAATAGTAACGAATGCAGTGTAGCAATGACTACCCTGGTAGCTATTTTGGTTCATTTTTTCCCCCTATGTAGTCCAGGCTAGTTTCCAATTAGGGCAGAGGTTCCGTTTCAGCCTCCAGTGTTGGGATTACAGACACACACTACCAGTCTCACTCAATTTTGCAGTTCTTGAAGTACAGAATTGATAGTTTTTCTTCAAGCTGAGTAGGTTGTCAATCTATGTTTTCTAATTGTTTTATTTTGAATGCACTCATTGAGACTAGTATTCACTGATCAAAGGGAAGAGAACTTAAGAAAAACAATATTTACTGAGCTTCCAATCTGTACTTGCCAAGTGCTATATTTGCGTCAGGATGCATTTTTGTTTTTTGTTTTTTGGTTTTTTTGAGACAGGGTCTCACTATGTAGTTGAAACTGACCTGGAACTATGTAGCTCAGGTTGGTCTCGAACTCACAGTGATCCTCCTGCCTCAGCGTCCTGAGTGCTGGGATTACAGGTGTGGGCCACCACGCCCGGCTCAGGACGCATTTTGAGACTGTATATCATAGTATTAGGTCTGCAGATTTCAGAACCAAACTGTGTTTGCCATATAACTTTGTTTAAAGTACTTTAAGCTTTTTGCTTCTGACATTTATCATGTGTAAAGTGGGTTATCTTCACCAGAGTATTACTGAGTAGTAAATAATACAGAAAATCCCTTGGAATTGCTTCTAGTACAAAGTGCTCAACATTTAATATTAGTTATCATTTAACCTTCACAATACCCATTTTAAAAGGGGAGCTCATGGAGTTAAGTGGCTTTATAGGTCATCCCCCAAGCTCTTATATAAAAAGATCCAGTTAGGATATATGATTGTTGTGTGCCAAGCTGTTTAAAACTCAACATTCTGTCAAAGACAAAGAGCCTTTGGAATACATCTATATTTTTCTTTAAATAGGAAAAGTACAAAAGTTCAAATTAGCACTTTTTATATTCAACATCTTAAAATATGCAGGATTTGTCGGGAGTAGTGACACACACTTGTGGAGGATGGCAAGTTTGAGCCCAATCTGGGCAAATAGGCGAGACTGTGTCTCAAAATTACAACAAAAACAACAACAACAAAAAAACCGGGCTGGGAATGAGCTCCGTGCAAAGTACCGCAAAAACAACGAAAAAATTAAGCAAACTTTCATTTGCTAACACCCCAGGCTTACTCCTCGGCAAAGAGCCTGATTAGGAATTGTCCAGGCCCCGCCCACACCGTCGCCCCCGCCCCCGGGCCGGCCTCTGATTGGCCGAGGCAGCGCTCCCGGCTAGCG
>NW_022900950.1:78990428-79072114 GCF_012274545.1 Fukomys damarensis | reverse complement strand
CACGCTGGAGTCCGGGCGGCCTGCAGCGGCCTGGCGGGGCCGGTAACCCTGAGAGCCCGCGCACGTTTCGGGCCGACCTCCCCAGCTTTGCCTGAACATCCGCGGTAAACGTTGCGTAAACCTCGCGCTGTGCGGTCGTCCGCGTTTCGTCGAGGGACTCGGGCTGGGCCCTTCTTCGCCGTCGGCCTGCTTGGTGTTGAGAGCGGAGTTAGTCCACTTGTGTAACTGCCCTGACATTCAGAGGCCGCTCCGCGTGCCTCGGTAGGTTTGCTTATTTAAATAATGGGGAGAAATTTTCACTTCAAGTACTACAATGTGTATCTGGGACTGCCGAGCTTGGATGTGGAGCTGTTTGGAATTGGATTTCTTTGTGAGCGGTAGTGATTGTTCGCAGGTCTGTGCCGTTACGGACGTAAACATTGTGTTCATGGCGCTGCTGCACATGGTGCTTTCTACCTTAAGAGGGTGGCGTATTGGACCTATATATTTCAAGTGTTAGTATTTTAGACTACGCACACTTCCATATTTAAAAATAAACGTGTATTGTTGGTATATTATAGGGCAAGAATTATAACAAGAATATACTCAATTTATGGACTGAAATTAAGCCTATGATCAATGGTGTCATTTTTCTTGGTCAGAAACAGACATGGCCATCTGAGCAAGGCTGTGAATAGAAATGGAATGATTGGGATAAAATTTTGCATTTTTTTTGCTGAGTATTGTTTCTCTTCTACTGCTCGATGGTTGGTGAGGTAAGCACACGAGGGAAGAAAATGTGATCTGTAAATTCAAGTTGTTAGCAGATTTTGCTTATGAGTTTATAGAAGACTGTGTAAGAAATAGCAGTATACTTAATTTGGGCAATAATAAGTAGATAGCTTTGTTCTAAATTCAAAGAACATACAGGCTTTAATGTCCCATGCTATATTTCAAAAATTTATTTTGAGTTACAAATTGTATTTAAAATTTTTGTGTCATCCTAAATCTGATTCAGCAGTAATATTAGGTATATGAAACGCCTGGTATTAAAACTTCTAACACGTTATATGTTGAACTTCTTGCAATAAAATGGACTCTTTCTTCTTCAGTGGAAGTACTGTAAAGTGGAATTGAATTGATCGACCTATGCACTTTTATTTTGAAATAATTTTAGATAAATCGCTTTTAATTCTTCTGTTTTCCTAACGTGTTGCTCTATGCTCTGTCACTAAAATGAATTGCTTCTCAAAAATCTGTTATTCTGGCAAGCATAATCATGATGTCCCATGCTCAGGAACAACTGAACTAACAGATCAGGAATTTAATATTAATGTAATTTAAGGAAAAATCTGAAGATATAATGTGTCTTCTGTAAACTTCTTTGATATTTAGAAATTTAAAATTTCACATTTAATTTTTAAAACTCAATAAAACACAGCATTAACTTTGGTTATATTGTAAGTTTTTACAATAATTTGCAAGATGAAGCTTCAGTCTGAGTCACTGGAATACAGATGCAACAAATTCCTTTAGATATATGATTATTTATCTTCATATTTTTCTAAAGTTGTGCTTGTCATTTTTCATTAATTTATTTTGAAAGGCAGTAGATTTTTTTTTTTTTTTTTTTTTTTGAGACAGGGTCTCAGTATGTAGTTGACACTGACCTGGAACTCATTACGCTTAGCCCAGGCTGGTCTCGAACTCACAGTGATCCTCCTGCCTCAGCCTCCTGAGTGCTGGGATTACGGGTGTGCGCCATCACACCCGGCCAAAGCAGTACATATTTGAAAATTTATTTTTGTTAGCTGAGCATACTTAAAATTAATGATTGTAGAGTAAGCAGTTTAATGATTTGTTCAACTTGCTACTTTAATGTTCTGTGATTAGCTATGCTGTCTTAGCTTTTTCATAGCTTAATGGATTTTTTGAAACTGAGCTAGAGAGGATTTGTTGAAAGTGTAATAAAAAGGATTTGTCTGTGAAGGCTAGAGTTATATAGGTTAAAACAACTTTTGATCTACCACTCCTACTTTTGCTGTATTTTCTTGGACATTTGGGTAGTTTGCAGATTGATTCTGGAATACTTTATTTATTATTATTGTTATTTTTTGTGATACCGGGGATTGAACTCAGGACCTTGTGCTTGTGAGTCAGGCGCAGCACCACTGAACTAAATCCCCAGCCCTCTGGAATATTTTAGATTGAATATAAAATATTTTACGATTCTTTTAGGTTTGATTATAATTCTTTGGCTCAGATTCTTGAACTCTGGCTCCTTTAGAATTATGTTTTGTTTAATAAATATGGTGTTAAAGCTAAGTATTTAAACACTTTTATTAAGTGTGCATTTTATATGTGTATATGTTGTTTTAGTTTTGGAGGCTTTAGGATAACACACTTTTTTTTTTTTTGGTACAGGGGATTGAACTCAGGACCTTGTGCTTGCGAGGCAGGTGGTGGAACCACTGAGCTAAATCCCCTAAATCCCCAGCCCAAGAACACACTCCTTTCTAAAGAGTGGATGGGATTGGTGACTATCTAGTGTTTTCTATACTAATGTAATTTCAAGTTTTTATAATGTTTTGATTGAAATATTTGAGATATACAAAGTTTTGGCATATATTTCTAGTCATTCTCTGGTAAAATGAGTGTTTAATATGTGGACTGGAGTAACCTATTAATTATCAGGTCTCTTTATTTTTTATTTTTTGCTACTGGTGATTGAACTTGGGCCCTTGCGAGGTGGTGGAACTACTGAGCCAGATCTCTGGCTAGTCTCTTTAGAAACACAATTTAGCGACAAGATTAACCCAAAATGTCTGTAAGGTACTTGGAGGCATAGATTGAGTTGTAGAAATCAGCCATTTAGAGTTAGCTGTGAACTACAGTAGGAAAAAAGTCCCATTCATTAAATTAAAGTCTGCATCTTGGATAAAGTGGGATCAGAAGCCATATTTATCTGTAGGTTGTATAAGCAATAAATAGCATAGGTAAGGTAGAATGTTAAAATAGAGTCTTAGTTTTTTCTCTCACTTTGTTTAAGTGTAAATCTCATACTCTTGTTCTTCACATTGTATCAACGTGATCTTCCCTGTAGTGAGCCAGTAGTATGTCCAGTGGAATATTGAGGCTGATGTCCCTCTACTATATTACTTGAGAGTTAGATTTTATGAATTTCTGAGGCACCATGAAACTAATACAGTGCTGGTGAACCTGTGGCACATGCACCATAGTGGACTCTTGGTATCATTCAAAGCTCTAAAAGGTTTACCATCACTGTCCTGGGACTCAAGCCCAGATCTTTTCAGTTACTAGTTTTGTGATCTTAAGCAAGTCTCCTTACTTACTTGCTTTTGGTTTCCTCATGTATAATACCAGATGGAGGTAGTCTGTGGTATTCTTGTAGCTGTAATATTTTTCAACTACAAACTTCCAGTGATGGTATAAAGGTACAACCTAGAGTAAAAACAGTTTTAAGTGGAGAAAGGTAGTAACCAGCTTGCACATCCTAATCTGAAATTTGAAGTGCTTTGAAATCTGAACTTGTAGAGTATATAAGTTGGTATGGTGCTGACAGGAGGAAAAATTCACCCTTGGTCTCTGTGATGCATTGCAGTCCAAATGTATGCAGACTAACAGTGTTGTATAGGGTGGGTATGAGGTGTGTGTATAATATAAATGAGTTTGCATTTAGTTTTAGGTCTTTTCTTCAAAATACCTCATTATGTATACAACCAGATATTCCGGAATCCAAAAATACCTGAAATGCTCTTTTGGTTTCACGCATTTTGGAAAAGGAATATTAAATTTGTGTTATTTAAAATGTCAATTTGCCGGATGTGGTGGTGCACGTCTGTAATCCCAGCACTCAGGAGGCTGAGGCAGGAGGTTTGCTGCGAGTTGGGAGACCATCCTGGGTACACAGTGAGTTCCAGAGCAGTTTGAACTACATAGTGAGACCCTTTCTCAAAAAACAAAACAAAAACAAAAACAAAAAGGCAATTAATTTTAATTTCAAAGAAATAAGGGAAAACATTGTATTTTTAAAAACAGACTAAAAAGCAGTTTATACTAATGATTCTGATTATCATAAGTTAAACATTTTATTAGAATCTATCGATAATAGTTTTTTATGTATTGGATTTGATAGCACATAAATTTGTCCCTGAAGTACAGAATAGTAGGAGGTACAGTTGGCTGATAATACAGACTTATGACTTTTCCCTAGATGAGAATTTTTCTGAATTGCTATTTTTGCCATTTAGTATTTGAGGCCAATAAACATTAAAAATATAAAAATGGTAAAGAGAAGTGAGATAGTCTGTTGTGTCGAAATGAGCAAGCAAGAAAGAATTGAAGGGAAGAAATAGAAGAAGAGGAAGAGATTAGAAGCAAGACTGTAGGACAAAGGAAAATTATGCAAACTTTGGGAAATTGATGAAGACAGTAGGGAAAGAGGAAGGAAGGAATAGAGAGAAGAACAGAACAATAACCACAAAACTAGAAACAGTGTTCACACTCATATAACATAGGAACAATTGGGCTGGGAATTTAGCTCAGTGGTTCTGCCACCTGCCTCGCAAGTGCTAGGACCCAAGTTTGATCCCTGGCACCCCCCCAAAAAAGAACAATCAGAAAAGAAAACAAAGGAAAGGAAAGAAAAGGAGGAAAAAAAAAAAGTCCACCTCAAGGTGTGTTTCTGCTGTTACTGGAAGATAGAGTGGGCAAACAGAACCCAGATTTGTGTTGATGAATCCCAGCAAGCCAGCCAGAGATGTACAGCTGGGTAATGGATAATCCCAGCAAGTCTGCACCTTTAGTTCCACTGAAGTTGAGACTGGTTTCTGGCTGTGAGTTTGGAGCATGATTTGTTCAGCCTGTAACACTCCCATATACCTCCTGCCAGCTTGAACTCAGCTCCCTGAGGGGTTGCCTGCCTCACCCTGACATTGGGAGCTGATAGATGGTGCAAGACTGCAGCTGCTTAGTTGGCCCCTCTCCAAGATGGTGATCATCCACATGCCCTCTGCTAGGGAATGTCTGGACCCAAATAACTCACTAGCCACTGTAGTGTGCTGTGTTCACTGCTCTGTTCCACTGGTGAGTTTTTCTGTGGAGATCTCTGGGTTTGCTAGTAGTTACCATGCCCCTGCAGGTTTGAGCTGCCTTTCCCAAGCAGTGAGGCAGGACTTAGGGAGAAAGTGCCTCTTGCCACCTCCTTTTGTGTTTAGGTCCCTCTCCTTTATCTTTCTGTGGGCCTCAATTTTTCACTTCAGATTCCTGCTGGGTCCTGGGGACCCATTTCTTTTCCTTACATTGCTATATTCCAGTATCTGGATTCCACATCTTGCAGAGGCTGTTTCTCTGCTGTTCACTATTCTGTGTTCTTCCCAGAAGTCTCAAGTTCATTCTTTATGACAGTGTACAAATTGCATTTAACTACTCTTTTGCTTTATCTATTCTATCTAATGGACCTATAGGCCATTACAATGATTTGGCTATTATGAATTGTGCTACTGTAAATATGGGTGTGGGTGTATCACTGTAACACGGTGTCTTTAACTCTTCCAGGAAGATAACATAGAAAGGAAATAGCCAGGTCAAACGGAATTTCTAGTTTCAGCTTTTGTTTTGTTTTTGTTACTGGGTATTGAACTCGGGACCTTGAGCTTGCAAGGCAGGTGGTGGTACCACTGAGCTAAATCCCTGGGCCTACTTTTAGCTTTTTGAGGAATTTCCATACTGGTTTTATAATGGTTGTACTAATTTATACTCCTACTAATAATGAAGATGTGTGTGGTGCTCCCCCTCTCCTTCCTCTCTAGCATTTGTTATTGCTTGATTACTTGATGATGGCCATTCTTTCTGCTGTGAGTTGGAATCTCAGTGTTGTTTTAATTTGCATTTCTGCAGTTACCAGCAATGTTGAGCATTTTTTCATGTACTTATTGGCCATTTTGAGGCCAGCCTGAGCAACTTGGCAAGACCTCCTCAAAATTAAAAAGCTTGGATATAGGTTAGTGGTAAAGCATTTGCCTAACATGCGTGAGGCCCTGAGTTTAGTCTTCAGTTCTGTGAAAAAGAAATCTCTAGATTTCTGGCTTTTCTGGAAAATAAGTATATCTAGGAACCCTAGCTCTCCTCGTAGTAAGTTTGCTGGAGTTGGATAGCCGTTGCCCTTTTTAAGTGGAAGTTCTAGTTAGGCGCAATGTATACATCCCACTTCTTTCGTCTTGTACTTGTCCTTTACTCTTACTATTCCTTGCCAAACTTTGGTGGCATTTGAGTTAGTTGTTTAGTAAATATTCATATTTAATATGTGCAAGACTCAGCTCTGATTTCACTCTGAAAATCTGTTCTGCAAAGCCTTCTTCATCTTTCTTTGCTCAGGCCAAAGCTTTGTGTCATCCTCTTTCTCTCTCTTTTTTTTGAGACGGGGTCTCACTACATAGTGACATGGAACTCACTGTGTAGCCCAGGCTGGTCTTGAACTCACAGCACTCTTCCTTCCTCAGTCTCCTGAGTGCTGGAATTACAGTTGTGTGCCATCACGCCTGGCCATCCTCTTTATCTTACAATCCGTATCCATTTGTGTCAGAAAATTCTGTTGTATGTGCCTTCCAAATATGTCTCAGACGTGACCACTTGTTCCTTCCCCATCAGTTTCTGTGCTTCATGTCTCGTGCCGTCGTCTCTCACCTGCATTTCAGTAGTAGTCTTCTAATTGATCTCCCTATTTCTCCCTTTGCCTTTTATTGACTTTTCGTTACAGCAATCAGATAATTCTTTAAAAATGGAAGGTTATATAGTTCTTATGTTCAGAATCTACAATGGTGTCCCACTGAACTCAGAGTAAAGGTCAGGTCTTGAATTTACCTAACTTACGCGGCGTACATGTGCTGTAGCTTGTTACCTAAGTGACTGTATCTACTGCATCCCTCCTGTCTTTTCTGGCTCCTTTGCTGTGCCTTGTACATGCCAGGTACACTTCTGCATTAAGGCTTTTGTCCTGGTATTCCATTTGTGTGGAGTATTCTTCCCAGATAGGTATATGGGTAGGTTCTTTTTTTTTTTTGGTACCAGGGATTGAACTTAGGCCTTACACATGCGAGGCAAGTGGTGGAACCGCTGAGCCAAACACCTACCCCTAGGTTCTTTAGTACTTAATTAAAAGGTTACCTTCTCCATGAGGTCCGTCCTGGCTATCTTGTTTAAAATCGAACTCTGTCTTCTCCTCCTAACCTTCAGCTGCCCATGTATTCTTTCCCTGTTCTCACCTCTTATATATTATTTACATATTATATATCATTCATTTTCCCCACTGGAGTGGAAGCTATACAGTGGGAGAATTTTGGTCTTACTAACTAGAAATAAAGAGTAATGCCAGGGACACAGTTGGTGTTTGATAAATACTTGTTGAACAAATGATCGAATTTGAGTCTGAAGTCCCTGGCCTGAAGTTTGTGTTTTTCTTAGTTTAATCACATATTAATAGTAGTAAATTACATTTTTAGTGCTTATATTCAAAGGCTTATTTTAAACCCTTTATTTTGAATCCTTTTATTTATGAGATAGAAACTGTTATTGTTTATTTACTATTCAGAATTATATGGAAGTACTTAGAGGTTAAATAACTTTCCAAAGTCATAGATTAGTAAAGGGAAGAACTACAATTCAGATTTAGGCAGCCCGGTACTTCAGTCTGCTCTTAATGACAGTACTATGCTGCTCTTTTTATTTTAAGGAAATGAATACTTTATTACAGATGTTTAAGAGCATTTTTTCATGCTTATAATTTTTTTACTTAGTTTTATCATGTTTGCCCTCCAAAGTATCTTTATGTAGTAAAATATAATTTGTTAATATGTTAATATTTTCCTTTGAGGCTTTCAAAAATTTATTTTAGAAAAGCCTTCCTAATTCTAAGGATAAAAAATGAATTTACTCATTTTGCTTTTAGTTTTGATTTGAATTATAATTTATTTTTAATTTTTATTTATTTTTTTTTGTACCCAGTATGGAATTCATGACCTTGGGTTTGTGAGGCAGGCATGGTGGTGTGGTGCCACTGAGCTAGATCCCTGGCCCTTGAAGTATAATTTAATCAGGTATATATTTTATGTTGCCTTGATAGCACTGTGGAGATTTTATTTGATGAAGACAAGACTAATACTTAGAATAGCATTTTAGAGCTTAGCAGTAATCTAAGTAAGAAATAATTATTTGTGAACACCTTTTAGGAATGTACTGGAAAAGACTGATTGCAGGAAATATTTTAAATCTGCAGAATTTTATGACCAATTAGCTGTATTTCAAAGGAAAGACTGAGATAATTCCTAGGTTTCTATCTTTCACAGTTTGTAGGAGAAGGAACGCTATGTTTGTTGTGCCGTTTATTGATTGAATGGATGAATTACTTGAGATAAGGTAAAATGAGAACAGGTTTAGAAAATAAAATGGCATTCAAGTTTTGGTATGTTGGATTTGAGATGTCTAATGAATATATTTTGAACACATGTTCACAAAGCTGTTTAATAAATGAATCTTAGCTGAGAAAGAGAACTGGGATACAGAGGTTAAATTTAGGGAAATGAGGTAGATGGTAGGTAGAAACTCTCTGAGTGCATCAACTACTTTCCTGCCCTTTAAAAATTTTTTAGAACTACTTCCTTTGATACAATTTAATATAACACTAGCTTGGAAGCAACTTTAAAGACTAAAAGATTGTGTGTGTGTGTGTGTGTGTGTGTGTGTGTCCCCATATCTGTGTCCGTCCTGTGCTACTCATCACCCATAGGGACTTGGAGGTCACTGTATTTATCAGTTTATAATTTCTGGTAATTCTATTTCATAAAAGTCAACCTTGGATGGTCCCTAGTTCTTTCAGGTAAAGTTGAGGGAGGTGTGCCAGAATAGTTTTCATGGGAGAGAAGGTAGTTGAGATCAGACCTGGTGTTTGCATTTGTTTATACCACTAGCTTTATAGTCTTGGCTGTAGTTTCTCTAAGTCTGTTTCTTCATCTAGATGGAGATAATTTTTTTAAGCAAGGCAGATTCTTCCTGTAATGGTAGAGGTTAGCGGTAGTGTGTAGAAACATACTAGCATTTATAGTAGACAGGACAGTCATTAGTATCATCCTCTTTCTCTCTGGCCTAATTAATCACAGTTTTGTTTTGAAGCCAGTTAATCTGTAGATGCATTGAATAACTGGATTCTGAGCTATTGTTATTTGCTGATATGTAGTGGTTTGAAAGATTCCAACAGATGCATAAAATTAGTAGTAAAAAATAAATTTTTATTAAGGCCCAAAATGAATTTTAAGTGCTTTTTACTTTGACATTAACTGAGTCTTCATAAAAACTTCATGAGAATAGACAATGTCATTGTTTGCATATCACACATGAGGAAATGGAGGGGCAGTGGCGCTAAGGTAATTTAACTAAAGTACAGATAGTAAGTGAAAAGAAAGCTTAGGAATCCAGGAAGACCGGCTTCGTAGCTACTGTGCTCTAAGTAGTAGCGAGGGTATTTACAGTGACAGTTCTCCTTACCCTAGTGGTGACATCTACTCTGCTCCCCAGCTCACTGCAGCACGTACTGTAGAGATGCTGATACTCTTCCCAAGGCTTGTATTTATTGTGTAATACTCATTCCTCACTTTTGAGAAAATAAAAAATATACAAAAATATGCTGCTTGTGGCAGCTATATATGGGTGTGTAAAAATTTAAGATGCACTGCTGGTTTTATATTTATCAAAATTAATCTTACTTGAATTTTAACAAGCCTTTTACATACATCATTTCATTCAATCTTAAAAGCATCCATGTGGTAACTTGTATTGACATTCCATTTTTATTTTTTATATTAAAAATACTCTTTATTTTTTAAAAAAGAAATATTGTTAAGCACCAAAACTGTATGTTATTGCATTGCATATACAATAAGAGAAAGGTGATTGCAATACTTGGTGTACAACTAACTCTACCTGAACATGAAATACAAAGCAATACAATACTTACAATGCAGAAAATGTGTTAATGAGCAAAAGGCAACAGTCAAAACAGTTATTGTAGATGTGCTAGTATTGCTGTAAATGCTTGCTTAGTGTTTTCTTTGTACTTTTATACTTTAGGATGTTGAGTGTATTTCTTGTAAATCTGAAGGAGGTGCATTTACAGTTCACTATGCACAGTGTTTGTTTAATGTCATGGTGAGAAAGCCATCCATGAAGCCAAGCATAATGTGCTAGTGTTTCTTCTTCTCCCTTTATAATATTGCACAATGCTAGTAAATGGTGAATCAGTTTGCCAGCATACTTTTTTTGTACCCAGAATGGCTAGAAACATGTCAGTTTTGTTAGCTCTCAGAGACTTTATTCATGCAAAATGACCTCTGGCCTTTGACTTTTCTTGAACTATGTACCTGACTTCACATACTTGGCAAGACATAGCACGGTGAGAAATCCCATGAGCCAGTGGGGGTTTTGATAAAGCTGCAAAACCCAGAGGTCGCTGGGTTGCACTGTCTCCCTGTCTTGAAAATGACACCTGGTGATTATGGAGACTTCTTAAAAATAATGAGTGCTGGGGAAAGCTGGAATAACTAGTTACAGTCTTTTGATAGTTAACCATAGAATATGCAAGTTTTAAAAAAATGCCCCTGTTAAAGCTGAACTCTATAACCTAATGCCCATACATTTTTTTTCCTCATTGAGTTTATTGGAATATTTTAGGTATACAGTACAGTTACATTCATTGTTGGGATCTTGTACCTTTACATGACAGGTCTTGGTTCTCATTTTTTCCTCTCACCCCTGCCCTCCCTTCACCACCCCTTCCCTATTTACAAATACTTTATTTCCATTTTTTCATGTTTTTTTCTTGTCCCTTATTTCCTTTCCCCTACCCTTCCCACTTTCCTTACACCTTTAGCCCTTTTCTTCCTATTTCACATTGTCAGTTATACCATTAGGGTCTTATGTACTATTATAATTTTTCATACCAGAGAAACTATTTGGTATTTATACATGTGTGACTTATTTATTTCACGTAGGAGTATATCCTCAATATGTATCCATTTTTCCTATGAATGACTCTAATTTCTCTTTCTTTTTGGCTGAATAGTATTCCACTTTATAGAAAAGCCACATCTTCTTTATCCAGTCTCCAACTGGTGGGCAAATGGGCTGTTTCCAAGTTTTAGCTATTATACACTGTGCCGCTATAAACATAGGTGTGCATATATCACTGTGATATAATTCTTTTAATTCTTTTGGAAAGATACCCAGCAGGGGGATGGCTAGGTCAAGTGAAACCTCTTGTCTCAGCTCTTTGAGGTATCTGAATATTGACTTCCATAGTGGTTGCACCAGTCTGCACTCCCACCAACAATGGAGAGAGATTCCTTTCTCCCCGCAACCCTGCCAACATTTGTTATTGTGTGATTTCTTGATAGCAGCCATTCTTTGTGGGGTGAGGTGGAATCTCAGGGTTGTTTTCATCTGCATCTCTCAAATGACCAGTGATGTGGAACATTTTTTCATGTATTTACTTGCTGCTTTTACTTCTTTGTCTGAGAAATGTCTGTTCATTTCAGATGCCCATTTTTGAATTGGGTCTTTATATTTGGGGGGCTGATTGTTTTGAGTTCTTTATATATTCTAGATAATAGTCCTTTGTCTGAGGAGCAGCTGGTAAAATTTTTTTCCCACATTGTAGGTTGTCTCTTAGTTCTGTTTGTGGTTTCTTTTGCAGTGCAGAAGCTTTTTAATAAGATGAGATCCCAGTTATTGATTCTTTCTGCTAGTTCCCGTGCTACTGAGGATTTTGTTCATAAAGTCTTTTGCTATGCCAATGTCTTCAAGAGTTCTGCCTAACTTATCTTCCAGCAAGTTTAGTGTTTCTGTTTTAATATTTAGATCTTTCATCCACTTGGGTTTTAATTTAGTGCATGGTGAAAGATAAGGGTCCAGTAACTTAGATCTTCTAAAGAAACTGCTTAATTGGTCAGTAACATTAAAAGCAGTTTCCAGTTTCTTCTGTTGGGAAGAGCAACCAAGAGAAAATGCTTCATGGATTTCAGGTGCTGTATCATAAACTTACACTGTTATTTAAATTTGTTTTAGAAAGTGCAGCCATGAATGAAGACAATATGGATGGAACAAATGGATGCAGTAAAGTTCGAACTGGTATTCAGAATGAAGCAGCTTTGCTTGCTTTGTTGGAAAAGACTGGTTACAACATGGTTCAAGAAAACGGACAAAGGAAATTTGGTGGTCCTCCTCCAGGTGTGAATTCATTCATCATCTTACGTTAAAGTTTTGAAGTAGTCATTTGGATTTAGGTGTATATCCCACAAGTGTCTTAAAAAAATGACTCTTCTTGAAACTGCTTTAAGACCTCGGTAATCATTTTTAGGTAGATTATAAATGTTACACATTTTATTCTGTAGTTTTGCAATCCTCCTGTTGGTTTAAGAAGCAGATGAAAATGAATTTGGACTGAGAAAGAAGTCAGGATTCCGGCATTATCCTAAGTATACTCTTAGTATTAAAAAGAAGGTCACTTGGAGAGGAAGTTGAAAGACCTATGAGCAGAGGAATGGTAGTTATATAAAGAAATCAGATTTAAACAGGTAAACAGATAAAATATTAGTGTTAGGAATTTAGCTCATTGGTGCCATGCCTGCCTTGCAAGTACAAGGTCCTGAGTTTGATCCCCGGTACTAGAAAAAAAAAAAAGACAACAGATAAAATGTTTTTACATTTCTACCAACAGCTGGTCTGATTCCTTTGCTCAGAACCCTGTGGTTGACTTTGTTACACTCAAAGTTCTGGCTTCTAGTTAAACTCAGTGGTTATTGCATCATTTACTACTTTGCTCCACTCTTTTTTTTTAGTACTAGGGATCAAACTCAGGACCTTGTGCTTGCGAGGCAGGTGGTGGAACCACTGAGTTAAATCCCTGGCCTATCTTGAGTATACTTGAATCATACAGATCTCCAGCCTTAATTTTGCTCTGATGTATGAACCTGCTGCTTTTTCCTTTTCTTGAATGGTCTTTTTCCAGAGAACCCTAATAGCCTATTCCTTCATTTCATTCAGGTCTGCACTTAAACCTCCTGTGCTCATAGCTTTGACTATCTACTGAAAACATTACTCCTTAGTTTTTCTTCATATAGTAGCACTTACAACTGACTTATTGTCTCCCTTCTCTGTTGAATATAAGTGTCACTAGAGAACGGGCTTTTGATTCCAACATCTAGAGTAGTGCCGGGTACATTTCAGCCAATTTGTTGAATGACTAAATAATTCAATTATAAATGTATCTTTTTAGCATTTTTTAATGTCTGTTTATTTTTTTGTCTTTTAGGTTGGGAAGGTCCACCTCCACCTAGAGGCTGTGAAGTTTTTGTAGGAAAAATACCTCGTGATATGTATGAAGATGAGTTAGTTCCTGTATTTGGAAGAGCTGGGAAAATATATGAATTTCGACTTATGATGGAATTTAGTGGTGAAAACAGAGGTTATGCTTTTGTGATGTATACTACGAAAGAAGAAGCCCAGTTGGCCATCAGAATTCTTAATAATTATGAGATTCGACCAGGGAAATTTATTGGTGTCTGTGTGAGCTTGGATAATTGCAGATTATTTATTGGATCCATTCCCAAAGAAAAGAAGAAAGAAGAAATTTTGGATGAAATGAAAAAATTTACAGAAGGAGTTGTAGATGTCATTGTTTATCCAAGTGCATGATAAGACATTGCAGATTATTTATTGGATCCATTCCCAAAGAAAAGAAGAAAGAAGAAATTTTGGATGAAATGAAAAAATTTACAGAAGGAGTTGTAGATGTCATTGTTTATCCAAGTGCAACTGATAAGACCAAAAATCGTGGTTTTGCTTTTGTTAAGTATGAGTCTCACAGAGCTGCTGCTATGGCTCGGAGAAAATTAATTCCAGGTAAATTGCACCTTTTAAAGATAATTTTTCCATATTAATCTTACAAATATGGAAAAGTAACAGTTACTTCAATGGTTAGGTCATCATTAACAAAATACATAGTGCTGCTACTTGAAGAAAAATAAAGAATTGAGTGAAAAAGTAAAAACAACTCATTATAGACAAGAAATCCTTCCTCGGAGTCATATTTGTGATACTTCATCATGTACCAAATGGGTATACCTTGAGTTATTAATTACTGTTTACTAAAAATCCAAGGGGCATTTTACTTAATTCAGGTCTAGTTTAAGTTCTGTCCTTACATTATATTTGTTGTCTTGACTCTTACATGCCACCATAAGTTCTGGTTATAAATTTGCTTTAGTAAAAACTTCTCTATGAATCATCAGATACATTGATAGGTGCTTGAGTTTCTGCTTCTTTGGAGAGACATATTTAACATTTTAAAATTTCATTCTTTTTAAACTTATCTTCAAATTAATATGTTCATTTTTACAGGTACCTTCCAACTGTGGGGTCATACCATTCAGGTGGATTGGGCTGATCCAGAGAAAGAAGTTGATGAGGAAACAATGCAAAGAGTTAAAGTTCTCTTTGTAAGAAATTTAATGATCTCAACTACCGAAGAAACAATTAAAGCAGAATTCAATAAATTCAAACCTGGTGCAGTTGAACGAGTAAAAAAACTTAGAGATTATGCTTTTGTTCACTTTTTCAACCGAGAAGACGCAGTAGCTGCTATGTCTGTTATGAGTGGGAAATGCATTGATGGAGCAAGTATTGAGGTAACACTTGCAAAACCAGTAAATAAAGAAAACACTTGGCGGCAGCACCTTAATGGTCAGATAAGCTCCAGTCCTGAAAACCTGATTGTGTATGCTAACAAAGAAGAGAGCCACTCCAAAATGCTAGGCAAGTCATCAGCTCTCTCTGTTCGTCTCAATGGTCAGCATAGCCCAAGCCCCACTGAAATTGAAAGATGCACTTATCCTTTCTTTCCTGGGACAAAGCTTACTCCAATTAGCATGTATTCTTTAAAATCCAGTCATTTTAATTCTGCAGTAATGCACTTGGATTATTACTGCAATAAAAATAATTGGGCACCACCAGAATATTATTTATATTCAACAACCAGTCAGGATGGGAAAGTACTCTTGGTGTACAAAATAGTTATTCCTGTGATTGCAAATGGATCTCAGAGTTACTTTATGCCAAACAAGCTCTGCACTACGATAGAAGATGCAAAGGAACTTGCTGCCCAGTTTACATTACTTCATTTGGGTAAGTTTAAAAATACTTTGATATATAATATGAAATAGTATAGAATATGTATAAATTCATTTATTTTGAACTCAGCATGAGTGATGAATATTTAATATAAAATTTATCTTCGTTTTATGAGTTCATGATACCTCCTGTAAAATCTTCCACATTTATCTCTTTAAAAATTATTTACATAGGAAAATGTGTAAAAATTTGATTTACTTTAGAGTTTAGATCTTGTTTTCATTACTTATTTTTGCAATGACTAATCCTCTTTTGATAAAAATTTCTCCATAAATTGAGCGCTTATTGCTAAGTCAATTTATAAATTTATAATTTGTCCCTACATCATTGGTGAAGTCTACACAATGTTTTTTTTGAGATGGTATAGGGAGTTGGTAAAATCAGAGGCATTTCATATGGCTTATGTGTAGACATAGCCTTATGCTCACTAATCTGGAAATTTCTCACTGCTCAATAAAAGACAAGAAGCATCATTAAGAGATATTTAGGACCATCCTCATGTGCTTTTTTTTTTTTTAAATAAAAAGGCAGTTTTCTCTAAAAGGAATAATTAAGCCTCTATGCTAACTAAATATTTTATATTGTAAAGAGATAGTGTTGTAGTGTTTTCCTACTTATTTTAAACTGTTATGTTTTCTTCCTCTCTACCAGTTTGTGTCATTTTTTTATGCACTTGTGGATTTTAGTTGGTGATTACTGTGAGCCCAAAACAATATTTACTAGAATAGTAGTAGTTTTTTCAGAGTTAATAGTAAAATAATTGGATTATTTCCTGATTATAATTATCAAAGTTATAGCTTTAAAATTGATTTTCAATTGAAGCTTATTTATTTATTTAAAATGCATTTTTCAGATTTGTTCAAGAGAAGTATTCACAAAGGAAAAAATTTTAAGGCTTAAGAACTGAGTTCCCTTCAAAGAAACTTCAGGGGCCTGTGATTTAGGTTAGTGGCACCATGCAAGGTCCTGAATATGATCCCCGGTACCAAAAAACAAACAAACAAAAAACAAACTTTTCAGTAGTTTTATCTGGTAATAGTGGAAATATTTGGAAGTGTAACAGTCATCTAAGTTAAATTCTTAGATATGATTTATTTTGATGTACAAAATACAAGACATATTTTGTTCTGTCATATACCATCTGTGTGAAAGATAAAATTAGGTGGATCATAAATAATACTCTGGTTTCTCTTCACATTGAATAAATCTTGCCTTTTTCAAATAAAGTCAAATCAGAGTTCTTAAAGAAGAATGAGTCAAAGTGGAACCTAGGTCATTAGGTGGTGATCAAGACACTTGTATCTATCATGAAGATAGATCTATCATGAAAATACTGAAACCTATTTCCACTCACTCCCTTCAATTTTAACTCGCACCTATGATTCTTACAACATAGTTGTCTTAGTCTGTTTCAAGGAAGATTTTTATGTAGATGTGGTTGGCTGGCTATTATAGATTTGGTTCACGTGGAACGAGAGGCCTCTCATTAGCTTTTAACTTCCTTACTAGGATGCTTTAAATTTGATTCATAGTTAACTGTACTGTAACTATTACTGTAGTTCCCTAAGTAAACCTCTCATCAGAAATAGTATTCCTATTTTTATTTTGGTTAATTATGGTTAAAATTAGCTTTAATAAATTTAATCTTTAGAGGGCGTAATTTGCTTGTCTCAGGTTTTATCAACCTTGTTTAAAAAATTGCTTTTAATAAAATGTTGAACAATTTAAGTTGTTACCCAGTGTCTGTTCATCATCAGGAATAGGAACTAATAAAATGCAAATAATACATGAAAGAATTAAACTCGCACGTCCTAGCTGGGCATAGTACACAAGTCCTGAGGCCTTAATTAGGGACAGTAATCCAAAAATACTTACTGTGCTTGAATAGAAATATAAGTGAAAGTTGTTGAGTTAGAAGTAGGGAATGTTATACAGATATTTCTTGTTTTGTGACTGAGGTGAGCTGTTTGAACTTAGGGCCCTCTAGTCTTGATTCACAACACAGGGATGTGAGTGGCACTGTAGCCTTATGGTAGCTTCTTCTGCAGTACAGTACTGTAATTTTTGTTGATTGTACAATACAGTAATGTAGCTTTATGTTGTTATATATTACTGTACCACATGTAAGAGTTACACAAATAAAAAGCAAAGTCATCAAGTTGGAGTTTCCTTTGACCGTTTCTTTGTTCGGAGCATTGTAATGTATATACTATATACACATCCTCATTTAGTGACCAGTTCTGTTCACACCTAGTTGCAGGACCTTAACTCCATCTGTAAATGAGGAATGTCTGCAGTTAGGCAACTGAGGAATAGGAGAAAGAGAAGCCAGGAAAGCATCCAAACCACATCAGAAACTTGGATTGGCAAACAAATGACAGGTTTTCAGAGGTCCTTAAGGATGGGGTCCTGAGCTATGTAGATAGCCAGGTGTGTCCCCACATAAGAGGTAAGAGAAGACTAAATATTCATATAGTAGCATCTAGTTCCATAACATGGAAGCTTTTAATTACAGATCTTCAAGGTATTGATTTTTTTTTTTTTTTTTGGTACTGGGGATTGAACTTGTTTCCTTGTGCTTGCGAGGCGGGCACTGGAACCACTGAGCTAAATCCCCAGCCCTGATGTTTTTTAAGATGCATCTTTCTTAGGCCGGGGATCTAGCTCAGTGGTACAGTGCTTGCCTCGCAAATGCAAGGTCCTGAGTTTGGTCCCTGGTACCAAAAAAAAAAAAAAAGCATTTTCCTTTAGGTGAAGGTTGTAACATTTCATTGAGTATTGCAGGGTTGAGATCGGCTGGTGAATAATGGTGGTGCTAACATCCTGCTAGATATTTATAAATGACTGCCTTTTCTGAGACTTTGAGGTTCTGTTATTAGTTCTTGGGTTCCCTCAAGTAGAGCTCTTCATGTGTTATATCATCTTTTGACTGTATTAAAGAATTTGAGAAATCTTAATTTTCTAGATAGCACATTTAGCTACTATTTTGAAGATATTTTCTTTAGATGTAGTAATTAAAAAAATTTGCCTGGATAGTCTTACATTAATTTTTCCAGAAAGTTTGGTGCTTTTTTAAAGCCATTGTTTATCCAATCTTACTTTTATGATCTTTGTTTATTGTATATGGTATGAATAATCACTTAACCTTTTTATTTCAGAGCTCTTTAAGAATGTACTTTTACTATACACACACTTTTGGAATTACCGTCACCATTATTCAAGTTTGCAAACTAAAAGAGGAAAACAAATTAGACATTATGTCATTTAGGCAAAATGACCATCATTGGTATTACGAAAAATATATTTGTAAGAGGCACTTCAATTAACATTGGAAATCAGAGAATTTATTTCTGGTGCAATTTAGTACCAGAATTCCAAAGGTTCTTGGTTTAAAGTACTTTAAAATTAATTAAAAATATATAGATATTGCCCCATCTAAAGCAAGCTTTATTTTAAGCAAAGTACCTTTAGTAAGAGAAAGGCTGAGAGCTAGGATTAATGCCAAAATCAAGCCTTCCTTATTTTTACTTCAAAATTAGAGATGGTCTCCATTTTTATAGTGTCACAGAATAACCTCTCATCACATTGGGAGCCAGTCACCCAACCAGCAGGATAAAATATTGTGTATTCAACTGGTTCTTTTTAGAGATCTGTAATAAATAGGATGTCCATTGAGTTTAATGTAAAATACAGACTTGTGTTAAGCTAGATCAGTGGAGAACCTATGGCACGTGTACTGCAGTGGGCTGTTTGTTACCATTGAAAGTTCTGAAAGGTTTGCATCACTGGGCTAGATGGATCTTATACCAAGTGTGTTATACATGGTTGCCTTTGGGATCATTCAGTATTGTTTCTTTTAAAATGTCTTTCATTTTATAATTTTGCATCTGTCTTGTGATGCATCAGAATATCACTGTGAATAACCCTGCTTTTCTGAAAAGTTTGACTCTGTTTTGTATCTTGTTATTTCAACATTTTCACTGGTTTTCTCTGGAGGATTATTTCCTGGGTAGGAATAGATTAAGCAGAATCAAGGACATACTGGAGAAGTCCTGGGGAGTTACAATTTTTTTTTTTTTTTTTTTTTTTTTTTTTTTTTTTGGTACTGGGGCTTGAACTCAGGTCCTTGCGCTTGTGAGGTGTAAGCAGTGGCACCGCTGTACTAAATTTCTAACCCTGGGGAGTTAATAAGTTTGAAGAGAAAAGTCCTAGAGTATACTTAGTGGAAGGAGAAGGGTAGTGTTCATGTGTGCTGGTGTGAATTGACCTTTTTCAATAATTTACTAGCAGATAATTATAGGCAAAGTATTTCTTGTTTCCATGTGTAATGCCCACTAATGTCAGTGGTACCTTTTTTCTTGTCTGGTAACCTAAAGTATTTAAGAACCAGTAAATTTTTTAAAAACAGAAATGAGAACCATTGTGGAACAAACTAGTTTGTGTTATTTATTTAATTTAATCTGATTTGTGTACTGTTGTTCTGGCCATGACTGATTAAACAGTACATCTTTTTGGATGGCCCTTAAGTGCTATGTATGCTTTCCTGTGCATTTGGGAGCTAAAGGTAAAGAAAACATATGTTTCCACAGTCTGATAAAGAAGGCAAGTACACAGATTCTGTGCATAAGTTACTTGGGAGTACTGTGTAGGGAATGGCACACCTCCCACCTGATGTGATTGGTAAATCTGGAGGGGAGTTTTGAGTGGAGAGACACAGCAGGCTAAATGCTTCAAAACTTAATGGCAGTTAAGTGACAGGCAGTTTTAAATAGTGTTTGCTTTGGTGGTTTCAGTGGTAGTTTAAGAATTAGAGAAATTTAGATGTGGACATTAGTTAAAACTTTCGTTAGTCCTCTTTAACTTTGTAGGTATACTTTGTTAGTTACAACTAACCGTATATTGGCTGTAATTGCTTTTCTTCTGAGCAAGTAATTTTTCTAGATTAAGCTGTCCTGATTTGTGTGGACTGTTTTACGTATGAATGTTCATCTTTTTAACATCTTCAGTACTTTGCTTTTTTTCCAGTATTCACATTGTGACTGACTTGTGTATTTCTTCTCCAGTTTGAAATGTCAGTCGTTGTTTTGGTCACTGAATAGTAAAGTATTGTGAGAGTGTGCACATACGTGCGTGCATGCATGTGTGTGTGTGTGTGTATGTATAGAAGATACTCATGTGTGATATCCCCATAATATTTAAATTAGGTTTTGATTTTTGTCATAATTTTTAATGGTTAAAATTATTAAATAGCAAGGTGAAAGTATGTTACTGAGAAGTTTTAATGTAAAAATCATTGGTGCTTTTTTTCTTGTGAGCTGGTATTTCCAGATTGATGGGCTGAAATGCAAAAAAAAAGAATTTTAGATTTAAAAATTTGCCAATACACTTCTTTGAAATGAAAAACTTTCTAGACTTTCTTTAATGTAAGGAATAATTTTAGTAGACATTTAAGCTAATAGTTATATTGTAGTGGAATTTTAAATTACAAATAGAAAATACTTTCAGAAAGGTACTTTTTCAAGTTTTAATTATATCTAACATTTTAATGATACCATCTCAAACTGATGTTTTGAAGAATAAAAGTAATTTGTTGAATTTGCTTTAAAATTCACATAATAAGTAGAAGGCATCAGCATCAGCATTTTATACATTTGTTTTCATATGACCAAATGGTGAGACCAAAATTCCATTAACTCAACTATGTGTGTTTAACCCTCTAAGAGGGCCCAGTCCTCATGAACAGATACTTAGGCACTCCTCGTAGAATTTTTTCTGTGAGACCTGTTGAATAGTCATGTAGTATTCATAATTGTCATCTTAATAAATTGTATTAATGAATCATAAATATTATGGAGTTAGTATTGTGAGAGAAGTAGTTTAATAGAGCAATTACTACTGAAATACAAGAATCCTATAGTTTCAGCCACCATCAAACTTTGTGACCTTGGAATGGCAAAAGAGTCATTCAGTCTTTGTGGACTTCACTGCCTGTACCTCTAAAATACTAGTATTTGGTGAACTCTAGGGAGCCTTTTATTGAAAAAGTATATGGTTTTATTTAACATATGTGTTCAAAAATCTTGTGTATGACAGAATAATACTTGAAAATAATGCATATTTGAGTTCAAATAACTTAAAATGAAGAACTTCTTTTTCTGAGAATTAACCCTTAATTAGCCTGTCCCTTTCTATGGAAATCAAAGCTTATATCTGTCTTTTTCATAGGATAAAAAAATGAAAGATTTAGTCAGCCAGGTTTTGGTTTGCTAACACATAACTTTTTTTTTTTCTTCTCTGAATTTTCCCATTAATTACAGACAAATGAAAACTCTAGGATTTTGTTAAACAAGATATTTATTTAAAAGTTTAAAAGCTAGTCTTTTTTTCTAGAACATCTAGGAAAATGATATAAAAATGTAAGTGGCCAATATTTGTTCCATAATTAAATATATTGACTGGTTAAATCATTATGTTTTATTAACCTTATGATTATTGTTACTTATTATGATTATAACCTATTTGATTTTTTTAACCTTACACATTTATTTAATAAGGCTTGCTTATTTATCCTAGAATTTCTTAGTAGTATCCTTGGTTAATACATTCCTAAAATAATTGTTCTAATACATTACTTTTAATAGATACTTCTGTGTTAATAAACTTAATACCTAATTTTGTCATGTAAGTCATATTTTTAAAAAATGCTTTAAAAAAATTTCCGTCATGTCAAATGCTACAATAAATTGTGTTCTATGATGACTATAGCAGTTCATAATTTTGCCACATGGTGTCACCTAAATATTTTTTAATGTAGCTTTAAAAGAAATTTTAATGTTATATTGATATTTAGCTATCTGTTCCTTACTTTGTTTTTGTTTAAATCAGAAAAAAGTGCGAGAGACTGAAGTTAGTCTTCAACTTGCCATACCTTTATTATTGCTTCCTAGTTTAGTATTTAGTAGACAGTGATATTTTCTGCTACAGCAGTGTCATTAATGAATGGATGAGTGAATGGAGACAGATACTTTACATTATCAGTGGTTTTACTGTCATGAGTTTATTTTGTGATTTATTTTTTTCCTATACTATTTTTTTATTTAAAGGATCAAGAGAAAGTATGTATGCCTTTTCACTTGTGTGCAGGCTATGTTCATTCATTGTCCATCAAATATATATCTCAGTGTTACCTAAAGAGCTTTCAAAATTAAAAAAAAATTTATTTGTGCATTTGCTGTTCATATATTTACAGTCATCTTGGGATTGGTTACATGTACATATTACAGTATGTTCTTTCTTTTTCAGAAACCCCTTCCATTCCCCTCCCCCCTCCTCAGGTTCCTCTGTCCCTTTTTTATTCTTACAGATGTTATTTGTCTCAGCTCACATTATGATATATAATATCTACATTAATTGGGGTTATTTGGTCCCTATACATGGCACATCATTATTCTGCTTATTTCCCCTTCCCTTCCTCTTCACCCCTTGCCATTTATTTTGTAATTTTAATCACTTAAAAGTTATTCTGGTTTAGTTACCTCTAGACCTTCTGTTTAAAATAAAATCATTAGTTTATATCTGATGCATTATCGATCCTGGTGAAATTCACCTTGTTTTGTGTGCTGACCAGTGTATCCCATCTAAGACCTGGTACTATTTCACTTCCAATCGTACCCTTCCCTGTGGATTTTCAAACCAAAACAAAATTTAAAATCTCAGTTTCCCCAACTATTTGAAAGTTTTAAGCCACTAGAGTATTAATAACTACTTAGATTTTCTTAATCCTTAAATTGATAGCATTTGGGTATGTATTAATTACATAATAGGCCATTATTTTTCTTGTAATAGATGATACTTTAGCTATAAAAATGACCTGTTTATGAACGTCTACATTCACAGTATTTATATTTTAAGAAAATGATTTGGATAACTAAACTTAGTTTATTTCTGTGTTGCTTTGATCCAGTAAATAATATAATATGATCTTACTCTGCACCGATACTATAATGACTTCTACTGTAATTCTGTGCACAGTTGATGGGGCGTAGCTCTGTGGTAGTGTGAATAAATGCCAGGTGCGAGTAGGACCCTGGGCTCAATCCTCAGGAACTTTCTCCACAGTAAGAAGACCACAGTCTTTAAAAAAAAAATCAACCTATTGTAATTGTATTTCCTGATAATTTGATGGGTCTACTCTAACACTGTTTGTTAGCTGTTTAAACAGCATGACTTGATCTTTGTACAGAAGATAATTCAGTGGATTGATACTTGAATAAGTAAATGAGGTTTAATAAAAAATGTAAACCAACATATAAAATTACACTTACTTTTTCAGAATAGATATGTTGACCTTTTCACTTTTTCTTTTAAACATTTTGATTGTCCTATGTTTTCAAAGGAAGTTATTACTAGAGCAGTTTTTATTTTAGCTTACTTTGTAACCCTGTTTTATATATTGCTGTAAGACTACATGCTTACTAACTTAATTTTTGTTTTTTTGGTACGGGGGATGGAAGTTGGGTTCTTGGGCTTGTGAGGCAGGTGGCAGAACCACTGAGCTAAATCCCTGGCCCCTAACTTAATTCCTTTTGTTAAGTTTGTTTCAGCAATACTCATTCCAGTCTGCTTGTTTACTGGGCAAGCTGTGGGGTAAATGAATGTCCATAAAATTAGCTGCATGTGTGCCTGTGTGGATGGCTTACTTTTTTATTCTGCTGCTCTTTTACTTTTGTTTCAAAGTAAGTCTGTAGGTGTGGGTTTATGAAAATACTGGATTATTTGGAGCACAGAATTTGTAAGATTCTAGTTGAGCCATTTTGAATGAATCTTTAGATGCAAGTTTAAATTTATATCTTCGCTTTTTGTTTGTAGGAAAACAAGTAAAATAGAAATATTCATTAATTGAAAAGAGTTTCATGTCTGTACATCATTCATCTACATGTCTTTCATTGAGAGATTGATAAATCTCAGACGGATTCCTTGGTATAAAATTTAGACATACCAAATACAAAAATAGTGATACCAGAACATTGGAAAAGGATTTTTTTCTTCTAAGGATTATAAACAAAAATACAATTACTTAAGTGGTACAAAGTACTCGCTTAGCTTCTGAAGGGGATTTACAAATATGAGTGTTCCCAATTTATCTATTAACTTTTCCCCTGTGATTTACTTTGTAGACTTAACATTTTTATATTCTGATATTGAAATATTCTTGGTCTCTGTGACTCTTAGTCATATACCAGCATTAACTCATTTGAGTTTTAAACATTTTTGCATTTTGATTTACCTTGTTATTGCTATTTTTCTTGTGGTTTATGCTGTAAGTGGGGAGGTGTTCCGTAAGCTCCCATGGCTTAGGGAGGGTGTAGCCAGTCTTTTACCAGTCTTTCTAGGCTCAGAAGTAGCTTAATGATGTCAGGTACTCTTTCTTTGAATTGAGAAATTATTTCATTGTCTGAACATTTTATCTGAATTTTTATGTAGTAATGATTTTTAGTTCTTTCAATTTGAACTTCTATGTTAATGATATTTGTACAAGGACAATTTCTGTAGTCAGTTTCCAAGTATGTTTATTTAGATATGAGATGTGAATACTTACATTGAGACTAAATAACGCAAATATAATTGTTTTCTTTAATTATGTTTATCCTGGGGTGCTCTTTAATAATATGATATTTTAAGTCAAGATAATTAAAAACTTAAAACCTCTGTTACAGTGTTCACTTTCCCATCATCCCAGTTTCTTGTTGGGGACAGATGACATTCTTTCATATCGATGTGTTGCGGCAACCTAGGTAGAATATTAATCTGCCCTCTGCCTTTTCCCTGTCTTTTTAACTGGTTATGGACGTGTTATTCGTTTTCATTGCTGCTTCATTCCACAGAAGATTTGAGGTGGCTTATTAAAAATATGTAAAATACAAAACGATGGAATTTTTAAGTTGAAGGAATTCAGACGATGGGAAATTATGATTAGGAAAATAAAGCCAAGCAAAGCTAAATGATACATTATTTGGGGATATATGAATATAAGATAAAATAATTTTTAAAAAGCAAGGGAATTATTAACATAAAATTAGGATCATGATTACTTTAAGAGTTTAGAGGGAGAATTTGGAAAGAATGCAAATTTCTAGGGCCTTGATAATTTTGTTTGTAAGTGTGGGCAGAGTGCATGTTTTTATTTTTTAAACTATGTAACCTATCTTTATATTCCTCAGCTTGTATATTTTTATTACTAAATAAAGTCAAAGTGAAAGCCATCCAATCAGAAATAAGAATTTGTATTATTTTATTAAAACCAGAACAAAAATTGTACTACTCTTTAGAGATTCTCAAATTAATGTAATTCAAGGAAAAATAAGACAGTTGCATAGCATCCAGACCAAATAATTGTATTCTGCTCAGACTGTATCTGGAATGCTTGCCTTTGCATAGCACAGTTTGCCAACTAGGGAGAGCCTGGAAAAACACGAAAAAAAAACCCACGAAGTTAGAGCAGTGAACAACTGAATTGTTTGGGCTGTTTAGTCTGTAAATACTGATATTTGTATAGAAGACCTTATATATTTAAGATTGCCATCTTCAAATATCTCAAGAGGACACATTTTTCAGAGAAAAAAAGACCTTAGTATTTCCCTTTGATGTGCCAGTGAATAGATGCAAGTCAAATAAAAAATGTTTTTAGAGTGGTAGATTATGACAGTATACCCCAGAACCAGCCTGCGCTTTAAACTACTAAAAACTATATTCCTCAGTAAATATCAAATCCCAAACCCCAAACCTCTAGATTTTTGAAATTTATTTTAAATTTGTATAGTTAAATGTATGGGGGAAAGAGTTTTTACTAGACAGTTGTAATCATAATGATATTCTGTAACACCTCTTCCCTTGCTGTCCTGAAACCCTTTAAAAATTTGCCCTTTGCTGACCTATGAATGTTTGATTTGGGCATCCTTGTTCTTACGTGAATACTTCTTCTGTTTATTACCATTCACTTCATTGTCATTTTCAATTTTAACTGGTAACTGGTAAACCCTTGTTAAAATACTGTTCAACAAATACTTAATGAACAGTTTGTTTTATATAAAGATCACTGTTGTGAATAAGATCCTTTTGGTGCTTTAATAGGGCTTTTTTGCTCTAATGAAGGAGATGTTACTTAGGGTTTTGACAAGTGTTCTAAAGTAGTATAGGACATAAGAAAATGGGTTTGGGTAACCCGATCTAGCCTGGGGTGAGAGTCAGAAGATAGAGCTTTTCAGCAAAAGGAAATTCAGCACTTAAAATGTAGTGTAAACTAACTACAGGGAAAGACGATAGAAGAACGTGACATTTAGAGCTTGATTTCTTGGGTTCACAGTCCAGCTATATTGCTGACTTGGAAAAGTGACTTCACTGTACTTTAGCTTCCTCATCTGTAAAATGGCAATGATGATAACAGCATTTATCTCAGAGTAATTGTAAGTGTAAAGTGAGTTATTCATTTATATTTTATATTCATAATGTATATTTCAGTTTTATAAATTTATATTTAGACTTTACACTTACACCCATAATAAATAAGAAATGCAAGCAAGAGTTTCCAATCATATGTAATAAAAGTAGTAATAATAGTTAAATGCTTTGAATACTTACTGTATATTAGGAATTCTGTTAAATGCCTTATGTAATACATTATTCTCACAATTAGTTGAAGTAGATTTTATTTTAGTCCTGAGACTTTTTCATTTTTTTCTTTTTAACAAGTGAAGAAGTTGGTTAAATAATTTACCCAAGGTCCCAGTTAGGTAAGGCTATTGTTTGCAACTTTCCCAAACAGTCGCGGTAAGAAACTAGCCTTTGCCTGAGATTGAACAGGTGTCAATAGACTGTGGACTTGTAAAATATTTTTGACACATTAGTTTTCTAAAAATTAAAATATGACAAGAGAGACTTTTCCGGGAAAAGTCCTATAAGCCCATCCATATTCTAGGTTCAGGACACCGCACTGGCTAATCCTAAGTGAGCTGACCTAAGGAGGAAAGGTTTTGTGAACCTGTGTGCAGGCAGGTTTTGGGATTGTAAAGTTTATTGTAGGATAAACTTTATCAACCAGTGGCATTCCTTTCAGGGTGGTAGATAAAGGTGTTTTCCTCTATCCAGATGCTGGACATATTACAGACAGGCAGTTTTTTCATGTTTTCTTGCCCCCAGCTGCTTGATACTCTGGTTCTTTCTTTTTTCATTTTGGTACTGGGGATTGAACTGAGGACCTTGGGCTTGGGAGGCAAGTGGCAGAACCACTGAGCTAAATCCCTGGCCTTATGCTCTTTTTACTGTACTTTCTTACATAGTTTAGCTGTATGAGCCCACTGAAAAAGTTTCACTGTTTTCTCATTATTTCTTTGCTAGGAAGACACAGTAGCTGCTTTTATGACACACTCAGGTACCCTGAACTCCCATTTCCTTCTCGGAGTGTTCTTTTGCTGGGCTCCACCATACCTAACCATGGAGGTAGGCCTCCTGCTTTCAGATGTACGCCCAACTTCACTTGCTCACTGTTAGTTCTAGCCCTTTCCTAACATAGCTCGCTCTGTAAGCGAGATGAACTGTTCTGTTCATCTTCATTTACTTATCTCATATTAAGCTTTTTCTTGGATATAGTAATCTCAAATGACATATTCTCTATTAGTCAACAATTTGCTATTTACTTTATATACTTATTACTTTATAATAGATATCCAATTTAGGATGCCAATTTATTAGGCTTCTTTGGAATAACTGGAATCCTACTTACCCATTTACTTTCTATCTTCAAAAGAAGAAATAGTATGGCCTATAATAATAGCAGTATGGTCTGTAGAACAGTTTTTCATCTTTCATTGCAATACTTCACAGTTTATTTGGAATTTTTTCTCAGATCAAGAGACCAGGCAAACCTTCAAAGACATTGAATATGCTTGTACAGTTAGTTTTTTTTATTTTTTTTTTTTGTACCAGGGATTGAATTTAGGTCCTTGCACTTGTGAGGCAGAGGCCGGCTGTGGAACCACTGAGCTGAATCCCTGGCCCTTGTGCAGTTAGTTTTAAGTGACTTAAAAATTCTCATTATACTTTTGATGCAAGAAGTCATATATCTGCAATACTGTGTCATTGAAATTAATGAAAATTAGAATCTGAAGTAATGTAATTTTACCTAGTTTATTTTGGCTCATATTCCTGCATACTAAAACTAAAAACAGTACATTTACTGATTCCCATTTTACAGAAAGCAAGTAAAGATTCTGTTTCTAATATTTGAAACTTCATTTGTGCTGTTCTTCTTCTTGACGTTTTGACATGAGTTTCTTTTCTCTAGTCTCTTTCCTATCATCTGAATTACAGATAATTCCCTTTGAAATAATTTCTCAGAATATATTAACTATTGATACTTTCAAAAATGAAATGACATGAGTGAAATAGCAAATTATATTGGACAAAAGTACCAGTAAGTAGTAATCTTGAGTTTAACACTAAATTGGGACTCCTGCTTTTAGTTTTTGCTTTTGCTCTGAGCATTATTACCATCTCTTCTGTATTAACAGAAATTTATTTGTAATAGATTGATAATATAAATCTAGTATTCTCTGATTTTTTTTAATACTGAGAATTGAACTCAGGGCCTTCACACTGAGCTACATGCCCAGCCCCTTTTACATTTTTTAAGTAATTAATTTTTTTTGGTATTGGGGATTGAATTTGGGACCTCATGCTTGTGAGGCAGGCTGCAGAACCACTGAGCTAAATCCCCGGCACTTTTGTTTTTTAATTTTGAGTCAGAGTCTTATTACCTAAGTTGGGTTTGAACTTGGAATCTTCTGGCCTCAGCTTCCTACAGTGCTAAGATTACAGGTGTGCCCCATCACACTGAGCTCATTGTTCCCTGGTAAAGTTTCTTTCAAATTAAGATTAATGGAAAACTTATTATAAAGCTCCAGGTGGTAGATAGTTAAGGCATAATGAAAAGATTTGTTTTGTATTTAATCGTTTTCCCATTAGTATCTGTACTGAAAATTACTACCACAGTTTTAATCATTTTCATTTTATATGTTTTGTTTTAATAGTAACTTGTAATCATTGATTTTATCAGAATTACAGGTTATCAACTTTTATGTATTTCACTGGTAGGTGTTACATTTTCTATTTTTTTAAAAAAAGTCTTAAGTTATAATGTTACATGCAAACACAGTGCAAAGTCACGTGTTGGCCCAGTGAGTTAGTGTGAGGGACCACATCTGTGTAAGCACCACTCATAAAATATTAAAACTCCCGGATACTTTCTCATATTTCCCTCAAGACATTTCCTTCCCTCCTTCCCCATTGAAGCCATTCTTCTGACTTTTTTTTTATTTGAAACTTAAAAATTTTATCCACTCTTCTCTGGCTCCTTTGAACATTATATTTATGAGAGTGATCCATGTTTCTTGTAGCAGTTCTGTTCATTTACTCAAATGCTTAGCACATATTCTGTTGAAATGATAGACTTTAGTTTGCTGTTTTCATTCATGAGTCATTTTCTCTGTGTGGGGCCACTTGAATAATGATGCTATGAAGATTCTTGCACATGGTTTAATTTTGGTGCTCATTTGAATGCAATTTTGTGGAGTTCAGGTGGTGGTTCCCATTTTTCGAATTTTAATGGATGGTCCAAGTGGTCAAACCAATTTACTCTCTGGTAGCAGTGTATGTGAGTATTCCAGTTGTGTATTCTTGCCAAATACAAGAGGTATCTATATTTTCAGTTTTGGACAATTTGGCTAGAATATATTGCTATCTCCTTGAGGTTGTCATTTTTCCATCACAGTTTAGTGATAGCAAGAATTATTTAGTAGGATTGGAGGGGTCTGTGCTGTCCTCTTAGGGTGTGTTTCTTAAGTCTATTGTCCCTTTATTCTAACTATTAGCCTGTTTCATTCTCTTTTAACATGTAAGCTGTTAGTTGGAGATGTGTGTGTGTGTGTGTGTGTATACCATTCTCTAGTGTGTGTCTTCTTTTTAGAATCTTTGTGGTATATCGACAAAACAGTACTCATTTTAATATGATTCAATTAATTGATCTTTTGATTTGTATCCTCCAAGAAATTCTTACTTATCTCGAGGTCATGCAGTACTCTGTATCATCTTTCAAAGACTTTTTTTAATCTCTAGGTGAACATGAGAACAGGTTCCTCCCCCTTCCCTTCACCAGTGTGGATTTTCACTTTCTGAGCAGTATTCACCCAAGACTGTCATTTCTCAAGGTTCTGTAGTACCACTGTACATAGGTCAAGTATGTGCACACGCACATATGTTCCTAGTTAGGAAAGTATGCACACACACATGCACATATGCCTAGGTATGAATTCGTGCATTTACAGTCACACACACGCACGCACCCACGTGTGTGCTTAGTTATGTAAGTATGCATACAGATGCAAACATTCCTAGTTATATAAGTATGCACGTGCATGTGTGTGCACACGTACCTAGTTAAATGCATATGTAGATATGTGCCTTATTCTGAATGTTCCATTTTATTGATCTCTTTTTGCTTGCCCAATAATACATTGTTTTAATTACATAACTTTATGAAGAATCTTGATATTTGGTAGAGAATATCTTCCTATTTGTATTTTTTCAAAATTAGCTCTTTTCAGCCCTTGCATTTCAGTAATGAATTTTGTGAATTTATTCTGTTTTAAATGCTTTTCAGTGCAATTGTAAAAGGTGTTTTCTTTTAATTTTTATTTCTGATTGTTCCTATGTTATGTATATATAATTTACTTTTGATAAAATGGATAAAACTACTGACTTGATTCTAATGGCTTGGCTCAACAGTACTTTTTCTTTGTATACACTTTAGTCAGCTACAGTAATGAGTTTTCCCTTCTTTTACATCCTTATGCTTTTTCCTCTTGTTGCACTGGCTAGAGCTGCTTGCTCAGCATTGCACACAAATGATGATAGAAGACAACCATGTAAACTTTGACTATTTCTCCACCAAGGTAGGATGTTATAGATTTTATTTGTAAAAGTCCTTTATCATTTTATCCCTTATATTCTTAGAATTTTCAATCATGAATAGATAATTTCTGTACCTATTTAATCACGTCATTTTTGTCTTTTACTGCTTTAATGTGGCAAATTGCATTGATGCCTGAAAAGTAGATCAACTTTGTATTTCTGAAATAAACTAAATTTGTCATGATGCATCATTTTTTTTAACTCATTAAATTTATTGGGGTATTTTAGGTGTACAGTATAATGACATTCGTCGTTGGGAGTATATTATCTTTACATTTGTTAAATTTATGATAGTTTTTTTTAGGAGTTTTACAGCTGTGCTCATTAGTGAGATTGTCTGTATGCTTTCATCATAAAAATATTTGTGAAATGCTTTCATTTGTTCTCTAGAAAAGTAAGATTGGTGCAGTATTTTTGAATATATAAGAAATATTTAAAAAGCCATCCAAGTTTAGAGTTTTCAGCCTTTCTTTTATTATACCATATGCATTTTAAGGCTTCCCACTTCTCTTTTAATATTTGATGTATTTTATTGTCACTTGTTGAAAATTTTTTTCTACTTTCTGCTTTGATTTCTTCTGGACCTATTGATGTTAATTTCTAAACCTATAGAAATTTTTAGTCATTTTTTGTTCATTTTACTGTAATTATAAGGCATATTCTATCATTTCAGTTTTTTTTAACTGATCCAATTAAAGAAAATATTGCATGTCTATTTAAAGAATTTTTTTTTTTTTTTTGAGACAGGGTCTCACTATGTAGTTGAGACTGACCTGGAACTCACTATGTAGCCCAGGCTGGTCTCAAACTCACAGCAATCCTCCTGCCTCAGCCTCCCGAGTGCTGAGATTACAGACAGGCGTGTGCTACCACGCCCCGCCAAAGATGTGTTTACAGTTGTTAATTTTAATATATTAGTTGCCAAGGGCTACTGTGGCAAAGCACCAGGAATTTATTTCTTGCATTCTGTTGACAAGGTGGTGTTCCTTCTGAAACCTGTTGGGTACAGTCCTTTGCCTTTTGTACCTTCCAGTATTTGCCAAGTGATCCTTGAAATTCTTTGTTTATGCGTCATCTGCCTTCTGCCTTTGTCATAACATGGGTATCTTTTCCATGTTTTTTGTTTCTGGACTTGTTGTTCTTGCTGTTCTTGTAAGGGTAGCAGTCATCACATTCAATTAAATGTCCATCTTACTCCAGTGTGGCCACATCCTGATGAATTACATCTGCAGTGATCTTCAGAATAGGGGTACATTCTGAGGTACTTTGGGCTTAGACTTTTGGGAGACACAATTCAGCTTATAACAACTTCATATACCAGTTAGGTCAGCTGTACATAGTGGCGCACGCCATAATCTCAGCACTGGGGAGGATGAGGCAGGAGGATTGCTGCAAGTTTGAGACCAGCCTGGGCTACATAGTGAGTTTAAGGCCAGCCTGAACAACATAGAGAGATCCTTTCTCAAAAAAGCAGCAGAACAAAACAAGCCAGACATGGTGTACACCTGTAATCCTAGCACTCTGGAGGCTGAGGCAGCAGGATTGCCATGAATTTGATTGCCATGCAGCTTGAGCTGCATAGAGATTTTGTGGGCAGGCTGAACTACATAGCGAGATCCTGTCTCACAAAATTAAACAAAACAAAACAAATACCGGCCAAGTTTGCTCTTCATATTGTTCACATTTCTCTGTAATATTTTTACCAAAAACCACATTAATCCTGTTATTAGAGAAGTTATGAAAATCATACATTATAGCTATAACTTTATCCTTTCTTTTAGTTCTTTCAGGATTTGCTTTTGCAGAGAAATTTAGAACTGTTTTGTTTTTCTCATGAAGGGAAACCTTTTGTTATTCTGTGTCACTCTGTCTCTGTAATGCATTTCTGCCTCAAAGGCTACTTTCTCTGACACTATACTAATGTAAATTTATACTTCTTGTGTTAGAGTTTTTGTAAGTTTTCCCATCTGTTTACTGTACTTGTTTCTTAGACTTTCAGTGAGCCTAATATATTGCTAATTGTTTCATGTTATTTATGTTCAGAGTCAGTCTTTGTAGGGTTTGGTCAGCTTGCGTTCATTGTACTTATTGGTAGGCTTGGAATCAAGATTCTTGTTTTGCTGTTTTGTATTTTTTCTTCATGTTTTACTGTTTGTTCTCAGATGGTTCCTTTTGCTTTTTTGTCTTTAGTTATAGTACTCCTACAACTTGTACTGTTCTTTTGGTGATTATCTGGTAGTCTTTGACCTGCCTTCTTAACTAACTGTGTGGTATTAGTACTATGTCACATTCTGGACAGTACAAGGAACTTAGCACACTTTAGTCCCTTTCTTTTTTTTTTTTTTGTACCAGGAATCAAATTCAGGACCTCATGCTTGCCAGGCAGGCGCTGTGCTGCTGAGCTAAATCCTTGGCCCTAGTCCCTTTCTTATAATTTAAATCTGTCATTAGTATTTCTGTAATACTTTGAATTATATATGTTTTGAACCCTGTGATGCCTTGTTATAGTTTTTAGACTTAGTATACATTTTTTGTTTTTATACATCATTTATCATTTCCTTTATCTTTATTTTCTTCCTACATTTCCAGACTTGTTCAGGACTGTTTATTCTGCCAAGAGAATACTTAACACATCTTTACTCTTGTATGGATATGTGCAAGCAAATTATCTTTTTCTTTTTTTTTGGTACTGGGACCTTGGTGCTTGAACTCAGGACCTTGGTTCTTGTGAGGCAGGCGGCAGAATCATTGAGCTAAATTTCTGGCCCTACGAATTATCTGTTTTTGTTGTTCTGAATATATTTTTGATGTACCTGATACATTTGAAAGTTTATTTTTGCTAGGTGAGCCATCTTTTTTAATGCATTTGTTTCAGAAAGGTCTAATTATTCTGCTTTCAAATATTCTTCTATGCTATCTTCCTGTCTTCTGTCTCCTTTATGATACTCCAGTTTCACCTGTATTATACCTTTTTACTGTACTTCACATATGGAATATTTTATCCTTTTGTACATATAGTTTGAATATTCTTACCTGTATCTTGGTTCATGAATTTTTTTTTTTTCACTTGTGTCTAACTGCTGACAACCATTTGGGTTTATTTCTTCTCTAGAATTTCATTTGAACCTTCTTATATCCATTTTCTTTTCTAAAATTTTTAGTCTTTTATTTCCTTGAATATTTCTGGCAGAGTTATTTCAACACCTTCTGAAACTTTATTACCTGAGTACTCTGGAGATCTGTTACAGTTGTTTCTGTTGGTTTTAGGTGATACTGTTTTATCTCCTGGTATGACATTATTTTTGATTGAATGCTAGATATTATATATGAAAATATGTGGAGATCATTTGAATACTAATGTCATGTTATCTTTATTCAGGAAAGATTTATTTTGGCATTAGAAACATGGCTGAAGGATTGACAAGCCCAGATTCTTTAATAGAGGCAGGAATTGAGAGTCAAAGTTTAATTTAGCCTCTATTAACGTTGGTCTACTTCTGGTTCACTGTTTCTCAGGGTTTCAGTCATGCCTCATTAGTAGCACCTCAGCTATTCTTTTTGTTGTCTTAGCTTAAGAAATTTGTCTGTCTCTTGTCACCTCCTTTGCTTTTCTCTTGTCTTGGGAATTCACCAGCCCTTGTAGGGAAATATATCCCCAGAGAGGTATACCATCTTGTGTTTTCTTCTTGTCTAAGATCATGACCCTATAGTCTGTCACTGTCTTGGCTGTTTTTAGTGCTTTCAGACAGATGTTTTTGTTTTCACTGCTTAAAGTTGACTGTTATCTAGTTTATCATATGAAAACAAGATATCGTGACTTTACTGAGTCTTTAACTGATTCCTTAAACGTCTATACTTTCTTGAAAACATACATCTACACATAAAATTACAGTGTTATTCCTTAGCAGCATTGTTTATGAAGCTAACAGGTGGATAAAACCTGAAGAGCAGCTGATGAATGTATAAACAAAATGTGCTTTATCCACATAATGGAATATTATTCTACCATAAAAGGGAATGAGATTCTGAGAGCATCCTACAACTTGGATGAATCTTGCCAATATTCTGAAAAGCCAGTCCCAAAGGCCGCAAAAATTGTGTGATTTTACATAAATTTTTATGAAAATACCAGAATAGACAAATTTATGTTAACAGAAAGGTGAGTGCTCGGTGCAGTGGAAGAAAGAGGGGATGAGGTATAACTGGGAAGGGTACTGAGTTTCTGGTTAGGAGAATAAAGTATTCTAGAGTTTGTTGTACAACTCTGAAAACTTAAAACCACTGAATTTGCACGTGTGGCACATCACAAAAGGAATAGATGTGGTAGAACTAATGCATAGCTACCAAAAAGAAACCAATTGTGAAGGATATATTTTTAATGGAAAAATTAGCATAAAAGGTATTGGGTTGGAAATAAAGTAAAAGAAAAAACCAAAATGAAATAAAGTAAAAGAAAAAGCCAAAATTAACATAATGGAACTCATGTTAAAGTCACTAATAACGTTTTTTGATTTACCAGTCAGACAACAACTGTAGAATTAGCAGAGTTTGGTTAAAATGTATCAGATTGAATTTGGAAGCTAAATGAGAATTTGAAGAAAGAAATCACTATATTCATTGCTTGTGTTTTCATTAAGAAGCGTTTTGGTGGTATTCACTATGAGATGGTGGACAGAGAAAGACAGTGGCTGCATAAGCAGGTGTACGGTACATGTCCTGCTCCTGTGGTGCTAAGTCCCTGCTCATCCCAGATTCACTGTCTGAAGTTCTGAATCCAGGGTTCCCATTAACCATTGCTGTCCAATTGAAACTACTGTACAGTGTAAACCTATCTGTCATTATTTACATAGATCAGATCTGTTCTTTGAAAATGTTTGTATTCAAAGTATACATAGGAAGTTGTAGAAAGTTTGAAATGTAGAGAAATGCTGTATCTAATAATACAGTAGAACACTTGTTATCGTGCCTTTTTTTTTGGTAAAGTGATTTTTTTCTACAAATGAAATGTTACAAGAAGTTGAGCATCTAAAATAAGGAAACACAGAGCTGCCCAGGTTGAAATGAGAGGCATGGCCCTGGGTAGGTGACAGTAAAATCCAGGTAGCACCGTTCACTTTTTCCTCTCGTGTAATAACTTCCTGAGCATTTCTTTGAGCATTCTGTTAGAGAAGATTGCCAGAGTGGAAAAGCTGATCAAATGGAAATAATACTTCCCTACAGAGTAGGAAGCCCCCACTCCCCTTTGAAAGATCTCTTTGAGACCGGCCAGGGCTGGTCTTAAACTGCCGCCCTCAGCTGATTCCACCACCTTCCCCTCCTGAGTGGCTGGGACTAACATGCCACCACACCTGGCTGGGGTTAGTCTTCAGCGTATTCTTTTTTTTTTTTTAGTAGGAAAAAAAGATACTGATAGGAAAGCTCCTAAGGGGCAGGAGGGGTCCCGAGTGAGTAGCCCAAGGACCCCACTTCACAGAGAAGTTTTAAAGGGTGACACCCACGTGGGTGCAACGTGGGCCACAGCAAAAACACTCAGTAAGGTTACAAGCACAGTCACTTAGGTAATGGTGGTCCACTTGGGAAGCGAGACAGGTAGTACTGTGGATGGAAAGAACAAGATTCTCCTAGGAGGCGGTGGGCCCAGAGTTCTCTGGTCACCCCAGGGTGGTTGATGTCTATCTGTACTTCACTAAGCCCAGTTCTTTGAAGAAGTGTGTAGGCCTGGTCCTCTTGTCTCCAATTTGAGGTCTGGTTTTCAGCTGACATGTAGGTGTGGTGTGTTTCACCTTTGCTCTGACCCTCTCGAGGACTTAGCCCTGCCTATAACATTTCTACCTAGCTCATCTATCTATAATATTGCCCCCTCTGAAGAAGTATCCCGAACTGCCATGAGGGGGTAAAGGGTGGTGACCGCTGTAGCTACTTCAGGCTGAAAAGGGTTATAGTTGTGGTTGGCACTCAGGGATACCCTTCAGAAGGTCTACCCAAAGGTCCTAGGTAGGCAGCAGGCATTTCCATCATGGGTAGGCGTGTAGCTGTAAGTCCGGAGGAGACAAGGCCAAACACATGGTTAAGTATACATGGGCCAAACAGTAAGATAAGATATTGTGAATATGGCCATATGCCCCTTTGGATGAAAGAAGTCCTGCCATGCAGTGGGGTGTATGTACAGTGAGATCTTTGCCCAAAATTAGCTTGGATGCCTCTGAAATTAGGAGAGCTCCTGCAGCTATAGCTCGTAAGGCATGCAGGCCATCCCTTTGCTACAATATCTATTTTATGTCTTAGGCACTCTACAGGCTGTTGAGCAGATAATCAGGTTTCCAGGTTAAAATATGGGTATCTGTCTTTTGAGTTTCTTTTAGAAGTGGATAGGTCATGCAACCTCACCATATCCTGCTATCCAAAGGTGACAAAAGCCTTAATCCCTAGGAATCCCCTTAGCTCTCTTACACAGTGAAAGTATTAGGAGGAAAGTATTGGTTTAATTCTTTCTTCCCCTAGTCTTCGGATTCCCTTAGATATGATAAGGCCTCAATATTTTACCTCAAGGCTACAAAGTTCTGCTTTAGATCTAGAAACCTTATAACCCTTGTCTGCTAGAAAATTTAGCAGAGCACTGGTAGGTTGGCTAAAGAGTTTTTCTGAGGGGGTACATACCAATATATCATCTAGGTATTGTAAGACTGTGACCTGGGGAAGCACAGAAATGCCAGGTCGTGGGAAAGTACTTGTCCAAAAAGGTGAGGACTGTCTCTGAATCCTTGAGGAAGTCCAACTTGTTCTTTTTCTGTTCAGCAATCTGTGTGGGTCAGTTATACTCATTCACATGAAAGAGGTCATTTGAATCGGAGACTTTTAAGAGTCTCAGCCTATTCTTGGTATGTGATTTTGAATTAGGGAATTTGGTGAGTGAAAAAATTAATTATCTGAAGTAGAAAGGTGAAGCAAACTAAAATGATCCAAAGGTTTGAATAGCAACTTTACCAGAGATGTTCAAAGGGCAGTGGCAGGGCCAGGGATTAGGCTCAGTGGTGCCGCTGCTTGCCTCACAAGCACAAGGACCTGAGTTCGATCCCTGGTACCAAAAAAAAAAAAAGGGGGTGGGGCAGTGACCACATTATTAGTCATGGGGAAATCAAAATCAAAACCACAGATAAAATTTCATATGCATTGGACTAACTATGATTAAAAATATTGACAATGCCAGATGTTAATGAGGATGTGTAATAACTAACTGGAGGTCTTTTTTTGTTTGTTTCTTTCTTTTTTGGTACTGGGGATGGAACTTAGGGCCTTGTGCTTGCAAGGCAGGAGGCAGAACCACTGAGCTAAATTCCTGGCCCTAGGTCTTGTTTTTTATTGGTGTGAATATATAAAGGTCACAATGGGGAACCCTTTTTTTTTGTACCAGGGATCAAACTTGGGACCTTGCACTTGCAAGGCAGGTGGCGGCACTGAGCCTAAATCCCTGGTGCACAATGGAAAACTCTTAAGCATAATTTATCTACCAGCAGTCCTATTCCTAGGTATTTACCCCAAATAAATGAAAACCTATGTTCACAAACATTTTGTATGAGAATACCTTTTAGCAGCTTTATTCATGATAGTCAAAACTCAAGACCTCAGAAATTAATTACCAGGTGAATAAAGAATTTAGGTATGTTCATACAATGGAATAAACTCATTTGAAAAAGGGAAAAAACTACTGAATTGTACAGTATGAGTAACTCTTAGAAATTATATCAAGAGAAGAAAGATAAATGAAGCTCCAAAGCAGGTGAAACAAATCTGTTGTGATAGAAAGCAGAAAGTGGTTGCCTCCAGCAGAACTGCAGTCAACTGAAAAGGGGCACAGGAAACTTCTGTATTGGTGGATATGTTTTATATCTTGTATTGAGTGTGGATCGCAAGGATGTATACAGTAGCAAGACTCATTAAAATGAACACACAGGGTGTGAGCATCTTTTTGTGTGTCAATTGTACCCCAGTTTTAAGTCCTTAAGGAAGTTGAATAGCATGAAATGTAAAACTTAAATCATTCCTTTAGAAGAGGAGAGGGGCATGCAAAACCCAGCCTGAGGCGGTGAGATTGAAGAGCCAAGGAAGCTCATTTAGAAGAAAAGCCAGGGGGTGGGCAAGTAGCATATACTAGGGATTTAAACTCACTTAGTTTTTGTAAACATTAATGATGATTTCTGCTGGTTTCTATGATACATAAATTATATGTTATCTCTAAGGAAAAGCATGGTTCTACTCGTAGATCTATTTTACTAGTTATTTACAGTTTACATTTCATCTTATGTTTTACTTTCCAATCACTCAGGTATTTCCCTGAATATATTTAGATTCTTAGTGATTTCAGGAATAAAATGTACTTTTGAAGTGCTTATAGTCTTAGAAACGTCTGGAGCTTTTTATTATACCTGTAGTATGGGGGTTTCTGTTGATTTAGCCTATATATGAATAAAGTAATCAGTCCATTTTTAATTTTTTACTTTATTTACTCTTAAAAAGTATGTTTATTTAAATTGAAGATTTAAAGAGGGGACTGTCAGAAATGGAGAGGTGCTAATTGTTATGCTCATAGCCAACGGTTTGTCCATCTTCTTTTTTAAATTAATTGGTACAATTTAGATACACATAAGGATCACACTCATCATAGGGAATTTGTACCTGTACATGGTATATCTTGATTCCTCTTTGTTCCCCATTCCCCTCCCCTCCTTTTAATTCTTCCCTTCCTTATTTATAAAGCTTTGTTTCCATTTTATCCTTTTCTCATTTTTTTCTTTGCCCTTCTTTTCTTCCCCTTCCTACCTCCCCAGTTCCCCTTTCCTTTTGAACAGTAGCCTCGTATTTCACAGTATCTATTACACATTTTGGTCCTTATTTACCCTTTCAGTTTCTCACACCAGAAAGACACTGTGATATCTATACGTGTGTCTGATTTATTGCACTTAAGAGTATGGTCTCATGGTGTATTTATTTAGCTAGAAATGTCTCAAGTTTATCCTTCCTGTGGCTGAGTAGTACTCCATTGTATAAAAACCCACATATATCTTAATCCATTCAGTAGTTGATGGGCATTTGGGCTGTTAACAAGATTTAGCTATTATAACTTGCTGCTATAAACATAGGTGCTCATATATTGCTGTGGTATGATGCTTTTATTTCTTCTGGGAAGATAACCCAGAAGGGGAATAGCTAACGTCAGATGTCTAGCTTCTTTTTGAAGTCTTCCTGAAGGTTTTTTTCTATATCACCTTTTATGAATAGGTTGCATTACTTCTTTTTTCTTTTTTTGGTACTGGGGATTGAACTCAGGACCTTGTGCTTGTGAGGCAGGCAGCAGAACCACTGAGCTAAATCCCTGGCCCTCTCCTTTACTTCTTGAATGGATGTAAACTCAAAACAAAAGTGATCGCTCTCTGAAAACTGTATCTTCTTGTCTTAAGATACCTGCTCCTGTGAATTGTATTGGAAATGAAAACGTTGGCAAAATTTTAAGGGGCCAGGTATATCACAGGTACATGGCTCTTGATGACAGGTTAACTAGCTAGCAAAGCTACCACTTAATTCCTACTGTGATTTTGTAAAAGATGACCATGTTTGTGTGGTAAAGATAGCTGCAGTTGTGTTTGTCACCTGATGCAGTGTTCACAAACAAAAACAAAGTTTTGCCAAACACTTCTGTTTGGGAACCAAATTGTTCGCAAACAAAAAGCGTTTGTGAATTTAGGTACTACTGTATTTATATAACATCTTCTGAAGGGAAGAAGTCTGAATTGTTTTACGGTACAGTCATTACTACATAGGAACCATTAATATTTCAGTTTTATATTCATTCTTTAACCCTTAGGCAGTGGATTTTTTAAAAGAAGATAAGCTTTCTGTGATACATGGGGTTATCGTACATTGGGTGTTGGAAAAGCAAATAGTATCAAAGTAATTTCCCATCTAATCTCAAAACACTGACAGTATTTTACTGGCAACTTTGTTTTTCTAAAACAAACTGTGTTAAAATTAACAAAAATTAAAAACGTTATAAAATTATTCTAATAGCATGTTAACAGTGCTAGAAATTGAACCTATATTTAACTGATTTTTATTTTTTCCATTTTTTTAACTAGGTCCTTTCTGATGTTGCTTGAGCTTATTCTCCTGCAGTTGATCTCATTCCTGTTGGCTAAACATAAGTTCCATGACAACACTAAGTTAAAGCGCGTGTGTTATAGGCCGCAGTTATGATACCAGGACAGTATTGTAGAAAAAGTAACTCTCTACCTGTACATTAAATGATCCAATTTCTCTCTTTCTGTTCCTAGAAACACTGTAACTTTTATAAATACCCATTATACAGTTATTGTCATACCTTTGACTAAAGAACATAGTTGAGTTTTTGGAAAGTACAGGATTTACCAATTTGGTCTTAATTCATACACATAATTATTACAGTTATGAAACAGGAAATTATTGGTGCATATGATGAATGTATACTATGGAAGAATATTTCAAATATAATTTTTTAATAATTTGGTTTAATTTTTGGATATTTTTTCTATACTCTTAAGTTGATAATGTTTTTTTAAAGTTTATTTTATAAAGATGATTTATTTTACTGTTTTGTGGTACCAGTAGGACTCTTAACATTAAATTGGTATGTGGAATTTTATAAATGTTTCTATTAGCATTTAGATAATGAACTATTACAAGTTAGTTTATGCCAAATGTTTCTAAAGTGTAGGGGTAATATTTATGCTGGTTTGATGCATAGTACAGTTTTTTAAGAAAGCAACTATGAATTGTTGTTTTTTTAAATCTTTTCTTCATGAACTACCCCTTAAGGCTAGAACCAAATTTGAAAGAGGCTTCTTTGTGGAGCAAGACAAATCAGAGATTTTCTATGTTAAAAAAAAAAAACCAAGCTCCAAGAATGCATTCTATTAAGATCTCTGAAGCATTTTGTCAGTGAAGGAAATATTAAATACTGACTTGGTAAATATATTAGGATTTGCATTGCAGAGACTTGGAAGTAATCTTTACCACTGGTACAATATCATCAGGATTTTTGAATGTTAGAACATTATGTTAAAATGTGAATATAGTTTTAATGTTTTGTCTCACTGAATTAAATTTGTGTCCATAAAGATGTGCAGTGTAATTGTTCATGTATTTATTTACAGACTGCAGTTTCCGTCGCAGCTCAATAAATAGTCTTTCCCCTGTTAGCGCTACCCTCTCTTCTGGGATTCCCAGCGTGCTTCCTTATACTTCAAGGCCTTATTCTTATCCAAGCTGCCCCTTGTCACCAACAGTATCACTTGTTAATGGCAGCCGTGTTGGACAACGACTATATATCTCCAATCAGGCCTCATTCTTCTGAAGACAACTTATAAACATTAGTATGAAAATTACTTTGTGTAAAGCATGCAAAGTAAAATACTGTTTTATTTTAGAATCGGGTTTGCACATTTGGCTTTAAAAATAATATATTCCAACATACTAAACACCAGAAGTTATTCAGAATATCAGAGTCGTAGAATTTATAAAAATGCAATGTTTGAAAAGTTATTCAGTGGTTTTCAAACTGCTATTCTTTTTAAACTTAACGGAATTTTCTTCCTGAGTGGGCAATAGATCCCCGTAGTTTATTTTTTGTGTGACTGCTTTGCAGAATTTTCACATATTAAGCCACTTGAAAACAATAATTATATTAAATTTGATAACCAAGGATCACTATCTGTATTGGAGATTGGAACAATTATATATTAGGTAGAAAGAAATGATGAGACAAAAAGATTAAGATGCTAACTTTATGCAGTACTAAAGACAACACAGTCTACCATTGTGGTCCTTGAAAATAGATTTAAGTATTTTAGTTAATTATTTGTTACAGAAATAAATTCTAATTTTGCTGTTACATATTTAAGGATTTTATAGTTATGCTTCATTTTTTTTGATATTCATTGTATTTGAATAAGAAGTGTTCCAGTTTTTAATGTTGAAATCGTGTTGTTTAATTTTTGTACTTGAATTTGAACCTTTTGACATTAAATATGTGATGCTTCTAATATGTGTGTTTTATTTTTATTAGAATGCGCATGCATACACAGCTGTCACAAGCACTGACTTTGAGAACATTTTTTCTCATTAAGTTTATGGTCGTGGTGCATAGATTCATTATCTTCATGAGAAATGAAGCTTGGGATACTGTAGACTGAAAAAAATTTAAATTTAGGTACATTTAAGGTATACAATATAAGGACATTCATCATTGAAAATTTGCATCTTTACATAATCCATCTAGGTTTTAATTTTTTCCCCATTCCCCTACCCTCCCTTCAACCCCTCCAGGTCTCCCTATGAAAATTGTTAATTTTGTAAAACTAGCATCATTTTCAGGGGCCAATAGAAATAGTTTATTGATAGACCCACTAATGGTTTGCCCTTATGAATAAGTAATGAACTCATGTCATTTTGACTGTTCGTTAGTACTTTACATGAACAATGATGGTTTTCTTAATTGAGAGCAGACAAATCAGATGTCAAATGTTACTCTTGTTGGCTCCTTGATCAACTCCTTGTACAGCTTGTATTTAGGATTTGGCTACAAAGATATGAAACATTTGCAGATATGTTTCTTACCAACTTGAGTTTCAAGCACAAGTTGTATGAAGAGTAAGTTGATCTGTTTTCTTTCATCTAAAATTTCATTCCATATAAATTACATGTATTACTGTTTTTGCTGCCCTGGATTTTTTAACTTAAATGAGAATGGACATGATACCTAATTAGCATTTTTCCCCTGTCACAACTGTGTGACTTGTGTAGATTCTGCCCACTCCCTTTGTGTTTTTGAGACAAGTCTTGTGTAGCTCTGGCTGGCCTTGAACTCGCTGTTTAGCCCGAGCTGTTCTCAGAGACGCCATCCTCAAGTCTCTCAAGGCCTGGGGTTCCACATGTGCACCACCTTGCCCAGCTTAGATTCTGCAGATTAGATTTAATCGCTCTGTATTTGCCCTATATATGGTGCATAGGTGCACCTCACTCACTGAGTAGATATACAGTGTTTGTTTTGGTGCTGTGCTTTTTTTTTACTCTTGGAACATCCAAGTGACTGAAGCCAAGCTAGAGGGATTCTCATAGAAAGGTACTCATTGGCCCAAATCAGAGTAATTTGAAATCTCCACATGGCTTTTCAACTTTGGAAAGAAAATTTCAAAACACTTGAAAGTGGAGAGTTTAGCAACCACACAAACTATGTGAGATCTATGATAACAGTGGGAAATGTGTAAGTTTTGCTTTCAAATTTGATTACTACTTCTGCCAAGTAGCAGCTTTCTACACTTGGACACTTTAATGCGAGTCATACTGTTCACTTCTGTAAAATGGTGATACATTTCTTAGATGTAATATTGAAATGACATGGCAAGTACAGTGGAAGGTACTCACATGGTAGCTGTTATATATCTGTATGAAGTGTATAATGCTCATTGCTGTGCAGTTTTCATTTCAGTCAAATACAGAAATGTATATGTGGAACTTCCTTTCTGTGATGATGTGGTTGAGCACTTAGTCTTGTTCATATTGCATAGCTTATTTGACTTGTGAGTATAATTATTTACCATCTTAATTTTTATAGGTTATATAAAGTCGCTGCTCCAACTGAGTGCTTCCCTAGTCGATCACAAACACTATTGAGAAATATAAACAGTGATGCAGCTCTTTGTGCAGAAAACAGTTCTAAAGACAGCTTTTGTTGAATTTTGTGTGTACCTTTTTTTTTTTCATGAAGTTTATCGGTACATTTTAGGTATACAGTACAGTTATATTCATCACTGGGATCTTGTACCTTTACATGATGTATCTTGGTTCTTATTTTTTCCCTGTTCCCTTGCCCTCCCTTCACCCCTCCACCTTTCCCTATTTACAATGACTTTGTTTCCATTTTTTCCTTTTCCCTTCTTTCCTTTCCCCTACCCTTCCCACTTACTACTCCTTTAGCCCTTTTCTTCCTGTTTCACATGATCAGTTATACAATTTGAACCTTATTTACACTTTTAGTTTTTCACACCAGAGAAACGATTCAGTATTTACACGTGTGTCCTGTTTATTTCACATTGAGTGTGGCCTCAGTGTGCATCCATTTAGCTGTACGTCTCTAGTTTCTCATTCCTTATGGCTGCGTATTACTCTATTTTATAGAAAAACCACATGTTCTCTGGTGTGAAAAATTATAATAGTACGTAAGATCCTAATGAGATTACTGACAATGTGAAATAGGAAGAAAAGGGCTAAAGGTGTAGGGAAAGTGGAAAGGGTAGGGGCAAGGTAATAAGGGAAAAGAAAAAATGTGAGAAAATGAAAAAATGGAAATAAAGTGTTTGTAAATGGGGAGGGGAGGAGGGGGTGAAGGGAGGACAGGGACAAGGGGAAAAAATGAGAACCAAGACCTGTCCTGTAAAGGTGCAAGATCCCAGTAATGACTGTAACTGTACTGTAGACGTAAAATGTACCAATAAACTCAATCAAAAAAAAAAAAAAAAAGAAAAACCACATCTTTATCCAGTCTGCAGTTGATAGGCACTTGGGCTGTTTCCAAGTTTTAGCTATTACAAGCTGTGTGTGCACCTTTTTTCAAAGAACTATGACAGATGTGGGACTGTGGCCTACTACGAAGCCATGCTCTTCTTTATGTAAAAACTCTAGTAGAAAAGACAAGAAAGTTATGCAAAAAGCTTAATAACCTTATCTATCTCTAGCTCCTTTTTCTTTTTTTTAAAGTCTTATTAGGCTGGCCTTGAGCTTTCAGTAATCCGTCTGCCTCAGACTCCTGAGTGTTGGGACTATTGGGATGTGCCACCATGCCTGGCCTCTACTTTTGTTTTATTTTGTTTTTTTCCCTGGTACCGGGAACTGAATTCAGGACCTTGCACTTGTGAGGCAGGTGAAGTACCACTGAGCTAAATCTCTAGCCCTCTAGTTTTTTATATGAAGAGTAGGTAAGACTTCTGCAGCAATGACTGAACATCTAGAAGCCATAATAGAAAAGGTTGATAAATCCAATTTTATAAAAGCCTGCATGACAAAAAGTATTACAGATCATGTGAAATGACAAATGATGAACTGGAACAATATTTGCCTATTATTTCACAAAGGGCTAATGTTTAGTTTCTAGATACTAATAGCCAATAACTCAATAGAAAAATGAATAAAATAGGTGAATAAGTGACATATATCCTTAAACATTTTTAAAAGGTGCTTTATCTTGCTAATAATAGATATGCAAGTTAAAAGTTCAGACTGAGGGAAATTCAGAAGTTCAGTAAACTTTAGATCTAGAGCCTTAAATGACTATTCTCATACATTGTCCATGGAATTTTAAATTAGCTTAGCTCACAGAACAGCTTGGCAGCTTTTGTTCAATATCTGTGACAGGTACAGGCCAGGGTTTAGCTCAGTGGTGCTGCTGCCACCTGCCTCACAAGCGCAAGGACCCACGTTTGATCCCAGGTACTGGTGTGTGGGGGGGCAAGCAAAATCACAGGTACATCTTTTGATTAGCACTTTGTGTGTGTGTGTGTGTGTAATGACATAAAGACCATTGAGACTGCTTAAATAGTAAATTTATTGGTACATACTGAGAAGCTGTACAAGAAAAAGATGAAGACCTTTATTCCCTCTTTTATCCCAAAAGACAATGTTAAAAATGAGTAAGTTTCAGGAGTGACTGTATTAAAAAACGCTGAATGCTATTTTTGGGTAAAGAAGGAATGAACACACAATGCTTATATTTGCATATCAAGCAAAGAATACAAAAGAACTACAGTGGTACTTCAGTTCACAAATTTAATTCTTTCCATGTTTCTGGTCACAAAATTGGATGAGAACCAATCAAATTTTCCCATAAGATCAACACTGAAACTGACCATTGACTTTGATTCAGTTCTTGTCAGTTCAGTTTGCAACCAGAGTCATGGAAAGAATTATGTGAACCGAGATACCACTGTAGTAGATGAGACCACTCTATAGAAATATCTTTTACATCTAGACACTGCAGTGGTTTTAAATAAAGACACAATTCTCTGAAACAAAACGGGACATCTTTTATTGAAATTTGAACATAAACATGTTAGCAAAAGCTGCAGTGACGTAGTTGAGTGGTCAGAAGTCAGTGGGTTGTAAGTAGAAATGTAGGGCAAGCAAAAAGCTCTCCAGGAGGCAAGCAGCTCTGCTAGCCTTATGCCTATCACTGCTTTTAATTCAGGGCGTTCTGTGGACTTGAAATGCCTGTCACTAAATACTGCATTTACGGGTATGAAGAACGTTAACCTCTGATAGGAAAATCACATTGAAGATCCGTAGGATTTGGAGCAAAGTCATATTCTCTTGGGCAAACAATAGTTTTCCTTTTGAGAACCAGTTCTTAGCTAGTGGCTAGGCCTCATATAGACTATGGGATACCAGTTAAATTGAGTGGCCAATCACAAATTGGGTTTTCATCAGCAAATTCATAAACTTGAGCGTGTCTAGCATACTATCAAATGTGCAGTGATGATCCAGAGATGGCTTGTCATTCTGCTCTTACTCCTATTAGTGTCATGGAAGGTTCCAAAGATCAGATGACTAAGGAGAAAAATCCAGAATCTAGTATCCTAAGGGTAACGATAGTCACCAAAATCCAATTCTGTTTACACAGCCTGTAGAAACTACAGAGCTAATACAAAAGCTGATCCATACCTTCAGTATAAAAAGGACACTACGATTTTTATGTTCTATACCAGTATGTATATACATACACCTTGCATTCTAGTGCCAGTGTTTTTCTGAGTCCTTGCCATAAGCTGTGGAGAAGAAGGGCTGCCTTGGGTCTGTTCCTAAAAGTAGAAGCTGATAAACTTCAATTAGGAGATTATACACACAACAAGAAAGGACACATCCCCAGCAAAGGCTTGAGGAATCTCCAGGCCATCTAGCTGGGGTGAAGGGAGAATGTCTGCTCTGTACGAAACCAGATTACAGAGTCTGAGAGAGTAGCTAATTCTTCAAATGGTGAAATTCCAATGGCAAAAACAGAAACACAGCACATTTAAATGAACAAATTAAAGCTCCAGCAACCAACCCTCTATGAAATAGGAAATTTATCAGACAATATATTTTAAAGGTGCTCAGGGAATTGAAATGAACACAGATAAGATGAAATCAGGGAGACTGAATAGAGAGGAAATAGCAGCAAAGAGAAGCTGTGAAAAGAACCAGGGGGCTGGGGATTTAGCTCTGGTTCCGCCACCTGCTTCGGAAATGCAAGGACCGAGTTCAATCCCTGGTACAAAGAAAACAACAAAAATGAGTCATATTTTGAAGCTGAAAAATACAACAACTGAATTAAAAAATTCAGAAGTTTATCAACATCAAACTTGGCCAGGCAGAAGAGTCCTTGAACAATATTGAACAATAAAGTCAGGACTTTTGATAACACTTGAGTTGTCTAATATCTAACCATCTAATAAGGTTTTCTTTCCCAGTATGTCATTCATGTAAATGACAAAGATATTTTAAATCGAAGTAAGTTTTAAGAAATATTTAAGCCTCTTCACGCATATCTTCACGATTCTCTTTCATACTGCAATATTCATGATTTCAAGATAAGCAATAGGAGCAGTTCATAGGAAACGTAAGAACAGAAGGCTGCAGGTCACGCCCACCCTAGTTTGAGAAGACCCACCCTCGAGCACGTGTTCGGTCTGTAGACGTCCTGTGCTCATTCGCTCGGCTGGCACTTAATCTGTGGTGACTGTCTACTGTAGTTAGTGGAGGGTATACAGTGATGCATGTACTTGGACCTTTTTTTACTTGGGAAGCCTACTAAGCAATTTATAAACGCCCCTCCAAAGTCAAAGCTGCTTTTATTCCCTCCCTACCTCTGATACTGGGGGTCAAACCCAGGGCCTGCATACTGAGCTGTATTCTGAGTCTTTAAAATGGTTTAAAAATTTTTTAAACAGGGATTCACTAAGTTGCCTAATTACCCAGGCTGGGCTTGAACTTCCAATCCTCCTCCCTTACCCTCCCTGGATGCTTCTATATTTCTTGATAACATGAATAGAGCTGTATGCCCACCCACTCTTCAGTAAATAAGGTGAACATCTAGGTGGTACGGTGACCTCAGCTTTGATTACATTACAGAAGGGCTCCTTATGATGCTTTCCAACGACAGGCAATACTTAAGGGGCAGTACTCAGAAAACATCGGCGGAACGCAAGTCACTTGCAGCCCACGGAGTGATTTGTGTACCTTGAACAGGATGCTTGGTCTATCAGACAGTATCACCTCTCTGGCCTTTTAAATTCCCTAATAAAAATCACTGTGGTATATAGTGATTAATCACCCTGAGTATCGGTAAATAATTCTGGAGAATACTCTGGATGAACTAAAAAAATATTTGTAGAAGCAGAGAAGGGGATGTGGCATTTCAGGCGGAGAAAGAATTATGCAGCGGTGGGGTAAGAAGACCGCGTCAGGTGCGTGGAGAATCGGACGTTTGGGAGGGACGGGGCCTGTGCTGCCGCACTGGAAGAGCAGCGAGGAGGAGGAGAGGAAGGCGAGGCCTGGTCATGAGGGGCCTTGAATGCCACGCAGAGGAACTTCTGCTTTGTTCAGTAGTTCATGGAAAGCAGTTGAGCCTGACGTTCAGAGAAGACACGATCTTAGCGAGCTTTTGAAAGTCACTTCAGACTGCTAGAAGGCAAGGTGGTGATGATACGAGAGTGACCTACTTCCTTTAGGTGGGCCCATTCACTCAGGAGCTCATCAGTGGGTTGATCCATTGATCCATAATCCAATTACTTCTCTAGGCCCCACCTGTAAACATGCCTGCATTAGGGGTCATGCCTTCAATGCATGACTCTATTTTTAATCAAAATGCCTGCTAACTGTGTCTCTTATTGTCTAAGCCAATAATTATGTTTCTAGCCTTCTATATTAACACAGAATTAATTATACATTTATACCTTATTTACCCTTTTGGGTTCTCACACCAGTGAAACAAAGCAATATTTAAACATGTGTGTCTAATTTATTACTTAATAGTACGGTTTCATTAGTCCTGAAATGTCTCCTTTATCCTTTGAGACAGAGTAGTATCCCATTGTATGTAAGAAACTACTCCTTTTTTTCCCATTGATCTGTTGATGGGCATTTGGGTTGTTTCCAAGATTTAGCTATTACATACTGTGCTGCTATAAACATGGGTGCTCATGTATCTCTCTGGTATGATGCTTTTAATTCTATTGGGAAGACACCAAGAAGGGAGGATAGCTGGGTCAAATGAAACCTCTAGTTTTAGCTTTTTGAGGTATCTCCATATTGATTTCCAGAATGCACTGGTCTACGATCCCACCAACAGTAGAAAAGAGTTCCTTTTTTCCCCCAACCCCACCAGCATTTGTTACTGGTTGATTTCCTGATAATTGCTATTCTTTCTGGGGTGAGATGGACTCTCAGTCTTGTTTTAATTTGCATCTCTTGAATGACCATTGATATTGAACATTTTTTAAAAGTTTGCTTTTTCTATTTCTTCATTGGTTCATTTCAGATGCCCATTTTTAGATTGGGTCTTTAAATTTGGAGGATCTGATCATTTTGAGTACTTTATATATTCTAGATAGTAACACTTTTCTTTTTTTGCACTCGGGATTGTGTCTTTACTCTCTTGGTGGTTTCTTCTGCTGTGCAAAACTTTTAAATGAGATCCCAGTTGTTGATTCTTCATATTTCCTGTATGATTGGCCTTTTGTTCATAAAGTCTTTGCCTCAACCTGTGTCTTCAAGAGTTCTACCTATTCTCTCTTCCAGCAGATTTAGTGTTTCTGTTTTTATATTTAGACCTTTGATCCATTTTGAGTTTAGGTTAGTACCTGGTGAGAGGTATGGATCTAGTCTTCAGCATGTGGAAAGCCAGTTTCTCCAGCACCATTTATTAAAGAAGCTGTCTTTCTTCCAGTGAAGGTGTTTGGTCCCTTTGTCAAAGACAAGGTGGCTGGCTGTGTTTGGTTGTTTTGCATCTTCTGATCTGTTCCATTGACCTTTGAGTCTGCTTTTCTTTTTGCTAGTACCATGGTGTTTTTATCATTTTAGCTTTGTAGTATAATTACAAATGCTTCCTGCCTTGCCTTTGTTGTCCAGAATTGTTTTTGCTATTGTAGGTCTCTTCTGGTCCCAAATGAATTTTAGGACTGTTTTCTCTAGTTCTATAAGGTATGCTATTGAAATTTTGATTGGGATTACATTAAATCTGTATGACAATTTTGGAAGTATGGCCATTTTCACTATTTTGGTTCTTCTTACCCAAGAATAAGGGATATCTTTCCATTTTCTGATATCCTCTTCAATCCCCCTTTTCACTGTACTATAGTTTTCAATGTAGAGGTCTTTTACTTCCTTCATTAGTTTGATTTCTAGGTATTTCATTTTTTTGTATGCTATTGTGAAAAGTGTTTCCCTAATTTCTCTATCATTGAGTTTGTTATTCATGTACAAGAAGGCTATTTATTTCTGAGTGTTGACTTTGTATCCAGCTATGCTACTGAATTTGGTTATTAAATCTGGAAGTCTTTCAGTGGAACTTTTGGGGTCTTCTATGTAGAGTATCATCTCATCCACAAATAATGATAATTTTTCCTACCCTTATTATTTTCATTTTTTTTCTGTCTAATTGTTCTGGCTAATGTTTCAAGAACTATACTGAATAAGAGTGGGGACAGTGGACATCCTTGTCTTGTTCCCGATTTTAGAGTGAAAGCTTTCAGTTTTTGTCCATTTTGTATGATGTTGGCTGTTGGTTTGTCACAGGTGGTGTTTATCAGATTCAGATAAAGAACATCTATTTCAAATTTCTGTAGGTTTTTTTTAAAATGATGAATGGGTGTTGGACTTTGTCAAATGCTTTTTCTCCATCTGCTGAGATGATCATGGGGTTTTTGTCCTTGGCTCTGTTGATACAGTATATTAACATTTTTTGATTTGTAGGGAAAAGTTAGAGACAGCTGAGATGAAGTTTACTTGAATATGTAATAAAGGATATTGGAAAGTAGATGAATCTTGTGTTACTTTGATTGCTTGTACTGGTGTTTGGGTGAATAAAGGTAAGATGAGCCAGTATGGGGGGCTCCTTTGGCTACCTGCGATAACTTCCTGGCTGTCTGCATGTTAAACTGACTCTGTCATTCATCCTCATCTACCCCTGGGTCAGTAGCAGGTCTAGGTCCCCAGCAAGTGGCACATGGGTGGGGAAAGCTCAGAAGAATGGGCTGGCTCCCCGTAGGTGGCACCTAGGGCAGGAGTGACGTGAGACCAGTAGAGAAGGCTGGCCAGGTGGGTAGGCTTCAGTTGGCACCTGAACTTCAGTTGGAACAGGGAGTTGAAACTGGGGTTGGCTACACTTCTGTGTTTTTCATCTTTTTAGAATACAAGTTTTGGAAGTAGATACTGATGATCTTCTGGATTTTTGCAGAATCTGTAGTGACTTTACGGTTTTAATTCCTAAAATTAAAATGGAATTGAGTCTTTCCTTTTTTCTGGATGAGATTGGCCAACAGTATGTCAATTTTACTTAATCTTTCAAAGAACCAACTCTTTGATTCATTGATTGTATTGTTTCCTTAGTCTCCATTGCATTAATTTTGCTCTGATCTTTATAGTTTTCTCCCTTGTATGAGCTTTGGGCTTGTCTTGCTCTTCTTTTTCTAGAAGCTTGAAGTTCAATATTAAGTTGTTTATTTGCACACCCTCTGTTTTTCTTTTTTAAAAATTAATTTTATTGGTACATTTTAGGTATACAATATAATTATATTTATCATTGAAATTTGCACCTTTACATAATCTATTTTGGTTCTTATTTTTTCCCATTTCCCGCTTTTTCTGATGTGGGAATTCACCGTTATAAATTTCCCTCATAGGACTGCTTTCATTGTGTTTCATAAGTTCCAGTGTGTGGTATTGGCATTATCATGTAATTTTAGAAATTGTCTAATTTCTTCTTTAATTTAATTTTGACCCAATGGTTTTCAGGAGGGTATTGTGTAATTTCCGTGTGTTTATGCAGTTTTTCTTGCTTCTTTTGCCATTGATTTCCAATTTTATCGAACTGTAGCCTGATAATATGCATGGGGAAATTTAATTTCCTTTGTATTTACTTAAGCAAGTGTGTGGTCTATTTTGGAAAACATCCCAAGTGCTGCTGAGAAGAATGTGTATTTTGTTGTGGGATCGAATACTATGTAGATATCTACTAAGTCCATTTATTTAAAGGTTTCCCTCAGTTATTATATTTCTTTGTTGATTTTTTAATCTAGTTGATCTATTTGAGACAGTATAGTATTAAGGTTCTCCACTGTGTTAATGCTTATTTGATTTTTCATGTTCATTAATATTTGTTTTATATAATCAGGTGCCCTGGTATTTAGTGCATATATATTTTTGATTGTTATCTCTTCCTCTTGGATTATTACCTTAACAAGTATGTAGTGACATTCTTTGTCTCTTTTAATCAGTCTTGGCTTGAAATTCACTTTGTCTGCAAATAGAGTTGCTATTCCTGCTTTCTTCTAGGTTCCTGTCACATAGAATATTGTTTTCCATACTTTGACTTTCAGTCTGTGAATTTCTTTTAGAGTTAAATTCATTTCTTGCATGCAGCATATTATTGGATCTTGTTTCTTGAGGCATTCTGCCAATGTGTTTCTTTTGATTGGTGGATTGAGACCATTTACATTGATGGTTATAGCATACATATATATTTACCCCTGTCATATAATTTTTCTGTTCTAGGTTCCCTTTCTTTCCACTCTATTTGTTTGACCTTACTGGTAGATTCCTTTATTGGGGTTCATGGAATTGTAGTCTCTGTTACCTTTTTCTAAAATATCATTCAGAATATTTTGAAGTGTTGCTTTGCTGGTTTTGAATTTCTTCAGGTGTTCTTTTTCATGGAAATATCATTTCTCCATAAATTTTGAAAGAAGTTTTCTGAGGTACAGCAATCATAAGGCTTGAAATACTTTTAAGGCTTGAAATATTTCAATCCAAGCTCTCCTTGACTTAAGAGTTTGTGTTGAGAAGAAGTCTGCTGTGATTCTGATGGGCTTTCCATTATAGGTGATTTGTTTTTTTTCTTTTTCTTTTTTTTTGGGTACCGGGGATTGAACTCGGGTCCTTGCGCTTGCAAGGCAGGCCACCGAACTGCTGAGCTAAATCCCCGGCCCCGTGACTTGTTTTTTTCTATAACAGCTTTTGAAATTCTGTTCTTGTGATGAATATCTGGAATCTTGACTTATTATGTATTGATGTAGTTTCTTTTTTGGGGAGGTATCGGGGATTGAACTTGGGACCTTGAGCTTGCAAAGCAGGTGGCAGAACCACTGAGCTAAATCCCTGGCCCATAGATTTTTTTAAAAATCATGGCTAAGTGGAATTCTGTATGCTTCACTTATGTGTATGTCAAATTCTTTTTCACTGCTTGAGAAGTTTTCTGCCATTACTTCTGTGAACAGTTTTTTAAATGTCATTTGTACTATCTACTACTTTTTCATCAACTATGATCAAGCTTATATTATTCTTCTTTGCATCATCTAGCAGTTCCTGGATTAGTTTTTCATGATCCCTTGCTATTTTTAAGAAATCTTTCTTTTCATGGTCACTAGCTGTAAACCTGTCTTCTATAGCTGATACTCTGTCCTCACATTGGTTCATTCTGCTGTGTATCCACTTCATTAGATTTTTAAATCTCCTGGACATATGTTTGAATCTGTTTCATAGATTACATTTCTTTCCTATGTTGGACATTCATGGTTTCCTTCATTTTCCTAAGCTCCTCTATTTTTTTTATCTGTATCTAGTTTAGATTCACTAACCATGTCTTTCATTGTCATCACCATCTCTTTAGTTATCTGAGAAATCATTTCTAATTTGATTTTTTTCTAGAGCCTCATTCATCTGCTTTGTTACTTCCACTTTTACCATTTTAGAGAGTTCAGGTGGGTGGCTTCCCACCTCTCTGCCCCTTGGGTTTGCTTTGAGTGAGCTGTAAGTGTGGGGTTGCATCTTGCTTCCATGTCTTCTGATTTATTATTTTTAAAATTTAGTTTCTGCATTGATGCTTGTAAATTGCTTGTGGTAGGCAGCTTTATTGCTAACATTGAGAACTCCTTATAGAACAACTACTTTTCAGAGTTCTCTTCTATGTGTAGCTGGATTTTGAAACTGTTGCAAGATCCTACCTCTTCAATCTATTGGGGATGAGAAGTTTCTGCCTACTTGGTCTAGCCCCTGCTTCTTTTGTACTGACCTATAGTAGTATTTATGACCTTCAGGCAATATCAGTCTTGTCATACATGGAATAACAACTGATTAGAACAACCCTGTCACCGTGGTACAATCAATAATAAAGTAGTACAATCAATAATAACAATAACATCAAGCACAGTCTAGACATTGACAAGCTGTGATAAGTATTAATTTGCCATCTTTAACTATGTGAACAAGTATGTAGTTATATGATAAAAATCTAAAACAAGAAAGTTGTATACAGTAAATATCCTCTCAATATAGTGATTTTACCCTTGTTGAGAAAATTTAAAAGGGTTAAGAGGAAAAAAATTAAGAAATACAAGAAGAGAAAGTAATTAGAAGCAAGCCTGAAGAACGAAGATTATACAAGCTTTGGAAAACTGGTGAAAAAGACTAGAGGGAAAGAAAGAACACAGAAACAGAAATAAGAACAGAAGAAAACAACAAAAACCTAGAAACAATGTTAACACTTTAATAAAACAAAAAACATGCATAACTGTTTTATAGGATTTTATTTTGTGTATTATATATAATGTATATATAATATATGTATCAGTAGTGTACATTGCCATATAATGTAAAAAGGAAAGATTTACCTGTGAACAGTGTAACCAAGTACCAAACCAAATACAACACAAAATGAACCTTGAACAGTGAAAAAACAAACAAAACAAAACAAAAACAAGAAAGCAAAAAGAAAGGAAGAAAAAAAAAAAAAGAGTGCACTTCAGGACATGTTTCTGCTGTCCCTGTCAGACAAAGCCTAGATCCACGTATGTTGATCCCAACAAGCCAGCAGTAACAAGCCACCATTGTGGTGGTGCTGGTGGATAATCCCAGCAAGCCTGCATTTTAAACTCTACTGAAGTTTAGGCTGATTTTGATTTCTGGTGGCAAGGCTAGGACTGAAGTTCAGCGCACAACCTTCTAGGTGGTGACTCTTAGCAGCTTGCATTCAGTTCCATGACCCAGGTTGCCTCCTAGGGCTGTGGCTCACTCTGACCCTAGGACCCCAAACGTGGAGCCAACCCATGGCTGCTCTGTGTTCTGTGTTCAGCTGGCCCCTTTCCAAAAATGGTGATTGTCAAATTGCCCTCTCCTAGGAACATCTGAACTGGAATCACTCACCAGCCACTGCAGCCTACAGCATCTGCTGCTCCATTCTACTGACCCCAAAGGCCTCTGGGGTCACAAGTAGTCATCACGTGTCTGTATGTTTGAGCCATCTCTCTCACTCTGTGAACTGGGATTCAAAGTGCTATTTGCCACCTTCCTCTTCTGCATTGAAGTCCCTCTTATTTTCTCTCCCCGTGGGCTTCAGATCCATTCTGGGTACAAGGGATCTACATCCCTTCTTCTTTTATTTCCCATGTTGCTATATTCCAGTGTTTGACTCCAAATCTCAGAGAGGCTGATTTGCTGCTGCTCACTACTCTGCCATCTTCCCAGAAGTCAGAATTACCTCCATTATTCAGGCCATTGTACTTCAAAATCTTGACGTACTTTCATCATGCACAAAGTCTATATCAAAGCCTCACAATTTTTCTCCCAAATGTTTCTTGTTTTATTTCCAGTCTGTCCACCTGCCACTGATACTCCCTGAAGCCTGAACTGAGAGATATATCTAAAACCATAAAACATAATTCCAGGCAAGTAGTATGAATAAAAAAGGGACAGAGAAGGGCTGCTCTATACAGGAGGGAGGTAACATTGGGGAAGGTGGTTGAATGAGGCTGCACTGAGATCTAGACACTGATCAAGCAGTGGCATGAAAGCACAGCCATTTCAGCCCAAAGGACAATACTTATGGGTCAGTGGTGTTAGAGCTTCCTGTGGAGTTGGCCAAGGAGATAGACCTACAGAGAAGAGCCGTGCTCTCCATGCTGTTCCCTGCTTCCTTCATTTCATAAGTTTAAATCCAAGGACACTCTTTAATAAACATTCTAACTTCACCAGGGAGTCTGCTGTCCATAAAGTCCTACCTGTGGCTGTTGGTTGTGAGAGTCTGCAGAGAAAGCAAGAGAGAAAAAGAGATTTTAGAGCTTGATCTCTTGCTGCCCAGCTTTGAACCCAGATCCTGCACCTGGCAGATGAGATGCAGAGAACTCCTGGTATTTGTGGATGCTGCAGTTGCTAAAATGTACACCATGGTGCCCTGAGTTTATATATATATATTTTTTTTTTGGGGGGGTGTTTCTTGAGACAGGGTCTCACTATATAGTTGAGACTGACCTGGAACTCACTATGTAGCCCAGGCTGGTCTTGAACTCACAGTGATCCTCTTGCCTCTGCCTCCTGAATGCTGGGATTACAGGTGTGTGCCACTACGCCGGGTGCCCTGAGTTTAGATCCCAGCACCAGAGAAGAAAAAAAAATTGAAAAGAAATAGTAACATTAACAAAAATGCTATTTTATGCCTGTAGGTAAGTGACAAATGCTCTAAAAAATGGCAATAAAAAACAGAACATTTTGTAGGCATTGAAAACTAAGTATGAAAACTGGATGTTGTAGATATCTTAAAAGGAGGTTCCCATCTTTTGAAGGGGGAGGTCAGGAGTGCTGAGGGTCTTTCAAGGACTTAACTGTAAAAGCAGCTCAGCTCCACAAAGGATTAAACTCCCTCCAAGGGCTGGGAGTGGAGTTCAGTGATATAGAATGTGCTTAACATGCTTGAGGCTCACCCGTGGTTCCATCACTAGCACCACAAATGAAATCAAACCAAGCCAAAACCAAACCAAACCTCTTATTTAAGGTATATGGCTATATAAATGTTAGATCTGTGGTTCAGAAAGAATGGAGCCCTGACACATGGGGTAGTGTCATCTGAGTGGATCCACCCATCTCTCAATCTTCTGTTCCCAGATTCCCCTAACCTCCCTGAGCCTAAATGAGCTCTCACCTTCTGGCTTGGTGATTTTCTTGTTGCTAGGACACAATACCCTATGTCTGCAACTTAAAGAAGTTTATTTTGTCTCACATTTTCAGTCCATGCTTGGCAGGTTCAAAGGCAATAGTGGCATGGTGGAGGATAGCTGCTCACACGTGGTGTCAGGAGGCAGAGGGAGAAGGGAGGAGCCCAGGAGGGAGATCTCCCTTTCCAGGTCACACCCCAGGTGACCCACCTCTTCCTACCAGGCTCCATCTCCTAATGGCATACACAGCTCTGAATAAATTTGTGGATTAATCCATGGGTGAATACAATGCCCTCATGATCCAGTCATTTTCCTAAAGCCCACCTCTGAATGAGTTTTAGGAAGACATTCCAGATCCAAACCACAACAGATCACACAAGCCTCCTTTCCCTCATGACTTTCCCTCTGCCCCTTCTGGACTTGAGGCTTAGACCTAGTATGAATCTCAGTAAAACCAGGTGGGAAGCGCTGAGCCTGGAAAGGAGGCTGAGAGAGTATGTGCCTCAGAAGTGCTGCAAGGCAGCCAGTGTGGACTGGTAGAGCCAAGACAGTGTGAATAGGACTGGATTCTAAAGGTGGTTGATCAAGGGAGTTTCATACTAGGTTAATACAGACTTCCAGGGAGATGGTGTAGCAGTAAGCAACATATTATCCTCTCCAAGATTTGGAATACAGACAGTGGAAAACAAACTTGAGGAAGAAAAGCGGGAGGGAGGTGGATCCCTGGGACCCAGGAAGGGTCTGATGGGAGAATTGGAGCCTATGGTGAAATTAAAGAGACAAACCACAACCCAGAAAACGGAAGGGACAATCTGAAATTTCTCCCTGGCTCCTAAGTCTGAAGAACAGTGAAAGTGGGTGACTCCAGAGGCCTTCAAGCTTTCAGGCCTTCATGCACCAGTGGATGCTGTGCACTGTAATAGCTAGTGAGTGACTCATCCAAGCATCTGCCGTATCCCCTAGACAGAGTGCATGCTATTTTAGGGAGGGGCCAAAGCTGTCTGTTCTGATCAGTCGTAGCTCAAAATCCACTCTCTCAAATTAGACTAGCAACTCCTGTTTTTTTTTTTCTGGGTTCCTGTTGCATGGAATTTTGTTTTCCAGCCATTAAATTTTAATCTATGAGTATCTTTTTGAATTAAATATGTTTCTTGTACATTATATGTGGTTGGGTTTTCTTTCTTGATCCATTCTGCCAGTCCATGCCTTTTGGTTGGGGAATTGATACCATTCACATTGAGAGTTGTTACTGAGAGGTACTAACTTATTCCTGTCATTGAATTATTTTTCTGTGCTGATCTACTCATTTTTCCCTTTTGGTTAGCTACTCATCCTGTCAGTTATATTCATTCTTTTTGGTTTATTGACATTGTTTGCTCCACTGTCTCTTTCTAAGATATCCTTGAGAATTTTTTTGTAATACTGGTTTGGTTGTCATGAATTTCTTGAGGTGCTCCATTTCTTGAAACAGTGAAGCCATCCACAAACTAAAATGTTTAAAGGAAAGTTTTTCAGGGTAGATAAGTTGGAGTTGAAAGTTGTTATCTTTTAGGGGTTCAAACACTTTGTTGCAAGCCCTCCTGCCCTTATGAGTTGTGTAGAGAAGTCTGCCGTGATTCTAGTGGGTTTGTCTTGGTATGTGATTCACTGCCTTCCTCTAAAAACTTTTAAAGTTTTGTCCCTGTGATGGACTTCCAGAATTTTGAGTATAACATGACATGGAAAGGTTCTCTTTTGGTTATGGCTATTTGGCATTCCATGTGCAACTATATGTTTATTTCTTTTCCTATATTCGGGAAGTTATCTGCTATTATTTCTATGAACAGGCTTTTTATGCCATTTATGTTGTCTTCTGATTTTTCACGTATTCCAATTATTCTTAATTATCTTCATGTCATGTAGCAGTTGTGGGATCCACTTTTCATTTTCTCTTGTTTCTTAGGGTGCCTTTGAGAAGTTGGTCTTTGAATGCATCATTGTCTTCTAGTTCTGAAATTCTATCCTCACATTGGCCCATTCTGCTGTGCATACTTTCAATATAATTTTTAACCTGAATTTCTGATTGAAAACTTTTTCTGGACTTTAATAATTTTGTAAGCTGCTAATTCATGTTTTGTATGGTTTTGTTTAGCTTGCCTAGCTTTTTATTAGTGTCTTCTGAAAGCATATGCATCTTTTTGGTTATTATTTCCATGGTATGTTTATATCTTCCCTAATCCTGCTTAGTTACTCCTTTGAGCTGTTTTATAATCCCCTCTGCTATGCTTTTGAGTAATTTAGACATGTGGTTTACAGTACTCTGCCCCTTGCTGTTCCCTGGATTGACTTAGGGGGAGTTGGCAATTTAGGGAGGCATTTTGTTGCCCTTTCTTCCTATGTTTTTTTTATTGTATTTTTTTGTTTGTTTTGTTTTGTGCTGAGGTTTGTGGATGCTTATAGTCTAAAGACTGTTGCTACTGTAGAGATCCTTTTAGTTGCTTTTCAGTCATGTGCTTTGGGCATGGCTAACTATAATCATTTGTCAAGGCCCTAAGATTTGATCACCTTAGTTTGGGAGAGGAGGATGCAGTGTAGTCAGCTCAGCAACTGTAGGTGACCCCAGGTCCCTGGCCCCACGCTGGGGCACCACTTATACCTGGATTACCTGGTCAGCCTTCTCCAGGACCCAGAGCTGCTACTTTGTTCCTCCCCAATCTGGGAGGCAGAGGCAAACTAGAATAAATAATAGACACAGAATCAGCTCAAAATGTGAGCAGCCAGGAACCTCATGCCTCTAGTAGGCAGAGCCTTTGCCTCACCTTGCTTTTATTCACCCAGACACAGGCACAAGCAATCACAATAACACAGGAGCAATCTGGTTCCCAATATCCATTGGTACCTTCTCTTGTTAACAATTTAACTTCAGCTATCTTAACTTTTCCCTAATATATAATCACTCCTGAATGCAGTATTTTTCCTTTGTGCTCACAGAGGAGGCCAATTAAGCTTTAATTCTTCTCTGGGACCCAGACAAGTAACCAAGTTCTCTGGGAAGGTACTCCAGTATTGTTAAATCACAAAGACAGTCTGGTGACTTACAAAGACATAGCAACAAGTATGTGACCCTGTTCATATCAAGCATATCAGCTATTGTAGTATCACCTGAGACAAATTGGAACCTAACATTCATAAGAACTTGTATATTACACTTAACCCTAGAGAAGAAACTAGCAGTGATGATGTAAACAAAAAGGCAACCAAAGTATTGATTTACAGCTAATATTTACTAAATGCAACAGCTATATTTCTGACAATGTAGAAAAGAATTCAATAGTAATTTTACAGTTACTATAAAAAATTAACAAAACTTTATAGTTATACTATTAAAGATTTAGAATTTGTGAATGGGGGCTGCAAAAGGAAAACCTTAACCCTATGATATGAGAGGGAGTGAGATAAATGGTAGAAGGATGTTTATAGAATTAGGTAAAGGTAGGACAAAAAGCTGGCAAGAGATAGAAGATAAGAGAAAAAGAAGGAGAAAAAAATATATACAGTAAATTAAGAGTAGTAATTAAGGGGAGAGAATTTAAAAGAAAGAAGAGGAAAAATAGAGAAATACAAGAAAAATAAATTAGAAGCAAGGCTGAAGGACAGATCACCCAAGTCATAGGAAACTGGTGAAGAAAACAGGAAGGAAGGAATGGAGGAGGAGAAGGAGGAAAGAGAGGAAGAGGAAACCAAAACACAGCAAAACCAAACCAAAACAAAACCCAGAAAACAAAACACAGTGTTCACAGTTACAAAACAAAAAATATCAATAAACAACAACAACAACAACAACAACAACAACACCCCAAAACCAAGCAAAAGGAAAAAAAAAAAAGGAAAAAAAACTTAAGAAAAAAATTTCCCCCGATTTTGAGCTTGTGGTTGTGTTTTGGGTCTATGGACTTGTGGCAATGTGCAATTCCAGATGTGTCCCTGCTCTTATTGGTAGACAAAGGAGGCTGTCAGAGCCAGGTCTGTGCTGGACAATCACAAGCAAGCAGGCAATCGGATTAGGACAGTCACTAAGTATTGGTAAAAGGAACGATTCAGCAGAAAAGTTAACAATTCTAAACATGCATACCAAATACTGCTGCACCCTGCCTCATAAAGCAAACAATGGATAAGGAAAATCAGATAAACACAAATACAATCATAGTGGGGGACCTTAATACCCCACTGTCACAAATGCACAGATCAACTAGACAATCAACAAAGAAATGCTTGAGTTGAACCACACCTTCAAACAAATGGATTTAATAGATATCTATTGAATGTTCCATCCAATAACAACAGAATACACATTCTTCTCACCACATAGAACTTTCTCCAAAGTATACCACATTTTAGCCAATAAAACATGCTTAAGTAAAAGCAAAAGAAGTCACCCATGAATATTATTGGGCCATACTGCACTGAACCTAAAAATCAGCGGCCATAAAGTGGCATATTTTTCACAGTGATGCATGTTGTAGTCCATTCTTTGTCATAAACCACTCTTTGACCATTGTTATACCCATTTCTACACAGACAGTAATTTTGAGGTTTGCTTACAGATTAGAATTTTGAGCACTATTATGTCTTCCATTCTAAACTGTAATGTAATTGTATGTTATACATGAACCTACTATCCTACCTTGTGGATAGTTTATAAGAGGTTTTTATACTCTGGACTTCGTTGCAGATAGCACTGGTAGGTCTGGCCATCCCCTCTTGATAATAAGGGCTCCATTTTGAAGATTGTGGTATTCCCACCAAACACAGGAGATAATTCAATCTTGCGAATGCAAATTCCACATGTAATGAAGCACATGAGCGGAAAAGAGGAGAGGGTCCAATAGCTAACAGCTGTCACTGTCCAGATGGCTAGAAGGCAGGTCCACTGCATGGTCATGCATGGCTGTAATTTAGTGCTGTCTTGTCTTACATTCTTGTGTCCACACCTTCATGTATAATCTTATCTTTTTATGTTAGTAGCTAAACTTTTCTTTTTTAACTGGGGTTTAAACTCAGGATCTTGTGGTTGTGAGGCAGGCTTGGTCTCACTGAGCTAAAAGTAGTTAACCTTTATTCACCACTTAGTACCAGATACTGTTACAAAAACTTTACACTGTATTATTCTTTTATAATTGACAAGTCCCCAACATATGAATTAGAGGTTTAAATTATCCCTGTCTACCGAGTGAAGATGCGGAGACACCGTCAGTTTGTCAGCCCCACACAGCTAGGAACCTGCAAGCGAGCATCTGTGCCCTGGAGCCCTCTTCTGGAGCCCATGCTCTCACACGCTGCCCTGCTGGCAGCTCCAAGCTCCTGCTCAGTGGTCCCCTGACACCTGCTGGTCCACACCCTTTTCCCGGTCTGGCACTCTCTTTCCTTGTATCACATCTGCCAACATTCCCCACTGTAAGCACCGTGTTGCTCAAGGGCTTATTGCTGCTTCCCACATACTGAGTCAGTTGTAATGTAGTTTTTAAAATCCTCCACTGGAGACAGTGGGGTATGCAGGATACTGTTTATTCGTTTTAACCCACACAGGCAATGGGTAGTTGCTTGGGGAGGAAACACACCCTCCAGGGGTGGTGATTTGGCATTTACCTAAAAACGGTCCTCTCGGAGGACAGAGTGTCTCAGAATAGTTCAGCCATCTTTGGCTCCAATCAACATTACATGCTCTGTCACTAAGCAAAATAAACGTTAGAGATTGGTTTTTACTAGTGAAAAGAGTCATGTTGAAGACACACACGTTGGCTAGAAATATGGACATTCTGTAAGAATCCAGCAGGCCCAGTAGTCTTGTAGGAATGGTGCCTATGGCTTGATTAAAAAATACGGCTAATGGGCAGCCTCATGTTCATGTTCAAGATGACCAGGTTGCCTAGCACTGAACACCAAGTTTCCTGACTCTCTCTGTCTTGGGAACACCACTGCTCTTGTCTCCACCAGTCTCATGCCACTCTGGGGCAAAGAGCCTAAAGCTGCTACTTGATGTCATAAACACTTTTTTTTTCATTAAGTTTATTGGTACAATTTAGGTATACAGTAGTTACATTCATCACTGGGATCTTGTACCTTTACATGATATGTTTTGGTTCTCATTTTCCCCCCATACCCCTGCCTTCCCTTCACCCCCTCCCCTCCTTCCCTATTTACAATGACTTTATTTCCATTTTTTCCTTTTCCCTTCTTACCTTTCCCCTACGCTCCCACTTCCCTACTCTGTTAGCCCTTTTCTTCCTATTTCACATGATTATTTATACAATTTGAACCTTATTTACACTTGGTGTTTTATAATAGAGAAACTATTCAGTATTTAGACATGTGTGTCCTATTTGTTTCACTTAAGAATATGGCCTCAATGGGCATCCACTTAGCTATAAAATGTCTCTAGTTTCTCATTATTTATGGCTGAGTAGTACTCCATTTTATAGAAAAACCATATCTTTATCCACTCTCTAGTTGATGGGCACTTGGGCTGTTTCCAAGTTTTAGCTGTTACAAACTTTGCCACTATAAACATGGGTTAGCATATATCACTGTGGTATGATTTTTAAAATTCTTTTGGAAAGATACTCAGCAGAGTCAAATGGGACCTCTAATCCTAGTTTTTTGATTTCCACAGTGGTTGTACCAGTCTACACTCCCACCAACAATGGAGAAGCGTTCCTTCCTCCCCACAACCCCGCCAGTATTTGTTATTGGTTGATTTCTTTTCTTGGTATTGGAGATCGAACTTGGGACCATGAGCTTGTGAGGCAGGTGATGGAACCACTGAGCTAAATCCCTGGACCTCTTATTGGTTGATAGCAGCCATTCTTTCTGGGGTGAGGTGGAATCTCAGTGTTGTTTTCATCTGCATCTCTCAAATGACCAGTGATGCTGCTTTTACTTGCTGCTTTTACTTCTTTGTCTGAGAAATGTCTGTTCATTTCAGATGCCATTTTTGAATTGGGTCTTTATATTTGGGGGGGGTCTGATTTTTTTGAAATTTTTAAATATTCTAGATTGTAGACCTTTGTCTGAGGAACAGTTGGTAAAATTTTTTTCCTACATTGTAGGTTGTCTCTTAGCTCTATTGGTGGTTTCTCTTTCAGTGTACAAGCTTTTTAATAAGATGAGATGCCAGTTGTTGATTCTTTGTGCTAGTTCCTGTGCTACTGAGGATTTTTCCATAACATCTTTTCCTCTGCCAATGTCTTTGAGAGTTCTACCTAACTTACCTTCCAGCAAGTTTAGTGTTTCTGTCTTAATATTTATATCTTTAATCCACTTTGATTTTAGTTTAGTGAATGGTGAAAGACAGGGGTCTAGTTTTAATCTTGCCAGGTTGAAATCCAGTTTTTCCAGCACCATTTATTTATTTTTTGCATTAAGTTTATTGGTGCATTTAAGATAAATAATACAGTTACAGTCATCATTGGGGTCTTGTACCTTTATATGTTATATCTTTGTTCTTATTTTTCCCCATTCCCTACCCTCCCCCAACACAATTTATTGAAGAGGCTATCTTTCCTTTACTGAGAATGGTTCACTCCTTTGTCAAAGATGAGGGAGCTAGATGATGCCTGGAGTTGTTTCTGCATCTTCTGATATAGTCCTGGGGTCTGTTTCTTTGCCAGTACCATGCTGTGTTTATCACAGTGGCTTTGTAGTATAATTTCAAGTTGGGGATTGTATACCCATTGTCATGTCTCTGTTGCCTAGAATGACTTTTGCTATTCTAGGTCTTTTATGGCTCCAAAAGAATTTTTGGATTGTTTTTTCTAATTCTGTGAAATATACTGTTGGGATTTCAATTGGGATTGCATTGAATCTGTATAGCAGTTTTGGAAGTTTGGCCATTTTCACTATGTTGATTCTTCCTACCCAGGAGCAAGGGATGTCTTTCCATTTTCTTATATTCTCTTCAGTCTCTTTTTTCAGAGTGCTGTAGTTTTCAGTGTAGAGGTCTTCTGCTTTCGTTGTTTGATTCCTAGATATTTCATTTTTTTGGATTCTATTGTGAAAGGAATTTTTTCCCTAATTTCTTTCTCAGTACATCTGTTATTTGTGTACAGGAAGGCCTTTGAGTTTTGACCTTGTATCCAACTACTCTGCTGAATCTGTCAATTAAGTCTAGAAGTCTTTTGGCAGAGTTTTTTTTGGGGGGTCTTCTATGTAGAGTATCATATCATCGACAAATAATCACAGTTTAACTTCTTTTTTAATCTTTATTGCTTTTATTCCTTTCTCTTGTCTAATTGCTGTGGCTAATGTTTCCAGGAGTATATTGAACAGGAATCATGATAGTGGACATCCTTGTCTTGTTCCTGATTTTAGCGTGAAGATTTTGAGATAAAACACATTTCTTTTTATTTATTTGCTTGCTAAGAAGTATTGTAGGTGCAGACAAAGTCAGTCGGAGGTGAAACTGGTATTGAGATGTGGCATTGGAGATGTTACTTATATCTGATAGCTATTATCCATTGGTGGCTGCTGCTGTCTACATAATTCTGGGTGACCATTTCTTGATTTTAAACTCTCCATATTGCTCCCTACTGAGACACCCTACACTTCACCCCTCCCTCTCAGAGAATGTTTCATTTTTTCATTTGGTCCAGCTTAAAACTTCACGTCCTCATGATGTCTTTCTTAGTTCTTTCTGATCATTGTTACGGACTCCGAAGTCACTTATATATGACACACATAAAAATGTTTTTATTATTTATGCATGTCCTTGACAGTTTTCTTTATATAATTTCAATACAGCTTAAGGAATAAAATTTGCATGAGGTGGATCTCAGTTAGCTGTAATGCTGACAACAACTGGGGACCATTCCTGTTGCCAATGGCAAGCTCCTTGGAGCCCTGTTCTTTCGCCTTGTGGTGCTTTATTTATCACTGTGTTCTTTTGTTCTCTTGTCTACCTTTTGAGAGTGTGAACTTTGATAGAAGCAACATTGCAAAATAAAGGTCAAAAATAATAGAGAAAAAACAGTTCCTAAATATGTGGCTTAAAGATCAAAGGGGGAAGATTTTACATCTGCTTTGACCTGCTTTAACCAACTAATTTATTATTTTTTAACTTGCTACAACAGCAAAAACTTAGGGAATATTTTGGTATAAAAGACTATGTTGGACCGGGGATTTAGCTCAGTGGTGCTGCCTGCCTCGCAAGCACAAGGACCCAAGTTTGATCCTCGGTACAAAAAAAGAAAAGATTATGTTAATGAAATTCCTGCAGAGGAAACAATTTTGTAATGTGCGTTTGAAGTCTAAGCACCCCTCCTCCTGGTGCTCTTTGTTGTCCCAGGCACTGAACACAGGGCCTTTGCTCTGAGATATATCTCCATACCTTTTCTTATTTTTTATTTTGAGATAGACCCTCACTAAATCACTAAGATGCCTAGGCTAGGCTCGAATTTGTGATCTTCCTGCCTCAACCTCTCAAAGACCTGTGATTACAGATGTGCTGCACCACACCGAGCTCCCCTTTCTCTTTAACAGTTTTTTTTACAAAGTTTTTGCCATGTTAGGGTTTCTTAGGACCTTATTGTGTGTGTGTGTGTGTGTGTGTGTGTGTGTGTGTGTGTGTGTGTGTGTGTTTGCTTGAAAGTGCATTATAACAGAAAAGACCTTTTACCACTATGCCGAAATATTTGTGTAACGGCTGTAATATTATTTATACAATGAAATAAAAAAGTCCTCGAAGGATAGTAACTTGTTGACTACTTCATTGGATTTAATTTGTACCTAATGGTTTTGGGCAAATGACAGGAGGAAGCAGGAGAGAAAGGGAGGGAAAGAATTCTAGTATCAAATGTTGACTGCTTAAAGTCCACCTGGTATTTTAGGTAAATTCACTGACAGAGGAAACCTTCTTCATACGTGTAATTAAAAAGATTGTACAGACCTGTGCATCTGCAACAAGATACCTTACAGCAGTTCATGTGGACTTACAGAATTTGAGAGCACACAGAGGATAACTTCCTGTAGAGAGAACCAGCGCAAGCACGTTCAAGTGAATTTTCACAAAATCCAAATTCAAAGGCTAAGTTTTCCAACGTGATGCAGTTACTGTGAACTAAGTCAGTTTATCAGGAAGGCATCATTTCATCATTTGTTTTACCTGATTTCATAAATGATGGTATTGTTCCTACTTGAATCTTGATGCAATAAAAAGAAGCTCTAAAGCTGACGAGCTGCTGCTGCAGGCTAAATTACTGAACACTGCTAGATTAACTTTAGATATTTGTAAAATGGGAAAACCAGTATTTCATAAGCTAATGCATGTGAGAAGACCCAGCGCTATGTCTGGCACATAACTAGCAGCCAACAGCCCTGGTTAACTGGGTAACAAGCTGAGTCCTTTATTCAGAGAGCTTCCCTTACATTGCATCTGATAATCGATGACTGGATGCAAACTAAAGGCGGAATTGCACGGTAGTGGTGCAGCCTGCAAACCTTCACCTTCCCCCACGACGGCAGTGGCGAACCTGAGGCACCCATGCTGTAGCGGGCTGTTTGTGTCACTGACGGCACTAAAAGGTCCCCATCACTGCCCTATAGCCGTGGGAAAGGTAAAATTTCTGCACCGCAGTGTCATTGCTTATAAGAGAGAGATGATAAGACTTCCTTTGTGGGGAGGATTAAATCACTTGGCATACAGAAAGGATTGAGAACAGTGTTCGGCGATGGCAGATACTCAGTAAATTTCAGTGACTATTGAATTACATACAAAGAACTATGCTAGGAGATGTAGAGGACAATAATTCTCAAAGATAAATATGGTTCAGCTCTTGGAGAGGTTTACAATATTGCATATGGTGGGAGGGAGGGGAGCTAGCCTGCATTCTGTATGGGCCAGTGCTAAGAATTGCATGCAAGATCTCTCTTACCTGATTTCCAAAGCACCTTATCCTCTTCTATACCTACATTTTCCAGTGTGCCTCCATTCCTTGAAAACAAGAACCCAGTCACATTTTATGTTTTAGAGTTGTTATTCCCCACAATGCCTAGTGTAGTAATTTGGAGTTAGAAGCCTTTGAGAGTTGGATATGAGCAGGAGGATAAGATGGGCTATTCTAGTCCATTCTGTGCTTAAGGAGCAAATCTGTGGTTGCTGGCAGTGCATAGAGGACCTGAGAATTTGGAGCAAAGAGCAGTTAGAACTTACCGTAATTGTCTCAGCAGCTCAGACATTGTTTGTTGTGTTTCTAATATTTTCCTCTTGCTAATAGAACCCTGAGTCTGTCCATATATTTTGCAGCATGAGATCCACCAGGGATGGTGGATTCCCTGGTTTCTGGAGTGAACCACGATTGGTTTAGGGAATAGCCCTAAGCCCTACTTATGTTCAAGGACATGTTAGGACATCTTGGTGGTTTGACTCCTAGTTAGTTTCCCAGGCCCTATTTAGGGAGGTGCTGCTTTTAAGGTTTGGTGTCATTAGCCACATATAGTGCCTCCTGCATTAGCAGTTGTCCTGTGATTATGAGGGGCCTCAGCCTGGCATAAGGAGCTGAGATGTTGCTTACCTACCTGTGGGTAAATATTACTGTCAGAATGAGGCAGAGCTCATCAGCATTCTTTTCATATCATTTACTTTTAATAGATGTAAGTATTCAGAAATGTTTATTTGAATAAGTACAGGGGATTGAAAAATGTTTTAACAGTTTCATTTCTCTGAATAATTGCTCTGTTATAAAAATTTATCTCTATCAGCTGATGTTAGGTTCCCCTTTAATTTTCATGAAAGCAAAGAATGAAATATTATGTAAATGGAGCAATACAGCTTTATAATGTAGTCCAGAAGGTCAATCATTTTTTTCAACCTGGAACCGACATTTCTAATTGTTGCTTTGTCTTGGTGTACAAAATATTTAATGCCTGAAGTCTATGTATCATTGCAAATTCTGATTGATAAGGAAAATGTCTTATGAAGAGAGTTTGTGAAGAAAGAAATTATGGTGGAACAGAAGACCCAGGATTATAGCTATGTCCCAAGGCAGATATGTTTTAGGAAAAGAGGCCTAAAAATGTGGGAATTAAGGATGTGGACATAATCCCATAGGACAAAGCATGTTCTCATACTCCTTGGGATGTGTTGGTGTACCTCAGGATGATAAAGTACCAGCGTGAGGATTGCTATTTCAGATCACCTTTTATATATTTTTTCTGTTATTTGAAGCTATCAGCAGTTGATAAACATGGTTTAGTGATATATAATAAAAATCAGGTTAACTGATGTTTCTGTTTCTTTTGTCTTATTTAAATGGCCCTCCCATTTTGTTAAACCTGTAGTACTCCACTTTCATAATCCAACTCCAGGGTCTGTGTCTCTGGGAAGCTTTTCCTGCCTCCTCCACACGCATGTGCTCCAGAGTTTTCTGGTCTTCTGTGCCTATCCCACATGGTGCTATGCGCTTTTATTTCCTGGATTTGACCATGAGATCCTGCTGAGCTGAGATTAAGAGATGTTGAAAGAGGAGTGAAGGGGAGGAATAAATATAGATGATACTGTGGGAGCTGAATAAACAAAAGACTTGATGATTGATAGTGGTAATTATGGGAAAATGAGGAAACTCGGAAGGCGTTGTGATAGGCGAGTTGGGAGCTGCTGGAACCCATTACAGTGCGTCCTTGTGGACACACGGGCATTATCCCCCCGCCTGCCTTGCAGCTGGTGTGATGCTGTGATTGAGCCTCTGTCCATGGAGTGTGAGCGGGCTGCAGTGCACTGCTCCCAAAGCCGGCCCCACATTCTCATGTGCAAAGCACCAGGCATCTCTCTCTTTTGCAGATTCTGGCAAAGAGCACAGCAGCCATGGAAGCTCCAAAAACAGTGTGGCTTGGGCACAGGACTCAGGGTCACTGCTTGGAGGTGACTACAGCTGAGAGTTTATACTAACCCTACTCTAACAAGCCCTCCAAATTTTAGGGATTTCTTATTTCTCCATTTCTTCCATTTTTCAAATGAAAATGTGTGTTATGGTTGTCTTGTCCCTGTTCTACCATGTATATTAGATGTAAGGAAATGAGAGAGAGAGAGAGAGAGAGTGTGTGTGTGTGTGTGTGTGAGAGAGAGAGAGAGAGAGAACTGAGGAAGTTAAACAACTTGTATTTTTGTTATTAATAAACCATGAAAGACAGTTTTAATACTTGATGGAAAAGAATGTGCATAATCCAGAGACCCTGGACTTGAGATGATTCAGATTCATGATTAGCTGCCAGTTGGGAAATTAAATATTTGCTTATGAGCATCATTTATAATTAAGCAGTATTTAATTGAATACAGTTTATAATTTACTTGGCAGATAGGGAGAAAAAACAATGCATGCCTTTATTTAGCATTATTTTACATTTATGTATCATCTGCCTCATTTGTGTGTGAGCTTTCTAATAGGCTGAGAGGCTGGCACACTGTCTGAAAAGTAGTGCATGCTAAATAATATCTTTTGCAATGACAGTGAACAGACAAAGTCATAGAAACTTAAGGCAAAAAGGTTTCCCGTGAATTTGTGTACGTTAATTGCCATCTGCTTTTGTTAGTCTTGCTTTCTCCGGCTCTGATGCTGACTCATTCGTGGATTTTTATTCTTTATTCCCGTACTAGTGGTCAGTGGTCCCTTCCTTTACTTTAAAGTAATATGCAATGAAATTTTGAAAGCAATTCCAGGAATAGAAGGATGTGCAATTCTAGTAAGAATATGCATCGGCTTGGCAGTACTATTTACAGGACTGTTCTTTGCTGCGATTGTTTGGTTGAATAGTCAGAGAAGTACAGTACAGTCATTCACACGGTGCTATTTCAGTAGGGTTTTGAAACTCTGCACAAGTGAAGATATTTTCATTTTAAGTAAAGTTCAGTTCCTTCATGCTTCCCACCGTCTAAATCCAAAACGAAGCCAAACCCCTGCTTTCTCTTGCTTTTACATTTTCTTGCAGTGATTCTGACATACTAACCAATACGCTGTTAGACTGTCAGTAGAAATTGCTCGTTTATTTATCTATCCTTTAAGGACTGGGAATATAAAAGACGAATAAGACAGAGTCCTTACTATTGAATCCATTTATAATTTTTCCTTATAGTTCAAATTCAGTTTAATTTTTAAGGTTTTTTTTTTTTTGTAAAAGGAATCTTAATAGAATTAAAAGACTGAAGCCCATTGGTTTGCCATTGGACAGATAATACTCGGCATAGGTTTGATTGAACCCAGATACAGTGACCCCAGTGAGGTAGCAGTGGAAACCTCTACAAAGCAGAAAGAATCCACAGACATTTCCTTGCCTTCCAGTATCATTGGATGGGGCTTCTATTTGTGCCATCAAAAACAACTAAAAATACTGAGGGAAGTGTTTAAAAATCATACTTTCAAGTATATCAGTGATCTGGTTAGCAGAAAAGGAAGTGACGGAGATAAAGACCAAGTAAGTCAGGGGTCCATTCAGGAAGGAAGGCCATGGACCTTGACCTTGCATCCCGTCATCTGGAGGGCTCAGTGTTTGCTAGAGTGGCAGTCTGGTTCTGTCCAGGTGGAAAGTGTCCTTTTGCAAAGCTGCTGTCTAGGTGATAGCAAAACCGAGCGCAGTTTTCTACCATAGCAATTTTTTAAAAAAATGCAAACGATTTAAGAGTAACCTTTATTTATTTTTTTGGTTTTACTTTAATTTTTTTAAAAATTGGTACATATTTTCCATACGCATTGATTGCATTCATCGTGAATTTGTATCTGTATATAATGTACCTGAATTCCGTTTTTCCCAGTCCCTTTCCCTCCCTGCAACTCTTCTTCCCCTTCCATTTAGAAGAACTTTATTTCCGTTTTTTACCTTTTGTTCTCGTTTCTCCTTGTCCCTTCCGTCCCTTCCCCCTCCCCTCTCCCTCGTTCCCCTTCCCACTGAACACCTTCTACTTTCCACTGTCTGTGCTCCACTGTGCTCCTCTTTACCCTTTGGGTTTCTCACACAACAGAAACAATGCTCTACCTAAACTCATGTGTCTGATTTATTTCACGCAAGATTTCAGTCCGCTTAGGACTCTCGGATTGAAGGTATGATCCCTAGCCCAGCAGCACCTGATTCCACTGTCTCACGTTTATCCGAGTTTCATTTTTTTGTTTATACAATGGAGAAACCATTTCTATCTATTTCATGGGGCTTTAGGAGACTCGAAGATAATTTGTGTAATGCACACTTCTGTACAAAGGTTAGAGATCATTTTTCCTATATTTTAAAAGTCTGGATGAATCACCATGAACGATGGCTAAAGTTGCTGCCTGCTGTGGGTGTTGATAAAATTCTCATACAACTTCCTCTGGAGGCTGTGTTGGTCAAATGCAGGTTCCCATTGCATTTTCATACCCTGCGCCCCGACCCTGGGCGGGAAGGAGCCCCACATGGAAACTCTGGCCTCGGGAGTTAGATCAGAGCTAAGGAGATCAGACCTTGGCAATCACTGTTTCCCTCTGAACTTTGGTTTAATCGTGTAAAACGAGCCAGTTTCTTGTTGGGTATGTAGAACTTACAGTTTATGAATCGAAGTGACGTTTCTCAAAGTGTGGTCCACGGGAACGTCAGCTTCATTAGAAGGGTCCAGAAAACCTGTGACAGATGCAGGGAAATTTCTAGGCCTCATCCCAGATTTAATGCTTCAGAGTGTGCTGTGGTAGGGTCCCAATATCTGCATTTTAAGCAAGCACGGGAAAGAAATATTTTAAGTCCTGTGATTTTTTTTCTTCAGCTCCAGCTGTAAAATATAATTGGAAGTGGCCTTAATGAGTAATCGAACCAGGAGGCTTGAAAGGAACATGAATAATTTGGACACTGGCTCCTGCAGAGGCAAAACCCTGGCTGTCCACTATCTTGTTAGTCGGACTTGGAGAAGATTAGTGGATTTTTACATGCTCATTAGAAAATTGTACTTTTTCTATATGATGTTGTCATAAAATTGATCTTTTTTGCTCTAAAATCTTTTACTAACAAGAGTTAAAAGTCTTTCTATAACAATGAAAGGTTTCTTTTGATAGCTTCTAGGACTATTGACTTGTTACGTTGGAAAAAAAGTTGGAAAAATATTCACTCAAACCATACAGTTTACCTCGAGGATGAAAACCCTGTCTACCCAGATCCACACTGGCCTTGCCCTTGCCCTTGCTGTCCCCTGCCTCTGCCAGAGAAGGCCTCTCCTTTTCTTCCTCTTGCTCTCAGGGAAATCTCTGCTTCCTCACTGACTAACACTTGCATTCATCCTTCACCCTAACTGTTTCAGTGGTGAGTGAGGCAGAAGGAGCATCTCCCCGTGCTCTGCCCTGCTGGTCACACGCTCCTCCACGTAACCCGCTTTTCCCTGAATTCTGATCCTGTTGGTCCAGAGCGACAGGGAAGGGGACACGAGGTCAGGACAATGATCTCTAGCCACTGTGGTCTCTTTGGTGTCCTCAACCTTTCGGTTAGGTCAAATTACCTATTCCAGGTGCCTCTTGAAAACCATGTTTGCTGAGGAAATGGCATGTTCACTAAAACTCTAGATGACGTGGAAAGTGTGATTTCACCCACTACCTTGGGTTCCTGAATTCACCATCTCTGGCCTTATGGAACTAATTATAAAGCTGCATTTGTATACCTGGGCTTCACATATTCTTTGGCTTAGATCCTTGATGAATTGCTGAATTTGTTAATCATAAAAAATAATATAAAATACATGTAAATATAGATATTGACTCATTAAGTCAACCACCATTTATTTAATTTTCATATATTCTAAGCTGAATAATAAGTGCTAGTGATATAAGACTAATCCTGCTTTGACCCTTAGTTATATTAGGATTCTTTTTCCACACATCTCTGAATGGGGAGAAGTGCTATAAAAAGCAGGAAGGAGTAATCAAGGTAAGTGAATGGGCCCAGCAAGGGATTGATTCTGTTGCTTGGGTGAAAATGAAGAGTGTTTTTCGTTGAGAGCATCCAGTAGAACTTGCATCTTTTCTTAGTGTTGATGGGAAACCTGTATGGAGGTGAATAGAAGAAAGAGATCAGCTGTGCATCCATCTCTGGACAGTTTCAGCAAGTGGCTTTGGAAGGGAGATTAACAGAAAATAATGAGTATTTCCCAAGTATCTGAAGAAAGACGTTTAGATATTTGGAAGTGAACAGGAAATCATATAATCTCTAGGATACCGCCTTCATTTTTCTGATGGTCACTCCTGATCTCTCCTTGGCTGTTTAAAGCTCACTAAAACTTAGCATACACAATTGAAGAATTCTTCACTTCTCCCAGTCTCAAGTTCCTTCTCGGTAAAGGACCTCACCGTTCGCTCAGTTGTTGGGCCGAAGCTGCCTGCAGTCCCCTCGCACCCTTGGTTGAAAACACCCCACATCTGACCCCTGTTCCCATGCCCACTCCTACCACATCCAAACCACACCACATTCTGCTTGGAGAGCCCCTAATTGCTTCTCTTTGTGGTTTTTCCTCAGTTGACTCTCTCTGAGCAACATGCAAAGTGTTCTTTTATAGCAGTTCATACAGATTACATATGTGCTATTTACAGTTCTCAGTGGTTTGGTTTCTGGTTACACTTACAATAAAGTAGGTTAGTACTGTCGCTAATATTACTAGCGCTGTCGTGCACGGCCTTGCTCCTTGCTGCCTCTTCACTCTCCATGCCCGGTGATCCCCTTACCCACGTGGGCCCTGCTGGTCCTGAACACGTCCCGCACACTCCCCACCCGAGGTGTCTGCACCTGTTCCCTCCAGGCCCGGGATGCTCTCCCTCCCAGCCTGTAGACCTTCTTCTCCCTGATGCCTGCCATAGCTACCAGCTGACTCTCCCTTCCATTCCCTTCCTTAGCGTTCTCTACGGTATTTCCCACTTTCTGAAATTGTTCTTTATCATTTGCTCGCTTGTTTTCTGTCTCCCGTACATTGGATGCTGGCTCCGTAAGAGTTGGAATTTTCTCTGTGCTGCTCTCTACCTACCCTAACTGAACAGACCAGGGCATGTGACACGTTCTCAGCCATATTTACTGGGTGAATCCACACTGGTAATGGGAGGGTAATGCATATTATCATGAAAATAGAGGGGTTGCCATTATCACGATGTATTCATAAACAAAGTTGTGTACTTCAGTTTTCTTTCTACAGAACCTAAGCATATATGAAACATACTTCAGGAAGTATAGAGAAAATGTGGAATAAAGAGAATATATTTTCCCTTGCTGTATTTTATTTTTTTATTTTTTTGGTACCAGAGATTGAACTCGGGACCTTGCACTTGGGAGGCAGGTGTTGAAACCACTGAGCTAAATCCCTGGACCCTCCTTGTTGTATTTTAAATAATTAAATATTTAAATAATAATTTTCTGGATCATTCAACCACAAAATAGGGGATTAATATGGAAGATATTTCATATTTTTTTTCTGGCAAGACAATTATTTACTAACCTGAAGTTATTAACTTTTCTCTTCAGGGGTTGTAAATCATCAAAAACACCTACATAAATCTAATGAAATTGGAAGTATTGGGCCTGGTGGGCATTATCCAGTGGGTGTGGAAAGGATTCTGTGGGTTTCAGGGTTTTATTTGGATTTCTAGCTGTGGGGAGAAGAAAAAAAATCTAAGAGACTAAAAGTCTGTGCAGTTTGTTCTTGAAGAGATGAAGAGAAGACAAATTCCAGGGAGAAATCTCCAGCTCGCGTATTTGACAGGGAGGTAGTCTGCTTGGAGGACGTGCGCTGCGGGGAGATTAGTGATTGCACTGAGGATTTGAATTCATTGCTTCTCAGGGATTGTTGAGGAATACGGGCACAATGGAAGGTATGCTGTGGGAGGCTGATCATGGCAGCAGGACTGGAGAAGAAAATGCCTTTGGGTGTGGGAGTAGACCAGCAGATGAATAATGCGGGTAGAAATAGCAGAGAGGAAAGACCTGCAAAACATTGTAAAGGCAGAAGTTAAGAATTGAAAAACTGACTTGATGTGGAGAAGAAAAATAAGTCCAGTGTTAGAAGTGCTGAAATTGAGACCTAATAAGGACCCCTGAGTGGGTAACTTACCCAGTGGTAAGTTGGAAATATTGCACATAATGAGAACTTGGTGGAAAATTCAAATGAAAGAACTTGGTGGGATGGAGTGGGGTGGATGGGGTGACTTGAGTGTATGTGGGACATTAAATCTGCATCCTTGGGGCATCACATTCACCGTAACAACTCTTCAAGTTGCTCCTTTGAATTCCACCCACCTCCCTAGATGGAAACAGTCTCATGCCACCTTCTCTCCCTTCACGAAGGCCAGCTGAGGCTTTCGTCTGGAAGAGCAAGCAAATAAATCTCTAAGCTGCTGCGTAGTCAGTGGAGGAGAAATCCCTTCAAATGCAAAGGTGTGCAGAACCTTTACATTTTGGTCTGCTCCTTTTTATGACTGCCATGATAATTGCACTGTTTTAAAGGGGCCCAGCAGAGCAAAAACACAAGTGACTAAAGTAGCTCAAAAACCCTCTCCTGCAGGGCACAGACAACACAGTCACAACCTACATGTACATCCAAAGAGACAAGAAACACAATTAAATCATGATGTTGCTACCATCAAAAGGATCGCTTACTGTCCACTTCGTATCCTCTGGACACCATTACTTTGTGGTGAAGCAAACTGGACTGAGAGAGGGTGATTTGCTTCAGGTCACAGAACCTGCAGGAGATGTGACTCTCAGTAGGTTTCTCTCAGAACAGTGGTTCCATGTACAGTGGGCTTTTTGTTATTTTATGATGAAAACAATTGTTGGGTTAGGTAAGTAAAGCAAGAAATCACATGCAGTGTGCTTATACTTATTTCTGAGTTGTTAATATATTGAAGAAAAACACACAAATACACTAGAGTTGAATAATTAGTTGTGTAAATCAGAGAGAGAGAAATGAAGGCCCTGTATTTTATATTAAAGTATTTTATAACCCTATATTAATATGATATTATTCAGAGTAAAATGGGATTTTCAAAGCATTGATAGTGGAACAAGCCTTTCAAAGATGGATTTTCCCTTTGCTTCTGAAGATGGACTGGCACCTAATGTACTTTGTCTTTGTTGTTCCGGATAGCACTGAGGATAATGGGCAGTTCTCTGAAGATTGGATATTTCAGTTCAAATGGAGAGTTGCTCAGCAATTTGACAGTTCTATCTGAGAAGTTGGAGTGAAATTCTAGGAAGGACAAACATTATATGAAAGAAACCAGTTCTGCCTCTTTCTGCAAGGCAGCACGAGACAGTCACAGTCCTCGAAATGGGGGATAAACTTCCACCTCCTCCTTGCCTTTTGGTGAAAGTGCCCCAGGAGTTGTGGGGCTTTTCTACACCAGGAAGACTTTTCTGGGTCAACCCTGCTGTTTATTTCTCCAGTGATCAAAACTGGGTTTTTTTAAAAAAATTGAATTATGTAAGTATGACCTTGAAATATTTGGATATTATTCAATTTTGAGTCTCCTTTAAAAATGAGAGCATGAGGGCTGGGGATGTAGCTCATGGTTCTGTGGCCTGCCTTGCAAGCACAAGGACCCGAGTTCGATCCCCAGTACACCCCCACCAAAAATAAAAGAAAAAACAAAAAAGAAAAATGAGAGCATTAAACAATACAGAAATCTTAGTGTTCCCATATAACTTCCTAGTTGTATTTATTAATAACCTTAAGGAGTTTTTGTTGGAGTTTAGGTGTGAGATTTTTATTTTTAATCTTTTTTTCTTGCCAAATCACTTATATACTTAAATATTCACAAATGTATACCATCTCTAGAGAGAAGTACAATAGATAATCATTTTTAAATGATAGAGTTGTCTCCCCTTCGTGAGTTTCATAGTCCTCACGGAAGTGCATACCACCGTCATGACCTAACCCAGAACACGCTCATCATCGCAGAGAGAAACTGTGTCGCCATCACGTCAGCTCCCTTCCCCTCTCCAGCTTCTGCACACACCAGTCTTTCTGCTTTTAAAGATTTGCCTCTTCTGAACGTACCCGGGGCTACATAACGCTGGCCTTCTGTTTCCCGCTTCCTGCCCTTAGCGTGTTTTCACAGTTCATCCAAGTCACCGCTGTACCAGATGGACAGATACTATTCCATTGTGTGGATTGTGTTCTCAGTTCATCAGGTGGTGGACATATGAGTCATTTCCACATTTTTCTATTATAACGCTGCCATGAACACTCAGATACAATTTTTTGCTTTGATATATTTTTCCTTTTCTTTTGGGTACATACCAGGAATGGATTGCTTTTTAATGGTACTCTTCATTTTTGGCATGAGTGCTTTGCAGACTGCAGGTATTTTATTTCTAAAATGAACATATGTTGTTCCATTTTCTTAGTAGTGAAATCAATTTCCTTGAAATCCATTTCCATGGACTTTAGTTCTTCTGTATCAAATCAAGATAAGTGCTTTATAATGGACATGAATTAAGTCAATATGTGGGAAATACTCAAGTGTGTTGTTTTGTATAAGCAAAAAGACAGGGGAAAAATCTAATTGGGCCAGGACATCAGTACATTGCAGCTGCCATTTCTTTATCACAACTTTCTTCACCACGCTGTCCAGATTGATCTCAAACCCCTGGGCTTAGGTAACCCTCCTGCTGCAGTTCCCTGCCCAGGCTGAGGTTACAGGCCCGGGCCACCATTCCTGGCTGTTAGCCTCCTTTGTCACAGTACTTCCTGCTCATTGCTGGGGCTGGTAGAGAACACAAACCAATGCATGGTCAGTAATAATAAGCTGCTCACTGCCATTTGAATTACTCTCAAGTGCCAGGCTCTTCATTAATTGGGTAATATTATTTCCACTTTGCAGATAAGGCAGCTGAGACACAGAGAAATTATTGAGCCCCACGTTGCTTAGCTAAGGTAAGGCCAGGGTTCAAATCCCGACCCAATAAACTGTAGTGCTTAGAAGCAAGGACTCGGTGCCACATAGACCTGGATTTTATTCCTGGCCCTGCCATGGACTAGCTGAGCTCTCAGGCAAGTTTCTTTGATTCATGAAGTCTCAGTTTCCCTGTCTGTAAAATGAAAAGGCCACCATTTAACGCAGAGGGAGGAAGAGAGGCGGTGTGTGAGGTAGGTGACTGTTCTGTCTGCTGGGTGAATCGTCCAGTGGTGTCTCACACTGAGCCTGTGCCCGAACACCGTGCCACAGCATCTGGCCTCCCAGCGGCTTCATAAAGTACAAGAAGCTGTGACTGAGGGAAGCAGGAGGGGTTGCCATAGGGACTCAATCTGGGGGAGAAATGAACGCTGCAGTCGCGCGGCTCGGGTTTTCTCCTTCCTCTTTGGGGTCTGCTGAGGCCACTCCAGAGCTGCGGTGCTGTGGTGCTGTCCCTATCACTGCGGAGGAGGAGGGCGGGTTCTAAGTTCACATTTCCTTTAGATCTGGAGGAGCCGGGACACAGGGTTACCAGATCAAAGATTTTTATCGTTGGATCTGGTGTCCCCAGCGGGGAGAGATGACCCGGAGTTAATCCTGAGAATCCTTTTATCCTTTCAATCTTTTAACTGCAAAGAAAGCACCAAAGCCCCCATGTCTTTCCCTCTCTGTCTTCCGGTGGCTTCGTACCTGCAGACTCGGAATCTGAGTCCCTTCCTGTGCAGAGACACTGCCTGTCCCACTCCATTAGTCAGGAGCCTGCTCTTAGCTCATAACCTCGGTGCGTATCTCACAGGGAAAGACGGGTCTCCGGCGGGGACTCTGGGGTTTGCAGCACCCGTTCTCCCAGTGCTCCCTTCTCAGCTCTGCGATCTGATCCTTGTTCCAGCAGTGAAAACATCGCTGCGCGTAAGGCCGGCCCTCTGGCTCCCGCTTCCGACCCCTGGGAAGGATTCGGTTCCTGTAGACCAGCTCCTCTCTTGTCTTATCAAACTTTTCCTCTTTCAAGTATGCCTGGTGTCTCCATCACTTTCTCATCACGGAGACACAATACCTGCCACCCACAACGCCAAGGAGGAGTGTTTTATTTTGGCTTCTGTTTCGGTGCAGGCTGGACTGCTCCCAAGAAGAAACAGCGTGGCGGAGGGGACAGGGTAGAGGGAGCTTCCTGTCATGGTGGCCGGGAAACAGAGCTGGGGAAGCCTGGGAGAGAGAGGAACCCTTCCAGGATGCACCCCAGTGAGCCCTCCTCGGACCAGAGCCCGCC
>NW_022900950.1:78986739-78990162 GCF_012274545.1 Fukomys damarensis | reverse complement strand
CCAGAGCCCGCCTCCTAACAGCAAAGCCCCCCCCCCCCCCATAATCCTGTCCTCTTCCAAAGTCCCACCCCAGGCAGGAGGACTTGGGGATAGCTAGATATCAACCATAAGACTTGCATGCAGGGTCAGGGATTAAAAAAAACAAAAACAAAAACAAAAACTTGCATGCAGTCTTTGAAACACCCCACTTGAACTGAGGCCCTATCTAGCTACCACCTCATTTCCCTGATTTCCACTTTCACTTTTTCCCAGAAAGGAGTGACTAATCTGCAACCTGAGCTAGGCCAGTGTGTCTTAAGCCTGGGTGTACGTTAGACTCACCCTGTCTTTTCAAAAATTTCCAGTCTCTGTGTGTACCCTAAGACTATTGCATGTACAGCTAAGACTGACTGACATCATCCATCAGAATGGAAACTTTGTGGAGAGAGTTGTGTCAGCTCTTTACATGTGGTCCTAAGTGTAGACTAGAGCTCCAGGAATTATAGTTGCTTCCTAAATATTCATGGAACAAAACAGTTATTTTGAGGTGATGTTTATAGCTGGAGGCAAGGGAATGTGGAGGAAAAGGGGAAAATTCTCCTGTCATCTGGAGTGGAGTGCCAGGTAGCTGTCTGGTCTTCTGCCATTTCTCCTACTTGGTGTGTTTTGAGGATTGCCTGTCAGGACACTGCACTTTTCTAGCCTGGCCTAAAGATAGTGGAGAGAAGAGTTTAGCAAAGGAGATGTCGTTCAGCATCTTGGTGCCTACCTATGTAGAAAATTGACTACTAGATTATCTAGTCAATTATCTTTGTATTTCATTAGTTAAGTTTTTTGTTGTTGCTTTACACATGTATTCAGCACATATAAAATCAAAGAGGAAATCATTTACTTTTTTTTCATAAAAACAGTTTTCACTGGTTAAAACTGAATTAAAATCATTTATGTATAAGGAGAACAAATCTAAATTACTTCCACTTTGAAAAACACAAAACCAGCTTATTTCTATCCATTCAAGTCACAGACCCGATTATTTTGACAATACTCTACTATTTAGTCTACAAGGTAGAAGAAACATCTCCTTAAAATAAGAAGACAGGGCAATGCAAAAAGTACATAGTGTTTAACATAAGGCATATTTCCGAAACGAAAATTCTAAGTAAGCTGTAATAAAATTACATTTGTTTTGGGTAAAGCAACAAGGCTGACAGTGTAAGAACATTAAGTAGTTGTAGGTAACCTCATGTAATTCTACACTACTGCTATTAGTAGCCTCCTCAGGAATTAAGGGCAATTTTTACAACACAGCGGTTTATCTTCTTGGAAGCGACACTAATTAACAGCAGTGGAGGGAAAATCATTCGTTGCTTCAAGCTCTCAAAGATGAATCATTTATGGGCCGGGGATTTACCTCAGTGGTTCTGCCGCCTGCCTTGCAAGTGCAAGGACCTGAGTTTGATCCCTAACCCCCCCAAAAAAATACTATCAAAGATGAATCAGTTATTGCACAGTAATAAATACCTCATAGAGGTCAATGTTGTCAGCAGCTAGTTTGAAGTTTGTTTATAAGTTTTATAAGCTAGTTTATAAGTTAGTTATGTCTAGAAATCTTCAAGTTTTTTTTTCAGCTTTAATTGAGTTTATTGGTACATTTTGGGGATACAGTACAGTTACATTCATTGTTGGGATCTTGTACCTCTACATGACAGGTCTTGGTTCTCATTTTTTCCCCTTGTCCCTGCCCTCCCTTCAACCCCTCCTCCCCTCCCCATCTACAAACACTTTATTTCCATCGTTTCATTATAATGTGAGAAATCTTTAAGTTTTTATAATTAATTCTCCATAGGAAATCAATTGGAAAAATATTGACAAATGAATAAATACTGGGCTTTTAAAATCACCACAGATTTGGTAGTTGAGAAAAGAAACAGCAAAGTGCCCAAGTTTCTATATATGTTTTTTGAAAAAGATAACTACAGAAAAATTACGCATTATACACAGTATATGGCAGCCCAACTCTGCCGTAAGCAGCTTGTGAAGAATAGATCACCCCACCAGTGTATATCACCAGTAACTCCAATGTTAACCAGCTAGCTTATTAGTTAATTTTTTAGGCAGTTTTTTTTTTTGTTTGTTTGTTGTATCAGGGATCAAACCCAGGACCTTGTGTGTGTGAGGCAGGAGCTGCACCACTGAGCTAAATCCCTGGCCCAGGCAGAGTTTTAACTTTTGTATGAGATACAGCTGCTGTACGATGGTCTCACTTTTAATTAGGCCGAGGCTTCATGACTTCTTCATACTTCTTACTCCACTTTCAGTGGGAGTCAATATTCTGAGACATCTGGGCACAGGGTGCCCAGTTCCAATTCTGCCCGTGCTTGTCTTCCTGCTCACTGCTAGAGATGGCTCAGGGCTGAGCGGTCCTTGAGGGTTTATCCTCTCAGTTCTTTTGGGTTAAATAAATATTAGGGGTCTACTCTTCACCAGGCACAGAGCTGGCCCAATGGTCGTGTCCTCTCTTGTTCACAACCTACTGGGAGCTTCTGGTGAGAAAGAGCACTTCAGTAAACGTACACAAACTCTGATAGGTGCTAGCATCCCTAATATCCACAGGCCGGAGGTGAGAATGAAGCCCAAATGGCTCAGGTGTACAGGTCTGACATGTACGCATGAGGTGGACTGGCGAACCCACGTTAAACTTGGTCAGCATACCTCCCGCCTGCTAACATGCCTGTCTGCCTAGGCTTGGATCTGGGAGTAGGAGACCGCCTGGGAGCCCCACACAGAAGCTCGGCGAAGAGAAGAAAGCTGCTGCTGTACTGCAGTCTGGCTCCTTCTCCTGTTCTCCACAGTCTGCGCCCTGTGAGAAATCCTGCAGGCACGTCTGCTTCTGGATATCCCGTGTGGACACCAGCAGCTGGCTCTGGCCGTCGTCCACCTAGGGGCCATGTTTGAGACCTCAAAGGATGCCTTGGGCCATCTGGACAGGGAACCCTGGGTCCAGGGTACCTGGGACAGTCAAGAGGGATGGTGGACCGAGTGCGCATCACCCTTTGGATCCGAAGATTATTCCAGGAGGACAAAGATCCAGGCCCCGGGGAACTGAGCACCTGAGACGGGTTCCCGGATGTGGGTCTCAGGGCTGCGGTCAGCACTGACTCTGAGCACAGTGGCCAGGTCACTTCTGCAGAAAACGAGAGAAGGCCCAAGAAGGCTTCAGGGAGAAAGTCAGATCTGAGCTCAGGTTTTGAAGAGGAGGTTGTACAGATGTTCAAACACAGTCTATTCTGAACTGTTGATCACTAGGGACAGTTGCAGAAAGGCAACATTGCATAACGAGTGTGAAGGGCCGGGGATTTAGCTCAGCAGTTCGGTGGCCTGCCTTGCAAGCACAAGGACCCGAGTTCAATCCCCGGTACCAAAAAAAAAAAAAAAAAAAAAAAA
>NW_022900950.1:78940096-78986492 GCF_012274545.1 Fukomys damarensis | reverse complement strand
AAAAAAAAAAAAAAAAAAAAAAAAAAAAAGAAGTACATATCGAGTGTGAGGAACTGCATATTCTTAGCAGCGGAGGGAGAGGTAGGAGGTGGCGTCTAAACGGTCGTGGGGTCTTGATGTTGAGGATGGTGTCTGTGTGGCTGAAGAGCCTGAGCTCAGTGTGTAGGCCACGAGAAACTGCGTTTTCCAAGTTTTTCTCCATTTTCAGCTCGCACTGTATCTCCTCAGCTCCTTCAGGTCCCAAGGCCTCTGCCATTGCAGTTTTATGCAGGCTTCCGTGTGACCTCAAGCACTCGGGAGCGCCCTCGATGACCCTTGGAGTCCCCGTTGGCAGCCGAAATGTCCCTGGTTCTGCCTGGTCCCTTTCACGGCTTGGGCTTGTGTTTCGTTTCCTTCTCCTCTCTTTCAATACCGCCCCTCCCCAGTTATTTTGAATTACTTGCCAATCACTTCATTTCATTAGGGCTGGTTAGCTTTACCAGGCTCCTTTCATGCTGTCTTGCTTGCCTGACTCTGTGATCTTTGCAGCCTTGACTGGTTTCTATGCATTTTCGGGGTGCCCACCTCTCTGCCTTGCACACCAGTGCTGGGGCTGTGGTTGGGCCTGGCCGCCATGGCTGAGACTCCGCTATGGAAGGCACAGTGTCTGCTGCTCAGGGGGCGGTGGGCAGGGCGTGGGTTCCTGGCCAGAGCTGGGTCTCCGTACGTGGGCTGCCTGGGGTGCAGGCCTGTGCCATCCGTGTGCTTTCTTCAGCCTTGGGAAGCCTGAGGTGTGGTCCTCCTGGACCTTGCAGGTCCCACACTGACACTTCATCTGTGGGTGTTTGGGGAGAGAGGCACAGGAAATTCTATTCCACCATCTTGGCTGCTGTTACTCTCCTGGAATTATTTTCTTCAGCAAGTGTAGAATGTTCTGTGGAGAAAAGTTCAGGGCTCTCAGTTTAAGCCGTTGACCAACTTGTCAATGACCTGCGGGGAGGCAGCCTACTGTAGTCTGAATTTCTCAAATTTCAATTTTTTGCTGTGGCATCATGTGGTAACATTTTGCAAGACTATTGTGTTATTATTGGTAATATTCAATATATATTTAAAATTGACCAACTTTTTTTTTTTTGGGGGGTTTTTTGAGATAGGGTCTCACTGTGTAGTTGAGACTGACCTGGAACTCACTATGTAGCCCAGGCTGGTCTTGAACTCACAGCGATCCTCCTGCCTCAGCCTCCTGAGTGCTTGGATTACAGGCATGCGCCACCATGCCCGGCTAAATTGACCAACATTTAAAAACTCAAATTAATTTTAAAATTTATTTATTTATTTTGGTCTTTGAGAAGGGGTTTCACTATGTAGTTCAGGATGGCCTTGAATTTATTATGTAGCCCAGGCTGGCCCAGAACTCTTGATGATCCTCCTGCCTCAGCCTCCTGAGTGCTGGGATTATAGGCATGTGCCACCATGCCCGGCTCAGATTTAGTTTTCAGAACATTTTGTATCATGCCTTGAAACGTTTTCTCATGTATGGTCAGTGGTATCCATAGCACACTGGAGGAAAAACTAACAATATGGGACATGGATTAACACTTGGGATGGTATTTTAGGTGTCCCATGAGTGTTCCTTTATCTTATGGAGCCTCCAACTCTTTGTCCCTGAAATGCAGATCCCGACTTGCAGGAGAGGCCAGTGAGTGTGAGGGTGGACAGAGCGCTGACCACACGGTCAAGCCAAGAGGAGTCACTTGACACATTCTTTTTCACTTACGATCACTTTTCTGACTGGGTCAGATGTCTCTGGCTACTAGTAAAGCACACTTTTACAACTGAGATACAATTTACACAGTGAAGTGTGTAGATCTTTAGTGTACACAGAAATTTCTTTTCATGTCTTCGTTTTGGACTTACTGTTTAGATGGCGGATCTGAATATCTGAACTCTGATGTTGACCAGCATTTGCTTTTCGGAGTGCCACACTTCTGTGAATCCCTATTCCTGCAAGGGCACCATGTGAATCTGAGTAAAGGGACTCAGTGCTTATAGCTGGGACTACTGCTTCTCTTCCTACTATTTATCACTGTGAAGATGGGGATTTTCTCCCTTGCACAGATTGTGATTTGCTGTTCCCATCTTGTCCAGGTGTGCACAGCAGCCTTGATCTGTGTGAATCACTCAGCAATCAGTAACCTGCAATTCAAAATCGGCAGCCTCTGAGGCAGACGGAGAGGTGTGAAACAGTGGCCCAAGGCTTGCTGATTCTGTGTGTCCACCACACCTCGCAAAAAATTCGCCACGTTGGGGCATTTTCCACAGCTGGATTTTGAGCCACCATCCACCAGGCAGGAATCAGGTGATCTGATAGTGGAACCATGGTACACAACACAGCAAGTTGTCTGCTCCTGTCAGTAGTGCTTATCGTCTGCCCACCACGAGCCTGGTCCTGGGAGTGCAGCCTTGGCTGCTCCTTGTTGACCACTGCAGCTCGTACCAACCTCTCCCTCTCTCTCCCTCACTGCCATGTGCTCAAGGACCCAACCTCCACCACCACGAACTCTCCTGCCATGCGTTGGCTTCCAGGAGGGCCGTGGACAATACCTGGAAACCCCATCACTTTGCCACTAATTTCTTTGGTGTATTTCTACACGTTCTACTCCTTAAGGGCCGTACAGCACTACGACCAAATCAACGAGTGTTTTAAGAAAGGAAATAAAGGAAATCCTTACTTAATATAAGGAAGAACCTTCTGGCAGTTGGAAATGTCTACCAGCAAGATGCTGTCTCCAGAGAGCAAGTATCTCCGCCGTGGTATTGTTGAAGCAGAAGCTGTACAACGGTCTGGGGGTAATAATGAAGCAGGGAATCAGAGCATTCAGAGGTGGGAAGTTGGTGTGGCTCAGCTCCAAGTCTTCTGACAGAGACCATAATTCCATGTATACCAAGGAACCAAGTACCAGGAAGGTCACTGGCTCAGGGGCGAAACAGTAAAATTGGAGATCTACAGACCTACAAGACTGAATAGCTAGTAAATAGGTTTAATAAAACCTAGCATTCTCCACAGACATACTAATAAGGCACAGGGTTGACCAATGCTGTATTGTTTATTTACTTTAAACATTTCAATATGGAGTATGGAGTCATATGACTATTGGTGTTAGTCATGTTAAACCACATCTGAATATTCCTGCTAATCCAATTGCATCAGCTAATGTTCATATCAGGAAGACCGTGTTCCGGAAGCAGCTTCAGTGATCTGGAAGGGCAGAGGACTTGTGACGATCACCCAGCCTGGGCCCAGACAGCCTCAGTTTGAATCCTGGCCCTGCTATTTACCAGATAGAACATGGGAAACTTGCCTGAATGTCAGTTTCTGCATAGGAAGATGGGGATGTCATTAGGGCCTACCTTGTGACCACTGGGGGTTAGTGGAATTAATACGTGCATAGCAGTATATGCATTTTTAAACAAAACCAATTCAACTGTAGATGTTTTACTTGACACTTTAAATGTCAAAAGTGGGTTGTCACTGATGAAACTACAGGTATGCAAATTGTGTGGGTGGTGAACCTAACAGAGACTTCCCACTCTGTACCCCTAAGCCAGTAGGATCAAGACTTTATCCTTATCATCCTGGCCTAGCCTAAGGGCCAGTGGATTCTGGTTCCCTGATGCCAACTGTGAGGAAACAGAATCCCGCTTTTGTATTACTAGTATTTTGTTCCGATTAGACATTTTGGGTGTGGTGGTAACTGGAACACTAAAAGCTCTGAAAGCTGGAATTTATGAAACTTGAAAGATTATGTGATTTTGTGTCCTTGCTTGCAATTATACATTTGTTTAATAAGTATATTTATGTGACTGGACTGGTCTGAGGCTTGCTCTTTTCCCTAGTGAGGTTGGAGAAGGCATGCTAACTCTCGACTACATTAAATTTTTAGATACTAGGATTATCTGAAAAATTTGGTCATCCTAAGAACTGTGTATGGCCAAATTGATTTGAGTTCAGTTCACAACCAAAGGGGAACGGAATGGGTCTGTTAAGGAGGAGTTGTACAGTGTGATCCACTAAGTCCAGTAACTCAGGATCTGAGGAATTTAGATTTAAACTGCACCTTGGAGAATAAATGAAACATAGGCTGTGGAGTAGGGAAGGTGAAAAAGAAAATAAGAGGTAGACTGGACTTCTGTGTTTAACAGGGAGCCGATAAAAACAGCTGGACAGGAGGGGTAACGTCAAACTGTGGAAGGCTTGGAAGTTAAGCAGGGTTTCCCTTCCTGGTGGGGTGGACCCAAGTACGTTCCTGAATGGGTCTTCTCAACACTTCATGGAAGTGGCCTTCTGCACACCACCAGCGTCCTTTCAGTTGCAAACCCCGCCCTCTTTCTGCGGCCCTGAGCTCTGCTCTTCCCCTTTGGATGTCGTCAGCCTTCAGCCAGCAGAGGCTGGATTGAGATCCGGATTTGCAGAGGGAGAGGCGCTGGTGATAGGGTGGGGTCATTCTGTGTCTGTGGGGGCCTGGGCTGGGACTTTGGGGGACAGTTGATGGCATTGGGAGGGGGTGGAGCGAGGGAGCAGGAAAACAGTGATGGGAGACAGGAGCGCGGAGCAAGGACAGGTCAGGAAGAGAAGCCAAAGGTGCAGCCAGCCTCTGCTGTGCGCTGCGGCACTGTGCGGGCAGCGTTGGAGGCTCAGGGAGAAGGGCAGCGTGGGGCGTGTGTGGCGAGGACCGGCTGTGAACGAACTGGGCGCGGTGGGGGACTAAGACTCACCTAGCAGACCTGCCTAACTTCCTCCACCGTGCGGAGGAGAATGATTCACTGAGATCGTGATCTTCCTTGTCTTCCTGCACTGTATTTCTGTCTCTTCCTCTTCCCTGCTTCTATGGAAACTGTGTTTCTTCTTGTCAAAGTGTAGAATCCACTGCCGTGGGACTCCCTGCAGTTTTCCATTATGGAAATTTTTATAGATATGGGCCAAAGAAGAACAGATAAAAGGTCTCATTAAAATTAATGTGTAGGGCTGGGTGTGGGGGCGCATGCCTGTTATCCCAGCACATGGGAAGCTGAGGCAGGAGGATTGCCACGAGTGCAAGGCCAGCCTGGACTACATGGCCAGACCCTGTCTCAAAAAACCAAAACCAAAAAGATGTGTAATTTCATTTTTTACAATGTTGGGTTGTAATCTGCGGGAAATATTTGCACTTGAAATATTTGGAATACACATCAATTAAATCTGCGTGTTTCCCCACTTCTCTGGGTAGATCCCAGAGGAGAGTACTCTAGCGGCTGCAGCCGTTCCCCATCCGACAGATAGCTACTCAATGCCTCCTTGTGCCTGCGAATGCCTGAGCACTAGAGATGTAGGGTGAACGCAGCGAAAGCCACCTTGCCCTCCCTAGACCTACACTCTAGATACTACGTGAAGGCGACAGAGATGACAAATTCTCGTTCACTGATCTGTTGTTTTTATTAGGTAAATTAAAAAGTCTGTTTGCTGTGGATTCCTGATCCATAAAATAGAGTGGATCTGAAGGTAAACAGAAAACAGTTAAATACCTAATGTCTCAAAGCCAGAGGGTGATGTGTTCCAGTGTCATGATGGCTATAAAGCAGCCCACATAAATTAGAGTGTTAATGTCACAGGTCGGCCGCTGCGGAGGCCGTGTGGTCTGTGAGTTTCACACTGCCCGCGTGTGGCCCTGGGGGTGGAGGTGCAGCTCTGTTTGACTGATGACCTCCTTCCCATTTCCAGTGCACCTGAGGGGATGCACAGGGTCATCACAAATCCCTGGAGACCCTCCTCCAGGGCCTTGCTCAGTGGGAGTTTATTTGGCCTCCTAAAAAATGCAACTTACGGGCTGGGGATTTAGCTCAGTGGTTCTGCTGCCTACCTAGCAAGCACAAGGTCCTGAGTTTGTTCCCCGGTACAAAAAAAAAAAAAAGCAGGTTACTACGTTGACTCCACCTCTTGCACATGGTCCTGTTTCCTGCCAGGCCAGGCTTGCAGATACAGACGCACCGCTAGTTCTCGGTAGAAGTGACACAGTGTGAGCCGTCACACCGTGCATGTCATTCTGCTATTCACATCCAATCCTACAGATGTGTTGGCTCCTCTGTAGTGAAATGAAGTCCAAACAAGGAGTCAGGTGAGGTCTGGGTAAGGTGCGTGGCCGGTAGTGGATACAGCAGTCACATGTCCAGCATCAGATCACTACCAGCATTCACATTGTTTTCCTGCATCTTCCTGCTGGGGGGAGATGAGGGAAGCACCCAGCATCAGGTCTTGGTGACTTTAGGGGCAGTGAAGTAAGTTTCATGTGGCCTGGAGACTTATCTATAGTAAAATTAAAAAAAATTATAATACTAAGGTGGGGCATTGTGGCGCACGCCTGTAAACCCAGCACTCAGGAGGCTGAGGCAGGAGGATCGCTGTGAGTTAGAGACCAGCCTGGGCTACACAGTGAATTCCAGCTCACTACATAGTGAGACCCTGTCTCAAAACAAACAAACAAAAAATTATAATACTAAAAGTTGTAATTTTAACATTTTATGAAATGTAAAATTTTAAAAAATTAAGGAGCAAAGTGAAGGGGAAAATGAAAGTTATTTACAGTCCTATCAACTGTGATAACTACCATTAACATTTTATGCCTACATACCATGTACTGCAAGTTTCACACACACACACACACACACACCTGATGTGCATCCTTTCCAGACCTTTCTCTGTGCATGTATGAACATACAATACAAGACACTTTAAAACTCATTTTACCAAAGTGAAATTCATTATACAAGCATTTCTGTATTATTTTAAAACCTACCATATGTTGTGGAAATTCCTTCAAATTAACTGGTATGAACTGAATTAATTCTTCTAAAGTGCCGCACACCATTTCATGTCGTAGACAACCGTAATCCATTCCCTGTCACACTGATGACTCTATCTTCTCTATTTAGCTTTTTCCTCTATAAACAAAGCAGCAATGTATGTTTTGATGCAATATCTTTACATATAGGACTTACTTTCCTAGGGAAAGATTCACAGAAGTCCGATTTACTGTTTCATGAACAGTTGGGCTAGACAGGTTATTTAATAAAATTGCACTGGGTTTCTTTCTGGAAAAGGGAACTGAGCCATAAAACTAATGGCAGCAAGGATCATGTGGATGCTGGACAGTCTCTGTCAAGCTCTGAGCTCCACAGGAGCGCTAACAATGCCAGCCGATGAGAGGAACAAATGAGGAAAGGAATAGTTGCAGCCCTCTTCCCTGCCTGTTGTTTGAATCCCGAATTTCAGTGAAGGCAGAAGAACAGGTTGTCCTGTATGAGTCCCACCCAGTCATCTGTGCAGTGTGCTGGTCGGAGAGGACCGCCCATTACGCAGCTGCTGCTTCTCTTGGCATCATCTGTACCCTCCACGTTGTCCCTGCAGTACTGAGTTGTCTGCCTGGTGTGGGGCCAGGGTTTCCGCATCTTCCACACATCACCTCTTCAGCTGTTGCGGGCCTCTCCACTGGTCCTACTCAGCTCATGAATCATACTGTTTTAGAGCTGCTGCTAGTAATGAATTTTCCCAGTAGTCTTTTTCCTTTTACTTCTGTTATATTTTGTTCTAATTCCAGTGGTAAGTTTGCCAGACAGCTGCCAGGAACCAGCATAGTGGGCACCATAGCTATCCTATGGACACTTTCCATTTTTTTTTTTGCTTCAAGTGTTTATATCTTTATAGGAATAAATTTTCCTTGATGGGAGGACTTATGTAGCAAATTGAGAGTTGGATTAATGACCAGAAATGCGTAGATCACCAAAAAAAGGCACATCCTAGTTTCATAGAAAAAAAACCTTTACATTTAGAAGCTTGTTAGTGAGAAGGTCAAGGCCTATTATTTCACTTACTTGCTAATTTCATTTTTTTTCACTTGCTAATTTCTAACACCAGGTGTCGCTCTAGCTGGAAAACTTGAGCTGCTTCATCATCCATGAGTTATTTGACACAAAAAACAGCAGAATTTTACTCCCTCAAATGCATTGGTTAGCATGTTTTTCTACATTTTATAGTTTGTGTGAACAACTTTTGGGGGGCCTGTGAACAAATTTGGTAAATTTGTGAGTCCATTCATTGGACTTATGGACAACACAATACAAATATTATAGTGAAAAAATACTTTAAAAATTTTCCTCTGGTCCTTTAGGGGTGAATTTGGTTCAGGAGATGAGACCATTACCTGCACAAAACTGAAGAAGAGGAGGCCTTCTCCTCACCTGCCCCACTCACCCCAAGGACCCCTCAGAGAGTCCTGGCAGGCTCTTCTGTCCATGCTGGGGTTGGGAGGGCATGGAGGAAATGGGGTGCTGTCAGCAGAGCAGGTGCGTCTCAGCTATGACTCCTGGAGAGCGCAGAGGAGAAGTGAAAAAGAGAAGAATTAGGCAGAAGAGACAAATGACTTCCCCTGAGAGCTGACTGTTTGAGAGCAGTTTGGGTGCCCGTTTTAATGGTTTGTGAAGCACTTGGCACAATTGGTGCACCAGAACTGCTTTCGTGAGAAAATAGAGTGGGACACAGAAAGCAAGCCACCCCCACAAAGGAGAGGCTGCTCCAGGGTCACAGTTGCCTGACTTCATTGAGGATTTTGTCTTTTATTCCTACAAGAGAGTTGGATGAGCTGATCAAAGTATGGCTGCAAGAATCACCAAGTGGGATCACATTAAAATAAAAAAGCTTCTGCACAGTAAAGGAATCAGTTAGTGGAGTGAAGAGAGCCTGCAGAATGGGAAAATTTTTGCCAGCTATTTCTTAGAGAACTAGTATCTGGAACATATAAGGAACGAAAAAAATAGGCCACCCCAAATAAAAGACCCAATCAAGAAATGAGCAAATGAAATGGACAGACACTTCTCATAGGAAGAAGGACAAATGGCCAACACTTATATGAAAAAACGTTCAACGCCTCTGGTCATTAGAGAAATGAAAATTAAAACAATGCTGAGACTCCATCTTACACCACAAGGAATGACAATCCTCAAGAAATAAAACAAACAAACCAAACCAAACCAAATGCTGAAGTGGCTTCAGTGAGAAATGAACCCTCTTACATTGTTGGTGGGAGTGCAGACTAGTACAACCGTTGTGGAAAGCGGTGTGGAAATTCTTCAAAGAACTGAAATTAGAAATTCCGTGACCCAGCTCTTGCCCTTCTAGGTATCTTCCCCAAAGCACTAAAGACATCATACTACAGTGACACATGCATGTCAGTGTTTATAGCAGTACAATACATAATAGCTAAACCCTGGAAGCAGCCCCTGTGTGCCTGCCAACAGATGATTGGATAAAAAATGTGGTATCTGTAATAATGGAGTAGTACTTGGCCGTGAAGAAGGACACGTGCGAGACAGTTTTAGGAAGTGGAAAGTAGAAGGCTGAGTGCAGTAAGTCAGACAGAAGCTGTATGGCATCTCTCATTCGAGGGAGGCTAAGTACAAAGAGCACAATGAAGGATGGGTAGAGAGTGGCAAAGGGATAAGTAGATGCAAAGAAGTCCTGCAGTTAGGGTGAGAGAAGAGGGGAGGTGAAGGGAGTAATAGAATAAAGATAAGCCATGTGCAGTGATCCAGGTGCCTCAATGGGTGTAAACACTATGTGTCATGACGTGAGCTAAGAATAATAAAAACCACAAGAATGAAAACCGGGAAAGGTAGTTTAGCAGAGGAGGAGGGAGGTGGGGGAAGAACAGGTGCTACATAATGTACCTACTCCCTAGGTGGTCGTAAAGTACATGTACTGCAAACAGGTACCAAAAACAAGCACTGTCGCATCCATCATGGAAGTGCTGTTGCGAAAACCTTCGCAGATGGTTCAGGGTGGAGAGCCGGACATGCTGCGCTGGCAGGGGTGCCACTGTCTTTGCTCCGTGACCGTGCTCATGAGTGTTTGTTTCACTCATGAGTACTGTGGCTCTGAGAAGTTCACTCAACCTTTCTGACTCTCATTTCCTTCATGTAAAAAAAATAGGGATAATAATACCTGATAGTATTTGGTAATAATTGAATAAGAAAATATTTTAGCTTGAATAGATGCTCAGGAAAATGTCCTTTCTTTCTTCCTTTTGGAGTTTTGTACAGAAATTGCAAAGGAGTCAGAATGATGGGATGTTTGCTATCAATTCTAACAGATATCAACTCAATTTAGCTTCCTTCTCATGCGCTCTGCAATGTCATGATGTGACAGAGCAGTGGGTTACATCTTGTATGAGGATTATATTCTAATATTGGAATATAAAGCAAAATAATATATGCTTAAAACAATCTAGAAAATCCTATTAATTCACTCATCAAAGATGATCTTGTACTTTGTGGATACAGCTCTGTACCATACAATTTATCTAGAAATGTATAAAATATAACAACGTATAGCATGTGATTCTTTAAAAGCATCATACTCAGAACTTTATAATCAGTCAAGAGTTCTATTTCATGCAGTTTTGACTTGTTGGTAATTTGTCTTCCTCTTCATCACCTATGATTTTATTAGTTTTGAAATTTTATATTAATTTTCAGTTTCACCCACTCATCTGGAAATCTAGAATAAGTCTTCTGTTTCCTTTTTATTGGTCAGAAATCCTAAAATTATTCATTCATGCTTTCTGCAGTTGTGGAATGCATAGTTACTGTTTCAGGCTTGGTTGCTTCAAGCACTCATAGGTACAGTTTTATTTTGTAGTGTGGTGGGAGAATGACCAGCCTTTGTCAGTTGTCCTCTTTCACATTTCCTGCACAATATGTATCGGTGAATCTGCTTAGCTTAAAAGTACAGTCAGTACAATGACTCCACTGGTTGTGAGAATATGTTGAAAGTTTTAATGTGCCGCATATATGTAAGTATTATTATTGTTGATGCTATTGTTAAGAATCATATTTTGGAAAAAGAAATGTGCATCCCTGGGGTCCAGACTTTGAGGATAAGAAAATGTGCCTCTCAGAGGGATAGCTGAAGTACAGAGGGGCCATGCTGTAGCAGGGTTGCTTCTCCCAGCCTGAACCCACATACGAGGGCGCAGTGCGGCTGCGCGCGGAGGAAGCAGATGGCGGTGGGGTACGGCAGTAGGCTGCGCTGGAGACAGGCGCGAGAGTGGGGCAGCTAGGCAGGCTCTGAACCGGCGGGGCTGCTGGCACCCCGCATCTGCTCCTCAGAGTCTGCTCCAACCAGTGGTCTCTGCTCCAGTTCCCTGCGGGGGGTCTGGGCCCATCACATCTGCAGCACCGTCTGAGGTTCTCCAGCTGAAGGGGATTCCAGAGGCCCTGTGGCTGGAGGCACGCAGTCACTGTACTCTGCATCCCTGGAAGTAAGCACCAAGCTCCCCTTCCCTGTCCTCCTCCTTCACCTTTTTTCTCCTCTTTTTCCGCCTCTCCTTTTCTTCTCTCTGTCTTTTTTTTCTGGTGTGCTGTTGTACTGCAGACTTTTTACTAGGAAAAGTGAAAATAACTTAAAAATAAACCATAGGAAACTTGCTTATAAATTATAGTCGGGCCATATTGTATAAAATATGTTCCATAAATCAATGGCACAGTTTGAATATATTAATGATAACACATTAAGTAAAAAGATCGACGTATAATCTATAAATATAGACTTTATATAATATAGATCGACAGATTAAAGGTAAACATGAAACTGGCTACATTAAACCCGGGTTGCTTACCTCTCCCTGGTGGTAGGCTGTGAGGACTTTTCTCCTTTTGGTCTCCAGCAAGTTCTCTTCTTATGGGAGATGTGAGAGACATTATCCACAGCCAACAAAGGTTGGTCCCTGCCCAGGAATGGGGTCGGGGTGAGGGCTCTGGTCCCCAAGGGTGACACAGTCCTGATTGGATGGCCACTGTAGATTCACTGGCCTGAGGGGTTAATTGAGATGGGACTCAGTTAGATGGGGTGATGGCCATTTGGTGAGGGCTGGGTTAAAGGGAGGAGCCAGTTCTCTAAAGCTATGGCTCCAATGCAAGGGTGCCCCAGAAATAACCATTACCCAAATATACATCTTTAGTTCTCACTCTCAAAAGGAAAAATTGGACCTCGGAACAGAGATGGGGCACACCAATCAGTATGCCCCTCAGCGGACACAAGATGTCAGGCAGGGAACAGATATATTAATCAACAGGATTTCTGCTCGGTTGGAGTGCTTTTCCTGACAGATGTAAGTAATTTAACACCCTGTGTGTCTGGGCATCTAAAAACATTTTTGTAAAGTCCAACTCCAGCATTCCCTCTACACTCCACGACCCTACAAGGACAGCATTTAATTCTTCGGCCAGCACAATATTTGAGGCTGGACCATAGACTCAGGGATGTTCTTAGGAACAGCTGCTTTTGGTTGGGAGCTTGAGATATTACAATCGGTTTTTCAAATACTATCCATGATCTTTACAAGGGTTCTTGAAAGGGGGTTCACATGCCCTTTTGGGTGCCCCTTCCCAACTAGGCCACTCATGCACCGAGAGGTCTGGCAGGAGATCTTTATTGTAGGGAGGCGAGCAGGATGCAGGAAGGCAGAGAGAGAGAGAGAGAGAGAGAGGAAGAAGAAGCAGAAGGGGAGAGAAGAACAAAGAAAGGAAGGTTCTTTTATCAGTTTTGGGCTGGGCTATTGTTTATTTTTGAGGAGTGAGTTACTTTTAACCTATCACAGGCCAGATTGCTTTTATGGGCCCAGTCCTGCAGACACAGGTTTCAACTTTTCTGGACCACTGTGGCCTCGGTGGTGAGAGAAACCAGAGATAAGGGCATGAGGTCATTTTAGGAGCCAAGATGTACCAGGAGAATGCAGCCTGTGAGGCGGCATCACAGCACAATTTAACATGATCAATTACCTAACATTCCCCACTCTTTGATTTTGGATGACAATTGGCAGCCAACATATCCATGGTCAGACGGAAAAGGGGCGGATAGTCCGTCTTCTATAACTACTTCCTGCGGAATTGGGGCAACGAGTCAACCTAGGGGCAGGCATGGAGGTTGGCTGGCTGAGTGTCCTTTATGAACATGGAATTGTTGACAGCAGCAGCATTATCATTGGAATTGTTGGTTGGGCTTCCTGAGAAAAGTCCAAGCACACAAATCAGTTAATGAGGGAGGGGAGAGTAGAAGATAATTTGTATGAGGCTGTGGATTGGTTGGAGGGTTTAAGAACAAGTATAAAGGTAAAGATAGTGACCTCAGACGGGGTGAAATCTGATAAAGTTTTTTGGAGCCATGCATTAATGATCCAGTTGGCTATGTAGGTAATAGGAGGAGGGTGGGGAGCAAACCAGAAAATATCAGTCTAAAGATCATTCAGAAAATGTTTAAATTGAGCCGAGATCTGAGCTATGGTTAGTCGGTTGGCTGTCATGTAACATGGTGGTCTCACTGGGGTCTCTGGCATGAAGTATCAGCTGGTGAGACATCTGTCGGGAGACTTGAGTGGAGAGGCGACTGACCTGGGATTGAATAAGATGGAGAACACAGGGGGCATCTGTATAGGTAGATATGGAAAGGGCAGCAGAAATCAGCTGTGGGCCAGTCTGAAGAGCGGCAGGAATTTGATGATTTTGTCAAAGAACTGGCATAAGATGGCCTGGAATGTGATTTCAGGAGATCATACCTGGGTCTGAAGGAGGGCTGAGTTAGGCTGGGAGAGAGTCAAGGTACACACCAGGGGCCTAACTGCTTGGGTAAGGTTTGGGAGAGAAAACAGGAGCAGGAGAGGAACCATTATTGTTTCCAGTAATTAAGAATGGCAAAGAATGAGATTATGAGGTAATAGGTCAATGAGAGTAAACACCTGGAAGTAAAATTATAATTGGGAGGAGATACTGTGGCCAATCCTATCCCAAGGACAAGTCCCAGGAGTACTAATATAAGAAGATTTAGGATATCAATGGCTGTTGTAGTGTGAAATGGATCACAATACCCTGTGAGAGGATGAGAGGGTAAACAATTAGTTTGGCTTATCTGACTCAGGACTGGATGATGGTGAAGGATCCTGGGCAATACTTAAATTTAGAGCAGGGCTTTGAGTGTGTTGTCTCCTGGAGTCAAAGTCTATGAAGTTTTCTGGATAGACCTGTTTTACTTTAGAGTGGTGGTAGCTGAACTTTAGTTAACTTGACAGCTGTGGGAGTAACCATAAGTGTCTTATATATGGCCCTTTTCATATATAAAGTCTCTCAAGATATAGGGTGGCCTTTCAAACAAGACCTCCTATGGGGAGAACCCAGTATGACTTGGGGTATCTCTTGTTTTAAAAGAAGGTCAAAGGGAGCCGATCAACTCATAACCCGGTGTTATTTGACAATATTTACCTTAAGGGTATAATTTATCATTTTTTAACCTTACAAGAACTCTGAGGTCAATAAGCAGTATAACAGTTTAGCTAGATCTTATATAACCTGTTATAAATGCTGGCCCATTGTCATTGTCTATGGAGAAAGGCAGACCAAACCTTGGAATTTTTAATAAAATCTTGTACACTTCTGAAGCCCTCTGTTTTTATAGGGAAGGTCTCAGGCCCTCTAGAAAAAGTAAAACCAGATAACATTTAGACAGACAAACATATAAGACAATTTACCAGATTGTTTTGTACTCAGATGGTTTTGGCCAATTGAATTATAAAATCTTTTAGTTATGACTAGTCAAAACCTTTGCAGGTCAATTAACAGATCTCATAGAATTAGAATCAAAAGGAATGAAAGCTCTTACTATAAAAGTAAACCTTCTGTAACAAACTTGAAACCAACAAGCAAACATACATATTTTCTTGTTAAATCATTTCCACATACCTTTTCTACATAGTTAAGCCTTCTGGTCTTGTATATCTTTCTTTATATCTTTCTAACAAGACATGCATACAAAATCCTTTCATATCAAAAGTATATCTCTTTTATCCATAGTTTTAAAAAATATTTTTCCTCTGCCGTCTCACTTATTATAAACCTTCTATAACAAACTTCAGCTTGAAGTGTCCTTTTTCTGTTTTTAGATTGTTATATCTTAAAATTTGACTGGCTATCAATAGAACAGTATTAACCTTGAGTTTTTATCAACAAAGTACAGAAAAGAGCAAGTTAACCTTATAATCACAATTCAAGATTTTGTAATGCACAAGAAATGTTTAAAACACACCAATTAAACTTAATTTAAATTGAAACAAAGATACATTTATCAAATAGTTAAAATTTCTAATTTGATTTTTCTTGTAAAAATCTTTTGATGTCTGGTAAAACACAATTGCAGTTTTTCTGGCTTGCAGTGTTTTTTTTTAATTTTTTTTAATTTTAATTTTTTTAAATCTGAGTGTAAGTCCTGTTCCATTTTTTGAGTCTGACCATGCTTTTTCATTTGTATCCTCTAGCACAGTAAAGCTAAACAATTTTGTTTTTGTCCCCACCTATTTTATACTTTCTTAGTAACTCAAGTGGGGCGGGGGATAGCTAGACTTCCTCCAAAGGGGAAACACCAAAATTTGCCTGTATCAATGTCACATTTTCTGAGAGGCAAGTTTTCCATGGGAAAAACGGCAGATTTGTCAAGCAATTGTTTTAAGACTAAAACTAAATAGTTCTCATTAGTAGCTGATTACCATGGAGCAGAAGCTTGAGCAGTTCCAAAGCACAAGGGGCTCCACGTTATCAAAGTCTCAGGTAAGTAAAATAAAGGCCGATAACTTTTCCTTTGTCTAGAGTTGTCCTGTGGGCAACGTTTGGCTTAGCTGAGCCCATGGTGACTCACAAAGTTTTTTTTTAAAAAAACATCTTTGGTTGTAGTTTTATCTTATAGTCCCCCATAAAATTGTTATCAAAATTTTGAATTATGTACTTAAGAACAGTTGGTTTAGTATTAGCATTCCCCATGACCATTAGATATTCTCTTGTTCAGTGAAGTAAGACAAAGGGTGGAGTGTCGTTCCAGAAAACGGCCTTGTTTATTTACTGGGAGGGTTCTTTAAGTGCAAGGGGTCAGTCCAGGTAAATGTGAAAATGTCTTGAGAATCTTTGTGTAAAGGGATAGAAAAGAATGTATCCTTGAGGTCTAGAACAGAAAAATAAGTGGCATCGGATCGGATGGAAGACAGGAGGGTATATGGGTTTGGCACGATTGGGTGTATGGGAACAACAGCTGAATTAATAATTCTGAGATCCTGAACTAATCGGTATGTTCCATTGGGTTTTTTTACTGCTAAAATGGGAGTGTTAAAGGGAGAGTTGGCATGTCTCAGGAGTCCCTTTTGTAAGAGATCATGTACGATGGGAGTTAACCCTTCTAGGCTAGAGCGAGGGAGGGGGTAAGCTAGGGAATTGTGAGGGATTTTTAAGGAGAATTCTGACAGGGGGACATTTGGCTATTGAGGGAGAGTGAATATCCCACACTTGAGGATTAACAAGAGAGGGGCTAATCGGCCAGTTGGGTTGGGAAGATGGAGATTGGAGGGCTTGGGATAGTACCAGGCAGAAGGAAGCTGTCGGAGTGCTGGAAGGGCTTGACCATAAAAAATGAATGGATGTTCCAATTTGAGATAAAATGTCACAACCCAATAAGGGAACGGGACAGGATGGGAGGACTAGGAATGAATGAAGGAATGAAAAGTTGCCAATTGTGCATGACAGTAAGGGAGTCTGGTGAGGGCACTGTAGTTGTCCTTCTACCCCAACAATAGAAGTCTGAGAAAGGGAGGTAGGCCCCCAGTATTCTCGTAGTGCAGAGGAGCTGGCACCAGTATCCAATAAGAAAGAAATGGTCCTACCTGCCACAGTTAAGGTTACCCTGGGCTCCTGGGCAGTGATCCGTGTTGGGCCAGGTGTGTCAGGGCCTCCTCATAGTCCCTCAGTTGTCGCAAGACCTATCAGGTCCGCATATTGGGGAGCTGTGGGGCTGATGATTGAATGACGGTTGGACACCAAGGGACAGTCTATACCCCAATGTCCCCTCTGGTGACATTTGGGACAGGGCTTGGTTGGCACCCTGGGATTAGGACAGTCCTTTGTCCAGTGGCCTTCCTGATTACACCTGTAACAGGGGCCTGGTGGTTGGGAGCTCCTTTGTAGGGTTTTTCTTCCCTGTGGCACAGGTAGCCTGGTCGAATTAAGAGCTTGTGTTAGCAATTGATATTTTTTTGTAGTTTTGAGGTCATTTCGGCCATGATAGGGCTTGAATGCTGTTGTCAGGACCTCTGCCGGAGGAGTCAAGGGTCCCCATCAAGCTTTTATAGTTTAAGTCTAATGTTGGGGTAGCTTTGAGAAAAGTAATGTATCATAATTAATCTCTGGCCATCCACAGACTCAGGGTCTAGTTTGGTATGCTGACGGAGGTCGTCAGTCAGCCTTTGTAAAAAGGTGGATGGATTTTCATTTTTATCCTGTATGATCTCATTAAGCTTTTCATAATTAATGGATTTCATGGTGGTTCTGCGGAGCCCACGAAGGAGACAATTAAGGTACCTGTTTTGAGCTTTAATTCCCACCTCCGTGTTGTAGTCCCATTCTGGGTCTTGATCAGGGACTGTAGCAGCACCTGCCGGGTGGTGATTGTTGGTTAAATGTTCTTGGTCTGTTGTGTGTACGAGCATGATCCAGCACTCTTCTATTTTCCTCAGGAGTTAAGGCATTGGTTAAAACTATAAAAAGATCATGATAAGTTAGTTGATAAGATTGAGTCAAAAGTTGAAATTGTTTTATAAAGGTAGTTGGATCGGCTGTAAAAGAACCAAGCCTGGCCTGAATGAGAGCTAGTTCAGACATAGGAAAAGGAGTATGAACGCGGACAATTCCTTCGGCTCTGGCTACTTCGCACAAGGGTGCCATCATGTGGCCCCTGTGTGTCTTGGAGCGGGTGAGAGGTGGAGCATAGGATGGGGTGGTTGGTGAGTCAGAAGAAATGGGAGGGGTAGGAGATTCCGGAGGAGGGGAGGAGTCAGATGGTGTAGGAGGAGGGGTGAGTGGGTTTCTGGCTGTCCGGTATGGGGGAGGGTCATCTGCCGGGTCTGGTTGAGTGGGGGAGTCAGAAGAAGAGGGGCTGGTGGTGGAAAAACCTTGGGTCAGCAGAAGTATTGGAGCAGTTTTGGTGGCTGATTAGCAAGATAGGAAAAACCCTGGACATTTGGGATCTCCGACCATTTTCCTTGTCGCTCACATAAGTTGTAAAGGTCTCTAATTAGACCCGATTCAAAGGAGCCGTTAGGCGGCCAGAAGTTTTGATTGTCTAACTGATATTGGGGCCAAATTTGGGTGGACAAGCGAATTAATTGCTTAGGTTTTAGATCGAGACCCTCTAAATTCCTGAGTAAGCATCCCAAAGGAGAGTCAGCGGGTATAGAGGAACCAGAGCCCATGACCACCAGGACAGGAGGTTATCAGAAGACCAGATGTCTCCAAGAGTTCTGATAAAACTCCTCTTTTTCTAGACTGGTCTAGAAAGCTGAAATTCGGTCTCCCGCGAAGGCGTCCCTTACACGAGATAGGAATTTATGTGAACTAAGTCCCAGACTTAGTTCAGTTGAGTCCCGGACTCAACAGAGGCAAACCCAGTTGCTGAAACTGAGGGACAGAGAGCCTGGGCCCCCGGCCTTGTCCCGGACGTGGTCCTTGTGGGTGGTCTGGGGTCTGGGGTCCCCGTTACCCTAAAGACTCCTCAAAAGGGGAAAACTTACCCAGAAGGAGGATCGGGAGATCGGTGAGTCGGTGGTGGCTGTAAAGATGGCGACGAGGAGAATGGCCATGGACATTGGGCGGAGGCCAAGTAGGGGCACCCTAGAATCTGGGTTTTGGGCCCCAGGTGTTTAGCCTGTGGACCTGGCAATCCCAGATCCCACTTCTGACACCAATGAAAGGGGGTTCGCATGCCCTTTCGGGTGCCCCTTCCCAATTAGGCCACTCACGCACTGAGAGGTCCGGCAGGAGATCTTTATTGTAGGGAGGCGAGCAGGAGGCTGGAAGGCAGATAGAGAGAGAGAGAGAGAGAGAGAGAGAGAGAGAGAGAGAGAGAGAGAGAAGAAGAAGAAGAAGGAGGAGGAGGAGGAGGAGGAGGAGGAAGAAGAAGCAGAAGGGGAGAGAAGAACAAAGAAAGGAAGGTTCTTTTATCAGTTTGGGGTGGGCTGTTGCTTATGTATGAGGAGTGAGTTACTTTTAACCTATCACAGGCCAGATTGCTTTTATGGGCCCAGTCCTGCAGACACAGGTTTCAACTTTCCTGGACCACTGTGGCCTTGGTGGTGAGGGAAACCAGAGATAAGGGCATGAGGTCATTTTAGGAGCCAAGATGTACCAGGAGAATGCAGCCTGTGAGGCAGCATCACAGCATACTTTAACATGATCAATTTCCTAACAGTTCTAAACCATGGTGTTATTTTCATTTTACAAAAGAGGAAATGGAGTCCCAGAGAGATAAGGTGACTTCCTCAAGATCACATAGATTCAATCACAAATCTGTGCAAATTGTGTTCTTTTTTTTCCAGTTCTCCAATAGTTTGTGAACCACAGCTTATAATACACTAGTCAAATTATTGAAATAGGAATGGAAGAGACACCCAACAGCCCACCACATTCTCAGTTGCAGTTGAGATGGAAATGCAGGTGTTAGGAGGTGCTCACTTTGGTCTGATCATTTTAAATCCTCTGTGGTTCTGGCTTCTGAATACTTCAGTACATCAGGCTACATCCACTGCTGTCATGACAACAGTGTATTTTCCTCCCAGGAGGGCCCAAAGGCTCATCACACTTAAGAGCAAATGTTACACTGTTTGAAAGAAGATGACCTGTTCTATAGCATCTGCCCGCTTTGACATTACCAGGTTTTCAGGTTTAGGTCAGCGCATTGAGTGGCTTTCCTGGCACTGCTGTTTGCCTGTAACCGTGCTCCGAACATCAGCTTCATGTTCCCGAGGGGCCCACTGATGACAAACACGTGAAGGGCTTTCAAGGGCTGACATAAGATTTTAAAAATTGTATCCTGGATCAAATGTCTAAATCATATGAAAACAATGTTGTGTCACTGAAAATAATACATTTATTTTGAAGATTGGAAAACACGAGCAGGATACTTGTAAAATGTTTATGCCAATATTAATTATTGGATAAATATTATTTTGAAAAGGGTTTTCTAAAAACAGGTACCTTGATCCACTGTAACTCCTAAATTCTATATAACATCACGAGGCAGTGACCTTTCAGCACCCATATCCTCTTACTTTCCAAAATTCTTTAAAACAGGGGCCCAGTGAGTCCCTGTAGCCACAATGCTGTTTGGCTATCCTCATTTCTAAGAACAAAAGACTCAGCCATCAGGAAATCAAAGGAAATAGCTGCAGTTGGTGCTAAGCATCTCTTCCTTGTTCAGATCAACTTGAAATTGGTTGGGGGTGGTTACTGTCTGTGATGGGGCACTAATTTCTCTGCAGAGCAAATAAATGTTGGATTTCTTACTTTAGAAAGGGTCACTAATACACTATGAGAAAAGGAGAGTTTCATTAGGAAATGGCTTATACTTGCTTCCATTTAGATAATTACTTTTTTACTTGTCTCTTCTAAGGAATGTCTTTCCCTATTGGGAAAACTAAAGTGTTTTCCTACTTGTGATTTTATTCTGATTGCATTTAAAATACCTCTTTGTTGACCATTGAGATGGTCAAATTCCTGCCAGTTTTTATAGATCTGATTTTTGAATTCCTTGATGTTATTTAGTTCATATGTAATGCACAGGGCTCTTTGGGCAGTCCCCTTTCCAGGAGAGCACTGTACAAACAGTTCCCTGCATCTGATGACCTCATCTGATGCCCTGTCATTCCTGAATATTCAGTACAATGCTTGGAATATTTCCCTGGCCCCAACAGCTCTCAACACTCATTCCCACAGCCCCGGAGAACCTGGCAGCTGAATGCTGTCTGTGGATCCCTCTCAAGAGTTTCTCTGACTGAAGGAAGCAGCCAGGCCCCTCTGCCCCCAGGCAGCCTTGGGTGTAATGATGGGGCGTAGAGAGGCTTGATTCCTTGCCTCAGTTTGCAGTTACTCGAGGAGTGGTCCTTGCCCAAGTTTCCATCAGGACCATCTGAGGTCTTGATGTGACCATGCTGCGGGCCCTTCTGCCCACACAGAATCCCCGTATCTCTGCAGCTGTTCATTCCCAAGATCAATACACTTTCTGTGTGTGTTTGGCTGACAGGCCTAAGCATGACCATCAAACAATTTTGTAGTTTTGGGCAGAGGTAATAGTAGTCTAAGGATCTTAGATGCAAGACGTTTTCAGAAGTGCACAGAACAAATCAATTGACAACGTATATAAGAACATTTGTGTATTTGAAAGGGGTTGAAGGAAAAGAGAAAAGAAAAATACACCCAACAGACACATAGCTATTTTATGTCTTCCCATCTGTATGGAGGAATGATGCACAAATATTGTATATATTTAAGATGTTCAATGTGATTTTTTAGTTGTGTTTATTGGAACATTTTAAGTACACAGTGCAGTTACATTCATTATTGGGATCTTGTACCTTTACATGAGAGATCTTGGTTCTCATTTTTCCCCCTTAGCCCTGCTCTCCCTTCACCCCCTCCACCCTCCCCTATTTATAAAGACTTTGTTTCCATTTTTCCTTTTCTCATATTTTTTCTTGTCCCTTATTTCCTTTCCCCTCCTTCCCACTTCCCCTATGCCTTTAGCCCCTTTTTTTCCTATTTCACATTATCGATGTGATGTTTTTTTTTTTTCTCTCATTGAGTTTATTGGTACATTCTAGCTATACAGTACAGTTACATTAACTATTGGGATCTTGTACCTTTGCATGACAGGTCTTGGTTCTCATTTTTTCCCCTTATCCCTGCCCTCCCTTTACCCTCTCCTCCCCTCCCCATTTACAAACATTTTATTTCCATTTTTTTTCATTTCTCATATTTTTTCTTTTCCCTTCATATTTTTTCTCTTCCCTTCATATTTTTTCTCCTACACTTCCCACTTTCCCTACACCTTTAGCCCTTTTCTTCCTATTTCACATTATTAATTATCTCATTAGGAGCCTGTGTACTATTATAGTTTTTCATACCAGAGAAACTATTAGGTATTTTAGTTAAAGAAATCTCTGTATGAACATTAAAAATAGGGAATCCTAAAATAAAACTAAAAAGGAAAGTAAAAGAGAAAAGGCAATGATGTAAGATTAAAATAATCCTTAATTCTGAAGATGCAAATGGTCCCTTAACATATTTAAATTGCTTCTTGCTCTTGTAGTCTTATCTTATTCTATTTTTTCATTATTGAGAGAATATTTTATTGGTTTCTGTAATCAAACCGACATAGATATGACCTTACATATTTAATACAGTGCATTACCCCTGTACAAATGGAAAAAAAATAAATAAAAAATTAAAAAATTAACATTTCTAGACCAATATGGCTGTCCATTTCTGTACAATGCCAACTCAACACAGTAAATTGGGATAACTTTTCCCAAAGTTGACAGCACTGTTAAAGTTTCCAAAAATTCAAATTATATGTATGTATATATATATTTATATTTATATGAAAAGACCAACAATAGCAGTTTGTTATGCATCAATAGCAGCCACAGCTTTTCCAGGTTCTGCAGTCATCTGAACAAAATTATAGACATTCAGCACATTGCATTAAAAAAAAAATTACAAAAAAACCAAGAAAAGAATAATATCCAGAAAACAGCAAAGTTCTGTTGCTGTTGTGGTACCTGGCACCATTTTTTTTTATTAGCATCTTAATCATCATCTTGAAAGAGAACATTCTAGAGTAATATCATTAAATATAGCTCTGATAAAGCACAGTCACTACTATGTATCATAAAGCAGGTACAAGATAGTTTATATTCATAGAGGTATGATACAGTACCATCCTACATCAATAATACCAGAATCAGTTTTGGTTTGAAATTTACTTTGTCTGAAAATAAGATTGCTACCCCTGTTTTTTTCCGGGCTCCTGTCACATGGAGAATTGTTTTCTGTGTTTTCACTTTCAGTCTATGGGCTTCTTTTTGCACTAGGTGTGTTTCTTGTATACAACATATTATTGGATTTTGCTTCTTATTCCATTTTGCCAGTCTGTTTCTCTTGATTGGTGAGTTGAGGCCACTGACATTGCTGGTTATAACTGATATGTACTGACTTATTATTGACATGTTATTGGCCTTTTGTTGCCTCTTTTTCCTTTTTCACCTTCTCCTTTTAATTTCTTGCCTTGCCTATTTGATTTGCTCTGTTGGGCCTCACGGTGTTGTTGCCTTCATCGTCTTTTTCTAGGATCTTGTTTAGAATTGCTTGTAGTGCTGGTCTGGTATTCATGTAGTTTCTCAGGTGTTCTTTGTTGTGGAAGTGTCTTATTTCCCCATCCATTTTGAAAGAGAGTTTTGCAGGATACATCAGTCTAGGTTGAAGGGGGTTCTCTTTTAGTACTTGAACTATCTCATTCCAGGCTCTCCTTGCCCCAAGGGTTTGTGCTGAAAAGTCTGCTGTGATTCTGATGGGCTTTCCTTTGTATGTGATTTGTTTCTTTTCTCTTACTGCTTGTAGTATTTTGTTCTTCTGTTGGGGTTTCTGGAATCTTGATTATTATATATCTAGGTGTAGATTTTTTTTTATTGTAGCTAGTTGGGGTCCTATATGCCTCAGTTATCTGAATGTCAAATTCTTTCCCTCTGTTTGGGAAGGTTTCTGTCATTAATTCTGCGAACAGCTTTTTTAAGTCATTTGTATTTTCTCCTGCTACTTCATGGATTCCTATCAGTCTTATGTTATTCTTCTTAGCATCATCTAGGAGTTGTTGGATCGATTTCTCATGATCTCTTACTGTTTTTAAGAGACCTCTCTTTTCATGGTCACTGACTGCAATCTTATCTTCTATATCTGAGTCTTATCTTCACATTCTTTTATTCTGTTGCATACACTTTCTATGGAGTGTTTAACCTCCTGTTCATCTGTTTGAATCTGTTTTATGGATTCCATTTCTTTCCTATGTTGGGCATTTATTTTTTCCATTTCTTTCTTATGCTGGGCCTTCATGCCTTCTATCATGGTGCTGAGCTCATCTATTTTTTTGTCAGTTTCTGCTCTAGAGTCTCGAATCACGACTTCCGTTTTGCTAACTATCTCTATGGTTATCTGGGAAATTATTTCTGTTTTGAATTTTTCTAGAACCTGATTGATCTGTTTTGTTTCTTCCTGTGCTTTGAGTTCAGGGTGTCCTGGTGGTTCACTATTGGCCTTTTTATCCTCATTTGCCCTACTGTTTTCCATTGGTGAACTGGAAGTCTGTCTTTGTGTCTTGCTTAACTGTTTTCTCATTTTAATTTTTGTTGTCAGGCTGTCCTTGGTTTAATCTCTGGATTATCACCCAAATCTTCCTGATATAGTTGTGCCCTAGCTTCTGGGTCTCTAACGACCCATAGACATTCTCATCTTCATAACATCAGAGAAAACAGCTCATCAAACAACCACAATCCTTTATCCCAACTGATACAATCAGCAACACATTAAGATCAAGCACAACTTGGTAACTGACCACCTGTGGTAGTCACTAGTCTATCACCCTAAACCATTTGAATTAAATTGAAATCAAGAAGCAGTCCAGAACATGTCTGCAGTGAACAAACTTTTTGATATAGTATATTTACCATTTAATAGCTCAGACAGAGCTAGGACGCAAGACCCCTGATCTCAGTTAGCTCATGGCTGAACCCCATGATGCAGACTGACCTTGGCCTGCAAGGCCCAGATTGAATTCCCCAACCTTCTGAATGGTTGAACTCCAAACTGTTCTACTATAGATTTCCCATGCCCTTTCTTTAAAGATGTTCAAAGTTGGGCACTCAGAAAAATACCCTTTATTACTACTTATGCCTCTGCAGAGTGGGTCAAAGAGTGGCACAATCAGGAGGTCTGAGAATGTGTGTGGGGTAAGGGGAGTTATGGGGGTTCAGGGGCACCCACGCGGCTGCCTTCCTGATGCTGGAGCGATGGCGGCTCCAGGCAGGAGAGCTCCAATAATTTTTTTTAAGTCTAGGATTTTTGATATATATAAAATCATGTTATCTGCAAACTGAAGTTTACTTTTTCTCTTTTCAATTTGGATGATGTTTCTTTTTCTTGTCAGTTGCTGTAGCTGAAACTTCAAGTACTGCCCTGGTTAGGGTGGGCTTCCTTTGTATTTCTTGGTACTATTGTACAGTCCCCTGTTTCTTTTTCCCCCTCTTTCATTTGTAACTTTTTTGAGTTCTCTGTTTGTGCCTCTCTACGTGTCTCTCCTTGGCTAAAGTTTTGTCAATAGTTTTGCCCTTTCAGACACCAACTCAGTTTTAATGATCTTTTCTGCTGTTTTTATAGTCTGGATTTCATTTATTTCACTTCTATTTATCTTTTCCTTCCTTTTGATAATTTGTTTTTTATGATTTTTATATTTTTAAATTTAAAATTAAAAGTTTTTTATCAGTACATGTTTGCAGTACTTTTTCCTTAATTTGGGGCTTATTCTTTTATCCTTGGAGTGTAGTGTTAGGTTGATCATTTGGGCTTTTTAGCCTTCTCATGTGTATGCTTGAAACTTTCCTCTTAGTACTGCTTTTGCTGCACCCTACAGTATCAGTATGTTTCCATTTTCATTTGTTTCAAGATCTTTTTACAAATGTTTCTTTTGATTTCTTCTTATGACATTGGTTGTTCAAGAGCATGTGGTATAATTTCCATATATTTGTGAGTTTTTTGTCTTCTTGTTGATTTCTAATTTTATACCATATGGTTAGAAAAAATACTTCATATAATTTTAATCTTCTTAAACTGGCTAAACCTCGCTTTGTGGCTGAATGTATAATCTATCCTGCTGAATATTCTATGTGCATTTGAGAAGAATATATATTGGATGGAATACAAATGCTGTTGGATGGAATGCTCATATATGTCTCCAGATTAGTTTGGTGAAGTGTAGTTCTAGTTCACTTTGAGGTTTTCTTATTGATTTTCTTTCTGAGTAAAATCTGCTTTTAAAAGTGGAGGATTGAAGTCCCCTAGTATTATTACATAGCAGTCTGCCTCTTCCCTCAGATCTTCTATTTGCAAAAAAGTATATTTTAGATGCTCCAATGTTTGTTTGCTTGTTTTTTGGTACCGGGGATCAAACTCAGGACCTTGAGCTTTTGAGACAGGTGGCAGCACTATTGAGCTAAATCCCTAGCCCCAGATGCTCCATTGTCGAGTACATGCATATTTATAGTTGTTCTATCCTTGATGAATTGACTTCTTGCTTTTCAATGATCTTTGTTTCCTTTAGCATTGTTTGACTGAAAGTCTATTCCACCACATGTAAGTATAATCAACCCAAGTTATAACACCAAAAAGAGCTTCTTTTTATTAAATTTGCATGGAATATTCTTTTCCTTTTATTCAGTTTCAGCCTGTTTTTAAAGCTGAGATGAATCTCTTATAGCATGGATCTTGTTTTTTTTGTCTATCCATCCACTCTGTATTTTGATTAGAGAGATTAATCCATCTATATTTAAAGTAATTATTGGTACATATGGACTTATTCTTGCCATTGGGTTGCTTTCAGATTGTTTTGCATTTTACTTGTTTCTGTCTTCCTATGTGATTTAATTAATTTTTACACAGATGCCTTGATTCTTTTCTTTTTGTTTCTTATGTCACAAGTACTATGTAATTACATAAAATATAATAATAACAGCCCATTTCATGGCCAGAAAACTTACCATTGTATGCTTTAAATTATCCCCCTCCTTCATTTTATAATATTGGTATCACAGTTTCCGTCTTTGCATATTTTATGTCATTAACAAATTATAATAACTATAGTTATTTTTAATAGAGCCGTAAAATTTGAACTGTTTTTTTTTAAAATTTTATTGAATTTATTGGTACATTTTAGGGATACAGTACAGTTACATTCATTGTTGGGATAATGTACCTCTACATGGCAAGTCTTGATTCTCATTTTTTTCCCTTACCTCTGCCCTCCCTTCACCCCCTCCTCCCCTCCCCATCTACAAACACTTTATTTTCATCTTTTCATTCTTTCACATTTTCTTCTTTTCCCTTTTTGTTCTTCCCCTATGCATCACACCTTGCCTACACCTTTAGCTCCTTTCTTTGAACTGTTTTTTGATTTTGATAATAGAGTTGAGTATTATTTACTTATTTGTTTATTTTTTGAGGCAGGGTCTTGCTGTTCAGGACTTGAACTCAGGATGTAGCCCTGGCTGACCTTAACCCTGGATGATTTTTCTCACTTCAGCTTCCTCAGTGATGAGGGTTGCAGAAGTGCACTGCAATGCTGAAAGTGATCTAAACAGTACCTTTACAGAACTAGAATATTCTTTTTTTTTTTTGGTTTTTTGAGACAGGGTCTCACTGTATAGTTGAAACTGACGTGGAACTCACTATGTAGCCCAGGCTGGTCTCGAACTCACAGCAATCCTCCTGCCTGATCCTCCCGAGTGCTGGGATTACAGGCGTGCACCACCATGCCCAGCCTTAGAATATTCTAAATGTGGGTATTTTCTTACTTCTGTAGTGAGTTTTATAGTTGTATAAGTTTTCACGTTGCTGGCACCCTGTTGTTTGAAGAACTTCCTTTAGCATTTCTGGGGAAGCAGCTGAAGTGATAATTACCCATCTCAGCTTTTGTTTGTGTGGGAAAATCTCTCTCATTCATTTTGGGAGAACAGCTTTGATGGGTATATTATTATTTGTTGGTTCTTTTATTTATTTACTTTACCAGCACTTTGAATATGTCATGTCATCTTATTCTCTCCTGTCTTGTGAAAATATTTCCCAGTTAGTCTTATAGGGGTTCATTTGTATATGACAAATTGCTTTTCTCTCATAGCTTTCAAAATTCTCTCCTGTCTTTTTCTGCTAAAAATGTGTCTATGGGGCAGGGATTTAGCTCAGTGTTTCCACTGCCTGCCTCACAAGCACAAGGACCCAAGTTTGATCCCTGGTGCCAAAATAAAAAGTGACCTTAATGTACTTTGGTGCAGAACCCTTTGTATGCTTAATCTTTATTGGATAGACAAAACCTATTTGTGTTTTTGCAATTCATGGAACTGGATTTGCATTTATATTTTCACATTTGAGATGTTTTCCATCATTTTCTTTTCAATGCCAGGGCCTCACGTGTGCTAGGCAAGTACTTCACCATGAGCTGCTGCACCCTCAGCCCTCATTATTTCTTGAAATACATTCCCTTCCCTTTCCTCCTCCTCTGCTCCTTCTTGGACTGCCAAATGCATGTATCAATTCTCTTGATAGTGTCCCAGAAGTCCTCTGTGATTTCTTTATTCTTTTGCTTTTATTCTTCTGATGGGGAATTTTCAATGACCTCTCTTTGAACCACTGATTCTCCTGATGTATATGGAATTTTTCACTTCAATTATTTAGTTCCTCTGCCCCAGATTTGTTTGCTCTTTTTTTTTTTTTTTTAAGATTTCTACCTCTTTATTGAACTCATCATTTTGTTAATTTATTGTTTTCCCGATTTAGTTTACACATTTATTTGTGTTTTCTTTGTCATTCACTGGTTTCTTTAAGACAATTGTTTTTAATTCTTTTTTATTTTTGGTACTGGGGATCAAACTCAGGTCCTTGTGCTGTGAATGCTTTTAATTCTTTTTCAGGCAACTTGGAGATTTCCATTTCTTTAGGGTCATTTCTTGGTAGTATATTTGTCCCTCTCATAGTGTTGAGATTTTCCTAATTAGTGTGGATCTTTGTGGTTGTTTCGTCGATATCAGTGCATTTGAAGAAGCAGGCACGCCTTAAAGTCCTAGGCTTCAGCAGAGAATTGGGAGATTAGAGGTGGACTGGTGGGCAGGTTCCACCGCGGGCTTTCTGCTGGAGCTCGTGGGTGGGCACAGGGTCTGAGTCTGTGACTACACTGGGAGCCTCCTCTGAGGCTGTGCTTCTGGCTCCCAAGTCTGCGGGGTGATCGGACACTGGGGACCATTGGGGTGAACCTGATGAGTGGGTCTGTGGCATGAGCCTGGATCCTGGGTCCAAGAGGCTGGCCCAAGGGGACCATCCTTGTGCCTGGTCCCATACCCTGGTGCTGAAGGAATTCTGCAGCCTGAGTTTCCAGGGGCTGGGATAGAGGCTGGAATGGTCCTGAGCCTGGGCTGTCAGGGGTGCCAGGCAGGCCTGGCCCTGGGCCTATGGGGCTGAGCTGGCTAAGGTGGGCCTGGCTGGTGGACATGCTGAGGTCGGAAGCTCACACACTCCCCTTCCACCTCATGGGGGAAGGTTCTGGCCCTGCCCTGGGCTGTGTAACTCTTCACACACTCATTTCCATGTTTCACTCACGAGGGCTCTAAATGTCCACGTGGACTCTCTAACACCACTTGTGAAGGCAGTGGTAGGCATTTGCTCTCCAGCTGATGTTTGAGTGGAAGTGGGCTTTGGAATTCTTATTTTCCCATCTTGCTGATGTCACACAGCTAGTTTTGAAATGATTAGTAACGATCTATTAGAAGTAGAATGTGAGAGAACCATGTGCCCTGACTGCCTAGGGTCTTTCTTATTTGAAGTCCTCCCTCTCTGCCCCCATCCTTTCTTCCTTTCCTCCCTCCTTCCTCCCCCGTCTTCCTTTCTCTTTCTTCTCATTAAAATATCCTTATGGAATTCACTAAATTCCCCAAGGAGACCATGATGCGGCCAGGACTCTGTGGCTGAATGTCACAATCTCCTTGTAATTTTGGGTCCAGAGAAGCATTTCACTTCCCCTCTAGTGAAAAAGAAAAACATGATTTTCATTGCTAATAAAAATTTCTCTTAAATTGAGAAGAGAGAGGAAAAATAAAGAGTGTTTTTCCACTTCAATATGTATTTTTAATGGGGAAAAAAAGCAATTTTAACAAGGGCCTTTTTGCTACTTTCACAAAATGAGTCTCCATTTTTATGTAAATTACATTTATATAATGGGATGTATTCTGCAAGTTCTCTTATGGTCTGTATTTTGATTTGTCTCAATTGCAGACCCTGCTGAAGAAATGAAAAGTTATTACTCTATGTAAGATGAAGCCACCAATTTTTATGTAAAAGTAGTGTAGAGGCATATCACTAACCTATAAGCACAGAAGACAGTAAATATGCGGGTTTAATGAATAATTAGAAATAAACTTGAAGTTTAAATTATATCATAGTAAAGATGTTTATCTTTGTAGTGTTCAGTTTTTTTAAATGCATTTCAAACCACTAGAGATTCATTCCATGGTGGAATGAATTCTGTTAAAAGCCATCAATTTTAGACACCCATTTCTGTTTAAATCTTATTGTTATATTATTCCTGAACAGTGCCTGTGTTATAATATATGAAATGAGATTTATATTGGAATAATGCAAAACTAAATTTTTTGCTAGTAAGTTATCATACTCTCATTTATATCACAGCTCTTTTTCCTTTGATTAGAGCAAGGTGCTTCCTTAAACATCTCTAACGTTTTTTCTTTGTGGTTCTGGGGATCAAACTCGGGATCTTTCACTTGCGAGGCCGGCAATGGATCCACTGAGCTAAATCTCTGGCCCCTTTCCTAACTTTTTTGAGGGACAAATAGGTTTACATCCCCAAGCCTTGCACTTTTATTCTTTTTAGATACTTTTCTATAAACATAATCCTAGGGAACACATTTAAGTTGCTCAAGAACAGAATTTATTTATTTACCTATTTAATATGTCCTAAATCAAATGTGTGAAAATCGCATAGGAAGCCTGGTACACAACAGTTGCCCAATTCCTGCTCTGTCTTTTCTCCTGTTATTGGGGCCCCAGGACCACATCTTCTTGCAAAAAGCTGATGCACCCACTTGCTTGGAGCACGTTGAACCTGTGTGCAGACAGGAGACGACCACACAGCTGGCAAAATGCAGGGGCAAATATAAGAAGCAACAGAGATAAAGGGTACCTAGCAGATATAAGGACCCCTATATGTTTCCTACCAGCACCCAGGGCAGAGGGAGTGTACCCCAGGATGGACAACTCAAGAACAAAATTTAAAATGATCTCGATGAGTAAAATTGATCTGCTAAGACCTGGCCACACTGTACTTACAACTATAATGTGGGTAGTGAGTCTCAGTGGTTATAGGGTTAAAAAAATATCATGAACATGGCTTTAAAAAAGTCCACAAAATTATGTGAAGGGTCTATGAGTATGTTTGGATCCAGATTCCTCCTCTACCAGGCAAAAGAATGGGAGGGAAGGAGTAGGTGTGTAGAACAACAGAGAACATCTTGAGAAGTATCAAGAGTAACGAAGGCTGAGAAGACTTGTAGAAATGAGGACCACAGATTCATATTGCCGGGAAGCCTCCATCTTTTTCTACTAATCTCATGGGGCAGGAAGCAAATAAAGGCATACATTCTGCCTGGCTGAAGGGACCAGGGAGTGGGAGATGATGGTGGTAGATTAAGAAAGACAAAGAGCATACATCACCATGATGTGATTCTTTTAATTCTTTTGGAAAGATACCCAGCAGAGGGACGGCTAGGTCAAATGGAACCTCCAGTCCAAGCTCTTTGAGGTATCTCCATATTGACTTCCATAGTGGTTGCACCAGTCTGCACTCCCACCAACAATGGAGAAGGGTTCCTTTCTCCCCACAACCCCGCCAACATTTGTTATTGTGTGATTTCTTGATAGCAGCCATTCTTTGTGGGGTGAGGTGTACATACGATCCTAGTGATATAATTGACCATGTGAAATAGGAAGAAAAGAGCTAAAGGTGTAGGGAAAGTGGAAAGGGTAGGGGAAAGGAAATAAGGGAAAAGAAAAAAATGAGAAAATGAAAAAATGGAAATAAAGTGTTGTAAATGGGGAGGGAAGGAAGGGGTGAAGGGAGGGCAGGGACAAGGGGAAAAAATGAGAACCAAGACCTGTCATGTAAAGTTACAAGATCCCAATAATGAATGTAACTGTACTGTATACCTAGAATGTACCAATAAACTCCATAAAAAGAAGAAGGAAAAAGAAAGACAAAGAGATACAAGCAAAGGTGGGGCCAGATGGGGCTCTAACTCCTGAAGGGAGGAAAAGACCCCAGGCAGATGCAGAGGGTTTATTTATAGAGTAGAGGTAGGGGAAGTGCAGGGGGAGTAAAAGGGCCTGTCTGTAACCCGGGCTAAGGTCTGTCCCACCTCATGGTCCAAGGTTTCCTGGCCAATGGGCAGGGAGGAAACAGTCCTCTTCTGGGCCACACTCTCTTGTAGCCTGTTCTCCTCCTGCGGGGCCCTGCCTCCTACCTGGGAGGAGAGTTAGGCCTGGTCACGGTGGTCTACAGCACCCGGCTCCCAGCAATTTAATTTCTTGGATTCAAAGCTGTTACTGCTTTTATGTGGAGGTGACTTAGTAATTTGAGCAAGTAGTCAGGGACTTCTGAAACAGAGCTGTCAAGGCCTTTGGTCTGTGTTACACTCAGTGCTCTTTGTGGACGGGCGTTTCTTGTGACACGGGGCAGCCTCGTCTCACCTGATGTATGAGGCAACCGGCGGGTTTTGGCAGCGGAGTAGGGCGTGGGGTCACAGTAAGCGGGTTATTTCAGGTCGTGCAGGAGAAGCATTCCGGTTACTGACAGCCTCCTTACACTGACGCCCTTTAAACACATTCGGTCCGCAGCAGCCACGAGTCCTAGGTTTCTCGCAAACTTATACCGGTTGCAAACAATACGTTTGCAAGTTGTCGGCAAGGCATTTCCAGCTTTAATTCGCACCTGTGATTCTTACACGGGGAATTCCAATCTTCTCTGCCCTGTGACCTCCTTTATGAGTTATAGAAGGAAATTAGGGCGAGAAATCCCACTATTTCGCTAGCGCTGGCGTTTGCTCAGCTTGGCCCTAGCCGTGGCCAGCTCTCCTGTGACTCACGCCTTCCCGCCAGCTCCGAGGCTCCGCGGTGACCGCCGGCCGCCCGTGTCCTTGGCCCTGGGGTGGCCTCCTGGGAAGCCGACCGGGTCTCTGTGCTCGCCGGATTTCAGGGGCTTCTCAGGGCACCCGAGAGAGCTCGTGTGAGCTCGCAGCGCCGACGCCGATGCCGCAAATCTCGGGGAGAAACTTGGTCTTGGCAATATGTGGAAGTAAAAGAGCCATCAAATTAAAGTGACGTGCGAGACAGAGGTGTAGTTTTAGCATCTGACTCAGAAGTTTAAAAAACGATTTCAACATTAATTGTATTGGTTCATTTTAGGTACACAACATAAAAACATTCATCGTTGGAGACTCGCACCTTTACATAACCGGACGTTTTAATGTGTAAGCGTTCCTTTTCTCACCAAAGCATTCAGTGCGACGCTTCCCACACAAATTTCACGCAGGCGGAGGTTTGGTGGTAAGAAAGAGCAGTCCTGAGTTTGTATTCAGCTTGGCATTCTGCCGATATCAACAGGACCCAAAGCTGACTCCAAGCGCCTCTGAGTGCTTGGGCGACTGGAGAGTGGGGTGTACACCTTGGGCGTGACTCCGGCTACCTCCTTTGGGTTGTCACCAAGAAGGAAAACTTACATCAGACGTGCTTTTGAATTATGCATGCTGTGGTGCTAGTTCTGATCCTGAATCAGAGTCAGAAAGAAGTATTTAAAATGAACACTTTTTATGCTGAATACTTTATCAGCCCTGTTTTTAGCCATTTTATTTATCACTTGAGGCAGGGATACAGTCGATGCCTTGTTCAATTGACAAGGGACAGGAATTTGTCCGTGTTCTCAGGCCCACTCCTTGTGCTTTGTGTTTAGGAAAGTAGCCATCCCCTTGGGAACTGAACACTCCAAGCTTGAGATCAGTTTGTACCAGAAGTCTTTACCTAACTCCAGCGTATAAACATCAAAAGACCAGGTCTTAGCTAGAACAAAAAAACTCAAAAAGAAAAAAGAAACTGTCAGTTGCAACAAGTAGCTTTTCAAATTTATTTTCAGATTTGATATAGAACAGAGAAGCCAACTATATTTTTCCCCACAACATTGGCCTCATATACTATATTCCGTAGTAAAATAAGGTTAAAATGTAAATGGAAGTTGAAAGTTCTATTTTCAAACTCCAGTTCAGACCTTGTAGCTGAAATAAGGAGGGAGGGAGAGAGCATAGAAAAATATACATCAAAGATTAGTGGTAATACTTTGAAGTGCTGGAATTATGAGTGATTTTTTTGTTTTGTATTTTAAAATATTTTTTCATTTGGGTTAGAATAAAGAACATTGAAGACCACTGTGATCTGAAAAGACAACCAGCCTCAGGGTCATCTAGATCAGAAAAGTGAAGTAAATTAAAAAATGGTGAGGCTTAAGGTTCAGGGGCAGAATACAGACTCACTGTGCATCCTGGGGCGGGGAATCCAGACCAGGAGGAAGCAGCAGGAGCCGGAGTTGGGCCTAGGTCAGTACCAGGCTGGAGAGTGTGGGCCGCAGTGAGTGTTCTGTTACGGATGAGGGGAGAAACCCAGACTCTGGTGCCCCATGGCTGGTTAGAACCGTGGAAGGAGGCCTTCCCTGTTTAAAACTCGTCTTCTGAAAACAGAGTTTGTGATACTATGTTTCTTTTTTATAAGAATCATTTTTGTTTATGTTTTGGATGGAACTACGTTGAAGATAATGATGCACAATGTAACAACTACTGTTATTCTCTTTTTATTTGGGTATGAACATTTATTTTTTCATGAAAAAACTATGTTAATTTTTATTAGATTTGCTCCAATGGGTCAAATTCACTGGGATCTTCCAAACTTGGGCAGTCAGGGCCTTTTAAACTTCCTCCAGGCTGGGGTCTATTCATGGGTGGCACAGGGATACCCTGGGTGGCCTACTCCCCCGCCCCGCCCGGCATGGTGTATGGATGATGTCTGGAGGGCTGTGTCCTTTCTGAGGCTCCGAGCCTTTTTATATACAAAGCCTGGGAAGCTGCAACCACCACTTTCAAGTAAGAGGATCACAGGAGCAATGCCATTACTGCCATTTGCATTCCATGGCTCTGGCCTTTTGTTAATATTATTCTGGAACTGATGTCATCTAGTAAAGTCTGAGTTAAATTCTACTTTCCTAAGTTAGGTTTTGATCCCTCAGAAAAGTTGTGGGCTGCCTGCCTGTAAGGGGGGGCTGCATTCTCCCCTGACAGCTGGCACTGTAGTAAGTCCAAATATTATGCTGAAAAGTGACTGACACACACACACACACACACACACACACACACACGGATGTGTGCTTCAGACTTATACACAAAGTGAATATAGTATATGATATACTCTGTGTATATATGTAGTAGACAAATTATACAGAATATATATATTCTATATCTTTGGTCTTGACTAGGTCCTCAGTTCCTAAAGCATTTTCAGAGCTTACTGAAAATTAGTACTGCGCGATTACAGTGGACTTAAGTAAACTCAAACACCTAATCTAGTGATGGCGAACCTTTTAGAGCTTTCAATAATACAAACAGCCTGCTGCAGCACGTGTGTCGAGATTTGCCAACTCTGATTAATCAATCCCAGAATAGTTATCTGAGGATGAGGTCTTCAGAGTCTCCACACAGACTCAGGGTCCAGCACCACTGGGAGCCCTGAGTTGCCTTGTGGTGATGGACGTTTGCAGCTCCCCTTGACTTCTCCACTGTCCCCGAGTTAAGGAGACACCACTGCTCTGCAGCCCCTTCCTGAATCTGAGGATAGTTTGTCCCGACTGTCGATGTTTACCAGACTCTTACAGTGCCAAGTTATTGTCATGGTGGGTGCTTTATCTTTCAGTGTCAATTTCAGCATGATTTACCTCAATTTTTCTTAAAACTGAGGGCATTGTTTTAAGAAATGGAATATGTCCCATAATGGAAATGAACCAGATTTCATAAGTGAGTAACAGTTCAATTAACATTCTATATGAAGATGAATACTTCATGGGTTACATACAAAATCATTTTCTTTTGCCTTTCTTTATAAGTAAATACATTTTTTTTGATGATGGCAGCTAACCATAGATATCAAAGGTAATTTAAACAAAACAAAGAAAAACTCCAAGTCACCCACAATCTCACCTTACATATGAGACACTTAATATTTTGGTAACTTTTTGGGGGCCTTTTTTTCTTCAGAAAAAAACCCTTCAATTAAAAAAGTTATAACTGCATTTATTTCTTGAATATCTGATAGGATATATTTTCATTTCCATTATTTTTATTGCTTTAAAGTATCTATAATATGCACAGAACTTAGGATTTAATTTAAATGCATGGATGAGAATGATTACTAAATACATACCAAAATATTTTTAAGGATTTTAAAGATCACTGATCTATAAGGAAGGAAAAAAAAAAGAAGGAATGGTGGACACGTTATTTTTTAATAGCAGCAAAGTCTTATTAAAGGTAGAAGAAACAGGCTCTGCAGAGCGAGTGTGGGCCAAGGAGAAGTAGAAGATGTGCGCCCACAGTGCGAGGGTGGCCACCGCGTGCTAAGGACAGAGTGGTCGCCAGGGATGATTCTTCTTGGAGTCCTTTCAGTCGGATATAGAAGGACAGGATCTGGGAGTGGAATGAGCGGGCCAGGGTCTTAGTATTTCACAGAATGAGGAAATTAAGCCAGGAAGTGTACATGCTTTGTGCAGTCACACCGTCTGGTTCACTATTTTCGGAGCGGTGACCCCCACTTTTTTCTGGATGAGGGGCGCAGTGCAGTGTTTGTGATAGTGCAGGCGAGTAGAAGTCTTCCTGGCAATGGGACACATTTTTTGATCAATTTTCTCAAGACGCGTTCTGTTTTAACAATTTTGTTATCTGAGTATTGGGCATTGTCGAGTACGATCCAAAGCAGGTAGCTGAATGTAGAACGAGAATTTTGAGACCCGTCCCAGAGAGGATCATTTTCAAACAGTTCATGAAGTGACTTTCTAGTCTTGCTAGATCCAGCCAGGATTTGGTAGCCTGCTATGCATCAAAATTCAACAAATTGAACAATCAGCATTTAATTGAATTAATGAAACAGTATAGCCTGAGGTAAAGTATGTTGGCTACTTCCGAATAACACCATAATCTCTGTACAGAATTCAGGGAACTTCAGAATATTCCACCATTCCCAAAGCCATTAAAGGAAAATAAGGTGGCTCTATACTGCAAAACCTGAGACATGCTGTTATTAAGATCTTTATTTGTGCAACCAATGACTCGGTCCTCCTCTCATTTCACCACTGTTCCCTTCTTTCCTGTTTTCTCCTCTAGTCTTTCAATGTCTAAATCCAAACTGGAAAGGAAATAATGAGTTACCCACAGTCTACTGTGGCCCGCTGGTGATTTCTGTCTAGTGCAATGATGTTGTTTCTGGGCATCAGTTCAGAATGGATGATTGTTGGGAATTAATTTTTTGGAGTTAGAGAGAGCCCTGTAGGTCTCTGGGGTACAATGCAAGTAAAGTATGTTGGCAGCCTCCGTCCATAAATGAAAGGGGTTTTGGAGTAGTGTGGCAGGAGAGGGTGAGTTCCGGGAGACAAGCAGGCAGGACCAGGACTGAGGGACAGAAGGAATCACCTATAGTGGTATTAGGACACTTTCTCAGAGGAGCTGACCCTGGGGTGTGGGGACACGGACAGAGAAGGATTTGGTTGGGAAGAGGCTGAATTTCTGAGAAAGTCTGTGTACCTGTTTTTTTCTTCTGTTTCCCTTGCCTCCCCACATCCTCCCTCTTATCTGTTGATCCCTCTTCGTTTTTCGAAAGATCTCGCGTCCTTTCTTCTATTATCTCTGATTTTGCTCTATACTTTATTTATACTTCAGGTTTCTCATATAAGAGAAACCATGCAATATTTAAGCTTATTTGTCTGATTTGTCGCTTAATGTTATGATCTCAAGGTGCATCCATTTTCCTATAAATGACTCAAGCTCACTCTTCTTCCTGGCAGAGGAGTATTCCATTGTGTGTAAAGGCAACACTTTGTCTCCTTAGCTGTTGAATAGGCCATTTCCAAGATCAGGCTGTTATGAATTGTGCTGCTATAGATATGGGTAATCATGCAACTGTCACTGTAAACTGATGTCTAACTCTTTTGGGAAAATATCTAGAAGAGAGATAGCTGAGTGTGTGGAATTTCTAGTTTTACTTTTGTGAGGACCCCTCATACTAATCTCCATAGTGTACTAGTTTACATTCCCACCAGCAATGGAGAAGGATCTCTTTTCCTCCCCAGCCTCCCCAGCATTTCTTTCTGGAGTAAATGGAGTCTCAGTGTTGTTTAAATTTGTATTTCTCTAATGGCCAGATATGTTGAACAGTTTTTCATGCATTTATTGGCCATATTGGCCATTTGTACTTCTGTGAAGCATCTAATAATTTTAGTTTCTCTACTTTTGAGTGAATCTTTTATTTCAAGGTGTCTAATTTTTCGGTTCTTTATATATTCTAGATTTTAGTCCTCTGTCCAAGAATAGCTAGCAAAATATTTTTTTCCATTCTGTAGGCTTTCTCTTTACTTGGTTGGTTGTTTCATTTGCTGGGTACAAGATTTTTAATTTGATATGATCACATAGTAAGGATATGCTTTACTTTATTTTTAATTTTTATTTTTGGTACCGGGGATCGAACTTGGGTCCTTGAGCTTGCTTGCAAGGCAGGCAGCAGAACCACTGAGCTAAAACCCTGGCCCTATGCTTTACTTTAGAAGTAACACAAAAGGGTTTCTATTTCAGCTGTGCTACATTGTATTCTAAGTGTGTGTGAGAACTCTAGTTGTGTTGCAGCCTTTCCAGGGTCTGTGTTGGCACCCTAGATGTATAGTGATGTCATAGTTGGCTTTCGATTTTCATTTCCCTGATAACTAACACAGAGCGAGCATATTTTTATATGCTTACTCACTGTCCATTTGCCTCCTTTTGTAAAATATCTATTCAAATTATTGGCCCATCCTCAATGAGTTTTTGTTCTCATATTGTTGAGTTTAAAAAATTTTTAAATCTTCTGTACATTTTTATCACATGTATGAGTTGCAATTATTTTCTACAAGGCTGTGATTTATCCTCTATTCTTTTAAACATTTATCTCAGTTGATGCATAAAATTGTACATATTTATGGGGTCATCTTTAATACTGTAATTCATATACAACTAGTTACTAATTCTTGAGCTTTCACAGAGAGGCAGTAGGGTAGTGATTTATAATAGTGACTGTCAGGCTCTGGTTTGAATCCTGGTTCTTCCACTTAATAGACCTTCATTCTGGAAAATTTACTTAACCTTCTTACATCTCAGTTTCAACAACCAGAAAATAAAGATAATAAATCTTATTATGGAGCTTGTTTTGAAGATTGGGTTATTATACAGATAGCAGTTAAAATAATACCTGACACATCGTAAACTTTAGCTATTATTGCTCTCATCCTAGATATCTCTTGAATACATTTATTCTACACTATTTATCATCTTGGTTCAAGCAGAAACCTGAAAATATTACCTCAAGCTCTAAGACTAAGAAACTAAGATTTAAAAACTATTCAAAGGGTAGCTGCTTTAAGTAATTTTGGTGCATTTAAAACATTCAATTAGTGCCACATTCAGAAGAAATTATAGCATTTGTGGCAGAATTTAAAGGAAGGCAGGAAGTCAAAAGTTGCTTTCATGGAGTCAGACTTTACAGCACAGCACAAAATCAGCTGATTTTGTTGGCCTAGTGAGGGTGCTAAGAACCTGTAATTTTAACAAACATATCTCATCTTTCGATGCAAAGATTTTAGAAGAGAACTCTGAGATGAATACTCTTTCCTTAACGGCGTGATGAAAGTTGACAATATGCTAAATTGACTTAAAGATGAATTATTTTGTGGTTTTATAAAAAGTGGTCTGTTACAGTATCACATCACATCAAATGGCAAAAGAATCAGCTTGAACTTCCCATGCATTAATCTTTCCCAGTAACTTCTGTTGGTGGGAACAGTGTGTGTGCAGTATGTGCACAGCACCAGTAACCTTTGTGCACTCGCTCTCTTGGACTGGGAAGCTCCAGACCTTTCTCCCTGATTGCATCCCCTGCTGTCATTAGCTCCCTCTCAGCTGTGTTTGTTTCCCACTATCACTGGTTCCGCCTGGTGTTTCAAGTGGTATTTCAGATTCTGATGTTGTTTATTATTTCCTTTCATAAACTTACTGTTTTTAATTTCATTCTGCTTTAAAGCACAGAAAGTGGACCAGGAATCAGGAGACCTGGCTGGCTTTTTACTGACTGTTGGGTTGACTTTTATTTATCAAATCAACTAAAATGGCTTGTTGTTCTAAAAAATGATGTCATCGATTTCCACAAATTTTCTATTTTCTTTTAATTATAGTCTACTTACCCTCCATCCTTTTATCTCTAGTCCTGAAAAGTGGCATAAGTGATCATAATTTTGATAATGAACTGAAAGTGCTCCCAAGATATCACTGTTTTGAGTGCATTTGCCATTGGACATTAAATGTCACTTAATTCCTAGGTTTAAGAATTTGTTACTGGGTTAGAATCTTTTTTTACATTCAATAGCCACATGGTAAGAGTCTAGGAATTTTGCTAAGTTAAATCTTACTTGGAGTGTGCTTTTTCAGTATTTAGGATTTTAGACTTAGTAATCTACTCTAAAGCTTTTTGCTAAGTTTTCTGACACAATAAATCAGGTGCTGATATGGACTACAGCAGCAAGCACATCATAAACACCTTGGAATCCGGAGCCATCCCTTTACCTTATGAAACTTGCTAAAATGTGTTCTCCATAGCACTCAGAAAGCCCTTAAAAGAAGTTCCAATCCTTGCACTCTGTAAACCTTAGTAGGCAGTGTGTCTCCTACAGACAGTGTGAGGAGACAGTGTGTCTCCTCAAACACTTGGAAGATTATCATCTCTGGTCTGTTAAGGGACTCACTTTGAGAGCCAGAAATATAAGTATTCTCACCCTTATCTTATGAAGCAAAGATTTAAAATAGGGGGAATGGAAAGTTCTATTTAACGCCTTTGGATAAAGTAGTTATATCCAAATGGTGCATAAAAGTTTGAAGTAACTAAGGCTACAAAAGCATTTAGGAAAATAGTTTCTAAGAAATCAGCAGAATTAGAATTGAGGAAAACATCTCTTCTAGTTTATAAGCTTCGTGAAATTTTGTTTACGAGGTTTCCTTTTTATTTCACTTATTAGAGTTTTACCATTAATTGTTTTTTTTCTAAAAAATCTTACCATGAGGCTCTATTCTCAGGATGCAGCTTAGAATTCAGTGGTACTAAGCCTAGATGGCCTTCTTTGGGTTAAGTTCAGTTTCAAAACATTAAATTTAAATTCTTTTTATGGGTAGTGATCTTTGCTTTTGAGTATTTTTACTTATATGAGAAGATAAAAGTTTTGAATTTGCTTATGCTTCAAAGCATTTTTAAGGTAAATTATTTATCGATCCCAGAAATAACCAATATCCCTGGGTTCAGGAAATATTGATTTACTGGTCAATTATATTGTTTGGTTTGGAAATTAATTTATTTTGCAAAGTGAAGGAAAATTAAGAAATTAGACATGACCTTATATTTTAATTAAACAATTTTGCACAAGGTCTTTACTATACCATATATTAAAATTATGATATTTGTATAGCATTTGCTTCTCTTCAGAGGTATTTCATAAGAACTTGAGATTGGCAGGTTGGCTATCAGTACAGACACTCTGCACTGAAAAGTAATGTTATATTTAAATCGCTAACTCACGTCTTCCAGTTTCTAGCACAGCATGTAAAGCCCTTTCCAGTGAAGAATAAAAATGTGAACAAACTGAAAAATCAGCCAATCTTCTTAGATCCAGCGGAGAAGCAAAGTCACATGATATTGGATGCAGGAGTGCCTGGCGTCCCTTCCGGACTCTTGTCCTGTTCAAAGAATTGGACAACTGAAGAATGTAGAAGTTTTACATTATTTAAGGTAAAAAAGTAGGAAGAGAAGAACAGAGAACAAGTGTGAAGAAAAAGGAGTGCGCTGAAGAAAAGAAACGTGGGTAAAGAAAATATGCCCTGCCCATAAAGCCAGCCACTGGGAAAAAGAAAGTGACCTCGAGGCCTACACTTGCCAAATTTTATACCCCCTTTCTGACGTAGATGCGGGGAGCCTATGCAGAGCCCTGACAGCTGTACTGCGCATGTGTTCTGGCCGTGTTTGACAGGTTTCCATGATTGGCAGGTTAGCTCAATTGCCCAGTTTTGCCATGTCCCAATCTCCTGCCTCAGTGAGGCTGATTAGGGTCTCCAAAACTAAAGAGACTACAAATGCATGTGGGCAGTCTCAAGGGACAGGCTCAAAGCAAAGAAGCCTCCATAGGAACCAGTGCCAGGCAGGAACTGTAATGAGTTGCTGGAGGCTCTGTGTGGGTGACTGGAGAGTGAAAACCTTCACTTATCTGCCACGTGCCTTGCAAGTGCAAGGTTCTGAGTTCGATCCCTGGACACAAACCAAAACCAAACCAAAACAAAACAACCCCCCACCTCAAAAAGAAACCAACAAAAAACAAAACCAAAAAACTTTGCTCATCAAAGAGGCCTCCACACTTTTGTGACTTTAACCTTCAGGAACTCAACTTGGTTCTCACAGTTCACATGGAGAAGAATCTCCTTGGGCTTCCAGCAAGGGGAGAGGATAGGCTCTGTTTTGAAGCACACAGGATCATTCTGTTCTTCACAGGCCTGCTGTCACGTGGAGCCTTTCTGTCAGCACCTCCCTTCTGGATTCTGTCAGAGCCTAACCGACTTAGGGAAAAAAGGAATGTTTAGATACAGCCCCTGTTAACCATGTTGTCATGGGAAGGAAAGGGAGAGAGGAGGGGAGGGGACAGGAAGAGAGACTGAGAGGGAGACTGGAGGAGGGAGCGAGGGAGAGAGGGAGAGGATGAAAAGCACATACGAAGTTTACAGTGTAGGGCACAGTTTCACAAAAGACTGAGACTTCATCATAAGCTTATAGGATGCTCCTCTCATCCCTGAACTTAACAACTATGTGTTAAAGGCAGTTCCTTTTCATCCGGGTCATTATGCCTGCTTTTAACCAAAAAGGTCAAGGAAGAGCAAGCATCAGCACAGAGACTCGTGGCAGGATGTATCAGACCACAAATTTAAAATATTAATATGCCAGAGTTAATGGAAAAATTAAGCAAATGTAAGAGAGATGCGATGGAAAATTTAAGCAGAGAGATGAAAAATCTAAGAAAGAATAAAAATTAAATGTTAGAGGTTAAACACACACGCACGCACACACACACACACACACACACACACACACACACACACACACACATACACACCATTCCAGAAAGGAAGAATACCTTTTAGATGCTCATTAGAGCAGACAAGGCTAAGAGGAGAATCTCTGAGCTTGAGGATATGAAAATAAAATTTCCAAAACTAAGCTGTCCATGATGTGCATCCCCATAATCCCAGGATTTAGAAGGTAGAGGCAGGAGGATGGCAGTGAGTTCAAGGCCAGCCTGAGCTACACAGTGAGACACTGTCTAAACACACAAACAAGCATCCAAAACTGAAAGGCAAAGAGAAAAGTGACTGACAAAATCCATTCACAAAACAGAACAGAATTTCCAAGAATGTGGGACAACTACAAAAAGTGTAACATGCCTGTGATCAGAATCTGGCAGGAGAGGAGCGAGAGAGAAACAAGCTGATAAACTCTCCAAATTAATGTCAGGCACAAAACTATAGATCTAGAACTCTCACAGAACACCAAACAAAGCAAATGCCAAAAAGCAAGACAAAGCAAAACATTTTTTTAAAAAAAGGTACTGGGGCCCTTGCACTTGTGAAGCTGGCATTGGAACTCGGAACCACTGAGATAAATCCCCGGCCCAACGAAGAAATTTCTGTTTCTTTTTTTTTTTTTGGTGGTACCAGGGATCGAACTCAGGACCTCACACTTGTGAGGCAGGCAGCAGAACCACTGAGCCAAATCCCTGGCTCCCAAAGCAAAACATTTTTTAAAACAAGGATAAAGCCAAACCACCACTAGGCATATTATATTCAAACTTTAAAAAAATCAAAGCTAAAGAAAAAAATCTTGAAAAAAATCCAGGGTTGGGGAACTACACATAGAGGCCTAAAGTTAAGAGTTACAGCTGACTATCCTTCGAGCTAGGAGGATACAAGTGGAGTGAACTGTTTAAAATGTTGCAAGGAAACCCTGTGACCTAGAATTTTGTACTTTGGGAAGCTGCCCTTGGAAGTGAAGAAGAAAAAAAAAACTTTTTCACATAAATAAAAATTAATGGCACTTGTTCTTAGTTGACTAGGATTTAAAGAAATGTTAAAAGAAGTTCCTGATAGAGAAGGAAAATGATATAGGATGGAAACTTAGGCCTACATAAGGACGGGAAGAGCAAAGATAAGGAATAAGCAAAGATAAAATGAAAACTTTATTTTCTTTTTCTGAATTGGTTTGACAGATAATAGTTTGTTCAAAATAATATTAGAAAGTGTACTCAGATATATGTACATATGTACACACATATTATATGTATAGACATGCTTATGCACATATGAAATTAATGACACAAAGAACACAAGAAAAGAATTAGGAATACTGCGTTCTTGCGTGGTACTTGTACTACCTGTGAAGTGGCCTTGGGTTGCAATAAATGCATATGGCAAATAGTAGGACAGCTAACTGCTAAGTAAAGTAAAAAGCAAACAGACAGGCATGTGTAACTGTTTATTTAGTCCTTGATTATTTGCTGTATTTTCTTGCCTGTTTATCTGCTTCATATTTTATTACATACCAGAATTTTAAAAAGCATTTATTTTATTTATTTAGATTTGGAGGCAGGGTCTCATTATATAGATGTCTGGGCTGGCCTCAAATCCAGTCCTCCTGCTTCATCCTTTTAGCTGTCAGGATTATAGGTATGTATTTTTGGCTTATTTATTGGCACTGAATATTCAGCTTAGGACCTCATGAATTCTAGGCAGGTGCTCTACCACAGACCTATGTCCCTAGCCTTCAAGAGTTTTAATTTATTTATTTTAGTTTTTTGAGACAGGCTCTTGCTGTGTAGTTCGGGCTGGTCTTGAACTCGGTATTGGCCCAGGCTGGCCTCTAACTCACTGTAACCCTCCTGCCTCAGCCTTCTGAGTGCTGGGATTACAGGTGTAAGCCTCCATGCTCAGCCACTAGAAGTTTTTAAATAAAAGAACTGATAGATGATAAAGGTAATTTCGTTCTGTTAGGCAGAATGGAGGAATGGCTGAGGATGTCAGTGAGACTAGGGATTGACCAGTTCGGATCCTGGCTGATGTTCTGATAGGGCCATCTTCTCTCCTCCAGTTTTTTTGTTTACAGCAAAATCTCTTTGTCCTACTTTATTTCCTGGGCTCATTTTTTGTGCTACATAACAAGTGGGAGTCTGTCTTTGGCTAGGACGGCTCCTCTGTAAGGAGGATCAAACTGGGGCAAAGGTTAGTGGTCGTCTCAGGACTCATCTGGGGAAGGGGTGCTTTCAAGCACATGGAGGCTTCGGAGAATTCAGGACCCAGGGCCGAGAGCGCGTACTTCTTGCAGGACGGCTGGCTGAAGTTACATTCCTTTCCCAGCTGGCCTGGAACAGGCTGCCCACACTCCTGGTCTCGTGGACGCCTCAGCGTGCCCATCTGCTGCGTCAGAGTCGGCGGGGAGAAGGCCTCTGCAGAAGTGTGATATCTTAGGTAACAGCGTCGTGGAAGCGCCATCCCATCACCTTTGCCATATCCTGGAAGCAAGCTGAAGGTCCCTCGTGTGCTGACGGAGAGCCAACGAAGAGCTCGCTACCGGTGGCCTGGCCAGGGCTCCTTTGCCTGTCTGCCACGTGGCCTAAGCATCCTGAACCCGATGCTACTTCCTTTCACTTTCTGGACCAGCATTTTAACCTCCCCAGTACACAGGAACCCAGCAGATGTTCTGTGGATAAGAACAGGCATGTGTTGGAAGTACTTTTTTAACATCCTTCAGATTTTCATCTGTCACACCAGCCCACACGTCTCTCAAAAACTTTTATTTTCTGTAACAGAGTCCTCTGCCTAAATCAGACCAATATCCAGCTCTTACTAAGATTTGACAATTGCTCCAGGGAAAGAAAAGAAGAGTAATATCAACTCACATTCGAATGGCAACTTGGTTTCTGGAATTTTTGCTCCTTTTTTCTTTGCTTTCGTAACTCTTGATATCTCTAAAAATATAGTTCTGTAGTTTAAAAAGCGTAACTCTTAGCAGGGCATGGTGATGTATGTTTTAACCCCAGCACTCTAGAAGCCTAAGGAAGGAGCATCAAAAGTTCCAGCCCAACCTGGGCAACTTGGTGACTTAGGGAAAATTTGTCTCCAACTAAAAAGTTAGAAGTGCTGGGGATGTAGCTCCATGTAAAGTCCCAGGTGCAATCCTAGTACTA